>NW_026889750.1:42710000-43910000 GCF_033153115.1 Saccostrea echinata
GACAATTATCTATGTAGTTTTTGGAGACTATGTCTTCCAACAATCTGTCGGAAATCCCATGGGTACCAATTGCGCCCCTTAATTAGCAGACCTATTCTTTGTATTCTTATAAAGCAGATTTTATTCAAAATCTTATATACATGAGAAGAAGAAAACACTTGCTGTGGCATTCAACTCGACATTTAGATATATCGGCGACACATTATAGATTAACAATAATTATTTCCATTTATATGTCGACTCGATATATCCCAGTGACCTTGAAATATAAGATACCATAGAGTCTGACACATCTGTTTCATATTTGGATATTTTACTAGAAAGAGACATTAATGATAACCTCACAACCAAACTTTATGATAAAAGTGATAGTGATGACTTCAACTTTTCAATCGTCAACTTCCCTTACTTATGTAGCAATATACCCTTATCACCTGCACATTGGGCTTGTGTCTCTCAGTTGATTCGATACGCAAACGCATGCTATACGTACCAACAATTTCTTAAACGAGGCAACCTATTGACAAAAAAGTTGATGAAACAAGAATACCATCAGTCTCGTTTAAAGCTATCATTTCGCAAGTTCTGTAGTCGAAACAATGACAGCAAATACAATCTATCATTAAGTCAAATGCTGACTGCCCTTTTTCAAACTAATTGTTAGGCCATTATTTACACGCTGAATTTTAAACGGATTTTTCCGTTTTCTTGATCATGACGGTTTGACCAGTCGGCAGGGGATGCTCACTCCTCCATGGTACCTGATCCCATCTCTGATGTTTGCTCTGCTCCTGATTTGTATTATTTGAATGGACTTTTGAGCTTGAATACTGTTTGTTATCTCCATATTTTACTGAAAACTGATTGAGTCCTATAGTCCCATAGAGTGTTTTTTTTTAAATACTACTAATGATAACCTGTCGACATTTATCCATATCAATACTAGTATCTTGATGTTCCTCTCTCAATCAATTAATTAATTTGAAGTTTGCAAGCTGAAATATACTCTCGTTTTTTAGACCTTGATCTTTTTTTAATGATCCAAAATCTACGTTCTTTTTTAGCTCACCTGAACCGAAGGCTCAAATCAGCTTTTCTGCTCAAAATGGGTTTGTTGTCTATATATCGTCGTCGTTGTCATAAACTTTGTACAATTTCATTTTCTTCTCCAGAACCATGGGTCAATGTCAGCCAAACTTGGCAAAGAGAAGGGCATTCAAGTTTGTTAAAATGAAGGACCGAACCTTCTTCCAAGGGGAGATAATTTAGAAATAGTGAAAATTGGTTAAGGTCATTCTAAAATCTTCTTAAGAACCCTGGGGGTAAATTGGGCCTGAAATTACATAACTTTCGATACGATATATCCCGGTGAGCTTGAGATAAAAGATACTACAGAGTCTGACACATCTGTTTCATAGTTGGATATTTTACTTGAAAAAGACGTTAATGGTAATCTAGCGACCAAGCTTTATGATAAACCTGACGACTTTAACTTTTAAATCGTCAACTTCCCTTACTTATGCAGCAATATACCTTCATCACCTGCATACGGGGTTTATATCTCTCAGTTGATTCGATATGCAAGAGCATGCTCTACGTATGTACAATTTCTAAAACGAGGTAAATTATTGACAAACAAGTTAATGAAACAAGAATATCAGCAGTCTCGTTTAAAGTCATCATTTCATAAGTTCTATGGTCGATACAATGACCTTGTCAGCAAATGTAATTTATCACTGAGTCAAATGCTGACTGACGTTTTTCATACTAATTGTAGTCGCCCGCGTGGCGCAGTGGTTAGAGCGTCTGCTCTAGAGTCGCGAAGTAAGGAGTTGATCCTTACGTCGCGGGTTCGAATCCCACTGTGGGACGTGGAGACCGGTCCTTCGGATGAGACCGTATAAACCGAGGTCCCGTGTCGCAGTAGGTGCTGGCACGAAAAAGATCCCTCACTGCTCAATGGCCGTAAGTGCCGAGTATAGGACAAAATTTGCAGCTCTCCACCGGCAAGTGGTGGCGTCTCTATATGAGTGGAAAATTCTCGAGAGGGACGTTAAACAACAAACAAACAAACAAACATACTAATTGTTCGGCCATTATTTACACACTGAATTGTCGACGGATTTGTCCGTTATTTCCTGATCATGACAAGGAGCACACGGCGGGTGTGACCGGTCGGCAGGGGATGCTCACTCATCCATGGCACCTGATCCCACCTCTGATGTTTTGCTATTTTGTATTGTTTAATGGACTTCTGAGCTTAAATACTGTTCGTTATCTCCATATATTTCATTTCAAAGCACTATATCACAAATAACTGCCATTTCTATAATTCTCACCATCTGAAATCACTAAAACTGTAGATGTTCTCGACCAACATTTATGTAGTAAATTTGAAGTCTGTGCCCAAGATAACAAATAAGTATATTGTATGTAAATGCGTTAACAAATGAACGGACATGACGATTAAGACAGGGCGTCTGCATTCAAGACCTTTATTATTACTTTTTGTTGCAGATAATGATGACACCAGTAATGTTAACTTCCAGTAGTATATCATATGTCGGAGAAGCAGTAATTTTCTTACGAATATAATATCTGGTAAGTTTCTGAAAATTCCATGATTTTCCGGCATCGGTCATTTCTGGTAAAATAAAACTACAATGACACTATTAATAATCAGTAATAATGCTCTGTAATTTCCTTAAATTTTTATCTTTATCTGTAAAAGTCGCAATAATCACAAGAATTCGTATGATTCCGCTATATCACCGACTTTTTTTTCTCAATTAGTGACTCAACTTCAGTATAACTTGAGTTCACTGTACTGGTCCTGGTGACTAAAGTTCAGTACAACTTGAGTTTGACTGTACTGGTGCTAGTGACTACACTTCAGTATAACATGAGTGTGAGTGTACTGATTTAAGTGACTACATTTCAGTATAACTTGAGTTTGAGTGTACTGGTCTAAGTGACTACACCTCAGTATAACTTGAGCTTGACTGTACTGGTCCTTGTGAGTACACTTTAGTATAACTTGAGCTTGACTGTACTGGTCCTAGTGACTACACTTCAGTATAACTTTAGTTTGACTGTACTGGTCTTAGTTACTACACTTTAGTATAACTTGAGTTTGACTGTACTATTCTTAGTGACTATAGTTCAGTATAAATTGAGCTTGACTTTACTGGTCCTAGTGACTACACTTCAGTTTAACTTGAGGTTGACTGTACTGGTCTTAGTGACTACACTTTAGTATAACTTTCTTAATAAGTGACTACACTTCAGTATAAATTGTGCTTGACTGTACTGGTCCTAGTGACTACAGTTCAGTATAACTTGAGCTTGACTGTACTGGACGTAGTGACTACACTTAGTATAACTTGAGATTGACTGTACTGGTCCAAGTCATTACACTTCAGTATAACTTGAACTTGACTGTACTAGTCCCAGTGCCTACACTTCAATATAACTACCTAAATTAGTGACAACACTTCAGTATAACTTGAGCTTAACTGTACTTGTCCTAGTGACTACACCTCAGTATAACTTGAGTTTGACTGTACTGGTCCTTGTGATTACACTTCAGTTAACTTGAGCTTGACTGTACTGGATCTAGTGACTACACTTCAGTATAACTTGAGCTTGACTGTACTGGTCTTAGTGGCTACACTTCAGTATAACTTGAGCTTGACTGTACTGGTCTTAGTGACTACACTTCAGTTAACTTGAGCTTGACTGTACTGGTTCTAGTGACTACACTTCAGTTTAACTTGAGTTTGTCTCTACTGGTCCTAGTGACTACACTTTAGTATAAGTTGAGCTTGACTGTACTGGTCCTAGTGACTACAGTTCAGCATAACTTGAATTTGACGGTACTGGTCCTAGTGACTACACCTCAGTATAATTTGAGCTTGACTGTACTGGTTCTAGTGATTACGGTTCAGTATAACTTGAGCTTGACTGTACTGGTTCTAGTGACTACACTTCAGTATAACTTGAGTTTGACTGTACTGGTCCTAGTGACTACACCTCAGTATTATTTGAGTTTGACTGTACTGGTCCTAGTGACTACACTTCAGTTAACTTGAGCTTGACTGTACTGGTTCTAGTGACTACACTTCAGTATAACTTGAGTTTGACTCTACTGGTCCTAGTGACTACACTTCAGTATAACTTGAGCTTGACTGTACTTGACCTGGTGACTACGGTTCAGTATAACTTGAGCATGTCTGTACTGGTTCTCATGACTACACTTCAATATAACTTGAGATTGACTGTACTAGTTGTGTAACTATACTTCAATATAACTTGAGCTTGACTATACTGGTTCTAGGACTACACTTCAGTATATCTTGATCTTGTCTGTACTGGTTCTCGTGACTACACTTCAATATAACGAGCTTGACTGTACTGGTCCTAGTGACTACAGTTCAGTTTAACTTAAGCTTGACTGCACTGGTCTAAGTGACTACACCTCAGTATAACTTGTACTTAACTGCACTGGTCCTCGTGACTACACTTCAGTATAACTTGAGTTTGCCTGTACTGGTCCTAGTGACTACGCTTCAGTATAACTTGAGCTTGACTGCACTGGTCCTAGTGACTACACTTCAGTATAACTTAAGCTTGACTGTACTAGTCCTAGTGACTACACTTCAGTAAAACTTGAGTTTGACTGTACTGGTCCTAGTGACTACACTTCAGTATATCTTAAGCTTGACTGTACTAGTCCTAGTGACTACACTTCAGTATAACTTGAGTTTGACTGTACTGGTCCTATTGACTACTTTTCAGTATAACTTGAGCTTGACTGTACTAGTTCTAGTGACTACACTTCAATATAACTTGAGCTTGACTGTACTGGTCTTAGTGACTACACTTCAGTATAACTTGAGCTTGACTGTACTCGTCCTAGTGACTACAATTCAGTATAACTTAAGCTTGAATGTACTGGTCCTAGTGACTACACTTGAGTATAACTTGAGCTTGACTGTACTTGTCCTAGTGACTACACTTCAGTATAACTTGCGTGTGACAGTTTCTAGTGACTACACTTCAGTATAACTTGAGTTTGATTCTACTGATCCTAGTGACTACACTTCGATATATCTTAAGCTTGACTGTACTGGTCTTAGTGACTATTCAGTATAACTTGAGCTTCACTGTACTGGTCCTAGTGACTACACTTCAGTATAACTTGAGTTTGATTGTACTGGTCTTAGGTGACTACACTTCAGTATAACTTGAGCTTGACTGTACTGGTCCCAATGTCTTCACTTCAGTATGACTACACTTCAGTATATCTTAAGCTTGACTGTACTGGTCCTAGTAACTACACTTTATTATAACTTAAGCTTGACTGTACTGGTCCTAGTGACTATTTAGTATAACTAGAGCTTGATTGTACTGTTTCTCGTGACTACACTTCAGTATAACTAATAACTATCTATAATTCATATTCTGTACGCCAGAGATAAAAGGCATTAGTATAGAGATAGCCAAAATAATGTTTAGATGTAAGAAATTTTTAAAAATGCAAGAGATGGAAATTCGTTTAAGATGGAAAGTTTGGAGTTTGAATCCTGTGTAAATTAAAATTGAAGAATTGGAATTGGGCGACTTCCTCGAATAGGGAGTGAATGATGCAACGATACACCATGTATTTATCATTTGTTAGTATACTAGTACATAATTTATAAAAGCGAGATAATACCAAAAAAAAAACTCCTATACTACATAGCATTTTCAGTAGTTATCTTTCTTTGTCCATAAATTTCTTAAAAAGCTGAGAAGTGCACCCCTCTCCATTCCTCATCAAGTCAAGCAACGAAATGAATAAAATATCGTGATTAAAACCTTTAATATTTCTACAAAAATAAAGGTTTAGTAGTGACTTTTGTAAAATAACACAACGCAACAGTAACCCAAGAACACACATCCTGTTCTCTGAGTGTTTACTTTTTGAAAAATATCCAAATATCTTTCGCCTTCGAATTTTATCTTTTTGATCTTCTGATTTTTATTATTTTTTTTAAATATTTTCCCAACAGAAAAGAAAAATTAATAAATAAATCTAAAATGTGAAGAAAATAATCATATACTGTATTCACTTTAAAAATCCAACCATGTTTACTTCTTTATCTTTTAGTTCCCTTCTTGTAGGAAAAATATTTTTTCATTCCAATGCTGCTTACTCTAAATTATTACTTATTTTGTTTTTAAAACAAATGTCTATGCTAAATTTCGAAAGATAGTATTACAAAATCTCGTTAAGTTAAATGATTTCAGTATATTAGGATAATTGTATAAAACCCGTAACGCCGACATTTCCTTATATACATATTAAATAAGAAAAGATCCATTCGTGGGCGCCAGGCAATCGACGGGATGTTAAAAAATCACTTTATCATCACAGTTAGCTCGTAGATTTACTAGACAAATCGGTCTTTTATTTCTATACTGTTAAAGTTAGGACTAATACGATAGTTTAACGTTATTAAATGGAGTCCTAATAAACAAGTGCGCGTCAAATTTTTAAAAACAGACACAGCAATATAAAGACGCCAGCAAGAAAAAAATCTGTGTATGGCGAAGTTTGATTGGAAAATAAATGCCTTAATTTATCTTTGAAAATTTAGTTTGGGTATTGGGTTTTGGACCTCCCTAGGCGGGCAGTCACGTGACCAATGGTGATTGGCTCTTCTGAATTTCAATTATCTCAATATTAGAAGAAAAGTTTTTCAGGACTGTGTGATATATATATTCAATAGAGTATTTAGCGATTTAACTCCAGAAAACACTGCATATGACGGACTGTGTTCATAAGGTCCCCAGTATTTAGTTAACAGGTCCCGTTGGATACATAGGACATGCCTGACTTTTTCCATGTAGACCTAAACTGTATTTGTGGTTCTTTTGTTTAGATAACATGTGGAAAAGCTTAGCGGTTATAACAATTATCATTTGTGGAATAATTTCTACAGGTAAGGTATTTTTTTATATCTATAATGTAGCTTCCAATTTCAAAAGATATTATCAGTCTATGTAATGATCATATCGAATTTAAAGCTTTTACTTAAAGTGAAAAGAATCTTTCTTCTTCTGAAGTTTAACTGACGATTGCTATCTTAAACACAGCTCTTACTCTCAGCAAGTAAAACCTGCGAAGTCAATTGCTCTGTTGATGTGTTTTATGTAGGAATCATCAATTGAAATCGAATAGCTTAGATTTCTTATGGATATGATGATCAGAGAAACAGATAACACGGAGGTTTATTGGCTGAGTGGCTGAATAATACGATTGTTGGTTCCCTTCTATAGTAAACGAGGAGAGATTTTGATTTTTATTCTATAGATTTCAAGTGAAAGCATCTGTGGAAGGAAATTTTATCGGCTTTCAAAAGACAATGTACAGAAACATTATTCACGCACCTCTTAACTGGTTGTCACCCCTGAATGGTGATTATTTGGCATCCGTCAAAGTAACTCGTTTTTTTTTCTGGCTTTTCTTATCTGTGTCGACTTGAAATTAAAATTATACAAAAAATATTTGAAAAATATACTCTTCCGCTAACGAGCTTTCTCTTTCTTTTCTCAAACATTACATGTATGCGAATAACTTATGAACGCATAAAATCCTTTCTATTGCCCAAATAGAAGCTGATTTACTAGGTATTCTGAATACTTGTTTGCCTCTTTCGATCTCCTTATCAACAAAAAGAATTATATGGAAACTGCTAAAGCGTGTTTGACATAAGCTTTTTGCAATAATACATCGACAATATAATAAACGAACGCTTCGCACTTCTGAAAACACGCAGAATCTATTCAGATTATTTGATATATGGGGATTGGGGGGAAAGGCTAATTCAGGGAAGAAAAATGTCTTGAACAATAAAACAGTAATTTGGAATAGCATTACACTCCTGTCTAGTCTGGAGCAGAGAAGTAGCTTTTTACCTATTTTTTTACCTATATCGTCAGTCGTGTTTTTTGGTAATTAGCCGATCAGAAGATAGTCTGAGGTTCCTGCACGGTGTTTACGGACGCTATACACGGTGTATTCCCTATTGTCTGACGACAATTTAACTTGTCAATCGATCATTAGAGGTAATTTATCGGCTCCAAAAACCAAATTTACTTATCGCACTCATAATTATAACATTGCCACTTTATAGTTTAATTAGTGTGAGAAGATTCCGCAAAAATTTTAGTTTTATTTTGAAAGACTGCTATTCATTCAAGAAAACAGAGACTTTTCAAATTTTGAACACGTAGGAAGAAGGTATACATAGTATAATGTCATATTACTTTAAGAATAAAAATGTTTTATTATTTCAAAACGTTTTATATTCAGACTTTAATTTACTCAGATTTTACCCCCAATAAACTAAAATGTTGTTTTTTTGCAACAGTCCCATGAAGAATGTCATTGGTAGGTGGGCTTGTAATTCATTTCTAGACACCGAGAAATGATAAATAGATTGCAAGGACTCTATAACTATTTTCAAAGTCGCCAGTTTTTCGCCAAATAAAAACTAAATGTTTCTTTTCGTACATTAGTGCTATCTTTAACTTTAATTGGTCGATATTCTTCGAGGCATCAAATTAACTTTAATTTATTGCCTTTTATGACAATCTCAGTAACAAAGATATATTTACTACCAGTGAATAGTGATATACTTTGTGTAATGCATCCAGTTTGCTTCATGATAAAACCTTACAAGGAGTTTCTAAATCATTCCAGTCAGTCGCTGTTACTTGAAGAATTTATTTTTAAGTGCCCAGAAAATGTTTTCAAAACATCAAATCGTTATTTTCGGTAGTAAATATTTAAAATAAGTGAAAAGAAACAGACGAATTAAAAAAAAAAGTCATAAAAGAATTTCAAGTATGTACTCTGAAAATTTTCTCAACATGTAATTATTACAAAATCCTATTATATATGAAATAAAACGTCTATATAAGCAAAGGTTCATTTTAACAAAATATGTAGAAAAATATGACTGATAAATTATAATTCTTATAAAATTCCGTTCAGAATACATTGTTTTGTCTTCCTTTCTCGGTTAAATCTATTTATTTTTTCATCGCAGTGTTATATATTTCTTTTTGATGGCGCTTTTTCTAGTAATTGTTCTTTAGCGTAAATTGATTTTTCTAATTCGGTTGACACTCGATATATATAATTTTTATGAAATTTTCTGGTAAATACACATATTAACACTATGATGAATAATATTGCTTGTTTTCCCTTGACCTAGACGGATGGGCATTTTTTAATTGATTTACAATTGTATTCAATATTATCTAGTGGCAGTAGACCCTCAACAGGTAAACATTATCACCCCCATAATAAGTCTGTTTACCTGCTTATAAAATAATCAGAGTGCATGCCATGAAATGTCATGTTAATGCGATAAACCCATACTCGCGATGTTATCGATCAAGGCTCAGCCCAACATCTCGCTCAGAGAGCGCCCTCGTGACCAACAGACGAGAAGAAATTCACACCTGGCGACGTTTCCCTGGAGTCGCGTGCTTCCAATCGTCTGCCAAACCTTTTGAAATTGTCGTATTCTGTCCGCCATCCCTATCACTACTCCATGGCCCTTGCTGTCTCGAGTGGGGGACCGACTCTAATCAACGGACGATTGTTCCTTAGACAGATTACACACACAAAACAAAACCTTTTAATTTACTTGGGTTTAATTCCCTAACTCCTTCGCTCTTAAGCCCAGCCCTGTCTCAATTTGACGTAAAAACTTGCGTTTTATCAGTTCCGGCATCTGCCACTATAAGTCTAGAACAATTACCAAAAATGTTAATACATTATCTAAACAATGCAAACATAAAAAAAGAAAATAAAAAGGATCGACCAGGTGACCAGTGTTTTATTTACATAAATTGAAAAGATCATATTTTATCGGAATGGGCATCTAAGAGGCGACGTTTTCCTATCAGTAAGAACGATAAGTAATAGTAAGACTAGTCTTTGTCATTGATTGGCGCGATAACGAATCTTTTTGTTTAAGATTTGTGTCTCAATGAGGAGACTCTTGCTGACATTAGAAATATGTCCGAAATTTTACTCCTCTTATAGCTGGTGTATTTTAAATTCACTTTTTAAAGGGTATTTTACAAAATGTAACGAAGCGGACAACTATGAATTATTGCATACAGACAGGCGGATTTCCTAGGTCATTGGTTCTTTAAACTCATTCAATAATGTTACAATTCCCATTTTAAAAAATAATTTATGAAAAAGTCACGCCCAAATATATTTAATATAGATTAAATAGCAATCTTTTAACCAAAGATTGGAGTTATTTACTAAGATATAATCAAGCGAAACCGATAGGCCTAAGTCAAACTGACATTGAATATCATTTTAATTCAATGAAAGATTTAATAAATAAAATAAGTCGAAAAATAGAATTCAAAAAATGCTGATCAATTTACCGAAAATCCTATCAAATTCAATAACAGTCTTAAACATAGTATACTTCGGCCTCAGTAACACAATATGGGAAGGTCCAGTTTTCTGGAGGGCGGGGAATCACAGGGCTCTATATCTTAAACATCTAAGAGAATTTTACCCGTTTTTTCCTTTGTTCCCCACCCAACATAAAAATATTGACCTGAATTTTATTGGTAATTCTTGATAATTCATGCTCCCCTCGGTTTCTCCCTGTTCATCTTTTAAAAATAGAGAGCGAGCTTTTTCCCGGGAAAGGTTTCTATACGAGTGCACGCGACCTTGTGTATGTTGTAACCGGAAGGTGATGAGGTGCGTTGGAGTAAACCCTGCTGTTTATGTCGTAAACTTAACACATTATAACTTGTTATTACGGAGCAGGTTTTTTATTCAAGCCTTTGTTGTGTTAAGACACCGACTAACAGTCGGCAACACTAGTGTACAAAGTTCAAAAGTTTGTGTAAATGCATTCTGCCATTGCATTGATTGATCGTTCAAATTCTCGTCTGCTCTCACGCAGAGAGAGCTCGGCGCTGCTGGCGCCCCCACGCGCCGATCCGTTCAAATTTAGGTGATTATTTTTAAATTTATAAAATCAATTATAAAAATGTCCCTGTTACAGAATGACAAGCATCAAGAGTCTTGTGTAATTGATCTTCTCTGGAATCAATAAAGGAATTTAAAAACGAACATCAATTCGTAATTCAACACTTTAAAAGCCTGTCATTGTGAAAGCGCTTTTGAAATATGTTAACAAACGAAGTTTTACAACAGAACACAATACACCTACATGAAAATAAACAAAATAAACGGTATTCAATTTTTCAGAGACAAAACAGAATAGTTTTATTCAATTCATTTTATCAATAGGTGATATTAAATAATTAAGTTGAATTTCTTTTCTTTTTTCCAGAGGCCGCAAATTGCACAGTGGATAACAAGCATTTTTACAAAGAGGGCGACCATTGGAACCCTGTAAAGGATTCTCAAAAGATAGGCGCGGGTTGTGTGAACTGTACCTGCTTTCACGATGTAAGTTTCCTTCAGATGAACAGTCAATTTTATACCCAACTGACTTCATTCAAACGCCGATTACCCGTGCGTCTGCGCCATTATCCTCGATTTGGCGGGAAGCCGCCTCGTGTCGTCGTGAAATCGTGAGAAAGTCTGGCTCAATTCGGCGTTTGTTTGAGCGCCTCTTTCTCACAAAGAGACAGAGGATTATGACACAAATTTGTGATTTAGAAAACAAACAAATTTTATCGTGAATATAAAAATATCATAATTAAACCTGGCGATATGAAAAGTTGGTCTAAAGTCGCATGTCTGCACCGCTAAATATCTTAACTATATTTCTTTTTATGAAACCATTGAAAAATTAATGAAACGACATAGTTCATATTTACTAGTTTGTCTGAGAACAAAGTGTAAATAAATACTTGAAATCAAATTCATAAAAGGTTATGTGAAAGATCAAAAAAGCTTTCATCAACATTTATCTGTTCAAATTGACCATTTCATGAAAAGAAATGTGGAATTTTTATGTTTACAATTTTTCTTTTCTTTTCCCTCAAAAATAATATTAATTTTTTTCCCCCGAGATAATCAGCAAGATTTTTTTTTATCTCGATATGCAGAAAACAAGAAACAAAGAGACGCGTCATGAAATACTTTTTGATATAAATTACATTTATTGTGAAAACTTGTCTGTAACTTACTGTGAATACTTTCTGAAATCAGTGTAACTTATTGTAATTTCTTGCTCTTATCAATGAAAATTATTGTAATTATTTTCTGATATCAATGTAACTTATTGTAAATACTTGCTCTTATCAATGTAACTTATTGTACTTACTTGCTCTTGTCATCGTAACGTATTGTAATTACTTGCTCTTATCAATGTAACTTGTATTTTTTTCGGATATCAAGGTAACTAATTAAGGTCTTCCGACTTCCTTCGGAAGACCTTATTGTTTTCCGTCTGTTTTCTATTATTATTATTATTATTATTCTTTTTTTCATAGTTATGGCGATATCTCAGCTGTGAGTGAGCAGATTTCAGAGATTTTTTCGCGGAAGATGCATCATGTAAATATCTCCAGACGTGTTTTTCATTTTTTCAAAATTCACTTCTGTTCGCGATTTTTGGGGAAATTTGTATTTTTTAAATGGCATTTTGTCCAGAATTTTTCTCGACAACGGCTAAAGATATGAAATTGAAACTCAATGAATAAATAGAACATCAAATTCCAATATGGGGAACGACCTTTATTTTTCGTCGTCGGCACTTCCGGTCGCAAACGGAAGTGAATTCAAAAAGTTCAATTTTTCAACTTTTTTGTTTTTCAATATTTTGCTTTAGGATTTACAAGGTTTATAGAGTGTTTTACAAGAATTCTAAATATGTATTCAATATTTTGATGCGTGCATTTATTGCAAAGATATGACCGATCCAAACTTTGTCCCACTGTCTGGGGTTCGAATCCTTCTGGAGGTAGTTAATTTTTTTTTCTTTGTTTTTCTCTTTTTTTCAGTTGCTAATGGCTTCTCTCTCTTTAAAAACATGTATGGTAGTTTTTGCTGATTTTTAAAAGCTTTTTTTGTCAGAGATTCTGTAGAAAACCTTTCGACATATACTGAATATCTTTGCATCTATAATATGTCCTTCTAAAACTATTTTAAGGATTTCATTCTTGTCCCCAAAGCTTGACCCATTCAAAAGTTGTCACCCCTTTTGCAATAAAACCTTGTTATCGCTACTCCTCCGAAACCGTAAAGCGTAGAGATTCCAAGCCTTCAGCAGTGTCTTCGACTCATTTAATACTCTCTTCATTCTATCATTGCAAAAGCATTCTTTGGTCCCTTGTATGAGTTACTGCCCCTGAAAGTTTATGCTGCTTACATTTAATGAACCTTTTTTAAAACGGTGTATCCTAGAGACATGGGACCAACTGCATCGGCATGTTTGACTTTGACCTTGAAATATAGGTCAAGGTCAAAGTCATTTAAAAACATAAGAAATTCCTTATATATGTGTAAAATAAAGCAATTCACCAAATGACCTTGAACTTTGACCTTGACCTTTAGCCTTGACATTGGGTCAAATGAAAAGTAAGGACATGCATCCAGCTCCAGTATCAGGTAAAAACATAGAAAGTAAAGATTTCCTTGTTTTGTTTTTTTTTTTTTTTTTTTTTTTTTTTTTTTTTTTTGTTTTTTTTTTTTTTAAATGAACTTGACCTTTGATCTTGACCCAAAGGTCACAATCAGACTTAAAGATGTGAAAGTAGTTACAATTCTTAGTTTAAAAGAGGCATAAAATAAATAATTCATTCCCCCCCCCCCTTCTTAAAAAAAATCACATCAACAACAACGTAGAATATTTCTGTAAAATTCAAACCAGACCTCGGATCGACAACATACTTGGTACATATGTAGTATAGACCTCAGAGAAACTTTCTTGAGAGTTTTACGGTGAGTCTTATAAGTTTATAGAAGTCATGAAGTTTCACGGCAAGAACTGCAAGTTCTGTTGTGTATGAAATTAAAGTGCAGGTGAACGAAGAAATGATCTAAACCTTTTATCGGCTATTTCTTCAGATGTCGTTAGTAGCATTCGATTTTCCTGATATGGTACGACATTTTAATACGAAGCATTCTCTCTTTCTTTTACATTTGGAATTTATTTGATTTTTATTTAGAATTAATCAGTTTCCAGAAATAGCGATTTTCGGTATATTAAAAACAGTTCTCGCTTTCATTGTCGTGTTTCCCTTCTAAAAATGCATGTTGGGAGTTTAATTTGTGCTACACATATTTAATTTAACCCAAAGAAATGCTTATTTAAATGTTTCATATTTATTTCAGGATATTCAGTCAGAAATGTTAAAATCCGAACCCGATCTTTTAAGCTTACAACTAAGCTATTTTCCAAAAATTCAGCATGCTCACAATATCGATGAATCGGGCTACAGTCCATTAATACATTTTCATTAGGGAACAGTGTTAACGTTTTCTCACGCACACCCGTCCCTTTTTATTAAGGTCTTCCGACTTCCTTCGGAAGACCTTATTGTTTTCCGTCTGTTTTCTATTATTATTATTATTATTATTCTTTTTTTCATAGTTATGGCGATATCTCAGCTGTGAGTGAGCAGATTTCAGAGATTTTTTCGCGGAAGATGCATCATGTAAATATCTCCAGACGTGTTTTTCATTTTTTCAAAATTCACTTCTGTTCGCGATTTTTGGGGAAATTTGTATTTTTTAAATGGCATTTTGTCCAGAATTTTTCTCGACAACGGCTAAAGATATGAAATTGAAACTCAATGAATAAATAGAACATCAAATTCCAATATGGGGAACGACCTTTATTTTTCGTCGTCGGCACTTCCGGTCGCAAACGGAAGTGAATTCAAAAAGTTCAATTTTTCAACTTTTTTGTTTTTCAATATTTTGCTTTAGGATTTACAAGGTTTATAGAGTGTTTTACAAGAATTCTAAATATGTATTCAATATTTTGATGCGTGCATTTATTGCAAAGATATGACCGATCCAAACTTTGTCCCACTGTCTGGGGTTCGAATCCTTCTGGAGGTAGTTAATTTTTTTTTCTTTGTTTTTCTCTTTTTTTCAGTTGCTAATGGCTTCTCTCTCTTTAAAAACATGTATGGTAGTTTTTGCTGATTTTTAAAAGCTTTTTTTGTCAGAGATTCTGTAGAAAACCTTTCGACATATACTGAATATCTTTGCATCTATAATATGTCCTTCTAAAACTATTTTAAGGATTTCATTCTTGTCCCCAAAGCTTGACCCATTCAAAAGTTGTCACCCCTTTTGCAATAAAACCTTGTTATCGCTACTCCTCCGAAACCGTAAAGCGTAGAGATTCCAAGCCTTCAGCAGTGTCTTCGACTCATTTAATACTCTCTTCATTCTATCATTGCAAAAGCATTCTTTGGTCCCTTGTATGAGTTACTGCCCCTGAAAGTTTATGCTGCTTACATTTAATGAACCTTTTTTAAAACGGTGTATCCTAGAGACATGGGACCAACTGCATCGGCATGTTTGACTTTGACCTTGAAATATAGGTCAAGGTCAAAGTCATTTAAAAACATAAGAAATTCCTTATATATGTGTAAAATAAAGCAATTCACCAAATGACCTTGAACTTTGACCTTGACCTTTAGCCTTGACATTGGGTCAAATGAAAAGTAAGGACATGCATCCAGCTCCAGTATCAGGTAAAAACATAGAAAGTAAAGATTTCCTTGTTTTGTTTTTTTTTTTTTTTTTTTTTTTTTTTTTTTTTTGTTTTTTTTTTTTTTAAATGAACTTGACCTTTGATCTTGACCCAAAGGTCACAATCAGACTTAAAGATGTGAAAGTAGTTACAATTCTTAGTTTAAAAGAGGCATAAAATAAATAATTCATTCCCCCCCCCCCCTTCTTAAAAAAAATCACATCAACAACAACGTAGAATATTTCTGTAAAATTCAAACCAGACCTCGGATCGACAACATACTTGGTACATATGTAGTATAGACCTCAGAGAAACTTTCTTGAGAGTTTTACGGTGAGTCTTATAAGTTTATAGAAGTCATGAAGTTTCACGGCAAGAACTGCAAGTTCTGTTGTGTATGAAATTAAAGTGCAGGTGAACGAAGAAATGATCTAAACCTTTTATCGGCTATTTCTTCAGATGTCGTTAGTAGCATTCGATTTTCCTGATATGGTACGACATTTTAATACGAAGCATTCTCTCTTTCTTTTACATTTGGAATTTATTTGATTTTTATTTAGAATTAATCAGTTTCCAGAAATAGCGATTTTCGGTATATTAAAAACAGTTCTCGCTTTCATTGTCGTGTTTCCCTTCTAAAAATGCATGTTGGGAGTTTAATTTGTGCTACACATATTTAATTTAACCCAAAGAAATGCTTATTTAAATGTTTCATATTTATTTCAGGATATTCAGTCAGAAATGTTAAAATCCGAACCCGATCTTTTAAGCTTACAACTAAGCTATTTTCCAAAAATTCAGCATGCTCACAATATCGATGAATCGGGCTACAGTCCATTAATACATTTTCATTAGGGAACAGTGTTAACGTTTTCTCACGCACACCCGTCCCTTTTTATTAAGGTCTTCCGACTTCCTTCGGAAGACCTTATTGTTTTCCGTCTGTTTTCTATTATTATTATTATTATTATTCTTTTTTTCATAGTTATGGCGATATCTCAGCTGTGAGTGAGCAGATTTCAGAGATTTTTTCGCGGAAGATGCATCATGTAAATATCTCCAGACGTGTTTTTCATTTTTTCAAAATTCACTTCTGTTCGCGATTTTTGGGGAAATTTGTATTTTTTAAATGGCATTTTGTCCAGAATTTTTCTCGACAACGGCTAAAGATATGAAATTGAAACTCAATGAATAAATAGAACATCAAATTCCAATATGGGGAACGACCTTTATTTTTCGTCGTCGGCACTTCCGGTCGCAAACGGAAGTGAATTCAAAAAGTTCAATTTTTCAACTTTTTTGTTTTTCAATATTTTGCTTTAGGATTTACAAGGTTTATAGAGTGTTTTACAAGAATTCTAAATATGTATTCAATATTTTGATGCGTGCATTTATTGCAAAGATATGACCGATCCAAACTTTGTCCCACTGTCTGGGGTTCGAATCCTTCTGGAGGTAGTTAATTTTTTTTTCTTTGTTTTTCTCTTTTTTTCAGTTGCTAATGGCTTCTCTCTCTTTAAAAACATGTATGGTAGTTTTTGCTGATTTTTAAAAGCTTTTTTTGTCAGAGATTCTGTAGAAAACCTTTCGACATATACTGAATATCTTTGCATCTATAATATGTCCTTCTAAAACTATTTTAAGGATTTCATTCTTGTCCCCAAAGCTTGACCCATTCAAAAGTTGTCACCCCTTTTGCAATAAAACCTTGTTATCGCTACTCCTCCGAAACCGTAAAGCGTAGAGATTCCAAGCCTTCAGCAGTGTCTTCGACTCATTTAATACTCTCTTCATTCTATCATTGCAAAAGCATTCTTTGGTCCCTTGTATGAGTTACTGCCCCTGAAAGTTTATGCTGCTTACATTTAATGAACCTTTTTTAAAACGGTGTATCCTAGAGACATGGGACCAACTGCATCGGCATGTTTGACTTTGACCTTGAAATATAGGTCAAGGTCAAAGTCATTTAAAAACATAAGAAATTCCTTATATATGTGTAAAATAAAGCAATTCACCAAATGACCTTGAACTTTGACCTTGACCTTTAGCCTTGACATTGGGTCAAATGAAAAGTAAGGACATGCATCCAGCTCCAGTATCAGGTAAAAACATAGAAAGTAAAGATTTCCTTGTTTTGTTTTGTTTTTTTTTTTTTTTGTTTTTTTTTTTTTTGTTTTTTTTTTTTAAATGACCTTGACCTTTGATCTTGACCCAAAGGTCACAATCAGACTTAAAGATGTGAAAGTAGTTACAATTCTTAGTTTAAAAGAGGCATAAAATAAATAATTCATTCCCCCCCCCCCTTCTTAAAAAAAATCACATCAACAACAACGTAGAATATTTCTGTAAAATTCAAACCAGACCTCGGATCGACAACATACTTGGTACATATGTAGTATAGACCTCAGAGAAACTTTCTTGAGAGTTTTACGGTGAGTCTTATAAGTTTATAGAAGTCATGAAGTTTCACGGCAAGAACTACAAGTTCTGTTGTGTATGAAATTAAAGTGCAGGTGAACGAAGAAATGATCTAAACCTTTTATCGGCTATTTCTTCAGATGTCGTTAGTAGCATTCGATTTTCCTGATATGGTACGACATTTTAATACCAAGCATTCTCTCTTTCTTTTACATTTGGAATTTATTTGATTTTTATTTAGAATTAATCAGTTTCCAGAAATAGCGATTTTCGGTATATTAAAAACAGTTCTCGCTTTCATTGTCGTGTTTCCCTTCTAAAAATGCATGTTGGGAGTTTAATTTGTGCTACACATATTTAATTTAACCCAAAGAAATGCTTATTTAAATGTTTCATATTTATTTCAGGATATTCAGTCAGAAATGTTAAAATCCGAACCCGATCTTTTAAGCTTACAACTAAGCTATTTTCCAAAAATTCAGCATGCTCACAATATCGATGAATCGGGCTACAGTCCATTAATACATTTTCATTAGGGAACAGTGTTAACGTTTTCTCACGCACACCCGTCCCTTTTTATTAAGGTCTTCCGACTTCCTTCGGAAGACCTTATTGTTTTCCGTCTGTTTTCTATTATTATTATTATTATTATTCTTTTTTTCATAGTTATGGCGATATCTCAGCTGTGAGTGAGCAGATTTCAGAGATTTTTTCGCGGAAGATGCATCATGTAAATATCTCCAGACGTGTTTTTCATTTTTTCAAAATTCACTTCTGTTCGCGATTTTTGGGGAAATTTGTATTTTTTAAATGGCATTTTGTCCAGAATTTTTCTCGACAACGGCTAAAGATATGAAATTGAAACTCAATGAATAAATAGAACATCAAATTCCAATATGGGGAACGACCTTTATTTTTCGTCGTCGGCACTTCCGGTCGCAAACGGAAGTGAATTCAAAAAGTTCAATTTTTCAACTTTTTTGTTTTTCAATATTTTGCTTTAGGATTTACAAGGTTTATAGAGTGTTTTACAAGAATTCTAAATATGTATTCAATATTTTGATGCGTGCATTTATTGCAAAGATATGACCGATCCAAACTTTGTCCCACTGTCTGGGGTTCGAATCCTTCTGGAGGTAGTTAATTTTTTTTTCTTTGTTTTTCTCTTTTTTTCAGTTGCTAATGGCTTCTCTCTCTTTAAAAACATGTATGGTAGTTTTTGCTGATTTTTAAAAGCTTTTTTTGTCAGAGATTCTGTAGAAAACCTTTCGACATATACTGAATATCTTTGCATCTATAATATGTCCTTCTAAAACTATTTTAAGGATTTCATTCTTGTCCCCAAAGCTTGACCCATTCAAAAGTTGTCACCCCTTTTGCAATAAAACCTTGTTATCGCTACTCCTCCGAAACCGTAAAGCGTAGAGATTCCAAGCCTTCAGCAGTGTCTTCGACTCATTTAATACTCTCTTCATTCTATCATTGCAAAAGCATTCTTTGGTCCCTTGTATGAGTTACTGCCCCTGAAAGTTTATGCTGCTTACATTTAATGAACCTTTTTTAAAACGGTGTATCCTAGAGACATGGGACCAACTGCATCGGCATGTTTGACTTTGACCTTGAAATATAGGTCAAGGTCAAAGTCATTTAAAAACATAAGAAATTCCTTATATATGTGTAAAATAAAGCAATTCACCAAATGACCTTGAACTTTGACCTTGACCTTTAGCCTTGACATTGGGTCAAATGAAAAGTAAGGACATGCATCCAGCTCCAGTATCAGGTAAAAACATAGAAAGTAAAGATTTCCTTGTTTTGTTTTTTTTTTTTTTTTTTTTTTTTTTTTTTTTTTTTTTGTTTTTTTTTTTTTAAATGAACTTGACCTTTGATCTTGACCCAAAGGTCACAATCAGACTTAAAGATGTGAAAGTAGTTACAATTCTTAGTTTAAAAGAGGCATAAAATAAATAATTCATTCCCCCCCCCCCTTCTTAAAAAAAATCACATCAACAACAACGTAGAATATTTCTGTAAAATTCAAACCAGACCTCGGATCGACAACATACTTGGTACATATGTAGTATAGACCTCAGAGAAACTTTCTTGAGAGTTTTACGGTGAGTCTTATAAGTTTATAGAAGTCATGAAGTTTCACGGCAAGAACTGCAAGTTCTGTTGTGTATGAAATTAAAGTGCAGGTGAACGAAGAAATGATCTAAACCTTTTATCGGCTATTTCTTCAGATGTCGTTAGTAGCATTCGATTTTCCTGATATGGTACGACATTTTAATACGAAGCATTCTCTCTTTCTTTTACATTTGGAATTTATTTGATTTTTATTTAGAATTAATCAGTTTCCAGAAATAGCGATTTTCGGTATATTAAAAACAGTTCTCGCTTTCATTGTCGTGTTTCCCTTCTAAAAATGCATGTTGGGAGTTTAATTTGTGCTACACATATTTAATTTAACCCAAAGAAATGCTTATTTAAATGTTTCATATTTATTTCAGGATATTCAGTCAGAAATGTTAAAATCCGAACCCGATCTTTTAAGCTTACAACTAAGCTATTTTCCAAAAATTCAGCATGCTCACAATATCGATGAATCGGGCTACAGTCCATTAATACATTTTCATTAGGGAACAGTGTTAACGTTTTCTCACGCACACCCGTCCCTTTTTATTAAGGTCTTCCGACTTCCTTCGGAAGACCTTATTGTTTTCCGTCTGTTTTCTATTATTATTAAGGTCTTCCGTTTCAGACGGAAGACCTTATAGTGATTCTACTGTTTCTTTTTATTATTATTTTTTTTTTCCCCTTTTCTTGTCGGAGCGTTTTCTCAGAGATGGCTGGACGGATTTTCTTGAAATTTTCAGGGATGATAGAGAATGAAAATACCCCTAGGCGTTTTTTTCATTTTTTCAAAATTCACTTCCGGTCGTCAGATATGTCCGATTTCCGTTTTTTTCAAAAATATTTTGTCCCAGTCATATCTCAGAAAAGGTAAGAGATTAAGACACCAAACCTATACGGTTAATAGATCTTGAGGAGTAGGCAAAACCATTTGGGTTAAGAGCGTCAGCCGTCACTTCCGGTCGTCACAGGAAGTGATCAAAGAAATCGAAATTTTCAACTTTTCTTTTTTGATTTTTTTCTTTCATTACATTGTTGCATCTTATTTGTAGATTCGAAATATGTTAGTCTTACCGGAACCAAAAACGTCAACTTCCGGCTATAAGTGAAAAACTGCATAATTTGAGTATTTTACTTTCCCATAAATATTTTTTATACATAATGTATTTGAACTGATTTTTGAATATGTTATCAAGACTGCAAATGTCTAGAGTAACGTCAAATATCTTTGTAAAATTCACTTCCGGTCGCGCGTTTAAATGTCCGCAAAATGAGAACTTGTCCGAGTGAGATCTCAGAAACGGTAAGAGATTTAGACACCAAACTGATAAGAGTATTAAACCTTGAGAAGTAGACAAAACAATTTGGCTTAAGAGCGTCAGTCGTCACTTCCGGTCGTCACAGGAAGTGACCAAAGAAATAGAAAATTTCAAATTTTCTCTTTTGAAATAAGACTTGCATCATATAATTGTATCTTTTTCACAGTTACGAGATGTCTTGGTTCCACCGGAAACAAAAAACGACAACTTCCGGTTTTAAGAGAAAAACTACATAATAGGGGTTTTGAATTTTCCCCAACATATCGCTTATAGATAGAGTTCTTTAAATGATTTTTATATATGTTATTGAGACTGCAGTTGTCTAGATTGACATGAAATATCTTAATAAAATTCACTTCCGGTCGCGTGTTTTCTTGTCCACAAAATGAAAAGTTATTTCAGCGAGATCTCGGAAACGGCATGAAAGTAAAACACCAAACTTGTAGGAGTAATAAAACTTGGTGAGAAGGCAAAACACATAGGGTTAAAAGCGTCAGCCGTCATTTCCGGTCATCACAGGAAGTGATCAAAGAAATCGAAAATTTCAACTTTTCTTTTTAAAATTAAAATTTTCATCACTTTATTGCTTCCCTTTCGCTGTTTTAAAATATGTTAAATTCCACCGGAAAAAAACTTTAAACTTCCGGTTTTAAAAGATAAACTACGTTATTTCGTGGTTTAGCTTTCTCATAAATATCACTTATAGATAAGTAATTGAAATGTTTTTTTGTTTTTTTTTTTACATATGCTGTAGATACTGCAAAAGTCAAGAGAAAATTCAGAGATTTTTATTCAGTTCACTTCCGGTCGTGTGTTTTCTTGTCCTCAAAATTAGAATTTGTTCTCACAATTGTTCGGCAACAGTAAAAGACTGAACTCTAAAACTTTCAGGACTTATAGTCAGTCATCAGTTCATTTGCTTGGTGTAAAAATCGTGTGTCGTCATTACTTCCGGTCGTGAGAGGAAACGAAGCAAAAAAGTATTTTTTAAGTTATTTTGTTTCTACATAAGTTTTAGGCTAATACCGACGTTGGAAAAGACATGTTCATGCAAACAGGAAGTCGTATAACGGAAGACCTTCTCATTACTAGTAATGAGTTTCTAGTTATTATTATTATTCTTTTTTTCATAGTTATGGCGATATCTCAGCTGTGAGTGAGCAGATTTCAGAGATTTTTTCGCGGAAGATGCATCATGTAAATATCTCCAGACGTGTTTTTCATTTTTTCAAAATTCACTTCTGTTCGCGATTTTTGGGGAAATTTGTATTTTTTAAATGGCATTTTGTCCAGAATTTTTCTCGACAACGGCTAAAGATATGAAATTGAAACTCAATGAATAAATAGAACATCAAATTCCAATATGGGGAACGACCTTTATTTTTCGTCGTCGGCACTTCCGGTCGCAAACGGAAGTGAATTCAAAAAGTTCAATTTTTCAACTTTTTTGTTTTTCAATATTTTGCTTTAGGATTTACAAGGTTTATAGAGTGTTTTACAAGAATTCTAAATATGTATTCAATATTTTGATGCGTGCATTTATTGCAAAGATATGACCGATCCAAACTTTGTCCCACTGTCTGGGGTTCGAATCCTTCTGGAGGTAGTTAATTTTTTTTTCTTTGTTTTTCTCTTTTTTTCAGTTGCTAATGGCTTCTCTCTCTTTAAAAACATGTATGGTAGTTTTTGCTGATTTTTAAAAGCTTTTTTTGTCAGAGATTCTGTAGAAAACCTTTCGACATATACTGAATATCTTTGCATCTATAATATGTCCTTCTAAAACTATTTTAAGGATTTCATTCTTGTCCCCAAAGCTTGACCCATTCAAAAGTTGTCACCCCTTTTGCAATAAAACCTTGTTATCGCTACTCCTCCGAAACCGTAAAGCGTAGAGATTCCAAGCCTTCAGCAGTGTCTTCGACTCATTTAATACTCTCTTCATTCTATCATTGCAAAAGCATTCTTTGGTCCCTTGTATGAGTTACTGCCCCTGAAAGTTTATGCTGCTTACATTTAATGAACCTTTTTTAAAACGGTGTATCCTAGAGACATGGGACCAACTGCATCGGCATGTTTGACTTTGACCTTGAAATATAGGTCAAGGTCAAAGTCATTTAAAAACATAAGAAATTCCTTATATATGTGTAAAATAAAGCAATTCACCAAATGACCTTGAACTTTGACCTTGACCTTTAGCCTTGACATTGGGTCAAATGAAAAGTAAGGACATGCATCCAGCTCCAGTATCAGGTAAAAACATAGAAAGTAAAGATTTCCTTGTTTTGTTTTGTTTTTTTTTTTTTTTGTTTTTTTTTTTTTGTTTTTTTTTTTTAAATGACCTTGACCTTTGATCTTGACCCAAAGGTCACAATCAGACTTAAAGATGTGAAAGTAGTTACAATTCTTAGTTTAAAAGAGGCATAAAATAAATAATTCATTCCCCCCCCCCCCTTCTTAAAAAAAATCACATCAACAACAACGTAGAATATTTCTGTAAAATTCAAACCAGACCTCGGATCGACAACATACTTGGTACATATGTAGTATAGACCTCAGAGAAACTTTCTTGAGAGTTTTACGGTGAGTCTTATAAGTTTATAGAAGTCATGAAGTTTCACGGCAAGAACTACAAGTTCTGTTGTGTATGAAATTAAAGTGCAGGTGAACGAAGAAATGATCTAAACCTTTTATCGGCTATTTCTTCAGATGTCGTTAGTAGCATTCGATTTTCCTGATATGGTACGACATTTTAATACCAAGCATTCTCTCTTTCTTTTACATTTGGAATTTATTTGATTTTTATTTAGAATTAATCAGTTTCCAGAAATAGCGATTTTCGGTATATTAAAAACAGTTCTCGCTTTCATTGTCGTGTTTCCCTTCTAAAAATGCATGTTGGGAGTTTAATTTGTGCTACACATATTTAATTTAACCCAAAGAAATGCTTATTTAAATGTTTCATATTTATTTCAGGATATTCAGTCAGAAATGTTAAAATCCGAACCCGATCTTTTAAGCTTACAACTAAGCTATTTTCCAAAAATTCAGCATGCTCACAATATCGATGAATCGGGCTACAGTCCATTAATACATTTTCATTAGGGAACAGTGTTAACGTTTTCTCACGCACACCCGTCCCTTGTTATTTTATATACTCCTTGCAAGTTCAGGAACTATTTCCTTTTACGGAACTTCTTTCTTCCCCTACCGATTCTAAAAATACGCTTGTATTTATTCTATAGTCTTAAACAATTAAGTTACTCAATTTTATCGGAATGTGTAGCGCAGTGGTTAGAGCACCTGCCTTTCAAACCTAGGGTTTTGAGTTCGATCCCAGCTGGAGGAGGATTTTTTTTTTTTTTTTTTTTTTTTTTTTTTTTTTTTTGCTTTTTTTTTTTTTTTGGCATTTTTCTTTTTTTCGGCCTAAACGACACGAAAACACTTAAAAAGGTGGAAAGGCCTCTAATTGTTCTCTGAACAATTAGTTTACTTTTTATTATTAAGGTCTTTCGATATATATGATAAGATATGAATATGAAACTTGCTGAGGTGATAGAGCATCAAATGTAGATATGTTGATCGACCATTATTTTCCATCGTTCGTACTTCCGGTCGCAAACGGAAGTGAATTAAAAAATGTTAAATTTGTAACTTTTTTGTTTTTCAATATTTTTCTCTGGGATTTACATGGTTAATCGAGAGTCTTCTAAGAGTTCTAAGTATGTTTTTATCATTTTGATTGATGCATTTGTTGCAAAGATATGTAATACAAAGATAGATTACATGATCAGTACGTACTGGTCCCTGCTGACAAAGCAGGTAACAATATTGTCTTTGTTTGTAAGACTCATTATATTAAATGTATTTTAGAGGAACTTGGATTTAATTCTACAAGTGGTAATCCAACTTATACTCATAGTTCCCTTTCTAAGGAAGAACTTCTTCAAAATCATATGTCAGTTTTGAATATTTTTAATATTCCAAACAACCAAGATGAATTCGAATTACCATATTTATATTGGATTCCGAAACTTCATAAAAATCCTTACAAACAAAGATACATAGCGGGTTCCAGTATATGTTCAACCAAGCCTCTATCTTTACTCCTCACTAAGATATTAACAGTGGTGAAGGTAGAAACTTCAAGAGTACTGTGCAACAATATATTCGAGAAGTGGTGTAAATCAGATGTGGATACTTAAAAATTCCAAGGAACTTTTGGAAAATTTGAAATCACAAGATTTTACCAAAATCAACAGCTTTAAAACTTACGACTTTTCAACTTTATACACAACCATTCCCCACGATAAATTAAATTCCAGGCTTTTTGATATCATTGACAGCTGCTTTTTCAATAAAAATGGAACTCGTAAATATACTTACCTTGTCATTGGTCATTTGCAAAATTATTTTGTTAAAAACATTCTGATTGTACACACAAGTACTCTGAAGTTGACATTAAAAAGATGCTTGAGTTTCTGATTGACAATATCTATGTGGTTTTTGGAGACCAGGTCTTCCAACAATCTATTGGAATTCCCATGGGTACCAATTGCGCCCCGTTATTAGCAGACCTTTTTTTGTATTCATATGAAGCAGAATTTGTCCAAAATCTTGTACGTGAAAAGAAGAAAACACTTGCTGTGGTCTTCAACTCGACATTTAGATATATCGACGACGTATTGTCAATTAACAATGGCTATTTCCATTCTTATGTCGATACGATATGTCCTGGTGAACTTGAGATAAAAGATACCACAGAGTCTGACACATCTGTTTCATATTTGTATATTTTACTTGAAAAAGATGTTAATGGTAATCTAACAACCAAGCTTTATGATAAACGTGATGACTTTAACTTTTCAATCGTCAACTTCCCTTACTTATGCAGCAATATACCTTCATCACCTGCATACGGGTATATATCTCTCAGTTGATTCGATACGCAAGAGCATGCTCTACGTATGTATAATTTCTAAAACGAGGTAAATTATTGACAAATAAGTTGATGAAACAAGAATATCAGCTGTCTCGTTTTAAAGTCATCATTTCGTAAGTTCTATGGTCGATACAATGGCCTTGTCAGCAAATACAATTTATCATTGAGTCAAATGCTGACTAACGTTTTTCATACTAATTGTTAGGCCATTATTTACACACTGAATTGTCGACGGATTTTTCCGTGATTTCCCGATCATGACAAGGAGCACACGGCAGGTGTGACCGGTCGGCAGGGGATGCTCACTCCTCCATGGCACCTGATCCCACCTCTGATGTTTGGAGGTCCGTGTTTGCTCTGCTCCTATTTTGTATTGTTTAATGGACTTTTGAGCTTGAATACTGTTCGTTATCTCCATATCTTTCATATGTCCGATCCAAACTTTCTCGTTTTGTTGCGGGTTCGAATCCTGCTGGGGCGGGAGATTGTTTCTCTCTTTTTTCAGTTGTAAATGATATTTTTCTCTGTGAAGACATGTATGATAGTTTTTGCTTAATTTTTAAAGCTTTTTTAACAGAGATTCTACAGAAATCCTTTAATAATCATGATCTATGTTGAAAGACTGTGTTACATAAACGCGAACAAAAAATACCTTCAATAAAGTATTAAATGAAGTGAGGTAGCACAGCGATCTGGAGAAAAGTTCGGTCGGAAGACCACTTGTTGCCCTAGCAACAAGAAACGCATCTAGTTGTAATTATTTTCGGATATCGGTGTAATTTACTCGGTATGTGGTTTATAAAGTGTTTTCACAATCTAATAAATACATGTATTTGAATAACTGCATCTTTCATTAGAAGTAATGATTCTTGATTTTTTTTTCTTTAATAATTAGAATAAAAATTGCATTCAATAAAATATTTTGTTTCAATAGAACACTGTAACCTGCGACAAAGTGGAGTGTCCAATATTAAATTGTGAGACCCCTAGATATCCAGTGGGGGCCTGCTGTCCAGTGTGTGAAGGTGACCACCTCTCTTTCTATCTCTCTTCGATAGGTTTACGTATCAGATTTATTATTGTACAGTTTTTCATTTACTATTCGAAAATTACAGTAGAAATAGATAATCTATAAAATTAGTGTGCGTCCATATATGCATATGTTCTAAATAATTCAATAAGTTGAAGTTTGTGTTGTGGGGCGATGGCTGTGTAGAAATTTCTGGCCTGAAATAGCTATCCCGCACTATTTTCACCTAGATCTAAAAAACATCATTCCTACAGTAGCGCCGATTGACGATGGGGAGGCGGGAAATAAGGACCGGAAGTGCCACTTTGAGGGAAGGGTCTATCAACACAACCAGTTCTTCTCCAACAACAATACACATATCACCCCCACCAGATCTGACCAGTGTGTCAACTGCATTTGTCAGGTTTGTCACAAAGAGAGAGAGAGAGAGAGAGAGAGAGAGTGATTTAAAAAAAAAATCACTATAGAAGCTTGTACATATATTTGTCTTCGAAAAACATTTTATATCAAAGATCGAGTACAGCCTAAAATTAAAAAGATAAAATTTAATAAAATATACTTGTATGTGTATCACTTAAAAGTTGAATAGGAATGTTGAAACCTTATAAAGCTTCATTTTTATTTTTTTATTTTTATTATTATCTTTTTTTTAGTCTGGACAAATTTACTGCTTTCTGAAGACGTGTGTAATCAGACAACATTGTAGCAATTTCTACCAGTCCCCAGATACATGCTGTCCAGTTTGTGTTGGTAAGTAAATATCGATTGCTTTTCATCTAGATATTAAAATATATTTTTTTAATTTTACACATGTAAGTCAATAAAACATGTCGATGAAACATCACTGCAATAATCGCATTCTAAGCTCACAGTATGTGGAATACTTTTTGAAACAAAATTACTGCACTGACCATGACATAAGTCATTGAAGGAGATTGTGTCTTCCTACTAATAAACACATACAAAGAGATTTTTGAAATGAAATATAGGATAATCGTGGGTAATTTTTGTCTCTAGATATCAAATCAAAAGATAGATTAGAAAGGCGGAGACCAGAAGGTATGTGGGTCTGATTTCTGCAATAGGCAGTCTAGCCACGGCTATTTTTCTTCTTCTTCCATTCCTTTTGTAGATTATATATATACATTTTAAGTAACATTTAAACCATGTAAAAAAAAAAAAGCAAAACCCAACCTTTGTTATTTAACTTTCAAAATCTCAGAAACTAACTGTTTATTTTACTTTATTTGTAACAAAATCAATTTAATTACTAAATGATATGGGTAAATATTAAAACGAGAGTGAATATAACCATTCTTTTCCTTCTTAATTAATAATTAGAACAATTCATTTATATATATACTAACATTTATAACACAGAAAACTCAGTTATCAACTAAAAATAGATTTGATTTTTGGAGGTTTCGTAATTTTCAAAACTCAGGCTGATCTAGATTTGATCTGTTGTTTACAAATTGCTTGAATACTTTGTCTTATTTTAACTAATCCATTCAAATTATTCATACAAAGACAGAAAATTTACATTTATAAAATAACCATCCAAACTTTTTTTTCATTTACGTATCGTAAGCTAGTGCAAAGCTCTACCTCAAAGAAATACTAGCCTTTTTCTTATTGTTTTAAAGATTATCTAATTATTTAATGGCCGGTAAAAAAAAAAATCAGATACAAATTTACCCGTTTTGATCTCTTGAATATATTGCTCTTATGCCAACAAAGGCAAAGTATTCATGTTTTTTTTTTGTTTTCTGTTATGTTCAGTGTATAAAGGAAGCGTATTTATATTTAAGGAGAGACTGTATGGGTATTTTTAAACACGATTACGTTCCATATCTTATAGATATAATCGCTCGTAAACCTCTTAGCAATTTTAAGAGTAGTCACGTGACTATAAGCATCTGGCTTCTCACTTCATTTCTGAATAGAAATGGCCGCCAAATACTTGGTCAAATTAGCGTTCTTGATACTGGGAGTGTTTACATTCTTAGTATTGTCGGAAAATCCAGAGGGTAAGTTGAATTTATTAATGGCCATGACTTTTTCATGTGAGTCAGTGTTCGATTTCTTAACTCTGGTTCAGAATCTTGCTGCAGTAAATAAATATTGGTTGGGCCCTCCATAACGGCAGATCTCCCATAGGAAGCATTTCTTTGAGCAGAACGCTTCAAAATCAGATTATGTACAGTTTCAAGGATGATTTGAAAACATTGAATGAACATTCATAGTCAAACTACAGACAAGAGGGACTTCAGAATGCAGACTTTAAGAGTTAGCAAAAACTCAAGGTCTTGGTTTTCTGCTGTGTTTCTTATTTCACTCTGTAAATTCGTAGTCCTACTCTTTCTTAGAAGGAAGCTTTAGAATACACAATTTCTGTCCGTACTGTTATTTTCGTTTCTCTTTTGGAGTGTTGTAGTGCTGTACTTTTAGCAAGGCTGTCATTGGTCAGTTCAATAGAGTGCTTCGATAGGTTCTCCAGTATATCCATGAGAATCGATACATTACACATGCATTATAAATTTTATAGTATAACCAAGAAATGCAAGATTCAGCTGTAGATTTAAAGAAAGCAGGTGTCCTAAATTCTTTTCGCATTGCATTGTCTTGCAGATTTGGCTGACTTTAAGATACATGTATTAAACTTTCAAAGTTATATTGTACGAACTTTAAGACGTATAGTCTGTCTTATCTAAAACTGGATTACAATTTATTCAACACATAACACTAAAATATTCATTTGCTCACCTTCAGGTTTGCATAATACAAAAGTTTCTTACTGGACTACTATTTCAATTTATGCGGATTAAAAACCTTCCTTAGGGTTTGTGTTGTTAATCTAGTGAAATATCGATAAATCGATACATTATATATCGTTATTAAAACTTATCAATGACAGTCCTAACTTTTAGTGATTAAAAAAAATATGCAAGTTGTAGTAGTTTCCAAGGAAGGCTAAAATAATTTGAACATTTATAATAATATCGATCTATAAAATATTAAAATTATTAGTTAATATTTGGGTGATCAATTTATTTACAATGTATATTTGATTAATGACTTGAATTATGCAAGGTTCATTTAATTAAACAGACCTTTAATAATTTCCTTATATTTTAAAGAAATTATACTGTTGATATGTATCCAGTAGGTTGTATGTACATGACTACAGTATTTAATTCATCTTTTACAATTAAGATCCAATATTAACCACCATGAAATATATGATGGTAAATTCTGCTAAAAATATTTAGTTAAAATAGTAAAAATTTCATATATTAATCTTTTTAATAGACTGTATAGATGGCAAAGGAGCTCTTAGGAAGAATTCAACTAACTGGAAACCGGAAGTCGCTGGAGAAAAAGATCCCTGCATTACGTGCACGTGTCTGGTAAGACTAAAAGACGGAATATCCTCAACCGAAACCGTTAATAAATGAAATACATAATGTAGATGTGTATACTGTTAAAATGTCAAAGCCTAAGATGTTAATAAATGAAATAGATTATGACATTGTCAATTCCAAAGACGCTAATAAACGAAATAGACGTGTCTATTGTAAAATTGTCAACGCCAAAGATGTTGATAAATTTAAATTGACGTGTCCACTGTTATTAAACTGTAATAGTCAAAGCTAAATGAAACAGACGTGGCTATTGTAAAATTGTCAGTCAAAGATGTCAACAAATGAAATAAACGTGTCCACCGTTTAAACTGTAAAAGCAGAAACTGTTGTTATATGGAGAGAGATAAAACAACAACAACAAAAAATTTCCTCTGTAATGAAACACATCTGAATCTTATACATAGAACACGAATCTTAAATTCAGACTGCGTTCAAAGAATTAGTCTACAGCAGTAGTATGGATGACTGATATTCGAATTTGGTTTCGTTTGTTTGTATGCTGTTTAACGTCCCTCTCGAGAATTTTTCACTCATATGGAGACGCCACCACTTGCCGGTGGAGAGCTGCAAATTTTGTCCTATACTCGGCACTCACGGCCATTGAGCAGTGAGGATCTTTTTCGTGCCCGCACCTACTGCGACATGGGACCTAGGTTTATACGGTCTCATCCGAAGGACCGGTCTCCACGTCCCACAGTGGGATTCGAACCCGCGACGTAAGGATCAACTCCTTACTTCGCGACTCTAGAGCAGACACTCTAACCACTGCGCCACGCGGGCGACTTGGTTTCGTAAATCAAAAGATAACTGCAGTTGTGTGTATTTTACAGAACGGAGCGATTACATGTGAAAGGGAGCAGTGTCGAAGATTACTCTGTAAGAAGCAGTATCGAGTGAAGGGACAGTGTTGTAAAACATGTGATCGACCAATAAAAAAAGTCAAAGGGGTGTGTAAAAAAGACAGGGAGCGACGAAAGAAAGGCAGAAAAAATAAACGAAAGAACAAAAGGAAAAACAAGAAAGGACGAAGCAAGCGAAAGGGTATTGACTTTTCATCAAAATATAGAATAATTTCCTCGAAAATTTAATTGTAACCTATTCCAAAATGTTACGTTTTTTTACAGAACTGAAAATACGTCAGACCCGCAGGAAATAGCAAAATTACGTCATTAAAAATGGCATGATATACTGAGACTGTATTAAATCTTCTTATTTCAATTTTCATTACAGGTGGTCGTAGAAATAAAAGGAAAAATAGAAGAAGACAAAGAAAGAAATCAAAGAAATGCACAAAAGTTAGACATAATTCCACGATGGTTGATAAACAGTGCCCTTCAATACTACCACTCGCTTTGCCGATAGATGGCGCTCTTCCATGTCATTTCAACAAATTGTGTTTACCAGCAAGGACTGAATTTATTATTTACCGCCTTAAAATTAGCGGGAAAGAAAACGGAAAAGACAATGACACTATTGTTATTGCATTTGATAATGTAAAATCTCAAATGGTGGAAATCTGGAGATATATTGTTCACAAAGGTTCGATTATCGTTCTTTTTCTTCTCTATTTCTACTCTAAAATTTCGAACGGTAGCTAGTTAACCATAGCCAAAGGTTATGGGTTTATCAGCATTTTCTTTGTTTATAAATGCTGACAAATGAAAGGTTGTTACTTTGATTGAGAGTAACACTTTACAGATACATGTACATTGCAAGAAATTACAACTCATTACCGCTACGTAAACAAAGCTGTCTACGAGGTATATCATATAAGTATGCATGACACAGAACATGAGTTTTATTCAAAATAATTTATTCACCATGTAGTTGAAGCACAGTAAATAATTAAGTGTGAATACTATTTAATATACATGTAATTCATTCAGCATGTATTTACAAATTTCGAGAAAAAAATAAAACTTTATACTTTGTACGTGTACAAGATGATGGCTAAAGGAAGAGAGATTTTTGCGGTTAAGTATATATGTAGCAGTAATGTGCAATATTTTTTCAGCGGTAATGAGTATGTAGCGGTAATGACTATTTTGAAAATGTGTACCCTTTTGATTTATATAGTTCATCTCAAAAATATATAATAAACATATATACAGAAAAGAGACATCCATTACATAAGTATTTCAATATTGATACAATAGATTCATTACAACCATGGCAATAGTCTTTAAATGATTTCCAAGAAAACAGTATACGTTACCAAAAAAGTATTTAATGTGAAATATACCTCGAGTCAGGTAGATGAAAGCATCTAAAATTCATTAACTCGATGGACCTGTGCACAGGTTAATCTATAATAAAATACAGTTATATTAAAGTTAAAGTATAATAATTATTGGTTCTAAGATCAGTATATACATCATGACTCAAATTGCAGTACAGGAAAATAAAGCAAAAATTGGAGTTGGAGAATTGATCTTTCTTGAGGTTTAAGTCATGTACAAAACTTAGACAGTCATGATTATTTTGTCATATTTTAAATGTGCTGGCCAAATCTCAAATATTTTTTTGTTAATGAATGTACGAGTATAAGATATATTCTTACTATTTACTATTTAAATCTTACGTTTGAGATATTAATCTCCAATTTTTAGAGAATATATCAAGCCAATTCTTTTTAAAAAGCGGATACCTTTTTCCTCTTCCTTACAGATAATTAACCAGTGTAGGATTTTAGCAGTGTTTATTTATTTATTTTGTATTTCAGATAAAATAAAAGAGAGAAAAGATCCAGAAAAATGCTCCTCCTATTCTTTTAGACTTCAGATACAAAATTCAAACGCCATTCTTGGGGCTGCCAGTGCAAGTAAGTAAAGATCTCTTCATCTAATCTACATATAAAGGCAAATTTTAAGCCTCTTGTCAATGTTATAGCATGGAGGCTGGTAATTGCCATGTTTTGTTGATATGCACCTTATATCACTTTTCAAGCTTTTTAAGGGTGGAGTGTCTGTTTAACTGCCGCAGGCGCGTAGTTTTCCTGGATTAGCCAACATTTGTCTATCTACATCATTTATTTCTGCTATCAATAAATATACAAATGTAATGCAGTATTTTCAAAGTAAAAAAATCGCTGTATTTGGCGACTGAATTATTTAGTGAAATTGATTTTTAATTTCAATCATTGGCAGGATAATATCTGAAAGAAAATCAAAACAGAGGGTCTAAGTTATATTAATTTATCAATTATTTACCGTTTATCTCAAGAATTGTTTTCCATTTTTATTTATCTCTCTTTAAATCTTGTCTGAGTAAATATTTCCCCTTTGTTTTTGCGAGGATGATTTAACAGAATGCAATGTTAATTCTACAGTGGCTCCAACACAGCTACGGGAATTAGAAATTAGAATAAGGTTCCCTTCATACTGGTACAATGTTTTCTGGCGTAATTTTCGATAAAGACATGCATTCTACAAAAATAAATAAATAAATAAGTGAGTGAAAGTCTCAGCACAGTGAGTGACATTGCCTGCTATGTTCTCCTATATGTCAATAACATAAGAATTTGACAAATTCTTGTACATATATTCCACAGAGTCGGTGAAAGACTTCCAACGAAAGCTTAAAAGAGGACTGAAAGGCTGTGAGAGGAAAAAGAAGGGGTGCCGGTTACGGACAGTCCGCAGGCAAATGATATGTTTTGAAATGGAGGATATTGATGTGCCCACTTGTAAAAACTAGAGAGGACGATTGAAATTTATGACCAAGTGGTGTCTGAGCATTGACACTTCTCAGAGTGAGGGACTGTTGATTCTTCCAGTGATCAACGTGCATTTCCTTGGAATCACGTGACAAATGATATTGACCATTGTCCAGTGAAAAACCAGAGTATCCGTATCATCTGGTAGACGTTACTGACTGCCGTCGTTGTTATTGCTTGTTAATTTGACTTTGTTAATGATCGGGTAAATGACATTTATAATATTGTTTATCATCTTTTCTTGTAAATATTTTACTGTTATATTTTCTACATAATTCACTTCACATGTTTGCCATTATATATTTATCATGTCATTAAATTCAATTATTTCAAGAAGTGTTCCATTGTAAAGGTAAAAATATCGTGCATTATATGTTATACATCTCAAATTGTAGGATAGAAAGGAGTCTCGTATCAAACAGTGGGTAAATATATCTGTACACATTGGTTCTAATGGAGATATAGGACACCAGAAACAAAGTCAAATAGATGAAAAACTTAACAAAATTGATAATCTCTTGGTGGATCTTACATTCAAATATTCAAAACACACCATGTACATCAGGAAAAAACCCTTCTTTCAGTTTAAAACAAGATGTGTTTGTGAAACACTGATGCCCCCGTATGGCAACTTATAGCGAAGGTTAAACTTTCTCAAATGCAAATCAAATATGTTGGTACCCAAAGTAAGGTCTTGTACCACGGAATATACTTGTAAAATATGAAAGCCCTAGCAGTAACCATTGGAAAGATACGGAAAAGGTTAAAAAATTTCAAAAGTAAGTCAAACATCAAGGTCAAGGTCAAAATAAATGGTGCCCAAGGAAAGGCCTTCTCACAAGAAATACACATGTGAAATGTGAAAGCCAGCACCAACCATTGAAAAGTTTTGACCAAGGTTAAAATTTTTCAAAAGTAGGTCAAACTCCAAGGTCAAGGTCAATGGGCTATGATTGTTGGTATCCAAAGGAGGGTCTTGTCACAAGGATTAAACATGTGAAATATGAGAGCCCTAGCGTCAACCGTTCAAAAGATATGGCCAATGTTAAAGTTTTTCAAAAGTAGGTCAAACTCCAAGGTCAAGTACTAAGGGTCAAAGTTGTTGGTATCCAAAGGAAGGTCTTGTCACAAGGATTACACATGTGAAGTATTAAAGCCCTAGCATCAAAGTTATGGCCAAGGTTAAAGTTGGGAAAAATTTCATATTTCACATGTGTATTCATAGAAATGAGACCTTTCCATGGATTTAAATATTTTTTAACCTTTTGACCTTGACCTTGACCTTGGAGTTTGATCCACTTTAAAAAAAACTCTAACATTGAACATAACTTTGGAACAGTTAGTACTAGGGCCTTCATATTTCACAGGTGTATTTCATGTTACAAGGCCTCTCTTTGGATACCAACAATTTTGATTTTTGACCTTGACCTTGGAGTTTGACTGACTTCTGATAAACTTTAACCTTGGCCATAGATTTGAAAAATTGGTACTAGGGCTTTAATCTTTCACATACAGATGTACATGTATGTATTTCTTATGACAAGGCCTGGGTACCTATGATTTGAACTTTTGACCTTGACCTTGGAGTTTGACCCACATTTAAAGCACTTTAAACTTTGCCATAACTCTTTAATGATTAGTGCTTGGGCTTTCATAGTTCACAGGAATATTCATTGAGAACAAGTCCTTTCTTTGGATAACAACATTTTTCATCCCTTGACCTTGGAGTTTGGCTTGCATTTGAGAAACTTCAACATTCCTCAAAAGCTGTCATACGGGGGCATCAGTGTTTCACAAACACTTCTTGTTTTTTAATTCAATGTAGAACTACTCGTACATGAAAAAAATGAACTTGTACAAAACACTTAAAAACTGTACACGTGTACGAGCAACTGAAGCAAACTTGCAAAACACATAAATTCGAGGTCGGTTGTGTGCTTGCATGGAAATACTCTCATTGGTTGTGATAAGTCATTATTTGACAGAGATGCATGAAAAAAAAAACAGAAAAATTCAAACGTACATGTATTATTTGAATGAAAAGGTAAAGAAATGAAGGGGAAGATTGATTGACAGAAATTCTAGAATTATTCACAAACATTTTAATCTCTTTCTAATAATCCTTATTCCTTAATTTTGCAAGTGGCATGTTGGGGAGTGTTTTCGATTGCATGACACTTGGGTTTCCGCATTGGTCTGACATTTTAAGGTGGCCTTAATCTAATGGAGGCGGTTGCTCTTCACACACACACACACACACCCTCACCCTCACACACACACACACATTAAATCTGTAATACGCAAAGAGAGATAAATGCAAGAATTGATCTTGTTTATGAATTCGGATTATCTATAGATGATTTTCCATCAAGGTGATTTAAGCAAGAGTTATTTCCTATGGCTGCCACATTGTAGGTCAACACCCCCAGATCCCTTCATTATTCAACCAAGTTATACTGGGCACTGAGGTGAAGATAACACTGTTTTTCTTATGAATATACGTTTGTTAAAGCTTCTTTTAATTCATAATTTCAATATTGTAAATATTTTTTACCATATATTTTTGGCATGCGTTTTTACAATTGGTTGTTCAAAGAGGAAAATTCACTACTTTGACCTACAAGATGGCGGCCAAGGGGAATAACTCCGAGGAAAAAAATATGTCATACGAAAACCATCTATAGCAGGGCCTGGGAAGGGGCCGCGCCATGCGCCATATGCGCATACTGTCGAAAAATGGCGCAATGAAATAATGGTGCGCAGCGCCATGCGGCGCGCCCCGCAAAATGCGAGTATGCATGTTTTATTACTTTGTAAGTTCATCGCAGTCCACACTATCTGTATTCTTCATTGAGGTTAGATGGAATCTGTAATGTATTATATAATAAAATCGGAACCATCATTCGGCATATTGACATCCACTGGCAAAGAAACAGTTTTTTTTCATGTCGTTCGATTCGCAAGTGTCAATTCGTTTTCGATGGTTGACCACAGCTTTACGAAAGTCACGCACATGGAAAATTTATATACCTTACAATGAAAAACCTTTTTCGGCGAAGTCCACTTATTTTAGCCTGTCCCGTGATCTCTAAATCGGCATCATTAAAAAATGGTGCTTTTGGTTTAAATATAATTTTTCTAAATACTAGTTGGTTAGAATCTAGATGACGATTGACTGAAGTTCTTAGAAACGGAAAAATCATTTGCACTAGTCATGCAATGTCATATGACTTGTCAATCCCTATCGCATTTTTCTTTTTAATTTTCCTAAATTTTGTTGAGATATCAGAGATATATGCATTATCCTATAGCATCATAATATGATTTATTCTAGAATGGCCCCAATATATTTCCCCTTGGCCCCTTAAATTTCAAAATGGCCCCATCATTTTATGAACAGTGGGGCCATTGGCCCCACCTGTTGCTTGACCTTCCCAGGCACTGCTATAGTCATGCATGTTTTAGTAGCAAACTTTACACACTAAGTAGAAATATTACACGACTAAAACTTGTGACGATAGAAATAAACAAAATATAACGTGTCAAATATCCTGGTACCCAAAGGAAGGCTTGTCACGAGGAATCACATGTGAAATATGAAATCCATAGCTCCAATAAATCAAAAGTTATGGGCAAGGTTAAAGTTTTTGCGGACAAACAGACACCAGTGGGAATACTATAGTATATAGCAAATGTATGTCCGATTATATGTAAATCCGAAGATCTGTGGTTTCTTCATTTTGATGAGATGCTTTTACAATACATGTTGTTGTTTCTTCATTATGATGATGTGCTTTCGCATTATATTCTGTGGGTTTTTTTTCATTATGATGGGGTGCTTTTCATTATATGCTGTGTTCATATGGAGTATGGCGGATTGCCGATTGCGTCACCTTTCAAAAGATTATTTAATGTAAAAATGCCTTTAATTGAAGTGTGTTAAAATCTAAATTTCTTGTACTGAGCTGCAAATTCTGACCTATACTCGGCACTCAGGGCCATTGAGCAGTGAGGGATCTTTTTCGTGCCAGCACCTACTGCGACACGGGACCTCGGTTTATACCGTAGCAAGGGTTTCAAAAGTTGGGGGGGGGGTAACTTCTAAAAAAAAAAGTCTGACAAGCAAAATAAATAAATAAATAAAAATAAGAATAAAAAAACAACTAATAACCTTTACCAAATCATGGATGGAATTTACCAGTGCTCGACCTTACAACAACAAAAAGTGTGTGTTGGGGGGGGGGGGGGGGGGCAGCATCTAAACTAATGAAAATTTACTTAGCAAAATGGAGAGTGTAAATTACACATTTTTTAAATACTCCGAACTGTTGTATGTTTGGAGGCTTACAATAGCTAACAAGACTGAAATTTGTTCGGAAAATCATATTTATTTTTAAATATATTCTAAAAGTTAAGTCCCTAATGATAAATTTCATTTAGTTCAGAAGATCTTAAAAGATTTTGTTAAACTCAAAAATCCCTGCCTGTTTTCATTGTGTGTTTGTTGCTTTATTTTGTACACATGACTCTCACTCACGTTCTTGTATGTTGTATTTTTTAATTTCTTGAACTATATAATTAATTGAACTATGACGCCTTGATATATACTGTCCCTCATACACCACTGATTGTTGAGTGAACGTAAGAAACGATCATGTAACTTGAAGTATGAAAAAGGTGCTGCAATCGGAAATCCTCCATGCTCTATATAATATGAGCACACGAGTTTAAGAAGTTCCGAGTGATTACCTCGTCATGATGAAAAACACAGCAAATATTGAAAAGCAACTCATCAAAATGAGGGAAAAACAGAATATGATGCAAAATAGCCTCTTCATATGGAAATAGCCACAGCATAAAATGGAAAAAGCACCTGAACACAGTGAAATAACATCAGCAAATAATGCAAAACTATATTATCATAATTAAGAAACCCAGCATATAATATAAAGCACCATCTTGTCATAAAAACCAATCATTTAAGACAGCGGCGGCGTTCCTATAAAATGTTATAGGTTTTCTGTATTATAAACAACCAAAAGAGAGAAGGCAATTTAATTTGTTATTCCTGAGTTACATTTGCTACGTATCTGTCCTTAACCATATATTTCGGTCATTTGCTCCCACTTACACTAGACAAAATCTCTAACACACCATGCGTACTCGGCACATATGTAAATCCAGTTGACATCTTGCCCAATCACGTTGGATTTGCCGATGTCATGGTGTCAACATTAGACCCTCATTTTACCTTCTTGCCCGCAAACCAATTTTTCGAAGCCGATTGTGCACTGCTTTTGCACATATGAAGTTGGTAGCTACATTATGTACTTATGGTAGTCAGTGAGGTTGCAACAACGGTTTATCGCCGTTTCTCTGATGGTAAAGAGTGATATGTCTATCACATCGCCTAGAGGTCATCCAGCAATTTGGTATCCGGTCCACTATACTTCCGGTTGCCACAGCTTTAAGGTGCAATCTCTCAGTAACTGTGCAGTGTATATTTAATGCCATGGCCTTCCATGGAAGACATTTTCATATTTATAAATCTAGTTGCAGCATTTTTTTTTACTAGAAGAAACAAAAATATTTCACTTGATTTGTTTATTTCAGAAGTCTTTCAAAAGAAACACGCAGAGACCATACTATTTGTCTTACCATGCTCTTTTATGGTCAAATCCCGTATAAGGTGCAAGAATTTTTCTGAGTTTTTAATAATGCAAACATAAAGAACACAAATCAAGAGAAGAAATCCTCCATGGAGTGTGAGCACGATTTCATGCATTTCTAAGAAATCGTTTCGCTTCATTTAACATTGCATTCATCATTCAGTTTGACCATTTAAATGCCTAACAATTAACTCTTAACATAAAATTCAGAATAATAAGTTTGGAAAAGGTAATTATTAATCTTTCATGATGGTTTGTTAGCAATTTTGTCTAATGTATTCCCGGGAAATGGGACAAGTCCCTATGGAATAAGAGAGCAATAATATTTTATCGCTAAATGTTTTATTCAACTGATGAAAAAATTCAATGTCAGCCAACGGTTGTTATTTGTTTAATATTTGGAGCTACAAATTCTATGGATAAATCTGATTGGCTAACTACCCGAGTGTTACTTTGAAAGAGTACAGTTTGCTGTTTGCATTACTAAATGAACCATTTAACAACAATGTCTTCTCTGACCATTTCTCTGGTTGGTATTATAAGTTCAGTATTGTGTATAACCAGATATGAGGGAGGTGCTCAGAGTAACGACACTGGTAAGACGTTTTACGGTCCCCATCTTTGCCATATTAAAAATAATTATCTTGTAAGATATCAAGTTGGAATTTTCCTTAAGTAAAACTTCTAGAAAGGTTAAAAATTGCGGAAATGCTGCATTAATTATCATGGCTATATCAGTGTTAATCAAAATGCTCATGTATTTCAGTATCTTGTGACTTCGAAAGGGATACATGTGAATGGGAATCCCCGAAAGGTCTGGTAAATTTAGACCAGCAGATCGGGGTGTGTGGAATAAGAGGGGACCGATATAGATGCTTTCTTACCAAAACCTTTCAGTACAGACCTTGGTTTCGAGGCAATATTCAATTGATGCAGCTGGTCTTAAAACGTGAGTAGCATATAAACTGCTTATCTCAGTGAAAAGTTTTACATTCATGTAATTAAATTCATGTGATTAAAAGAAATTTTAAAACAAGAACCGTCATATAAGAAACACAGAGAAGCTGCTCAAATGCAGCGGGAAAAAATAACTATACAATACAGATCTTGTCTTCCAAAGGAAAGAGCTAAAGCCATAAAATGATTTGGTCATTTTTGACGTTTCCTGGCTCTTGTTATTTTCATTTTATTTATATTAATTATTCTAATGGCAACTTTGTGCAACTGCAGTCAAACCTGGATTTGAAAATGAAGATATGAAATAAAAAAGGATTTCGCAGATCGCTAAAATGATTTACTACCTGATACTATAGCATTTGCTGCTTTCATATGTGTTTATATATCTAAAGTACCGAAGCCAGATTGCTTCTGTTTTAAACGTGTCACATAAAGCAAACTATATCATGTGTTATTGTGAAAACTCTGTTTAAACTCTGTTTTCGAAAAGTGAAATTTTATTTCATACAAGTATTCAATGTAGTTAATGAAATTTTGGTTTCTAAGTACTAGTACCTTGAAGTTAGTACTTTGAGATATGTAATGGTTTGAAAAAAGTCACAATACATGCACACATAATGTATTTTTTTGAAGTAAAGTTGTTCTAGCACTACTTCATCTAATTTCTGAATGACCGTTTTCTGTTCTGGTTTGTACTGGAGTGATTTTTGAAAATAAGAGGACAAACTATATGAAAGGATACATAGAATTTGGTAGAAAGAGGTTTTTTCTGCTAAAATCAAAGTATTATCACCTTAAATAAAATTATTAGTGAAACAAATTGTCACGACGTGTAAAGACGAATAATGACCTCCATAGAAAAATGATCTGGGGTCATCGAAAAATGACCCCCTTGCTGTAGAAAAATGTAATTTTTCTTATAAAAAAGAAACCATAGAGTCAGTTTTCTACATGTGAAACCTATAAAAAATTGACCCCGTTGAAAAATGAATCCCATCCCAAGAGAGTGATACAAAGTTGAAAAGAGATGATTGGTTCCAAGGTTTGAGTCTCAAAAGGTAGTTCTCTTGCGTTTTTCTGATTAACACTGGACGAACGGGCAATTAATTAAAATATATTTAACAGCATTACATGTTTTTCTTTTTATCAAATCTATTGTGTTCTCAGCATATAATTAAAATTCCACAATAGATACGTTACAGTGGCTAGTGGTTGAAGTTATTCTGTCCGCAAAAACGATAGGTCAGGACGACATATTGTTATCGCTAAACCTATTACTTTGTCCGAACATTTTCTCGGAGATGACTTGGATAAACTTAATGAACTTTTCGGAAATGACAATCATCAACTCTAGACGTTAATTAAATATTTTGATTTTTCAAACTGACAACCGTTGCCATGAAAAAAAGTCAAAAATGTTCTCACGGTGGGTGTGACCGGTCGGTAGGGGATGTTTACTCCTTCATGGCACCTGATCCTATCTCTGATGTTTTTAGAGGTCCATGTTTGATCTGCTCCTGATTTATATTTTTTCTGAGGACTTTTGAGCTTGATTACTGTTCGTTTTCTCCATATTTGATTGTACAATCTATATGAAACTTCACAAATGCATTTACATTTCAGATTTTTAGCTCACCTGAGCCGAAGGCTCAAGTGAGCTTTTCTGATCACTTTTTGTCCGGCGTCCGTCTGTCTGTCTGTAAACTTTTCACATTTTCGACTTCTTCTCAAGAACCACTGGGCCAATTTCAACCAAACTTGCCACAAAGTATCCTTGGGTGAATGGCATCATTTAAAAATCTTCTCAAGAACCACTGGACCAGGAAAGATGAAACTTATATTGAAACATCCTCAGATAGTGTAGATTCAAATTTGTTCAAATCATGACCCCCGGGGGTAGGGTGGGGCCACAATGGGCGATTAAAGTTTTACATATGAATACATAGGAAAATTCTTTAAAATCTTCTTCTAAAGAAACAGCAAAACCATGATTGGTCATATTAATATGGAAGCATCCTCAGGTAGTATAGATTCAAGTTTGTTCAAATTATGACTCCTGGGGGTAGGGTGGGGCCACAATGGGGGATTAATGTTTTACATAGGAATATATAGGAAAATTCTTTAAAAATCTTCTTCTCAAGAACAGCATAGCCATGATTGGTCATATTTATATGGAAGCATCCTCAGGTAGTATAGATTCAAGTTTGTTCAAATCATGACCCCCGGGGGTAGGGTGGGGCCACAATGGGGGATCAAACTTTTACGTAGAAATATATAGGAAAAAATCTTAAAAAATCTTCTTCTCAAGAACAGCAAAGCCATGTTTGGTCATATTTATATGGAAGCATCCTCAGGTAGTGTAGATTCAAGTTTGTTCAATTCATGACCCAGTGGGTAGGGTGGAATCACAATGAGGGATCAAAGTTTTACATAGAAATTTATCGGAAATTTTTTTTTTTCTCAAAAACAGAAAAGCCAAGATTAGTCATACTAAAATGGAAGCATCCTCAGGTAGTGTAGAATCGAACACTCGGAAGCAACTTCATTGAGCGGAAGATACTTGTTATTAGTTAAGTTCTATTTCTTCTGCGTTCCAAAGGTTCCCAAACTGATTTTAAATATGATGAATTTCTTGAAGCAATAATTGTAAGCCCAGTAACTACCCTCACATCAAATAATTGAACTTTTTCGAGTTTTCAATGTCTGCCTTTGTGCATCCAGACCAAACTAAAACAGAACCGATAAAGGATATATACATTTGGGATAAAATATCTCTTGACACAGTAAATTTTAGCTTTTTGAGTAACCACAGTTTTTGAAAGCTTTCTTTACAATGGTATCGATGTGATCCGACCATCCTAAGTTTGAAGACAGCAGCATCCCAAGATGTTTATGTCCTGTGACATTCTAATTGGCATTTTTCAAAAAATAAATTAGAAAAATGTTGCACATTTTTTTAATGAAAAAATACTCGTACATCTTCGGTTTTCTGTGGGTTTAATTTCAACAACCATTTCTTTGACCATTCATCTAGTAATCTTGGATCATAATTAAGATTTTCCTCAATAAGATTAAAATTATCTGAACATTCTTGTAAAGAATTGTCATCGGCAAATACATGTAATGTCATTAGATGTCATATTTTCAGCCACATCATATACATACAATCAAAATAACAATGGACCGAGTACTGAGCCCTGAGGAACTCCAGCTTTTACATGTCCTACAGACAAAAAAAAGATTTCTATACATGACTTTTTGTGTTCTGTTGTTTAAATAACTATCAAACCAATCTAGCATATCACCATTGATTCCATACATTTTTATTTTGTAAATTTGGCCTTTATGCCAGACTATATCAAATGCCTTGGATAAATCACAAAACACCACAGGGTTTGACATTAACTTTTACAAATACTAGACCAGTCGGGCTACTTCCCATATTTTTTTATTAACCCTGACCATAAAATCACTAGCCTTGACCAAAGTTGCAATTTTTTTTTAATCGAGAATTTTAATGAAGTTAATTTGAAACCATATTCAGATCTGTTCACCCATATTATTTGAGTATTTTTTATTTGATTTGTCAGTGTGATTTGGCATTTGCCAGCAAGATTTCACAGTCCATCGATTTTACATATGTTACTAGAGAACAACTACATTTCTGATTACCAAAACATGGTTTAATAACAAAGAAAAACATCATATTTTTCTTTCTTTCGAGGGATTATTGTCATTTTTGAAACCACCGCAACATCACTGAAGTGTTTGAAATCTTTCTCTTTTTTAGCTTGTCTATTACAGCGGTGGCTAAACATATATAGTGTCATGCGGGGATTTTTTTTCCCTCATACAGCGATGGCTTCGGACAAATAAGAAAATTTCTTACATAGATTTTAGATTATTTATTTGAAAGAAATGGGAGTTTAACAATTGTTTTATCAACACGACCAATCTGTCTAGTTCACGTACATTTTACACGACCGGACCACTTATTTACTAGACTGGGTCGGTCGGACGTGCCTTAATGTCAAACCCTGCTTGCACCATGCAGCAGAATTCACCTTCATCAATACTTTTTACAATACAATGGTATATTTCTAAAAAGTGATACACTGAAGAATGGCCTGGTAGAAATCCTGCTTGATATTTATAAGAAAGATTATTTTAGGAATGACTCTAATTCTTGGCCAAATTATTCGAGTATAACCTGGTTTGGGTCAGTTTACGCTTTATAATCCGCGAAGCGGATTATAAAACAGCATCTGTTCCGAGTTACAGGTTTGGGTCAGTTTACGCTTTATAATCCGCGAAGCGGATTATAAAACAGCGTAAACTGACCCAAACCAGGTTATACTCGAATAATTTGGCCAAGAATTAGAGTCATTCCTTATAATTTAATTCTAAAATCATTAAACAACTGTGGGTGTAAAATTTCGTTGCTTTTTATTAGTTCAAATTTGCCGCTCAATAATACAACCCTAGTAACGGAAGTGATGGGAAGCAAGGGGAGGTAAAAACTGATACATAGTCCTAGCAGCCATGTTTTTTGTTTGCATGTGGTAAGATCCGAGTTACTGTTTCAAGCTAAAGGTACATTTATTAAATCTGGAATTTTCCATGAATCCCGAGGACTGGAAATTAGAGGACTGTATGCATACAGATGATTCAGCTGGTTGTCAGGGGGTGTGTCCCCATACCAAACCAGGTTATACAGAAATAATTTGTGTTCCTTTTTGGATATTAACCAATCAGAGGCTAGAATACAAACAAAATTAAATTATTTGAATGTAGATAATTATATACATGTTTAAAAATAATTTCAAATAATTTAATTTTGTTTGTATTCTAGCCTCTGATTGGTTAATATCCAAAAAGGAACACAAATTATTTCTGTATAACCTGGTTTGGTATGGGGACACACCCCCTGACAACCAGCTGAATCATCTGTATGCATACAGTCCTCTAATTTCCAGTCCTCGGGATTCATGGAAAATTCCAGATTTAATAAATGTACCTTTAGCTTGAAACAGTAACTCGGATCTTACCACATGCAAACAAAAAACATGGCTGCTAGGACTATGTATCAGTTTTTACCTCCCCTTGCTTCCCATCACTTCCGTTACTAGGGTTGTATTATTGAGCGGCAAATTTGAACTAATAAAAAGCAACGAAATTTTACACCCACAGTTGTTTAATGATTTTAGAATTAAATTATAAGGAATGACTCTAATTCTTGGCCAAATTATTCGAGTATAACCTGGTTTGGGTCAGTTTACGCTGTTTTATAATCCGCTTCGCGGATTATAAAGCGTAAACTGACCCAAACCAGGTTATACTCGAATAATTTGGCCAAGAATTAGAGTCATTCCTAAAATATTTTGCTTATACAACTCAACAAATAAACTGGTCTATAATCTGACATAAGAACAACAGATCATCGCTGTATCCTCAATTTAGCTCAGGAGAGCATTTTGTCCCAAGGGCCTCTTGATTTATAATTCTTCATCTTTTTAACCAAAAAGAAAAATACATCCCCAATAATATTCAAGGGGTCATTATTCTACGGGAGCATTTTTTTTACGTAGGGTATGCAGATTTTAAGGGTGATGCCACTATTTCTACAAGCAAAAGGGTCATTTTTCGACGTCAAATAAAGACCGGGGGTCATTTTACGACGTCGAGTAATGACCCCGGTCATTATTTTACGGGAGTCATTATTCGTCTGTACAACGGCACTTAGAAAATTTACAATTTGCAATTTGTGGTTTCCCATCAAACAGGAACTAATTAATCAATATTTAAATGAATTATTGATTACGTTCACTTCCACTAGTAGTTTAGAGGGTTATAATGATTGGATTGAAATACATTCTCATGTGTAATGATATTGGATGAATTATAAATTAAATGATATAGCAAATAATGGTGTATAATTTAAGAGCTATTTATTCTGTATAGGGTAGAATTCTTCGTCCTAATTAACCTATCAGAGAAGAAACCCCTTTGTTCAAAGATAAGGAAATCTATCAAATAATAAAACCCCAAGTCCTTCTATTAACTGCAATGAAATAATTTCTACTAAATAATTAGTTTTACTTAAAATAATATAGGTTCAGAGGCACCTGTTCGTATTCGTAAAGCTGTTGGGAAGATCAACAATAGCTTTGTCCTTGGTTCTAGAAGATTAAAGGGTTACAGCTCTAGTCAAACGAATGACGTACTTAGTGCCGAAATCCCTCTGTCCATGGAGCACAGATGCCTTCGCTACAAATATTTGGTCATTGGAAATTCATCAGGACTTGTAGTTGCTTACATCAGTAATTACCTTCAGCCATTTGATTTGTTGTATATTTTGAGTACACACAGTAGTTCCTCTGTGATGAAGTTTCGCAGCTCAGCAGTCACCCTTCCCATTGGAGTAAAATTCAAAGTGAGTAATCCCAAAATAATGTAATAGAACATAAGAATTTGCAAATTCCTTGGAATTGTCCTTAATAGGAATTTGTATTTGTAAACAATTTTAGAAACTTTTAAGTATTCCTAAAAATATGCAATATTTACCTTAATTGTTTTATTATGAAGGGTCGTTTTAATATTTATTCTCATAAAGTGATATCACATTTTTGAAAAGGTGATATCACCTATATGATTTGAAATGGTGATATCACCTATTCGAACAGTTGATATCACATATTCAAATCAAATGGGTGATATCACGTATTCAAATCAAATGGGTGAACAAATCAACAGTTCGAATAGGTGATGAAATATGTGGAGCTGACGAACAGTTTTCGAGCTCAAAAGTCCATTAAACATTACAAAATAAGAGCAGAGCAAACACGGACCTCTAAGACACCAGAGTTGGGATCAGGTGTCATGGAGGAGTGAGCATCCCCTGCCCACCGGTCACACCCGCCGTGTGCTCCTTGTCATGATCGGGAAATGACGGAAAAATCCGTCGACAATTCAGTGTGTAAATAATGGCCTAACAATTAGTATGAAAAAAGTCAGTCAGCATTTCACTTAATGATAGATTGTATTTGCTGACAAGATCATTGTATCGACCATAGAACTTACGAAATGATGACTTTAAACGAGACTGCTGATATTCTTGTTTCATCAACTTGTTTGTAAGTAACTTACCTTGTTTTAGAAATTGTTCATACGTAGAGGATGCTCTTGCGTATCAAATCAACTGAGAGATATAAACCCGTATGCAGGTGATAAGGGTATATTGCTGCATAAGTAAGGGAAGTTGACGATTGAAAAGATAAAGTCATCACGTTTATCATAAAGCTTTGTTGTTAGATTACCATTAACGTCTTTTTCTAATAAAATATCCAAATATGAAACAGATGTGTCAGACTCTGTGGTATCTTTTATCTCAAGCTCACCGGGATATATCGTGTCGACATAAGAATGGAAATAACCATTACTAATTGACAATACGTCGTCGATATATCTGAATGTCGAGTTGAAGGCCACAGCAAGTGTTTCATCTTTTCACGTAAAAGATTTTGAACAAATTCTGCTTCATATGAATACAAAAATAGGTCTGCTAATAACGGGGCGCAATTGGAACCCATAGAAATTCCAGAGGATTGTTGGAAGACCTGGTCTCCAAAAACCACATAGATATTGTCAATCAGAAAGTCAAGCATCTTTTTAATGTCAACTTCAGAGTACTTGTGTGTACAATCGGATTGTTTTTTAACAAATTAATTTTGCAAATGACCAATTAAAAGGTAAATAAATTTACGAGTTCCATTTTTATTGAAAAAGCAGCTGTCAACGATGTCAGAAAGTCTGGACTCTAATTTATCATGGGGAATAGTTGTATATAAAGTTGAAAAGTCGTAAGTTTTTAAGTTGTTGATTTTGGTAAATTTTGTGATTTTAAATTTTCCATAAAGTTCTTTGGAATATTTTAGTATTCACATTTGATTTACACCAATTCTCGAATATATTGTTGCACAGTTTCTCCTTCACTACTGTTAATATCTTAATGAGGAGTAAAGAAAGAGGCTTGGTAGAACATTTACTGGAACCCGCTATGTATCTTTGTTTGTAAGGATTTTTATGAAATTTCGGAATCCAATATAGATATGGCAATTCAAATTCATTTTGGCTGTTGGGAATATTAAAAATATTCAAAACTGACATATGATTTTGAAGAATTTCCTCATTAGAAAGAGAGCAATGGGTATAAGCTGGATTACCACTCGTAGAATTAAATCCATGTTCCTCTAAAATACACTTTATATAATGAACCATACAAACAAAGACAATGTTGTTACCTGCTTTGTCAGCAGGGACCAGTACGTACTGAACATGTAATCTATCTAATCCCTTTTTCCCCTCTGAATTATTGAATACAGAAGGATAAATGGTTTTCATACTGCCCCTCAATCGTTTAATGCGAGATTTTAACATAACATATATCTGATACATTTAATTCATTCTGACAAAGTGTCAAGGTCTTCTTTTTCATGTCTGACCCAACACCTGGCGTAATCCTCTACAGAATCCATAATATGCATGAAATTACGGATCGGGGTTCCCTATATTTAGGACCTTTTTAAAATTAGTGATCTAAGGTCCTCATTATTAACTATATTTACGTCACCAGTAATAACGTGTCCAGCAGGACTATAGTTATAAGATGAAGAAGAACATGAACACGAAGGAGGATTATGTGATAACATCTGTACATTTTGAATAGGTGATATCACATTTGAAGAGGTGATATAACCATTTCAAACTATGAATGAAATAACAACTGCTCCCAAGACTATATATGTACTGCATACATTTACTCCATACTGTACATCTAAGTAACAATGTCAGTTTCTTTGTGCATTAGAATTATAACAGAGAGAAAGTATCAAGAAATATATCAAAACTGACAGCTAGTATCATGTACCTCCATCAACTATTTCATTTCTCATTATTTCATATTAATGTATCTTCAATTTAAGGTCGTGTATCGAGCTTTGTTTACAAGTCCTAGTTATATGTATGGACTTGTATTACTGGACGACATTTCTATCAGCAGTGGAATTTGTGGTATGTACCCCATTCAAAATTTAACATTTGTTATAAAACACACACACACACACACAGAATAATGATGATGCTTATATGTTTATGTTTGTGTACGTTTTTTCAGAGATTTGTGGACCAGATGAATTCAGTTGCAAAAGGGTCAACGAGGAATGTATTCCGTTTAACAGGGTTTGTGATTTGAAGTCAGACTGCTTACTGGGAGAAGATGAATTAAGATGCGGTATGTATTTTTATCTGATTTATTATCATTTACTCTGCCTATAGTAACACAATTAGAGTAATGCTAAGTTGGAATCTAATATTAAACTCATACAGAGTTCGTTGTTACATTTATGTTTTAATATTAAAATAAAGTTAGAAATTGAGATGATATATAATATTTTATTCGTCTAAGGAATTCAAAGCGAAGGAGTAGGATAATATGTACAAAAAATTCTGAACCTTTTTCTTATTAAATCTGGTACAATTTCTTATTTACGCAAATTTTTGTATACACTCAATAATTATATGCAAATATTTTACAGAGAAATTTATGGCATGTCAAACGTTGCAATATTCGATCTTTTCCATTTGTATTGTATAATTTTTATTTGTATTGTATAATTATTCAATTGTATTGTATAATTTTTCATTTGTATTGTATAATTTTCCATTTGTATTGTTTAATTTTTATTTGTATTCTATAATTTTCCATTTGGATTTTATAATTTTCCTTTTGGATTGTATAATGTTTATTTGTATTCTATATTTTCCATTTGTATTGTAAAAAAATCATTTGTATTGTATAATTTTTCATTTGTATTCTATATTTTCCATTTGCATTGTATAATTTCTTATTTGTATTGTATAATTTCTTATTTGTATGCGATAATTTTTCATTTGTATTGTATCCGAGGGTTGCTTATTTATTTCGTTACGAAGGATGTCATTGGTCATAAAATTTAGTCTGTATAAAGGTCTCAGGTGCCCAACATAAACACTAGTCTGGTACCCTTCCCACAATTCCGATTGCGCACTCTCTACAAACACAAACTCGGCTCCTCTATTTGCAGTGCATGCTAAGGGGCGGACCATTTGATTCTCGGGGGTGTCGAATCCGATTATTTATTTTCATTCTCTTGCAGGAAAGAATATTTATTTCCAATATGACCAGAGACACGGAGAAAAGGAAAAGAAGAAAATTTGCCCAAACCCGAAAACTCAGTTTTTTTGGGGGGTGGGGGTAGGTACCACCACTCAAGGTCAATTTATTTAATATTTTCTCAGTCAACATTTCTAAGAACAGATTATTTATTTGCCATCTTCCAGCGCTCCCTAGTCGCCCGCGCGGCGCAGTGGTTAGAGCGTTCGCTCTAGAGTCGCGGCGTAAGGAGTTGATCCTTACGTCGCGGGTTCGAATCCCACTGTGAGACGTGGAGACCGGTCCTTCGGATGAGACCGTATAAACCGAGGTCCCGTGTCACAGTAGGTGCTGGCACGAAAAAGATCCCTCACTGCTCAATGGCCCTGAGTGCTGAGTATAGGTCAAAATTTGTAGCTCTCCACCGGCAAGTGGTGGCGTCTCCATATGAGTGAAAAATTCTCGAGAGGGACGTTAAACAATAAACAAACAAAAAAAACCAGCGCTCCCTTTTTAAAATCCAATGACCATCTAACATGCACGCAAATACATAAGCCGCCGAAATATGGCTGAAATATTGCCGACTCGGCGTTAAACAATAATCAATCAAGCAAGCAAGCAAAAACATATGAGCCCAGTTTGCTTTGAGCACCCGGAACATCTTCAACCCGACACAGGCTGAAACTTGACTAATGAAATCCTTCGTAACGAAACAAATAAACAATCCGCGGATACAATACAAATGAAAAATTATCGCATACAAATAAGAAATTTTACAATACAAATAAGAAATTATACAATGCAAATGAAAAATAATAGAATACAAATAAAAATTATACAATACAAATGAAAATTATACAATACAATTAGAAAATTATAGAATACATATAAAGATTATATAATACAAATGAAAAATTATACAATACAAATAGAAAATTATACAATACAAATAAAAATTATACAATACAAATGGAAAATTATACAATGCAAATGGAAAAGATCGAATATTGCAACGTTTGACATGCCATAGTAATGCTATATGTCTTGTCAAATTCCAAACCAAAGCTACATTGACCAATTACAAATAACTTTCCCTAGCTGTCTGAAGTATTCAGAAAAAGCGAGGACCTATCCCGAAAAACACTAAAAAAAAATCTTTACAGAAACGTTTTTGTTGGTTTTGTTTGTTTGTTTTTTTTTTCGTTTGATCATAATTGTTTTATTGTTGCACTTCCTGAAAAAAAGAATTGAATACGCTTTCATACGGTCATGTGTAGTACAGAGATATTAAACATTAAATAAATAAATAAACAAATAAACCAACAAAACGAGAAAACATAAGTACTTGTGTTGTATTGTTTAAACATCTATACTTATAAATTAATAAATTTTGCAAATAAACTCCGAAACGGGTGCACCAGAGTTCTTACTAACTCCTCTAAGAATACACTAGATACAAGATGATGTCCGTAAACTATATTTAGATTTCACTCGCATAGTTCGTATCGTACATTAAATTAAAAGTCTACCCTCATTTTCTATAAACAGCCATGAAATAGCAAAAACATGAGTACGGTGGCGTTTCCGGTTGGCGGATCTAAGTTACTGGCAATTTTTAATGACACTGACAACAAGCAATCGTTTATTTATTTCATAAAACGTCATCACTGAATTATTCAATCAAAACTTGATTTAAATGATATAAAAGACATAAGTTATGATACCCGATTAAAAAGGGAAATGTGCAAATTATTTCCTTCATTCACCAATCTTAATATTGACGGAAGCTTCTAGAACATCATATAGCATCGAGCCCGATGTTAAAAAAAATCCATGCGATTATGCTGCACGAACATAAAAAAAAAGCTTTTGTGTGAATGGTCATTGAAATAATGGTAAATCATTGATAACACTATAAGTTTTGAATATATTTACATATCGAAAGACTATTACATATATGTAGTAGGTTTTCCTAATAAATTTATCGGTAAAATCCTCACTGAGAGCATAGTGGCAACGAACCCGAAGTACAATTTCACATCGTAATAAACTTGCTTACATGAAAAGAGAAAATTAATGAATAAGGTATTGTTCAAATACAATTAAAGCTGTAAATTTTTGTGCTTTAGTCCATACGTTTCAGTTCTTTTTTTCTGAATACAGTCTTTTGTATCAAATACTCGGCCTATTAATATAAAGGGCATTAAAAGCAACCCCCCCCCCTCCGAAAAAAAATCAATTTATTAATAAAATGTGCATTTTCGCTGCTTTTTTTCCTTTACAAAAATGAAATAAAAGCACCTGAAGAACAATATCCATAACTATAACATAGTATAACAGGTTTCACTATAAACGTCAATTAATGAAATAGTTATTTTTCAAGTTTTTACAAAAAAGGGGGGCGTACATCTACTTCATCCGGGATTTTGAACAAAGTATTTCTTCCTGCTATAAACCTGTAGGTTTTCAGTAAAAACTACAATATATATTATTGGAATTTTTCTTTCGGTTGTGGTATAAATTCAATTCCCCGCGCTTGCGCGGGATTTCATCTAGTTAATACTTATAAATTAACTAGATTTTGACCCGTGCGTGCACGGGTTGACATTGTTATGAATGCATCCATGTGCATATCGGACATTTACAAAATAGATACATCGACACATTCATATTGTAAGGTATTTTTGAAATAAACAATGAATGTTAATATAATTCTGTTTTTTTTTTTTTTTGTGTTTGTTTTGTTTTGTTTTTGTTTTTGTTTTTTTTAAATTGTTGCGTAACGGCGTAGCGCAGAATGGGTTTGACCACCAGTTAGCTATAAATCAAGTCTTGAGTTCGAATCACGCCGGAGCTTACATAAATTTCACCTTTCCAAACAAATTTAATAAAAGAAATTATGGATCGATGTTCATTGAAAATATGACAACAGTAAAGAGTTGAGCACACTGCTGATACATATCACGCAAGGTAATGAAAATGAAGAATTGTGCTAAGCTGGTATTTTTACACAATCAGTTATTAAAGTAAAGGTGTAAAAAATTTTGTAACAATTTTAACACTGCAGGTCTCAACTTTTTCAAAATATGACCTCAACAATAAAAGAGTTAAGCACTGCTAATACATATACTTTATATATACACAGGTAATAGATAGGTATATAATCTGTAAAAGACTGTCTGTTTTGATAAAAATTAATGTAATATCCTTGAATTGGTACATAGAAAAAGTAATAAAAATAGAAGCTTAATTGAGAAAAAATAAAAACAAATTGGTAATCTTCAAGTACCAATGATGTTTAAAATACATAAAACAAAAGACAGTATTCTTCCGATTTATCGGTATTAAAGGCCAAAAATTCGAGTCTATAATTTTTATATAGTAGTTATTGTAATTTTTGGCGGAAAAAGAATGCCTACTTCACTAAGATGTGATTCTAACTGGAGTTGTAACACCCCCCCCCCCTTCAGTTCCCCTCAAAAAAGCATAAAAGAAAGGAGGGATAAAATAAATCGGGGTAGTTACATTAATGTTGCTCCTACGATCATGAGCTTTTTGCCTCCGTTAAGATGGCCAGAGATATAAATAACATATAATAAATGTGTCTCCGAGATGGCGAATGATTACCCACGTGGCCACAATATCACATTTGTATGGATATAAACTCAGAAACGATTACGATAATACAAACATATAGACGTCAGAAGCAAATTGAAAGTGGGGTGGCTATTTGAAAGTGGGGCGGGGGGGGGACCAAACCAACGAAAAAAGGTAAGCCCCACTTTTCAATGCCTATATTATGCCTATCTTTGCAAAAAAAAGTGGGGGGGGGCTAAGCCCCCCTAGCCCCTCCCCCCCCCCCCGGTTCCGACGCCTATGACAAATACGTGTAAATTTTCATTGGAAATTTGCTATATATTCTGTTCATATACATTAATGATTTCTTATTAGAGAAATTATACAATAACAAATATATATCTACTTAGTATATACTTTTGTCTTCTCTGATTTGAACACACTCTCGACCAACGGGCTCATACATTCGTGTATAAGAGAGAAACGAACGACAACTCTGCAAGGGAGATTGATTTGAACACCGTGATTTAGCGTGAATGTAATGCGCACGCGCAAGATTGTAAAATCCAAAAAATCCAGATGATTTCCGGAATTTTTTGAGGAATTTTCGTTGATTATTAATTAGCGAAGCTTAATTGAGAAAAAATAAAAACAAATTGGTAATCTTCAAGTACCAATGATGTTTAAAATATATCAAATAAAAGATGGTACTCTTCCGATTTATCGGTATTAAAGGCCAAAAATTCGAGTCTATTATTTTAATATAGTAGTATAGATAAATTTTGCAAATAAACTCCGAAACGCCAGCACTAGAGTTCATACTTACTCCTCTAAGAATACACAAGGTATGAGGTGATGTCCGTAAACTATATTTAGATTTCACTGGCATAGTAATTATGGTAAATTTAATTAAGTCTACTTTCATTTTCGATAAACAGCCCTGAAATAGCAAAAAAGAGAGTAAGGTGGTGGTTCCGTTTGGCGGATCTATGTCACTGGCAAATTTTAATGAAACGGACAACAAGCAATCGTTTATTTATTTATTTCATAAAACTGAATTATTAAATCAAAACTTAATTTAAGTGATATAAAAGAAAGAAGTTGTGATAACCGATTAAAACGCAACATGTGCAAATCGTTTTCGTAACTCATCTTAATTTTGACGGAAATTTCTAGAACATCATATGGCATCAAGCTCGATGTTAAAAGGAAAAACGAGGCGATCATAAAAAAGCTTTGGTGTGAATGGGAATGGAAATAATGGTAAAGCAACAATTGATAACACTACAAGTTTTGAATATATTTTTATATCGAAAGTTGCGCTAATATATTTATCAGTAAAATGTGCATATTCGCCACTAAGAGCATCATGGCAACGAACCCGAAGTACAATTGGCATTTTGTGATGATCTTGCTTACAGGAAAAGAAAAAAAATCTAATTAATGAATATGGTATTGTTCAAATATAACTTAAGTTGTTAAAAATTAGTCCTTTAACCAATACATTTCATGGGTTTTCTTCTTTTTTTTCAAATTGTTTGTTTTGTTTTGTTTTTGTTTGTTTGTTTGTTGGTTGGTTTTTTTTCTGAATACAGTCTTTTGTATCAAACACTATGTCTAAACATACATGTAGGTGTTAGAAGCTAATTTTTACATAAATGTGCCGACTTTATCAGTAAAATGTGCATATTCGCTTCTTTTATCCTTGATGGAAATGGAATATGAGCACCAGAAGTACATTATCTATAACATAGTCTAACAGGTGTCAAAATAAACGTCAATTAATGAAGCTGTTATTTTTCAAGTTTTTACAAAAAAAGGAAAAGGAGGCGTATATCTACTGCTGCTCCGAAACTAACCGCAGATTTTGAACAAAGTATTTCTTCCTGCTATAAGCCTGTAACTAACTGTCAGTAAGAACTATAATATATACATTGTATGTTATTGAAATTGTTCTGTCAGTAGTGGTAAAAATTCAATTCCCTGCGCTTGCGCGGGATTTCATCTAGTCTATCATAAATAATTACATATTATGCAACTCTGAAGTGTATTATGTACGTATCATGTGCTTAAAATTGCTTGGTTTTAGTGATGTCATATAAAGCCCTCTGTTGATGAATACAGGAATTTCTTTATCATGCAAAGTATCATATCCAGGAAAGGAACTGTTGTAATGTCAGCTTATTACGTTTCTAAAATTACTGTCATCTTTTGCAAGAAGAAAAAAAAATTAAAAAAGAGACCTACGAAAATTAACTTTTCATTGTTGCATTAATACGCTTGTGCAACTCTATTAAGAGAATAAGATATTCGTTTATTTTTCAGATTTGGGCGTTATGAATAATCAATGTAGATCAAATCTAACAAGTACTTTTGGCAATGTATTCACGTCATCAGAGAGTATCGTTGACAACACTAGAAATTCAGAGGAAAGGGACCGTTTTATACCAGACTGGCGTTTGTGTGAGAATGGACAGATATGTGCAGTAGATATTTCGGGCAAATGCTATCTTTTCTGTCCTGTAAATTGTTCTTGTAAAGGTTTGATGCTAAATTGCTCTTCTGCAATAAATATACCGACTTACGCCATATCCCTCACACTGAATGATTTACAGCAAGAACAATTAAATTTCAGAGGACAGCACTTGAATTTAAGAAAAATTATAATTACCTCTTCCAGTATCGGTTTCTTACATATTGATAAAAATGTCAATTTGCGGGAACTTAAAGTTGAAAACTGTGAAATTACTAAAATGGCATTCATTGATGATGAAAAAAACTATTTGCGCTTATTAAATATTGTGAATAGCTCAATAGCAACCATAAAATTTTCTCAGAGATTTAATCATTATTTTGAATTGTATGTTCGAAATAGCTCGCTGAATTCGACGTCATCATTTCAGATTAGAAAGCTTTTGGGAAGCAAAGCAAATATAATAGAGAGTAAGGGTTTTCCGAATCTCATCAAAAGATTTCATCACCTGGTTGTTAACTTCAGTTTCTGCAATTTAACCGAACTACCAAATTTTTATGTCGAAACAATCACTTTCGATCTTCGTCAAAACAAGTTAAGGAATTGTAGCATTCTGTTTTTCACGCAAATTTTACACCTACAATATAATGAATTTGAATCAGTTAATGTATTTGTTGATACAAGGCAATCCGAGGCTCGCCTACAATACCTAGACCTTTCCTATAATAAAATTGGTAAGATAGGAAGAAACGATCTTGCACATTTACCTAATCTTCTCTATCTTAAGCTAAATAAAAATTTCATCGCATTTATTGACGAACACGCGTTTTCAAAAATGCCTAAACTTCTTCAATTGGAATTATCAAATAATCATTTACATTCCTTAAACAGAAATCATTTCTTGCGTCTTTCTAGTTTGCAATTCCTTGACCTTCAAAACAACAACTTGAATGTGGTAGAGGGATTGTTTGATGGTCTCGTTAGTATTCAGTTCCTGTCAGTGGATTACTTTACGTTATGTTGTGCCCAACCTAAAGTTAGGGGTAAGGTTCAGTGTTTGGCTCCAATAAACCGAGTTTCCTCATGCGAGAACTTAATTGACACACCATTTCTCGGTATCCTTATCTGGTACATAGCACTTTTGGCGGTGTTGGGAAACTCTCTTGCTACTTTTTATAGGTTGTATGTTCTGAGGAGGTCCCCCGTCTCATCATTTGTCATTTATTCCATTAATTTGGGTGTGGCAGACTTTCTGATGGGTGTGTATGTCTACATAATTGCGGGGGCTAACGTGACGTTCACTGGCCGTTATGGATATGCAGATAAGTGGTGGAGACATAGTCCACTCTGCACTTTGGCCGGTGTTATAGCCACTCTCTCTAGCGAAGCATCTGCTCTGTTTGTCCTTTTGATCACAATTGATAGAATTTACATCATAAGATTTCCATTTTCAAACATTAAGGGGAAAAAGTTAAGACCAAACCTTCTTTCCATCTTTGTGTGGTTCACTGCTATCCTTCTTGCTTCACTGCCTTTATTTGGAACTGATTACTTCGATGACTATTATTCGGGCTCTGGTATTTGTATCTCTTTACCTCTTTCTGTTCAGCGTAAAACGGCTTGGGAGTACTCTATGGCAGTCTTTGTTGGGGCCAACTTCTTGATCTTCGTAGCAATATTAGTAGGACAAATAGTAATATTTAGTGACGTGGTAAACGCCGGAAAACATCTGCAAATCAACAAGAGCACTGAAAAACGACGGGAGATTGCATTGGCTAAGACTTTGATTGCAGTAGCAGTGACAGACATGTTTTGTTGGATACCAATAGGAGTGATTGGTATGTATCTATAAAAAGTTATTGGTATGTATCTGTTAGGAGTGATTCGTGTGTATCTGTCAGAGTGATTGGTATGTATCTGTTAGGAGTGATTTGTATGTTTCTGTTAGATGTGATTGGTATGTATCTGTTAGGAGTGATCGGTATGTATCTGTTAGGAGTGATTGGTGTGTATCTGTTAGATGTGATTGGTATGTATCTGTAAGGAGTGATTGGTATGTATCTGTTAGAGTGATTGTTATGTATCTGTTAGGAGAGATTGGTATGTATCAGTAAAGAGTGATTGGTATGTATCTGTTAGGAGGGATTGGTATGTATCTGTTAGGAGAGATTGGTATGTATCTGTTAGGAGTGATTGGTATGTATCTGTTATGAGTGATTGGTATGTATCAGTTAGGAGTGATTGGTATGTATCTGTGAGAAGTGATTGGTATGTATCTGTTAGAGCGATTGTTATGTATCTGTTAGAGTGATTGGTATGTATCTGTTAGGAGTGGTTGGTATGTATCTGTTAGGAGTGATTGGTATGTATCTGTGAGAAGTGATTGATATGTATCTGTTAGAGTGATTGGTATGTAACTGTTAGGAGTGATTGGTACGTATCTGTTAGGAGTGATTGGTATGTATCTGTAAGAGTGATTGGTATGTTTCTGTTAGGAGTGATTGGGTATGTATCTCTTAGGAGTGATTGGTATGTATCTGTTAGGAGTGAGTGGTATGTATCTGTTAGGAGAGATTGGTATGTATCTGTTAGATGTGATTGGTATGTATCTGTTAGGAGTGAGTGGTATGTATTTGTTAGATGTGATTGGTATATATCTGTTAGATGTGATTGGTATGTATCTGTTAGGAGTGAGTGGTATGTATCTGTTAGGAATGGCTTGTGTGTATCTGTTAGGAATGATTGGTATGAATCTGTTAGGAGAGATTGGTATGTATCAGTAAAGAGTGTTTGGTATGTATCTGTTAGGATGGACTGATATGTCTCTGTTAGGAGTGATTGGTATATATCTGTGAAGAATGATTGGTATGTATCTGTAAGGAGTAATTGGTATGTATCTGTTAGGAGTAATTGGTATGTATCAGTAAGGAGTAATTGGTATGTATCAGTAAGGAGTAATTGGTATGTATCTGTAAGGAGTAATTGGTATGTATCTGTTAGGAATGATTGGTATGTATCTGTTAGGAGTGATTGGTTTGTATCTGTTAGGAGTGATTGGTATGAATCTATAAAGAGTTATTGGTATGTATCTGTTAGGAGTGATGGCTATGTATCTGTAAGTAGTGATTGGTGTGTATCTGTTAGAGTGATTTGTATGTATCTATAAGGAGTGATTGGTATGTATCTGTTAGGAGTGATTGGTATGTATCTGTTAGGAGTGATTGGTATGTATCTGTTAGAGTGATTGGTATATCAGTGTTCCAGCTAGGATCTGAAAATGGAGGGGACTTTTTTGCCACGTATACCGTTTGTCACGGTATATATTTTATAATATATCTGTTAGAGTGATTGGTATGTATCTGTTAGGAAAGAATAGTATGTATTTATTAGGAGTGATTGTTATGTGTCTGTTAGAGTGATTGGTATGTATCTGTAAGAGTGATTAGTATGTCTCTATTAGGAGTGAGTGGTATGTATCTGTTAGGAAAGAATGGTATGTATCTGTTAGGAGTGATTGGTATGTATCTGTTAGGAGTGATTGGTATGTATCTGTTAGAGTGATTGGTATGTATCTGTAAGGAGTGATTGGTATGTGTCTATTAGAGTGATTGATATGTATCTGTTAGAGTGATTGGTATGTATCTGTTAGGAGTGAGTGTTATGTATCTATTAGGAGTGATTGGTATGTATCTATTAGGAGTGATTGGTATGTATCAGTTAGGAGAGATTGATATGTATCTGTAAGGAGTGATTGGTATGTATCTGTTAGAGTGATTAGTATGTATCTGTTAGGAGTGATTAGTATTTATCTGTTAGAGTGATTGGTATGTATCTATAAGGAGTGATCGGTATGTATCTGTTAGGAGTGATTGGTATGTATCTGTTAGAGTGATTGGTATGTATCTGTTAGAGTGATTGGTATGTATCTTTTAAGATTGATTGGTAAATAACTGTTAGGAGTGATTGGTTTGTATTCGTTAGGAGGGATTGGTATGTGTCTGACGTTAAGAAAAGAAGACAGCAGCTACGTATTGCTTAAGCAATGAATCATTATTTTTTGAGAGATGTAGTCTCATAGCTGCAACGGTTTGTGCAAACAAATTGTGTAACGCACGTTATTATACCCCACGGTACAAGTTGTGGGGTAATCTCCTATGCAGAGTTGTCGTTCGTTCCTCTCTCAGACACCTCTGCAATGGGCTCGCGTCAAGATTTTTGACATAACGTAAAAAACATAACATTTCAAGGATTATTTCAAATTTAACCAATAGTTTTAGATCTATTTAGTAAATATCTATCTTTAAAGACTATCATTAGCTCAGACATAAATTATAATGAATTTTAAAAAACTGCACTATTTCTTGTGCTTATCACTGTGATATACGTGAGCCAACACAGAGGTGAATGTATGAGCCGATGGTAGAGAGTGGTTGTGGGGGTATAATACTTTTGACCAGTCCGTCAGCCAGTCAGTCCTGTTTTGTTTTTTGGTGTGTTTTTTTTTTTTGTCAGCGCAACTCCTCATAAACCGCTGCACAGAATTTGATCAAATGTTGTAGATATTTAGGACACAATGTGTAGATGTGCATATTACTAGGAAATTCCGATTTCTTTATTTTTTCTGGGAATTTCGGCACTTTTAATCTTAGATTTTTTGCCAAATCTTGAATATAGAGATGAACAGTTTGTCAGCGCAACTCCTCTTTAACCGCTGCACAGAATTTGGTCAAACTTTGCAGATATTTAGTACACAGTGTGTAGATGTACATATTACCAGGAAATTCCGATTCCTTTATTTTTTCTGGGAATTTCGGCACTTTTCAACTTAGATTTTTGGCCATATCTTGAATATAGAGATGAACAGTTGTCAGCGCAACTCCTCTTTAACCACTGCACAGAATTTGGTCAAACTTTGCAGATATTTAGCACACTGTGTGTAGATGTGCATATTACCAGGAAATTCCGATTCCATTATTTTTGCCCTAAAAGTTTTCCTATTATTGAAGAAACTTTCTAGCTAGGTATAAGGAAATCCACTGATATCAGCTTTTGTAATGAAATTTTATGTGAAATATTTTATGACCTTAAAAGACCCCTATTGATTTTGAGATCAAACTATTAATGATTTAATACACACACACACACCCTCACACACACACACAATCTTGGATGGTTCTCATCCCCCCTCTCCCTCAAATTGACGCTTTGCCTTAAATAATTGCATAAGTACAGTATATAAACAAATTCTTGTGACTACATCATAATTTTGTTTCCATTAATTATTTGAATGTGTAAATTGTCATGTGTTGGACATTGACTTACACTCGTTAACAAATCGAAATCACTGAGGAATTTAAATAACAGTTTGTCAGCATAACTCCTGCACTGAATTTCCTGAAACTTTGTAGGTATTTCAGACATAATGTATAGATATGTATATTACTAAGAAATTTTGATTCCATTATTTCAGCCCAATTAAATTTGTAACATACAAAGATTTGAATGTCCTTATATGCAAGAAGTTTTGATGTGATGATTTTTTGCTGCAAGTAATGCCCCTTTTTTGAATTATACTGTGTATTTAAAATGCACTGTGTCATTCATTACGTGTTGCATTGTCGAGTTTTAGGGGAGCGTGGGATATGTGAGCTTGCTCAATTTTTTCTTTCATTGCGTTATGAAAATGTGATTTATATTTCAAAATCCCTGTATTATATTTCGGTAAGTTACAATTAATGGAAGAGCCGTTGCAACAGCTTCTGTTCAATGTAAGCCTGAATTTTGATTTTCGCTTATGACGTTGCACTTCCACGGCGTTCAACGTTTGTGACGTCAAAATAAAACGCATACTTTAACCTTTTGACCCCCTGTCCATGTTATGGTGTTTTGAATGCCGTAGCTTTCCTCACACTTTACAGGAGGAATACATTTGGAATGTAAATATAATATTTTGTACTTTCAGTTTTTCTTTAAAGGCTGGTTGTACATGATAGTTTATTTCAGTTTTTCTCAGGATGATTTTTTTAAAATATTTTTTTAAGAAGCTGTTAAAATTATATCCCCCGTGTTTCAGGCCTGCTGACGTTCCTAGGTGTTGATGTCACCTCAAAGGTCTATGCCTGGGTGGTGGTGGTGGTTTTACCTATAAATTCGGCACTGAATCCCCTAATCTACACATTTTCTGCCATAATAAGATTAGGAAGAAATAAGGTATTATTATTTTTAAGGAAGAAGAACAGAAGTATGATTTCTTTTGCTTTTGTTTGTGTGTATGTTTTATTTATTGACAAATAAATATTAAGTATTTCGAGTCATTCAATCCGTTTTTTTTTTCTTGCCGTTCAATCTTTCATTGTGATAAAGACCTATTTTTGCTTTTCTAGATGCGATTGAAATCAGAGAAATGTCAGAATTGGAAAACACAAGATGAATTCACACTGGAAGAAAAAGCTGAGGTACACCTGATATTAATTTCTGCCGAGAATTTATTTATAAATGGAAAATTTTCTTTACACTAATTTCAACCTTATGTACGCAATTACATTGACAGAAAATTTTGGTGATTAGGAATTAGTTTTCCCCACTGTATTAAAATTAAAAACTGTGTCTTAATTCGGACTTAAATGATATCGATAAGGTTGTATAAAAGCGTTGATGAATGGGGGATGTTTGGTTTTTTTGTTTGTTTGTTTTTTTTTTAATTTTTTTATTTATTTATTTTTGGGTTGCATTTTTTTTTGTTCAGTTGGATTTTCTTTATATATTGCAAGAAAATCGGTTATGAAATTACATCAAATTTGTATTGTATAAAGTATTATCTCTGTTTTAAATTTTTTAAAATGCTATATTAGCATCACCGATTCATTTGTTTTAACAGGTAAATCATGGAGCTGAAAAAGATGCAGAGATTTTCAAAGAAAGCTAGACAGTGAAAAAATGACGTACACGTGAAAAGCATGATGATTAGTAGTCTGAAACGCATTTCATTTAACGTCAACGTTAAATCGGAATTGGAGTGGTTATAAGTTTTTATTACTTATAAACTCTCTTTGCTATTCTATCTGTTACGTACTCGTGTCTTGTTTGCATCTCCATTTAATTAACAAAGTGATATTTGTTTTATCTATATTTTATTTCACATCAACTGACATTCTACTAGTACTATTAAAAAAGAACCAAAAAAAAAAATAATGAATACTCTCTTTAACTCTAAAATTAGTGGTTGACCAAAAAGAGCAATTTTCTTATTCATTTTGAATATTAATTATAACCCTTTGGACACGTTGTATGCTGAACTACGACAATGGAATTGTCAAAGAGAGCAACGTTGGATTGACCCTCGATTCAGGCTTAGCTAGCTTTCGTATAGATACTTTAAACAGTTAAAGTGCATTAATGTTTTCAGAAAATAGGCAAAATTCTAGTTTCCCTTAATCAGACCTAATTTTTTTTTCTACTTTGTATCAGGAAATAAACAGAAGGTTTTAGACGCTGGATTGGACTATCGCGCCATCGAGGATTTGGTCGCGATAACGGTGGTGCGATAACGATGATGCAATGCTGCGATAGCGCGATAACGATGATGTAATGGGGGATGGCACGATGGAGCGATAGCACTATGACGCGATAATAGGATGGCGATAACACGATGGTGCAATGACGATGAAGCGATGCTTCCTATCGCCCCATCGTTCTATGGTACTTTTGCATCATCGTCATCTCGCTATCGTACTGTTGCGTCTTCGTCATTGAAGCATGTAGCTGCAGAACTGTAGCGTCATGGTTTTATATATATATAAGTCTTTGACCATAACGCTACAGATCCCGTAATGCAAATATGGTGCAATGTACGGCGCAAGATCTTCTGTGCACGGTTAGGGAGAATTTTTCCACTTTCCAGCATTGGTCAATCAACTGCCTTTCACTCCCTAATTCCAGAGATATTCTTTAACCAACCTGTATATTTTATCCACCTCCTGACACTTTATAGTTGTCTCTACAGACCAATAAACTCGCTTGTTTTGAATTTTTTTGTCGGATGGCAGAAAATTCAAAACAAACGAGTTTATTGGTCTGTAAAGACGACTATAAAGGGTTAAATTAGGAGGTGGAATGTTCAAGTAATCGCCGTTTTAAGTTTACAAAAATGCATCGAGTCACAAATTGATTACTTCTACATCAATAAACTTGCCTCAATTCAAAGTAGTCTATTTCTGTATCTGTTGCTATGAATGAAAGCAATGAGCGCCTTTGCATAAGCAAATGCAAATCACTGATATTGACAGTTAGACTCTCAATCTCAGTGTGACGAAATCCTTTTCATGTCCAGCTCACGTGATCAAGGTTTGACAATGGAGCATGAGTTTCAAAAGGCGAGAGAGAGAGAGACTAAGAGTCTAAAAGATGCAAAATAAGAAAAGTATAACATTTTTTTTAAAGGAAGGGTTATTAAAATCTAATGATATGAAGATTAGAAACTGAGTAGGAATTGGGTGCAATGTCTAAGCGGCACACCAATAGGTACCCCCCTTTCCTCTACTGTTAAGAAACCAACCCACTCCCCAGAATTTTCCCTAAATTATAGGCCAGTAGAACACGGGGGGTCGGGAGGCACTTTATTCTGAGTATAGTCTTTTTTTGTTATAGTTTAAATATGTGAATTTTCATTTAGATGCTGGTGACCCCCTCCCCTCACTTTTTGTTGTAAGGTCGAATAGAGGCGAATTCCAACATTAAAAATAGTACCAAAATGTTAGAATAGAGGAAGGTTGGCTCAATCATTACAAAAAGCTTGTTGCCTAGCTGACGCCACGTGCGTCAGGCAGTACATGTATAAGGATCAATTTTTCCATGGTCCGAAACTAAGCGATCATACTTCGTATGCTAGCTTTTGTGCAAGCTGATAGACATCGGAATTTGTTGCCTGCATTTTAACAAATACGGTTTGCAGAAGAAAGAATCATATTGCTGCTGTAAAATAATGATGTGTTTACTTCCTTCAGTTTTTTAGTTGTTTTTTTTTTTTTTTTTTTTTTTTTTTTTTTGGCATGCACCTGTTTATTCTTTGCGATTCTTTATACGGACATGTCCGTGGAACATTTTTTCTGCGTTTCTAACCATTTGTCTTCTACGAAAGGGGTGAGACAATCATTTCGCGCCAAATGTCACAAGTAAATTATCTGCACGCCTTTTTCTTGGATTGTTCTATTGAATGGGTGTGATAACTTCTATGGAAATAAATATTGTTCTTTTAATCTGATTCTTAAGCTTCAGTTTTTTTTATTAACTGCAAATTTTATCTCATTTTTTAAATAACACATTGTATTTAGGCAGGCAACACTAAAGCAATGGATTTGCTGATTATTTTTACTATTTTGTTTCCCGGTTATCCCATAAGAGGACTAGTCCAATTATAATCAAACTCCCACCACCTGGTAAATGGGACATCCCCTGTCCATCCAGTCTGTTTTCCTCCTTTCATTTAATATTACAAAATAATGTACGTTACAATATTAGCTTTTTAAAAAGCTTAAAAAGTCAGCCAGTAGCATATTATTCCATGCTTTGTGATGAACAAGAATTTCCTTTGATACAATGACAAGAGTGTAGGCCAGTACCCGTAAATGAATGGGCTTCACTGCCGTAAGATTCTAAGTAAAGAATCAGCAAAAGGAAGAAGACATTATAATCTGTGCTGGTTTTAATTTCATAAAAAAGCACGCTGCATGTATTGTAGAAGAAATGAGAAAGGTCCTGAAATTGATTGAAAAGTAAAACTGTAAAAGATTTTAGAATTGTACATTAAGATGTATTTTAAACTCATTCATAATATATGGTAAGACCATCATCGCAAGTGAGTTTCGTACGGGGGGGGGGGGGGGTATTAGTTTCTTGTTTTGCTCTAGCTATAAAGTGTACTGGCCATTTACTTTGCGTTGTAGAGCAGCATTGAAGCATTTTTGCCTCAAACACTTCAAGACAACTTTCCTAGTTAAAAATGTTTGCAATTTACTTTGTCGTCGAGAACGACGGAGAACAGACTAATCTATAAATAGAGGCCGTCTAATCAATCTATCATTGACCAGAGAGTTTGCACGAAGAAGCGCGCCCTCTGGTAAGTGAGTATGAATTTCTTTAGAACGACTCGTCTAACTATTTTCCCCAGAATTCAAATCTACGCAAGCGCACTTACAGTTTCCTCCCAGCTTAACTAGTCAGCCCGTGGGCTAAGTAATAAATGACCAAACAGTGGCATGTCTTAGATATTCATATTTGGTTCTGACATTTGAGAAAGTCAATGGTACTCTTGTGTAATGAAGTATATATCGGAACTATGTCGTTCTTTGATGACGGAAACGTTTAGCACTTCTCTTGCTTACTGTATACGCTCCATAGATATTGATTGATCTATTGTTGATTTCGTTACGGTCAATGACTTTAGGCTACATATATGTTATAATTCGTTTTCATTTTATTACAGTATGTAGAGATGGGCGGAACCTTTCCATAGACATTTATTATGAAGCATGATTATATTGTCAACACATTTTGAGTTTGTTATCTCAAAATGTTATTTGATTTGATTTTTTCCTTACTTTTCCCTTACTTTTCATTGTAAATAATGGTAATGTCTACATTTTTATTTTTTTCTTGATGTGTGTTTATTTTGCAACACATCTCCTTTGATATAATAAAACATGCCATTAAGGAGGGATTCTTCTCATATTTCTAGTATTTAAAAATCAATGAATTTTTTACAGAATCAAGAAGACAATATTACTAAGTGTTGGTATCAGTTAGATTAAATTTGACCGTTTTAAATTAGAGGCAAGGTCAGGTCAAGGTCATTACCTTTTCCCTAGACATTAAGAATAAAAAATTACTTTTGCCAATCATGCGATGCCTACTTCTATTTCAATAGATTAAATGTTTTTCTTTTTGCATAGAGATATTACCGTATAGGGTCTATAAGATGATATTATCAAATTGACATAAATAATTTAACTAAAATGGATATTGGATAATCTGAATTTTCTCTATTTTTCAAAAAATTTAAGGATATTATAGTTATTTTTATATGCTTTTCTATATTTAATTTTTTCTTATTTTCACATATAGTAGAGATGTCACATACATGTAAAGATACAAAATGATATAAAAACTAAAAGTTTTGATCGTTTACTAAGAGAGAAAAAACACTTTTTACAGATTTTTGGCTCAAATCTGTACTTAGATTGGAAGCTTTTAAAAGCTAACATAATTGTAGTTTGTTTGGAAAATCATATTTATTTGACATATTTTAAAACTTTAGTCCCTTATTATTAATTTAACTTACATTTAAAAATTTCTTCAAGTCTTTGATTGTGTAAAAATTATAACTAAATTCATTGTTCTATAATAATTTTGAGAGGCAGAAAAGAAGACATTTTCATACGCCGCCATTCCGCCAAAAATATAGTCCCCCTTCTTAATTTCAAACTCAGTTTAGCATTTCTATTTAAATTTGTACAATTATGATGAGAAAAGAAAAATATGATCTTTTGAATCTCTTACATCTAAATATATAAAGCATATAAGCAAATATACTTTGAATATTTCATCTAGTCAGAAACCAGAATCCGTCCTTAATGTACGCAGATTATAAAAATCAAATCCAAGGGAGTGTAGATACTGATATGTTATCTTATTGTTTGAAATCTTTAGATCTGAAATTTATTGACTTGGTACATGTACATGTATGTACATGCATTTCTATATATATTTTTTGTCGATGCAATTAATTTTTCAAGAATTTAATTTAATCAACAAAAAAGTCCAGATTCAGTTTGAGCTATTAAAAAGCGGAATTAAACATCTGTAAACATTTTAATGTTTGTTGCAAATCTACAAAAAGTACAAATAGGATACTGTAGGGGTTATTTCTCTTGAGACTGTTTTTCTACAAATCTCGAAAATTTGTAAATCTTCATTTTCATAGACAAGTTTTATTCATAAGATATTATGTTTCTTTTATTTAATTCAACCTAGGTTTCGGACCGTCGGAAACAACTAAACAAAACAAAAGCAAAAACATTCTGTAATTTACTGTAATACCTTGTTTAAAATATTTCAGTGTGGTACCCAAATGTTTTATAACAATCGCATTTTCTCGGCCCTCTCTGGCAAGCCTGGAAAGCATTTCCGAAATTGCTTTTCCGAGCTTGCCAGAAAGATCCTGGAAGGTAGTTAAGAAATGCTAGGTATTTATTATAATTTTAGAAATAACAGATCTCTACAGTCTTGGTCCTGTGCCACGGTAGGCGTTGGCACGATAAAGATCCCTCATTGCTCAATGGCCCTAAGTGCCGAGTAAAGGTCTAAATTTGAAGCCCTTCACCGGTACATGGTGACGTTTCATATGGATGAAAAAATCTCGCCATGGACGTAAAACAGCAATCATTCAACCAATCAATAAACAGTTTGAAATTAAATGCATATACATGTATCTACAGTTTTCAAAAGAAAAGCGTTCTTCATTGTGTAACCCATATATTGAAAATTCATCACAATGGCGGTAGATTTTTCACCTGCTCCTGAGCTGACATTAACACCTATCAGTTTTGACTCTTTCATATGCTCCAATAATTTTTGTAAGGTTTCCATTGCGGTACGCATTTTTAAATTCGAAAGCTGACAATTAAGAGCAAAAACATGTTTTGCTGGATCAGTGATTTTACATTGAAAGGAATACCGTGAAATGCAACGATATTTTTTCTTATATACCGCGCAGTTCAGTTGTGACTCGAAACGCTTTAAATTTGTCAAAAGGGCAAGGATGAACGATTTTATTTATCTCCAATAGCTTGAATAACATTAATAAGCTACCTCAACTCTATAAAAATGTAGATGCTAATAAGATTGTACACGTCTACAAGAAAAGTAAGAAATATATGTAAATGTCAGTAACGTATGTAGAATTTGTGTACTCCATCTTTGAAAAATACGAAATGCAAACGTTTTGGAAAAGTTGAGTTTAAATGTTGTCTCTGTTTATTATCAGTAATGATATCCGTGGTCAGGCGAAGAATTGAGGTTATTTGTCAGAGAGAGAGAGAGAGAGCTTAATTCTAGAAACAAAAAAAAAGGTTTATTTTAATTTGTTTCTTTTGATACGTACCCGAAATAGATGAAAGGAAGAATGCACTGTACTATTTGAAATTACATTATGCTGACTTACCCTTAAGTTATTTTAAAAATATTACAAGACTGTATGTGGAGAGAAAACTAGAGATGATATATATATATATCTTTTTAAAATATGAAATACGCAAGACCCTTTTCTTTCTACCGATCGTATGATGATGAAATATTGTCAAATGGTAATGTATACTCTTCGGTTATTGCACGCACGAACGAAAAAAAAATAAACGAGAAAGAGTAGCTTTAAATAGACGGTGTATTTGTTTCTTTAAGATTACTTTTCCAGTAAATGTATATCTCTTTCCAAATTTTCAATACATTCAGGCTGTTTTACTATCTTGAATAAATATTTAAAAAAAAAAACTTTAGATAATACTGAATTTGAATAAACAATGGTAAAATCTTAAATAAAGATAAAATACATGAAATGAATAGCACTGATAAATGGATAAGATAAGATAAATTCTGCATTAAAAAATTCTAGTGCTAGTTACAACGGTGTTGTATATAATGTAGGAAAATTAAATATCTACTCAATATAAACAATCGTGTATCTTTCTAAACGTTATATCGATACTCATAGAAACTAGTATTTTAAATACGATAAAGTTATTTAAAGTACATGTTTTTGAATCTGTGTTTTTTAACATTTGTAACTTGAACTTGCCATTACGTGGAAATAAACTTGTAAATCGAAAGGATATATCATACAGAAAATGATTATCAAAAATCGTTTTGCTACAAGCCAAGGCCCCTTAGAACCTATTTCCATGAAATTGCAAAAGAGAAAAATAATTACCATCCACAGTTGGCTAGATAAAAATCTAAAACAGCATTATAAGTAGGAGACATTGTGGAAATTGCATACAATTATGAAACATTAATGTGTCTCTAAAACCGTTCAACATAAACAAGCATAGCATACAGAGATGTTTACAGTATCTAATGGAGGCTAGGGATGTCTCAGCTAGAGTGTTTTTACCTCATTAATCTAGTTCTGTATTGTTACATTTATTATGTCTTAGAGGGTGTGTTCTAGATTATTTTAACAATACTCATGGGATTATGAAAGCAGATCTTCTGTCTACCAAGAGAAAATATGAAGGAAGTTCTAAATACAGTAAAAAAGCGTGTCGTCTTTTCTTAAAATTTCCCGTTATAATGTTACGAAAAGAGCTCACATTACCGGATCATTTTTCATGCGACATTTTTCCCGCTATCATATATGAAAAAAGCTCAAATTACTGGATTATGATTCAAATGGAGCATTTCACTTTCATAAAGGAAAGAGAAGACCTATTTAACCTGATCTCATCTAAAGTAAAACATTTTACAGAATTGCCTGATAAACAAAAAATATTCTGGATTCTAAATTGCGAAGAACTAGATATACTAAACTCTCTTGGAAGATTTTTACAAAAAACATTACCATAAATTTTAGGAATGTAACTTTTTTTTAATTTTTTTTTTTAAATTATTATTATTATTATTATTAACTATGTAAAAGTATGATACTTTCAAGTATATGGTTTAGTAATGTATGCATATATATATATGATGTACTGTATATATACCTATAAAACAAGTCTTATGTTCATATAAGATATTTTGGGTATTCCCCTACTTGTATGTCTTTTCTATCAATCAAGCAATTCTCTTCCTCTTATGTATATGTATATTGTATTTCGTGTGTATGATCATAATCATTATATACATTTTAACAATGTACTTTCTTTTTGCCCCATGAGGGCCCTTAATTGGTCAATAAACGAATTGAATTGAATTGGATATAGCATATCTTATTATTAAGCCAATAAAATGAGCCCTTTTCTATTTATAAGCTCACCTGAACTTTTCTGACCGAAATTTGTCCGTTGTCTGTCGTCGTCGTAAACTTGTCACATTTCGAAAACACTTGGTTAATTTCAACCAAACTTGTCACAAAGTCGGCAGTTCTGAGTGCTTTATTAAAGCCAAACAGGTTTCAAATCTACTTATTTTTAAAATACTTTGTTATACATTCATAATTAATTTCATTTGTTAATTGATAAAAAAGAAAATTCAATGAGAAAGTTACGGAAGCCCTGGAGGGACATTGACTTACTTGTTACGACTTATTTGTTATAACTTATCAGTTGTAACTTATTTGTTATGACTTTTTTATTGCTGGTTATAACTAAGTGTAACGTAGCTATGGAGAACTTGTAGCTTGGCTTACGTGTATTATTAAAAGTGATATGTTAAGTCCTAGTTAAACTATGGTTTCTAATTGATTAATTACAATTTAACGACCAGTACAGTTGTGACTACTAAATTCTTATCTGTTAATATCTTGTAACTTTGTTGTTATAGATTAATTTTTATTTGTTAATTCTTATTTGTTATTTCTTGACTTCGAGAGACTTTGATTGATTCATAATTTATTTATGTTATATTTGTCATGTTAAAAACTCTGTAATAGAGGAAATAAATGATGAATGAAAATGAATGAACTCAATAGTTATTATTTAATTCTTATTTGTAACTTTCAGTTTGCATAATAATTGAGCACACGAACATAACTACTATTTTATCTTGTCGTTAGTAATAAATTCAAAAGCAAAATATTACTTTCTTCTTTTCTTAAACTACACGTAGCCTCCATTTTTCACGCCACGTTTTGGGGGTAAAGTAAATGTGTGATAACAAAATTAAAATAACAAAAATTAACAATTAAGTCATAAGAACTAAGTCAAAACACAAGAAGTAAGTCAATGTCCCTCCTGGGCTTCCGTAGAAAGTATTCTAAATGGAAAATTCAAAATTATCAAAAAAAAAAAAAAAAAAAAAAAAAAGAAAGAAAGAAAGAAAGAAAGAAAAGAAAAAGAAATAGAAAAAAAATATTTCTTGGCATATTTTCATTATCAAATGTTCAATCATCTTATTTTTTTTAATCTAGAATATTAGAATTACATCTGTTGCTATGAAAAATGTAGTACTTTACAAACTTTTTTTCCTACATCGCCTATGGAATATAAACACCCCCATATCAATCATCACCTTCTTCTTGCAACACATTTCTTCTGAAGATTCCATAGTTACGTCATTTGTTTGTTTTGAAAAACAACAGAAGTCTATTTTTAGAAGAAAAAAATCTTACAAAATTCGTATATCTAGTAACTACATTACAAGTATAGGCTTATAGATTTTATTTCAAGATTTCACGGATACTTATTTAAAAAACAGAATACAAACCACATGTTGTGGAATGTGCGGATGGCAGATGTTATTGTACGTTTAGGACATAATTATTTTTGGATGTCACAGTTAGAGCTGGTCAACATAATTTGTTACACAGACAAGGCGCAGCGTGATGTCACATAACAACCAATGCTTTATTTTTTTAATTTAAAATGTACATTATCAAACGGTGCATCGCCCTAATAAATAAATAAATAAACATGTAATAGGTTTTAGTGTATGAAGATAAATTAACATCATGTAAAGAATATGATTTGCGCCCATTCGAAATAGCTTTCTCTCTCTCTCAGAGCTTGGGAGAGAGAGAGAGCTTTTATATGTGTATATCACTCAAAAATGAACCACACTTGTATGTTTACGAAAATAACTCTTAAATTACAAAAAGGTACAGTGGCTTCAAGTTGTCATTTAGTTGTTGAAAAAACATGTCAGTCACAATGAAATACTGTACTGATTTAGACACATATTTCGTTCCTCGTTATAGATCTACATAGTGCCTTTCATGCCACCACAAAATACTAGTTCATGGCACACTTGAATTCCAAGCTATATTTATAAAATTGTAATATTTTTATCTATATATTTACATTCTTAAATTTCTTTGTCCGAAATAAACTACAAATAGTAAAAATGTTTGATTTCTACAAAAAGCTATTGGTTCATCGATAGGTGTGGTCTAAAAAAAAATCACGTGCGGGGCGGGAGACAGAGAAAGAGAAGTAGGCGGGTCTTGGATCACGTCAATTTAAGGTATCAAGAGCATGTAAACATAAGGAATGACTGTTTAATTTTTTTGGTTTTATGATGTGATCAAGCAATTGGCTTGCGTGATAATTTCATGCATAAACACCTTTTTATGCAAATTATCATGCAAGCCAATTGCTTGATCACACCATAAAACTAAAAAATTAGAGAGTTATTCCGTAAAAATATTTTTCTTGATTTCCTTACAAAACTCTGTTTTTCAAAAGAACTTAACGACTATAAAAAAAAAAAAAAACTAAAATCTCTCCAACTACTGTGGAATCATCAATGTTCGTGGGAGACCAATATTCGTGGATTTCGTGGGTCATCCCTACTCACATATATACAACCCTACAAAGAAGTAAAATTTTGCTTGCCCACGAACATTGACCCCACGAATTAAAATGATTATAGATATATTACATAGATTATAATAGGTTAGATAAATTGAACTTTTCTTACATTAAAATCACAATTTAGCAAATGTTAAGTGTAAAATTATTTGCTTTTGGTCTTAGTAGTTGACGCTTTTTTCAGAATGGATTAAATGCATCAGATGGATGTTGAAATCGCGCATTAAGAGACTGAGGGCAATATGAAAACCATCTATCCTTCTGTCTTCAATAATTCAGAAGTGAAAAAAGAATTAGATAGATTACACGATCAGTATGTACTGCTCCCCGCTGACAAAGCAGGTGATAATATTGTCTTTGTTTGTAAGGCTCATTATTTGAATTGTATTTAAAGATACATACATGTACCACAAACAAATTTTCTTATCTCCCACACAGAAGAATTACATTGGTATTTTTTCAATATTTTTTTTTCAATGGAAAAGTAATTAAGAAGTTTTAAATGTGTAAAATGTTAAAATACAATCTTGAAAATATCCCAAGAAAACTTGCAGTAAGATATCTTCATACACTTCTTAAACTTTTCAAAAATATACCGGTATTGAGATGTAAAGTTGCATTTTTGCACTTTTTACCAATTTATGTGGCTTGCAAGGCAGTGACTAGGCTCAAATTTTTAGTGAGACAAGGGATCTGGGGCCACCCAAGTTTCAAGTGGGTCCAGGGTAGTGTCCTGATGGGGGTTCTCGGGGGGAGGGGTCACGAAACCTGGGTTTTAGTAAATTAAGGACAATCTTTTAAAGTTTTCACGATTTGAATTATTTTTACATGCGTTCTAAACGACAATGAAACCCCTAGTGAGATGATAGATTTACTGAAATTGAAACAAAAGTTGAACAGTTGTTGTAAGCATTAATTAGTACAAAGACACACATAAGTACAATGTAATTAACGTTCAAAGTAAAACTCTTTTCACTTTTCAGAAAACTCTGAAATTTTAGTAAGGCATTTGCCTCACTTGCCTCAATGGTAGTTACGGCCTTGGCTTGGCCAAACATTAAGCTGTTTAACAAAACAAAAATCACTTTTAAAGTGAGAGAGGCACATATTTTAGCAAAAATATTTGCGTTTTGGAAGAAAAGAATTTGTGTTATTTATCCTGAAGGGGAACTAAGGTTAAATTCTGCAAGGTGTAATACTTATACCCATAGTTCCCCTTCTAAGGAGGGAATTATTCACACAAAAAAATATGTCAGTTTTAAATATTTTTAATATTCCCAACAATCAAAATGAATTTGAATTGCCATACCTATACTGGATTCCAAAACTCTATAAAAATCCTTACAAAGATACATAGCGGGTTCCAATAGATGTTCTACCAAACCTCATTCTTTATTCCTCACTAAAATATTTACAGCTGTGAAGGAGAAATTTCTTCAGGAGTACTGCACAACAGTATATTCGAGAAGTGGAGTAAATCAGAAGTGGATGCTTAAAAACTCCAAGGAACTTTTAGAAAATTTGAAATTACAAATTTTTACCAAAATCAATAATATCAAAACGTACGACTTTTTAACACTTTGTACAACCATTCACCACAATAAATTAAAGTTCAGGCTTTTTTACATCATAGAGAGCTGCTTTTTCAATAAAAACGGAATTCGTAAATATTCTTACCTTATCATTGGTCATTTGCAAAATTATTTTGTTAAAAAACATTCAGATTGTACACACAAGTACTCTGGAGTTGATATTAAAAAGATGCTTGAGTTTCTGATTGACAATATCTATGTAGTTCTTTCAACAATCTGTTGGAATTTCCATGGGTACCAATTGTGTCCTCTTATTCTGTATTCATATGAAGCAGAATGTATTCAAAAATTTCTACATGAGAAGAAGAAAACACTTGCACTTCAACTCGACATTTAGATATATCGACGACGTATAGTTACTTCCATTCATACGTCGACTCAATATATCCAAGAGAACTTGAAATAAAAGATACCACGGAGTCTGTTTCATATTTGGATATTTTACTAGAAAAAGACTTTAATGGTAACCTAACAACCAAACTTTATGATAAACGTGACTTTATGATAAACGTGATGACTTCAAATTTTTATTCGTCAACTTCCCATACTTGTGTAGCAATATACCCTTGTCACCTGCATATGGGATTTTTGTCTCCTAGTTGATTCGATAAAAAAAAGAGCATGCTCTACTTATGAACAATTTCAAAAAGGGGGCAAGCTATTGACAAACAAGTTGATGAAACAAGGATATCAACAGTCTCGGTTAGTCATCATTTCGTATTATAATTTCGTTTTATGGTCGATATAATGACCTTGTCAGCAAATACAACTTACCATTAAGTCCAATGCTGACTGACATTTTTCATACTAACTGTTTGCCCATTATTTACACACTGAATTGTCTACGGACATTTTTCGTTTTCCCGATCGTGACAAGGAGCACACGACGGGTGTGACCGGTCGGCAGGGGATGCTCACTCCTCCATGACACCTGATCCCACGTCTGATGTTTTTTGGAAGTCTGTGTTTGCGCTGATCCTGATTTGTATTGCTTAAATGGACTTTGAGCTTGAATACTGTTCATTATCTCCATATTTCATCGTAAGTTCTTTTTGTAAAACGTGATCTTGATCAACAAAATGTTAAAATAATTATAATCAAATAATATATGTCTAGCAAGATTAAAAGTTGCTTGACGTGCCCCCTAATGGCCTATTGGAAAATTGCAAGTAGGAATTTTTTCATTTCAAGCTTAAGCGCCTCATTTAATTTTTCCTACAAGATTGGTAACCATCATATTCCCTGTAACAAAAAGCATCATTGTTTAAATAATCTGTCCTCATGCTTGTCTACAATTTTGGAAAAAATTGAACAAGGATTTCCATTGACATCAACGCAGGTAAACTAAAAACATTCAAATCATTGTGTTCATATTCAAATTATAAAACTCTGACACCATTTATTTAAATATTTATTAATTTTAAGATTTTCATTTTAAAGACATGTTAGACACATAGATTTATTTTTAAAGAAATCCATCATTTAATCATTTTTCATTTGGTATTAATTGGAAATACCTGCATGCATGTCATAATAATGTCACATAATCAAGTATAGTTTTAAAGGGGCTTGGAGGCAAATTTGAAAATAATATTTTGTAAAATTTTCAGTATAATGTCATGACTTATATGTTGCTAAAGCATTTCAAACGTATTATAAAAGCGTGTTTAGAAGCTTCTTTTATCTGAAAAATTATTAAAACTACGAATTTTGGGACGCGTTTGATTGACACACATATCCTTGTATTTTCAAGAGGAATTATTATCAATTTTTACGGAAAAAAAAAATGTGTGTATTTATGAAAAATATTAAAAGTATAATCCAGTAAATTCAGATCTGAGATGAGAGATAGCAAAAGCAACACACCGGTGTTGTCAATTCGTGTTCAGTGATGTACAGTGTATGCAGAGTTAACAAATTGAGCGCACCCGTTAAAACGAAAACATTAGCAATAACAGAGCTCTTGTCCATGTTTAAAAAGATAGATGTTTAAGAAAGTCGTTGTCATTCAATTTAAGAAAGTTCATGAAAAATTGTAAACAAAACTGCAATGCACGTCTTTAACCGAAGATTGAAAATTAACATACAATTAAAGACTAATATCAAATATTTTTTTTTTTATCTTCATTAGTTTATATTTCTCTTGGTAAAAGTGCAAATCCATGGCAAACTTTAAAGCTCTTAATCGCAGTGGTCGGTGATTCTATTAACACTTACTGGGTCAAGTTTCTATAGTATAATTAAAAACAGGCTACAATAGGCTTACAAAATCCTGAAAATGATTTCTGAATTCTCATTGAAAAAGAAAGTGTTACAGCAAACTTTGTCGCTAAGCGACCAATGTCAACGCACATTGCAGCACAGAATACATTAAGTCGAGGAATTCGAAGGAAACGAAATTGAAATTGAATGTTGGAATCAATCAGTCAATAATTATATATATATATATATATATATATATATATATATATATATATATATATATATATATATATATATATATATATATATATATATATATATATATATATATATATATATAAATGCTCAAACACACGAGTGCAATTCTTATATCTGGGGCTTTGCACTTTAAAAGAATTTAATCTAGAATATTGTCCATTATTTAAGAAACCACTTGAACTTTTGTACCTGTTAGAGATTCACACAGACATAGATGTAATGAGGGAAAAATAAAACCTGTTTCTGTATTTTAAATTAATCTTGGATTTTACTGATATGCGTTAAATATACCTTTAATTAAATACACATGTACTAGTATTTTTCATATGTATTTTTTTTTATTTATTAGCTTATGTAAACAGGTCTGGGCGGCCTCCGTTTTTGGAGGATAGCTAAATTCAATATGGCTGCCGAAATTTTTACCATATATGGAAACCGCGTTGCATTGTGGGATAGTTTATCCTCCGATTTCAGAGGATAACACAGGTAATTTTCAAACACCTCGTGCCTACCTTTAATCAAAAAGTGCAAGCACCAGAGTACATGCAAATAAAAGTTCAAACATTAAACTATCGATTTTATGTGGCGATTTGAGATTCTATGTCTAGATATTTTGCAATTTATTTTCAAAGTTAGCACTTTTTGCGCTCCACTATTACTGAATATTTCTTGTTATTTGTTTTATTTTTTATGATTTTTCTCTATTTAGACAAATAGAAAAGGACTTTAATGTTTCTTTTATATTTTCTTTTAATTAAAAAAAAAAGGAAACAAAAAAGGAAACGCACATTTTAAGCGTATTTAAAACGCAAAATATACTCTGCCTTATAATTTAAGCAAATAAAAGTATAAATGTATTGAATGAATTATTAAAAAAATAGATAAATAAATTGAATAGCATAAGTAAATAAAATAAATAATTTGACATGTTTACTAAGAAATTAACATATATTCATACAGCCATGTGTATACATAAACAAATAAAATATTACAAAGTGATGTGCTTAAGAATTATTAAATGAAAGAAATAATAAATTATTAAACTTAATTTTTCAAAAAAAATTGTTTATCAAAATTTCTAAACTGCTTATCACATAATTACGGTACTGGAAAATCAGCTGGTTCAGATAATTAACCTCAGTCACAGGCAGGTAAGTGCAATATTTGTTTTCCAAGCTGTATACCGAATAACTGATTGACGGCAATTACAAAAATATAGTTATATTAATTTAATATCTGGAATTACATGTATCCATCATCATATGAAATTGTACCTTTTATTTGTTTTATTTCGAAATCAGCGTACGGTTCATAAATGCAAGAGTTGCTGTTATTTGTTTGGTTAAGAGTTAACTGCCCTTAGTTTTGAAAATTCCGGTAGGTGGCAAGACTGCTATCCTCTGTTTTCAGAGGATAAAATCTATCCTCCAAAAACAGAGACCTAGACCTGGTAAAAGTTACATGATGACACAAGATGATGCATACAAAATATCGTTTCGTTACTGCAAACTCGGAGGCGACTGTCGGTCATGGGATAATTCAAAACTTGTTTAAATAATCTATTTAAGAAGTAATAATGATATAAAAGAAATTAAAGATGATAAATAAAGCACTTCGCTGCGTCCAGTTCAACAAAATTTGTAATTACGAGTAGCCATCGCTCCATTTCTAAGCAACAGTCTATAGCAAATTTTCATTTATAATCCAGTAAAAAGAGACGAAATATAAGCGGACATTCGCAAGATTTAACTGATGGATAACCCCTGCCTTTTCTGTCACATTTAACAAGCACTATAGGTGGTCTCCTTTGTTCGGCCCGTAATTTGTAATAATGCGGGTTTTAAACTGCCCAAAATTCCCCTTCCCTCCGAACGAGCCATTGAAATTCCACAACCGGCGATGTTCTGATTCTTTCACTCTGGCACAGGCAGCCTGACAGGTGCGCTAGATTTGTACGGTAAGCATTTCCCACATTTGATTGCATGTGCACTTGGGATTTGGATTAGCTGTGTTAACCTTTGTCGACCAAGGTGTCTTTTTCACCTAATTGTTTAGATTACCTATATATCTTGTTCCAAAACATGTTCTTATGAATAACGTGTCGGTTAGCTTACATAACTAAAAATTACAAAACCCTAAAGAGGATTTATATTTCTTTAAAAGGAACGAATTTTTCATTGTATCATCAAATGTGAATGAGTTGAACAGTTAACTTTGTTGCCTGTTCGTTTATTTAAGTAGGAACAATGGGGAAAAGTCTTATTCCACAATCCGTAAGTAAAAGTCAACAGATGTTCCAACCATGCGGTATTTGGAAGGCAAACTTCAGAGTTTTGTCCTTCCTATTTGTGATATTTAGAACTAGTGTCTATCTGACATATTTACTATTCATCAATAAAAATATGCATTGTGACTACTTCGTAATTTTATTGATAAGTAGAAAATATGTTAAAAAGACACCACGCTTTTTAAAGTTCCATTCCAGCATCATAATTATGTAATACTAGTATTAAGTAACATACAAAAAATCTCGAGGATTTTTAAGGAAACTCTATTTTCACAGTTTTGTAGTTTAAAACAAAATTTGGTAATACGACTAACATCAAAAAGGTATGTGAGATAATATTGAAGTGCGTACTGCGGATATTGATCATCGTTTTGTTCATTCTCCTTTTTATCCAGCATATATAGTCTAGATTTGTTTGATAAATGTAACTAAAAGCTAATTTAATAATGGCTTATGAAGTGTTGCCGAGAAAACATGAATGGAGGTGTTAAATATTATTTTTATCAATGGCATAGACGCATTTTAGAAAAATGGCATTTCATGGAAAGGGGCAATTATAATGATGCTTTGTTAATGGCATAATGAATCCTGGATTAGGAGAAATAATTCACTGCGTATTTTATTTTCTCGACGATAGACTAGATGAAACCTAAAAAAAACCCAGCATAATACATGTTATGTGCAAATTCTTAAATGAAATAATGCCAGACAATGTTTAAATATGCTGGGTCTTCAGAGGGCAATATCATACTTGTACTCTTCAGACTTGTATGCTATTCATTTGTGCAAAGTGGGTCAACGAAGGGACATTAAACTCTTTCATAACGTTACCAAGGCGAGCAATGTTTGACTTCTACTGAATTTCCGATAATTGTCAACCAGACTACTGGGCAATGCCAATGGTCATTGTTGTTCGTATTTATATACTGCTTTGTTATTGACAGACCGAGCCCGACATGAAGACAGTCAGTGAGTACTTGGAGAACGTGCTTGAGGAGACGGGTGGATTTGGGAAGTTCCAGATCCTTCTTCATGGCAGCATTCTCTTCAGTAAGGTGTCCATTACTTGGAGTCTCCTCATCATGGCGTTCGCTGGGGCTGCTCCAGACTGGTGGTGTGTCTACTCCAACACAACCGATGTCCAATCTTCCATAAACTACAGCACCATATCGAACACAACCATGACGTCACCAGTCCATGACGTGTTTCTAGCGTCTAAAACATGTTCACCCCCTGTTAACGGATCTACCTGCCAAGCTTTCGTCTTCGACAACAGCATGAAGACGATCATCAGCGAGGTCATTTTCTTCTCAAAATTATTAAAAATCTGATTCAGTAATTCTATAATGAAGTGTCAAATCTACTTTGCTAATAATAGGTCGGATTTGTACTAACGTACGTCCTGTGAATCTGCGTGAATCAGGAATTGTTTTCATTATGTATTTGGCGTGAACTCTGCACAGAATGCATAAACATTACGGAATTTTAAAACAAAGTGATCATGCCATAATAGTTCTGAACAAATTTTGATTTCTGATGTCGAAACATTTTATTTTGAATGGGTTCAGGGAGAATATAGAACTGTTTGTTTTCACAATATGCGTGGTAATGACCACCGAAAGCAGAAACTTTATAAACTGAATCGAAACCGTATGATCACATGATTGTTTGGCGAATCAAGCTTCATTTGCAATGTAAGCGAGAGAGGGGGTCAAATTGAATTCATATGCAGAAGCAGATTGAGAAGGAAAATGGGGCACCCTCACCAAATTTTGAATCATTGTTTCATAGCAAAGATGTAAAGTATACCATCAACCGTATTAAGTGTTAAGTTTCATAAATCAGTGGAAGAGCTTCATTTCGTTACACCAGTATTAATCTTTGAACCCCTTCTATTAATTACTTGAACTTTTTTCACATTTCGACAAGTGCTGCGTCATATATTCTTTAATACACGCAGATATATGTAACAATTCATTTATTTTTGTTAATATATTTATTTGCATGACATCCTAGTTTGTAAAACAACAACATACTTAAATATTTTTTTTTTCAGTGGGGATTGATCTGCGACAGAAAGTGGGTGACAGCGACTGTCTCCTCGGTACAAATGGCGGGTCTTCTCATTTCCGGTTTTCTGGGTGGACAGTTGGCGGATCTGCTGGGGCGGAAACCGACATTCTTTGTGTCGCTTTTCATTCTATCCGCCTCTAATATTGTGGCTGGATTTTCCCAGTCCTGGGTGATGTTCGCTGTGACCCGTTTTATCATCGGACTGGGGTGTGGAGCATACCTCACTGTTTTCTACACATTCTCTGTTGAGTTCACACCAACTAAATTCCGTCCCATTCAGTTAGCCGTCCCGGATTGGTCAATCTGGGCCGCCTTGTTGGGGCTTTGTTCCTATCTGTTGAAGGACTGGAGTAGTTTACATATTCTAACTGGAGTTTTGACTGGACTCAGTCTTTTGTCCTGGTGGTGAGTCTGTGATATTTGTTTTATTACTATCAAACAATATTTAAAACTTGATGGAGGTACATGTATATATATCATATGTTGTAATTGTGAATTCATGGGTTGAGATTTACAACTGACATGATAGAGGAGTAGATTTAACAGAGGCAAAGTATAAACTCATATGATATCAAAATCCTACAGAAGTGATATTTCTTTAATTTTTTTTTTCACAGGATTGTTCCCGAAAGTTTCCGATGGTTAGTGTCACATGACAAATTGGCCGAGGCAGATAGGGTCATCAAGAAAATTGCTCACTTAAACAACCATCCCAAACCCGATCTTAATAAACTCCAAGCCGTCCTAGAATCGGATAGCACGTTTCAAGGAGACAGAAAATACACATTTTTGGAATTGTTCCGAAGTCGAACCCTTTTGGTCAACACTGCATTAGCTGGTGTTGCCTGGTAAGATGATTGTTGACTGTTGAGAAATAGAGGACACAACTTATGTTTTAAAACTAGGGAAAAAATGTAAAATTGCTAAATTAAATAAATTTACACTTCCACAAACATTCTGTTAATTACTAAGTAATGAACAACATGAAATTTTCAAAAAAAAATATTTAAAAAAAACGAAAAGTGATCAATGTCATAAGTCCTACAAACAAAACGACACTTGAACAGGGCTAAAATGCAGACCCCTGGACATATCTAAGGTACTTAATTGTTGGACCTTATCATCATAGACTAACGATTAAATCACTGGTACAAATTGACCATTATAAAAGTTCACCTTCGTGATTCACATCAAATATAATCTATTTCTATATAATGTCGCAGGTTCTCTTGTGGTTATGCCTACTACGCTATTTCCTATAGCGTGGACCAACTCTCAGGAAACCTCTACCTCAACATGTTTCTTCTTAGTGTCATCGACATTCCCGCTCTTATGAGCATTTGGTACCTCAGTAACCGGTACGTATTCAGTAACCAAATAGTACCTCAGTAACCGGCAAGCATTCAGTAACCGATATCATAAAAAGTATCTAAGTAACTGGTAAGTATTCAGTAACTGTTAAGTACCTTCAGTAACCGATATAAGTACCTCAGTAACTAGTAAGCATCGGTAACCGATAAATAAAGTAACTGGTAAGCATCAGTTACCGATAAAGACCTCAGTAACTGGTAAGTATTCAGTAACTGGTAAGTATAAAGTATCTCAGTAATTGATAAATATTCAATAACCGATAAGTACCTTAATAACTGGTAAGTATTCAGTTACTGATAAGTACTTCAGTTACCGAAAAGTACCTGAGTACATGTTCCTCATTAATGAATACATACATGTACATGTACCTCAGTATATTTTTGTGTTTATCACATGCCATCAATTAATTTTGTAAACAGTATCTCAGAAACGGATATGTGGTTTCCTAATTAAATTATATTTTCATTAATTTATACGTACTTTAGAATTCAGTGGTTAGTTAAGTAAGAGTCAAGCTAGTCAAGACATGCATTTCGGTAATTCAGAAAGAAATTCAAATATTCCTTTACCTTAAAGAATACAAATGTTGTCGATAAAGCTACTACTCGAGAGTATGCAAATAACAAATAAATATGAATTCCTTATGCTTAAAACATTATGATAAGTACTTAAAATGTGCCAGTACATACCTATCCGTAATAGAGATTAAATTCAAGTTAATAGAAAGAAAAAAAGAGCATTGTCAAGAAGAAGAAAAGAATGGAAAAAGATATTATTTCATTCGGGAATTTCGATCTTTTAAAGCATGCTTAAGCGACAGATTTTGTACGTCACACATTTTATCTTAGGAATTCCTAACAAGGATCATTTAAATAAATTATTTATTCTTTAATAACAACAGTTTATAAAGTTTATACAAATCGTGATTGTTCGTCTCTTTTGTGTTTCAGTATCGGGCGCAGATGGACATGTCTTGGTTACTTTGTGATTGGCTCCCTGGCTTGTCTGGGCGTGGCGGTATCACAGATGATAGGTAAGTTAGTTTTTATTATAAATAAATGTAAGTATTTGCTGTGTATATTAACTTTTCAAATACTATCCTAAACACATATACGGAAAAAAAAATCCCGAGCGCACCCACTAATATATAGAGACAGACAGACAAATAGACTGGTTTGGTATATATAGATTATTATCAGCAAGGATTTTTGTGTACATTTGTAAGACATACACACAATGAAAAGTTTCGCACTTGCTGCAGACATTATAGAAGCTCTTATTGATTCTGTGTTCAGAAGGTCAAAAGGACGTGCTATTAATAGTAACACAGAAACAATTGGACATTCAAACTTGCTACAGAGATGCTAGGTGTCTAGAGAATAATCCCACTTCAATGAAAATCTAGGATTTTACAAATATAAGCACACTTTAAATTGTCCTACTAACTTGATCTTATTTTACTTTTCAATATGCTGACTACAGGGGAACTCTTCAGGTGTCCAAAGGAAGAAACTACTTAATTTAGAATCAGAATATCGGTAAACTTAAACAGAAATCATTCGTGAATGCAAAGCAAATGGATATTATTTGAAAGAGATATAATTATTTAAATATTCAGTTAAATGTCTATAGTTCTGCATGCTTCAAACACAATATAAACAAGTACAAGATTTTTATCAATTATTATAGGGGAATACTTTTAGTATTATTAGCATCGATCGACATTCTTACAAATATGTGATTCTTCTTTATTATATATTGCATATATATGTTGATAATTAATTGTCAATATTTTATTTCTAATCAAGTTTCTAATATTTTCAAAGCTCTGAAATAGGAAATATATTGTGAATGCATATTAGAAGACATAATGCTTCAAACATTTCAGAATTCCGGAGACTTTCCTCAAGGGTCCAACATTTCTGAATTCAACTATTGCTTTATTAGCTTCTATAAGGATACCATATGGCACGTATACCACGAATACTGAATAACCAAGATTCTAAAAAACAGTTGATTAGCTTAAACTCTTTGTCTTTAGATGTGGAAAAAGACCTCCAGAAAAATCTCATTAATGGATTCGCTCTGGCAGCCAAATTTGGTGTTTCTGCTTCCTGGGCCGCCATCATGGCTTTTACAACGGAAGTTTATCCCACTGTCGTCAGGTAAAGTACCCGGTTTGAACACACAGCATGTATGATTTTAAGTTCTCCGTGTCACTTTAGTGGACGACTGTTTTACTTTAGCCCGTTGTTGCTTTGGTGTGAACCGTCCATTTTCTGTGTTCGTAAACTTTTGAAGATTTTTAGCTTCTTCTCCGAAAACGCTGAAGCAATTTTTACCAAATTAGGTGCATAACATCTATACTGAAAGGGAAATGAAAATCGTAAATTTCAGTGACCTCTCTCTGGGCAAAATTGTAGCAATCTCAGAAAGCGTCCTCCTCATTGATCTCTGGAAGACAAACTGTATTCATAAGTAAAGAGTCTTTTATGAGATTTAAAATTCGTGTAGGGGCTCTGGTTCAGGCCCAAGAGTGGAGTTGATTTGGCCAACAATGAAAAAATTAACATTTTATCTTTAGAATCCCTTGCCTTTATTCCTGGATATCTCTTCTAAGACAAACGGCGTGAACGGCGACAGTGAACTATGAGCCATACAGCCTGACAACTCGTTCTCGGGCACTTTCTTCTTCTTTTTATTTTGAATATGACAAAAATGCTGAAATACTTTAATCAAAATAATTATTTAAAAAAGCTTATCCATATCGTATAGTATTTTGTACATGCATTTGTTGCCCAAATGCCACAGTCATTATGGGTACAGTATCAATTCTCATTTTTCAGACAGACAGGAATTTCTTTGTGAGATGCCTGATATGCATACGGCAGTTTTTTTTTAAATTCCTTTCATCTTTATGCAAAAGAAACTTTTACTTTCATCTTTATGCAAAAGAAACCTTCCAGACATTTCAAACGAAAGGAAAAAAGCGCATACCGGAAATGTCCGAAATTTTGTCCTGTCCGAGTCAGTATACCTAAAATGTTAATGTCCCTTTGGTCCAATGTTCAGACCCGAAGGCATGTCAAATTTTATATTGGAAATTTAAAAAAAATTCAATGTATCTTCGGAAAAAAAGGATATTCAACCCCCCCCCCCCCCCAAAAAAAAAAATTGCTTATGAATCAAAGCAGTGGTTCTAAATTAAGAAATACGCGTTGACAAGGACAAGAGTTTGGACTCAAGGGTACATGTAATTTAATTATAGGTTGGGAAACGTATGATACTTGTGTGAAATTAAGATCATCGACCTTTTGGTTATATAGAAATTACGAGATTAAATGACAGAACTGCTAGTCATGATTAGGCTACGTATAACATGCTCATTTTTTCCCAAAATGACTTGACACAAATTATTGATATTTACATGCCTCAGAATTAATTCAGATCTGCAGTTTTTAAGATTACATCTTGTTTCTGTTGACAGGAACATCGGTTATGGAACGCAGAACTCTATTTCACGGGTAGGAGCTCTGATAGCTCCACAACTCGTTCTCGTGGTAAGTAAATCAATGACGTCACTTCCTTAGGGATTTTAACTCTCATTGACACTGAAGCTCTACAGTGTTTGATTTTTTTTCCTGACAATTGCTTATTTTGTTTTTCGTTGTAAACTACTATCTTATTAAAAATCAACTCTGAAAGTCAATTCTGTATACATTGTACAGGGTTATTTTTGCTTTGTGTTAACTTCGAAATCTTCCTAACATATTTGCAGACAATTTCACTCAGTTTTAAATTCGCCCATACACAATTGCCTTTATAGAGATTTAACTATGTTTCGAATTCGCCAACTGACAACGAAGGCGATAGGGGCGAAAACAAAACGGCGGCGAAAATTTCCGAGTAAACAGTGTTCAAAAGTCATTCTTTGAAAAAAGAAAAAAGAAATAAGCAGCTGTATCTAAGTTAATTCCTTGTACATATGCATGAGTACATGTATGACACTTGTCTATTTTCAGAACAAAGAAACCCCTGGGGTTATGTACATCATTTGTTTTATTGTGACCTTGGTCTCGGCCATCATGTGTCTCTTGTTGAAAGAAACAAAAGACAAAACGATTGGAGACAATTTGGAGGTTTCGGTAAAGCGGAAGTCTGACAGTCGTGTGTGATATAGTGGAATTATGGGATCACAGAACGAGATGAGCACGTGATTCACGATCTGAGCATTGGGACGCAGCAATGACAATAGCGCATTATACAACATTGGTGCAAAAGCACTTCTTAACAACATTTGAAAACATGTGTACCTCTGATAATTCTGGACGTTTTACTTTCTATGTGAAATGTGAAGATGTATGTGAAAGCAATGAACAAATTTTACAATTACGTACATAATCCGTAAACCAAATAATTACATTATCTGTCAAAATACAATTTACTTATCTGGCAACTATATATCATTCACAGAGGTCACTACATTCAGATTCAAATAAATATATATAATTTCATACGACATACTATGAATACAGATGTTTTATAAAAAAAAGATATTTAACTAATTACTGGTATTGTTTTCACTGTGTGTTCTAGGATGTAAAAGAAGTAAATTGGATCTTATCTATATAGGTATCCTGTAGGGATGGGTATCGGCAGAAATTTCGTATCGTGATATATCACGATTTTCCCCCAAAAATATCACGATAAATCGTGATATTTTTACATACAATTTTTACTACAATTTCATATGAATTTCCATAATATTTCCTAAAAATATGCTATAAAAGCATAACTTTACTGTTTAAATATTTATGTATTTAATATAAAGAATGTTTGGATGCAAATGTTTAACTGTTTTCAACATTTTTTACACTTCCTGTAATTGCCATTCAATAGATTGAACAAACAAATGAATATTTATAGTTATGTACCAAATAGTCTTCGTATCACGATACGTATCACGCAATAAAAAATCCTGATATACCGGTATACCGATAAAATCGCGCATCCCTAGTATCCAGTACGTGTAAATGGAAACCTCAGGTGGTGAACTGATTCCAACATACTTATTGATGGAAGTTGACTGTTGCAATGTGTTTGAGTAAAACTCTATATAGAAATACATATATAAGTAATATGTCGGAATTTTTCGCTTTATGGAAAGAAACGATGGGATATTAACATGTCAAAATACCCAAGGATATAAACTGCATTCACACGGCCAGTTCTACTCGGTCGAATATAAATTGACCTCGATCTGTATATGCTGTAAGCTAAATATAGCTCCAATGCTACCATTTAACAAATGTAGTCACAGTATGCACTCTGTAGTGCTATATCATAAAAGTATTCCCCATTCTGTAAATGATGTACGAAGAACAAGATTTGATAGTGTATAACAAAATAACGTATTAACCAGATACATAATAAATGTTTATAAGTCGTAAATATGTGGCTTGCGCAGTGTTGTAAGCTCAGGCATGTTGCTAAGGGTAAAGGACAAACTGTTGGGGATAAGCCTGTTAATTAATACAACGTGGCCATTTACTTGCCCCTCTAGGCGTTCACATCAGAATTAATATATAGTTAAAAGGCTTTTGCTTGTAACTACGCGGGAAATTAACAAGAGGCCTGTTATGCTCACCTGAGTCAATCTGAAAAGAATGTTACCAAGTCCTGGCCGAGGATCAGGAAGCAGTTTTAGACTTAAGTCAAAATTTCACTCATTCATAAAACATGTTAAAAGAAAATATTAACAACATGAAAGGAAATCAATTCTTGATAACATTTAAAATTTTATGCGTTTGCTATAATAAACTATTATGACAAATGAATGTACAAAATCTGACTTCAGTCTAAAAATGCTTGATTATTCTGGCCCCGAGATCATGAAACATCTTAAGCTTAAGTCAAAATCTTTATGTTGTATTAAAATGTTGTAGATGTCAAGCAGACTAAAATTGGAATATTCTTCAACATTGCTTCACAAAAGTCTTATTATCTGCAAATTTAGGTAATTTCTATTAATCATTAAGCACCTAATCCCATCTCCGTTTTCAGAGATCTGTGTAGGCTCTGCTGTTTAAACGGACTTTTGAGAATGACCCTTGTTTGTTATCTTCACATTTCATATTTTGACTGGATCTTTTTAACCGTATTGATGGATATGCGGTAATGCTGTAATAATTTTTGGAGAGCTTTAGTCAGAACCCACGGTATCAAAGTCATCGCCTTTTGCATTATATCTCAAATACATTGATCTTCAAACAAGGCTCAATCAATGAAGTATTATCCCCTAGTCCTTCCTGTTTTGAAATTAAACTAGTGTATTGAGACAGCGGTGATTTCTTTTGTTTGAGGGATCGACGAATTAAAGAAATCAATTTCTAATAAGAAATAGAAATGAATATACTTTTCCACTTAAATTTGAGTTTTATGTCCATTCATGGTTAAGTGGTTGCTAAGAAAATGTGTTTCACGTCAATTTAGGACGACACACTCGGCTGGTAACTCTTAAATTTCGTAAATTGATCTTGAATTTACATTTTGACATTTATTCCATTTAATCCCACCAGCATATCATTTAAGGGTGCTACTGAATTCTTCCCCTATATTGAATTAGGTATAGTTTGTCATTAAAGAGGAATGATATTGTTGCTTAGGCCAAAGCAATTCCTACGAAAGTAATATTATATGTAAATGTTTAACTTTTTAAGGAGAAGGAAAATTCAAAGTGTGACAGACTAAATAAAATGGCCGCCACTGTAGAAATGGATCTCATTGTTCTTGGTTTTCCGTTTTTTGACATCAGTAATGTAATGTCTTTAGCACATGTTCGGGTCACATTCGGACGGATGATCTCTGGAAATCTCCCTCGTTCGCTTGACGGGGATAACAACATTATAGGATTCAAAGATTACATATATTTTGATAGAACTTTGAAAAAAATCTACCATTAAGGTATCTTTCAAGGCGTCTGTATCCAATCTGACTAAAAATGGTTAAGGTGTTTTAAATTTGTTTTTAATGTTTCTTTCAATATAAAAATTTGTTATCTTCAAAATGGAAGCGTTATATATATCAAAGAACCAAAGGTTCGATAAAAAGAGAAAGAATAGGACAGAAGATAAGAATACCAATGTGTCCTTTCTCTTCGTACAAGATCGGCAGTTACATGAAATTTTGGAAAATTTAACATAGAAAAAGGAAAAATAATAAAGAATCAAACAACGGAAAAATGTGCGTACAATCTATTCGTCATGTAGAGAAATTGTTAATTATAAAAGCATTGTGTTTTCTGACTAGAATATATTTTTCTCTCTCTGTCTCATTCTCACTCACTATAAACACTCCAAAAACTAACCTTTTTTTTTTTCTTTCCATGTATTGAGAGAAATACTCTTTAATATCCTAATATTTTGAATCTTAAATCAAGGATGACTTATCCAAGTTTAATTGAAAAGGGTTCAGTAGTTTAAGAAATGATGAAAAACTGCAGATGTAGATATGCTGAAAAACAGAGGAGCAGACAGGTGCCCGATGTATTCCCTTTACCAATAAGTCGATTGGTCCTCTGATCCAGGCGAGCTAATATATTGTAGTGATGGTGAAAAAGAATTATTCTTCCCTATGTCCGCCACATAAAATACTGAACCACTAACAAAAATGTCGATACTTACAAAACTGTAGTGTTTAATTAAATGTACTTAATTAATACACATAGAATGCTGATAGGACGTAAGAACAAGAACGAGAGACAAGCCTCAAGGTCAATTATGAAACGTCAATTGGAGGAGGAAGCAAAATGTTAAAAAAAAAAATACAGTAGAGGGTTTGCATCGATTAAAAATGTCAACACAAGAATATGAAAGCTAGAGGAAAGTCATTAGAGTATTGTGAACAATACATATATTTTAGAGTCTCTGTGCGGGGTTTTCAAGGCTGTTTTGAATGAAAGAATTTGAGGGACTCTGCCCGGAGTTTTCAAGGTTATTTTTAAATGAAAGAAACAGGTCTACACAGGATGCATTTTTAAAACGCAATCGGGACATACCTCGTGTAGAAATAGTTATTTGTGGCAAATCCAGATGCCCCTGTATTTCAAGTAGAACTTATGAATTCTGAAAGTTCTGGAAAAACAATTAATATCCCAGAGGATATTGCTATAATGCGCCGTAATGTTATACTCTTCACGAAATCTCAAAGCGTGTCGGGGCGACCAGGGCCTGGATCCGCCCATGCCTTACATACGTGATATTATAAGCAATCCGTGTCAGGCATATACTATTATTTACATCTGTGTATGAAAAACCTCACGACCTCATGTGCCCCCATTTCTCTTATTTGTATCTAGCTGGCTACCTCGTGTCACAAAAGACTCTCTAAAACATGTTAAACAAAAAATTGACTCGGTAGAGTAAATGGGGTTAGTTACACAACTTTAGAGTTACGCAAGCTGTGTAGTCAGAGGATTTGCATTCTGCATTTGAGGAATTAGTATAAAGCAGGTAAGCTCTTTTATAATACATTTAAGTTAATATCAATCTTATATTAACTTCATTATCCTAAGCTTTTAATATGCTGATTAGCAGATTAGTAAATTGCAAAGATACCGGTCGACGGATAATTGGTATTAAAGTACCATCGTTGTTAGAACTATATATATATATATATATATATATATATATATATATATATATATATATATATATATATATATATATATATAATATATTGTTTAACGTAGTTTTACTCGAATCTATGTATGTTACGTCACATCCAGCAGCGATGTAAAACGCTGCTTGATTCCAGCCCGTTACTATGTAACCGAATCTTATGTGAAATCGACGACCCAGTTTACGGTAATGGAAAAAGGAACATCAAATATTGATACTTTATTCATTCAATGATGCATTTTTATAAGGTTCAAATAAAAGTTATTTGAGGTGAACACCTCGACGCCCAGGTATAGAAAAACTGAATGGCAATTCTCGCTTCGATTTTTTTTCTCTCCCTGCGCTCAGCTTTCTCAGGTATCATCTTAAATTTCTGCGCCTGACAAAAATGTGTTTACTCGTCATATATTCCCAGTATAATTTCATTTTATGAAATAAGAAATACAATATAGCTATCGCCATGTTTATTACTAGTGTCCGATTAACTGAAATTCTCTGCATCGGGAAATTATCCTTGAACTTCGCATCCTTGTTTAACAATTTGAAATTTATTGTTCTGTCAATTCATGATGGAATCGTTTTTTCACGAATGATTTTCCAATTGTTTTACTATATGCACGGACAGAATTGCGGAACAAGAATTCAATGCGCGAAGACGGATAAGATCTTGCTTTGGACACGGATGATGTTTGACAAGTGAAAGGAAATAAGAAGCATCGGAATGTGTTAAGTTTTTTGTGGCTGATTAAAGGGGGCATACCTGACAACTTCTTAGTTAACTCATATGCTAGGGGGAAAAGTAATACTTTTATAGTATAGTATTTAGCACTGTGTATGGCGACGTTAATGTCATTATATTCTGAACCGATTCTATACACGGCGTGCAATTTAAAGAAATCGTTTTGTAAGGATCAAAATTAGCATGAATGATTCTTTTCTATGTTTTCATAAAAGTATACGGTCACATCACGTATACTACAAAATTCGCTGTGCGATCTCTTAGGAACTGGTAGGGGAGAGGGGAGGGGAGGGCAATAACGTCTCTCCAAACAAAAATGCTTGGTTGTGCCCCAAAACTGATATTGCTTCCTACAGGCCTGTCAAGCGTCCGATTTAAGCTGATGTTTGTGTAAATATTTTTCAGTTCATCTATTCAGAAAATAGTATTTTTAGCAAAAATCAATTTAGTAATTAAAGCTATTGTTTTTAAATGCAACTTTAATGACTAACTTGTCGCGTTGCAGTTATGAAAACCCACACAATATAGAACAGCTAATGCGCTTACAGAAACAAAACATTTTACACAAGTTCAATCGATGAAATTTCGTAAACTCATTACTGGATGCATATGTTCCAGCTCTATGAAGAAAAATTCATAACTCGGATGTTTTGGCGTTTTGTAGTTTAAAAATTGACTTTCAGTATCACACGAGCTCCCTGTATCTTTATATAAGATGACCAGAATGCTTTTGCTCACATTTTTGTTACAATATTCATCTAATTGCTTCAGCTGTTGTCAAGTTATTCCCCGAGTCACTAGATCAATATTTATTGTGATACATTATTTGAATGTGGCTGATGAATTTATAAACAGTGTATAAGCGTGTACGATAACTAGTGTTGTTCAGGTTCAAGGCTTAAAAAGAAGGATATATATATATATATAATATATATTTATATCTATATCTGCATACTCTGTGTAAAATGCATAAGAAAAAATGTCAAGAAATAAAAATATTCATATACATTAAACCAAATTGTCATAGCTCAGCTACACAGAGTAAATGAGTAAATATTTGATTCAGTGGCATCAAAACCACATCCTTTTGCGCCCCTGGGAACTTGGGACCCTATGCAAATTTCATAAAACCATAACTGCGCATCCATACAGCACGAAAGTGACGATCAATTGACAAAGAATGTTACGCTTAAGTAGGTATATTTACATACACATTTGTAATTCATTTGATATACAGTTTTGTAGCTGTATCTAATAAAATCTATAAAATTTACGAATTGGATGAACTCAAAGGCGACATATGTATGCCATTAATTTGCACTTGAATATTAAATTATGAGTATATATTCCTCTTCAAACTTCTTTGTTAAAATTTCAATTAACAATTCAATACAACTCAAAACAATGTTCAGTCAGTGAATACATTGAAATGTATTTTCATTCACACAATCTTTCTATCATATCTTGCTGTAAATTTTGATATTACGTCTATCATAATTTTTTTAAATGATAAAAATTTGCAAGGTAAACATGTAATTACAGAATTACTAGTATAAGATTTTATTTTATTTACATCACCCAGATTATTTCAAAAGTTTTACGAGTTATTAATGTATGTGCTTATATCTAGAGATACTTAACCAACCCCCCACCCCCGTCTTCAGATAAGCCTATCACCAAGAAATAGTGACCTTGGAAGATTTTATCGCGTACCAAAAAACCCTTAATTACCCATAATCACATTATCTGCCTGCTGGCTTAAACCTTGCCATGGATTACATTATGAATCTATTAATAAAAAGGGGGAAATGTATTATACTGTATTTTTTATGATATACAAGGTTGTACTCGTCTATTCTAAAAGATGCCATGATTTCCAAGAAAATCCACTTTTTAACTATTTAAGGTCAGACGATACGTTCCTCAAATATCTGTTTTGTATACCTTCGAATTATGTGGAAAATATTCAAAATTTTAATAACCTTCTGATTTCTAAACTGATTTCTAATTGTCTTTAAAAAAATGAAACACCAAAAAATGTGTTATTGGCTAATTGAGTTTTTTCCAAAAGGATTTTATAGGAAAAACATCCTCTGGTATCTTGCACAAATGCCTGGTAAGGTACCTTAATTTTTTGCGAGTAAACATGTTAAAGTAGCAATACTTCAATGACAAAATCTTAGAAAAAATTAAATATTATTGAGGAACGTATCGTCTGTCCTTAAGTAAATCCAGTGCTTATCTTTTTTTTTGTAGATATGAAGGTAACCATGTCAATATATATAAAAAAAAATAATAATAATTCTTTTAATTTTGAATTGACGTTCTCCAAATGCAATTGTGACACGATAGCGGTGTTTTTCTTTGAAGTTTGCTGTTCTGTATTTAGCAATACAGAACTGGACTACACAGTGGACGGAGCTACTTTCCGTTCTGTATTAGCCCTATATACTGTCTTGTATTAGCCAACTAGCACGGTCTAAAAATACATCTGATTCAATTTTATGAAAAACACGTACAAATAGTAAATTTCCTATTATAAATTTTGGAGAAACATTTCCCTAGCAATGTAAAAATGTCAAAATTTCTCAATCACTTTTAAAAAAATTATTCCACACAGAATCTACACGTTATTTCGATCCAAACGAAAAGGAAAATTCGCAGTTATGGACAACATCCTATGTTGGATAAATTCCTGAAAACCTGTTTGCTTTCCCTCCTTTTTGTTGGGTCCCCTTCAAAATAGTAAAGCCAATGGGTTCACGGATGCAGCCATCGTCGATAACCCACGGGTGATTCACATCGATTCTCTCTATCATCACCCGGTTTGAGGTAGCTTGTGAACTCAAAACCGTGGTTTGCGACGATGGGATGCAGCATACATTAGGTGAAATTCGCACCCCCCCCCCATTTTCCACTCTTCTTGTGCAAACTCATTCATTTTAGCGATTTTTTCATCTTAAATCCTTATCGCTGACGACTGCCGCACATCATTTTCATTTCGTTTTCAATAAGAAAATAAAAATCCGTGACATCAAAGTCCATCGAAGAACTGTCTGTATCGCCGAAGATTTTAAGACCCCTGAAATAAATTAGGATCAATCTCCATCTACAACAAGGTTAAATTGTCCACCTTATCAATTAAGACTGACTTCAAGTCAATTACGTCTACCCCGTTGTCAAAACTAATCTGACTGAATCTTACATTGTCCTTGGAAATATATATACTGCGGATGCATATTTCCCGCTGATGCATATTCCCCGTCGAGGCCTCATCTACAGAGAGAACAAAGGAACCCGGGGGGAAGTTTAGATGCTCCACAGCTATAAAGTGGGTGGTGCTTTTTCTTGATTGATCGTGTCACAAATCATTTAAAGAACTCGACTGGTTCTGTATCGTAGATACAAATGGGGGCGGAGACTCGTGCTACGCACTCGTCCACCCCCAAATTTATATATATCTACGATGCATAACTCGTCTCGTTCTCTAAAATAATACTTCAAAGGTTACTGATTACATCAAACACATACAAATATTTGATGTTTGATGTGTAATTAGGAAAGACGTTATGAGAAATCGCCATTTAACCAGTCAAACATACTGGGCGTAATTGTTAATCATAATGGGAAAATTAATGAAATCTGGACACTTATCGGGTCAAGAGGAAGGCATTTTGATTTAACTATAGTTGAAGTTTCAATATTGATATAGTAGCATGAACGCAGGTAAAAAGTTATGTGTATAAAGCTTTATATTTTATAAATGTCCAAGTATGGAGAAATTACGTGAAATATAGAGCATTTATTAAAGACTCGCCCTCCGCTTGAAAAGCGGGGGGGGGGGGGGTGTTATAGTGATGGGGTGTTCGTCCTTCCTTACGTCTACGTCCCGCTGTAAACTTGGGGTACCTATATCCAGGCTTTACATGTATGTAACCTCTAAAATTTAGGCGCCGACTGGCTCCTAATCAAAAAATACTAGTCGCCAATGCATATTTTTAGTAGCCTGGTAAATATTCTTAAGCATTAATTTAAAAACTGATATTAGTCAATATATAGAGACAAGTCCATTCCTAACCTTTAAACTCCTTTTCTGCTCTTAATGAAAATGTTTATATCTCAGTAATTTGACGATCGGACAGATATTGGGGTTTCCCATGGAAAAACTTGGACACTGCATGCCATTCTTTCTATAATATTAGGGATATCCTTCTCTTATCTGCATGCAACTCTTCCTATATCAACGAATAAAATTTAATCAGACTTTCACAGAATCTTTACTACAAATTGCGATCCATCGTCGCAAGCCACGGGTTTTGTGTCCATTCTATTTTGTGGAAATAGAATGGACACAAAATCCGTGGCTTGCGACGATGATTGCGATCGTGTACCACCTATTTTCTGATCGGACTGATACTTGGGCTTTCCCATAACAATAAATGGAAAATTAAATTATAAGGAATAGATTTAATAGCTACCCAAGTTATACTTGTATAACCTGGGTTGGAACAGTTTACGTTTTTTTATAAACCGCTTGGTGAATAGTTGATAACGTGTAACACCTGGCAAGTGGAAGAGAAGTGCACATAGATAATAGTACAGCGATGTTTGTACAAGATATGTAACATACATTTGGTTTTAGAGAACAGGGGGAAAATGCACGTTAAAAAAATACACACACATTGTCAAAACAGAGATTCTGTTCTACGAGATGTTCATCCGATTTTCTTGATGCAATTAAATGAAAGGAGTAATTAAAAAAAAAAAAAAAAAAAAAAAAAAAAAAAAAAGAACTGCATTTAATTCAAAAATAGAAAGATCTTCAAACAAGTACTTCTTATATGAGTTAAGCTGTCATAATTGAATAATTTAATTTTGATTGTAACACGCCATTTGATTGGATAGAAAAATTCGTTTATATCGTATAACCTTGCCTACGTCAAAATGACTGACGTCAAAAACGTATCAATCCGCTTGAAGTTACATTTAAAATCTGAAGAACTTGAAGGCCTTTTTGAAGGGAAAATTGTCTTATTTTTTCATTTTATAATAGAAAATTAAATTATAAGGAATAGATTTAATAGCTACCTAAGTTATACTTGTATAACCTGGGTTGGAACAGTTTATGCTTTTTTATAAACCGCTTCGCGGTATATAAAGCGTAAACTGCCCCAACCCACTTTATACCGTATAAATTGGGTAGCTATTAAATTCATTCCTTAAATAATAATTATCTTCACGGATCCAAGATTTTCAGTATAGGAGGCATAAAAAAAGGAATATGTGTTTAGCTGTTTTGATATGTACAGACAAAGTAAAGTATGAGCAAAATGCATGAACCTTTAACTTTTTACTCAGAGATTTTATTTCTGCTTTTCGGCAAAAAGAGGGATTTTGGGAAATACACTTAATTCTACGCCGGAATTAACCTTTAGACGATAGGTGCAATATATGAATACATTGAATCTTTCCACCAACAGCCAAACGTAAGTGAAACGAGGACACAAGTGTAGCAATTTGATTGGTTAATAAACAAAGAAGCATAGAAGTGTTTTCGTCATTATGTGGACCAATGAAAATTGCAAAGATGTTCAATTTGCCAATACTTTTCACTTCGTTAAAATTATATACATGTGTTAGGTTCTTATTTGATTTATTACTGTTAATTAGAATATTTGATTGTTAGAAGAGACGTTAAGTTTCCTGTATGTAATAGGCATACATGTACGTTAATGGCTTCTGGGTTATTTTGGTATCATTACCATCGCAGAACCATATATTATTTCTTTGCCGACAGACTTACGAATTAGCAAAATAACAATTTAACATGCAAAGAGAAAATTTTTTCCTGCAGATTTTTTACAAGCCGAACCCGACATGAAGACAGTCAGTGAGTACTTGGAGAACGTGCTGGAAGAGACGGGTGGCTTTGGGAAGTTCCAGATCCTTCTTCATGGCAGCATTCTCTTCAGTAAGGTGTCCATTACTTGGAGTCTCCTCATCATGGCGTTCGCTGGGGCTTCTCCTGACTGGTGGTGTGTCTACTCCAACACAACTGATGTCCCTTCTACCATTAACTACAGTATCATAGCGAACACCACTATGACGTCACCAGTCCATGACGTGATTCAAGCATATAAAACATGTACACCATCGTCAAACGCCTCTGTCTGTCAGGCATTCATCTTTGATGATAGCATGAAAACAATCATTAACGAGGTTATACTATGTCTAAATATGTGTTATTTTTCATATTTTTATGTAATTAGAGACATGAAGCCCATAAGCCTTAGCCATCACCCGAGTCACACTCCTCTTTCTGATATGTGAATATGCAATTGCTCCTTTACAGTGTTTTTGTTTTCTTGATTTTGAAAACAAAACAAAAATAAACAAAGAAAATAAATTACATGTATGTCGTCCTCGTCCGTGTCCATTTGTTTGGTATTATATATCTACTTTTGTCGCCTGAAACAAAAACATCTCTGTTGCTAAAATGCAAGTTTCATATTCTCAAGAATATTGACAGGGGATACTTACTCCTCCATGGCACCTGATCCCACCTCTGTTTTCAGAGTTCAGTGTTGACTCTGCTTACAACCTGTATTGTTTAAATAGACTTGATCACTGTTCGTTATTTTTACAATTCATTCACTGTAATTTAATATATGGAAGCATTATTCTTTAAGAAGCAGTTCCCAAAAAGTACTTTTATTATAAGGCCCGTAATGATTGGAAGAATGGCTGTCTTGGCTGTTTACAAAACTGCTGCAGCAGTTGAATGATAAATCAGGTCTCATTATTATCGGTAAATAATGCTTTTGCTTTCCTTCAAATCGTAAAAGCTTTTTTGTCCCCAGCGTTTACTGAAAGTGGTGGATATTTAGTTGGGTTTGCCCGTCCGCCTTTCTGTCTGCCATTCTGTGTATGTGGAACAATTTCGTTTCCGGACGATATCTTAAAACGCCTTTGAAATTTTGCAGTGTAATTTTATATCACAACTCCCTATATGGCCTCAGAACAACTCCTATTAGTTTTTAGGTCAAAAAGTCAAGGTCATAAATTCTCTGTGTAACACTTTCATTTCCGGACGATATCTTAAAAAGCTTTTGAGCTTTCACAACGAAATTTTATATCACACTTCTTAATGCCCGATGAAGTCCCCTAATGATCTCAAGTTAAAAGTCAAAAATCAAGGTTGGAAATTCAAATATTGCAAATAACATTTTCCAGACAATAATTTTAGTTTTATTTGAAAGTCTTTCAATGAAAATTTGTCACAACTCTCTATGGGCTACATAAGACCCCGATTGATTTTGTGGTCAAAAGGTAAATGTCATTCATTTTGTCTGTATGTAACATTTATGTTTCTGGACGATATTTTAAAAATCCTTTGAGCGTTTACTATGAAATTTAAAATTACAACTCCTTATAGCCTTAAAAAGATCCCTATTGATTTTGAGTCAATAGGGCAAAGGTCATGTCAGAAATTCATACATTGCAAATAACATTTTCCAGATGAAAACTTTAGTTTTCTTTGATTTTTTTCAATAAAATTTGATATAACTCCCTATGGATTAGAAAAGACCACTACTGATTATGACGTCGGAAAGTCAAGGTCAGATATTCATTCAATGCAATGGTTTCCAGATGATAGCTTTGGTTTTTCCTGAGCCTTTTCAATGATATCTTATATCATAATTATAAAACTTTATATCATAACTCCCAATGACTTAGATTTTTTATTTTTAGGTCTAAAGGTCAAGGTGATAAATTTATATCTTGCAATAATTGGTTTCCTGGTGATAATTCAACTTTTTTTTAGGTTTTGCATTAGGTTTACCTTTATTCAATATGACTTAAAAAAAGACACTTATTGATTTTGAGTTCAAAAGGTCAAAGACCAGGTGAGAAATTTATATATAGCATACTAATTTAAAGGTGACAGGTTAGTTCCCAAAACTCCAAAGAACTTTTAGAAAACTTTTCGAAAGTCATTAACATCAAACGTACGTCTTTTCTAGACTTTAAGCAACCTTTCCTTGTCATAAATTAAAAAGTAGGCTTTTAGTATCATAGGAAACTGGTTCTTCAATAAAAATGGAACTCGGAAATTTTCATATCCTGTGATTGGTCATCAACAAAATTACATTGTTAAATATCACTCCGATTCTACATACAATACTCCGAAGTTTAAATTAAATCTGGAGTTCCTCATTGACAACATTTATATAGGCGTTGGAGACCAGGTCTTCCAATGGACCTAATTATACTCCTTTTTCAGCCGACCTATTTTTATATCCCTATGAATCAGAAAACTTCTACATGAGAAGAAGAAAACACTTGCTCAACAACACGACATTCAGTTATCTTGATCAAGTTTTATCAATTAACAAAAATTACTTCCATTCATATGTCGACTCGATATACTTGCATATCCCAGTGAACTAGAAATAAAAGACACCACAAAGTCTGCCACATCTGTTGCATATTTGAATGTTTTACTGACTAAAGACGATAAGGGCCAAATAACAACTAAATTGTATGACAAACGAGATGACATCAGTTTTTCCTTTGTCAACTTTCCCTATCTGTATTTATGTTGTAATATTCCGTTATCACCTGCACATGGGGTTTAACTCCCCCTACTTATACGATACTCAAGAACATGCTCTGAGTACGATTAATTTTTAAACCGAGGCAGGCTACTGACCGATAAGTTGATGTTTCAGGGATTTCAAAAACCTCGTTTAAAGTCAGCATTTCGTAAATTCTACGGTCGTAATAATGAATTGTTAGTAAATATGACCTAAATGTATTATTGGGTCGTATTTTGACTGACGATTTTTATACCAATTGTTAGGCCTTTGTTTTTATATTTTTAATTTGACTTGCGAATATTCCGTTTAACTGATCAGTACTTCACGGCGGAAGTGACCGGTCGACAGAAGATTTCTACTCCTTCTAGGCACTTGATCCCACCTTTAGAATTTCCGGGGGTCCGTGTTTTTATGCCCTGTTCAAAGATTTGAATTGTTTGTAGATTTATTTTAGATCGATCACTGTTTCTTATCTTCGACTTTTTCATTCTTTGTAAGCTTTTACAATGATACTTGAAGTCATGAATTTCTTTAAATTAAAAAGACCCGTATTGCCTTTAAGGCCAAAAGCTGAAAGGTCAAGGTTGATCTTTTTTTTACTCCATCTGCATTTTTTGGTTCTTCCACCCTCTTCTTTTTCCCTGATTCTCTGAATCTTGTCTTTTGCTTCAAGTCAAGTCACCAAATTTTAATAAATCTAACGATACTTGTCAATTTTTACAGAGACCAGGGTTTCAACAAAGCAGATGAAGATGAGGATATTTGTTGGCTGATCTATATTTAATTGACAAACTGTCCATGATAAGTCACCAAAAACAAAATGCCTCAGACGACTAGTATTTTTGCAATTCCATTAATGTTTTGTTCTTTGCCGACATATGAAATTTTTGTTTTTTTTTTCAATAACACCATGCTTAAATATTTTTCAGTGGGGATTGATCTGTGACAAAAAATGGGTGACAGCAACAGTTTCTTCGGTACAAATGGCGGGTCTTCTCATTTCCGGTTTTCTGGGTGGACAGCTGGCGGATCTGCTGGGCCGGAAACCAACATTCTTCGTGTCTCTTTTCATTCTATCCGCCTCTAATATTGTGGCTGGATTTTCCCAGTCCTGGGTGATGTTCGCTGTGACCCGTTTTATTATCGGGCTGGGGTGCGGGGCGTACCTCACCGTATTCTATACATTCTCTGTCGAGTTCACACCAACTAAATTTCGTCCTATTCAATTAGCCGTCCCTGATTGGTCAATCTGGGCTGCCTTGTTGGGACTTTGCTCCTATTTGTTGAAGGACTGGAGAAGTCTTCATATTCTGACTGGAGTTTTGACAGGAATTAGTCTCTTTTCTTGGTGGTATGTCTTTTATATAGAGAGCACATGGTTAAAAGCTTACATGTATTTCAAAATGAAAAAAAAAATATTGAAAACTTGTGATGAAAGCATCACTTATTTTTAATAGGATTGTTCCTGAGAGTTTCCGATGGTTAGTATCACATGACAAATTGACTGAAGCTGACAGAGTCATCAAGAAAATTGCTCGCATAAACAATCATCCCAAACCCGAGCTTAATAAACTCCAAAACGTTGTAGAATCAGATGCTACGTTTCAAGGAGACAGGAAATATACATTTTTAGAGCTATTTCGCAATCGAACACTGCTGATCAACACTGCATTAGCTGGTGTTGCCTGGTAATATTTTTCTCTACCCTTTTAAGGGAAATTTTCACTGGTAATATTTTTTCTGCTTTTTTTCTTTTGGGGTAAAAATAGTGGATGCAATGTTGCTTAGCAACGTTATGGGCGTAATCAATGTTGCTTTGCAACCTGATGGCTTTTATTATCATTTGCTACCCTTTCATGATTTTTTTTTAATATAAAAGATAAGAATAACACTAAATTTATATTTAGGAACCTTACAGTATTGTCGAATATTGATCAATTGTAAACAGATGACAGTCACGTATTTAATATATAATCTTTCAGGTTCTCCAGCGGTTATGCCTACTACGCTATTTCCTATAGCGTGGACCAACTCTCAGGAAATCTTTACCTCAACATGTTTCTCCTTAGTGTCATCGACATTCCCGCTCTTATGAGCATTTGGTACCTCAGTAACCGGTACGTATTCAGTAACCGATAAATACCCCAGTAACCGGTAAGTGTTCAGTGTTAAATAAGTATACCCCAGTAACCGGTTAGTATTCAGTAACCGTTAAGTTCCTCATTAAGCGTCAAGTATTCAATAATCAATAAGTACTTCATTGACCGGTAAGTATTCAGTAAATGACCGGTAAGTACTCAGTAACCAGTATCAGTAATTGGTAAGTATTCAGTAACTAGTACCTCAGTAACTGTTAAGTATTTAGTAACCAGTACCTTTGTAACCGATAAGTTAACTGTAACCCATAAGTACCTCAGTAACCGGTAAGTATTCAGTAACCGATAAGTTTCTCAGTAACTGGTAATTAGAGTCGCTGGTAAGTACCTCAATAACTGGTAAGTATTCAGTAACTAATAAATACTTCTTTTACTGGTAAGTACCTCAATATATAATGAATTTACAAAAATACTCTCGTAATCGGCGATTACCTTAGTAACCAACAATAAATGACTGGTAAGTATTCTGGCATTAGGCATTTAGCACTTCAATAACTAGCAAGTACTTGACCTTTCGTTACCGAAAAGTACCACAGAACCAATGAGCAGCTAGTTAGTCACCATTAATCATCCCTTTTCCTGGCATATAAGGATTTTCTTTTGTTTGTACCCTTTTTTAGTTTGCTTTTAATATGTAGCATAAGTGATTCAATTCTACCCTTTTGATTCTGCAAAGGACAAGGTATGGTACGGCCGAATTTAGCCCCATACTGGAACTAAAAATCAAAACATAGTTAAAATTGATAGTTTGCAGTTAAAGGTGCTTAGACACAGATTTGAAGTTAATATTTAATCAAATTTTCTGTATAATTTCATGACTTATATGTTGTTTTAGCATTTCATACGAAAATTTGATAAAAATATTATTTTATCCGGAAATTAATGAAATTTCGAATTTCTGGACGCGTTTGATCAACACATCCTTGCACTTTCACAAATTTTAACTTTATCCTTATTACTTTAGAAAAGTAGCAATTTTGTTGTTTATTAATGAAAAATATTAAAACTATAATGCAGAAATTTCAGAGTAAAAATGTAGAAAGCAAAATCCTCTCACCAGTATTGTCAGTCCGTGCTCAGTGGTGTGTGCAGAGTTTAACAATTGAACACACCCGGTGAAACGTAAACATTAACAACAACAGAGCTCGTGCCCTACAAAAAAGTTTACGTTTCACGGGTGTTTCAATTTGTTAAACTCTGTACACAACTACACAACACTGAGCACGGGCTGACAATACTTAAGTGAGTGGGTTTTGCTTTCGCACATTTTTACTCTGAATTTGCTGGATTATACATTTATATACAACAATATTGCTACTTTTCTTAAGTATTAAGGATAAAGTTAATAATTATGAAAGTGCAAGGATGTGTTAATCAAACGCCTCCCGAAACACTGTAGTTTCAATAATTTCCAGATTAAATAAGTTTTTAATTTATTTTTGGTGTGAAATGCTACAGCAACATATAAGTTGTGATATTATACAGAAAATTTGAGAAAATATAAACTTCAAATCTGTGTCTATGCACCTTTAAGAACTTTAAATGATGCTTGTTTCAATATTAGCACTAATTTTGATTCAAAACGTACACCAAGGTCACAAAAGGGTGTCAAATACATTTTCCTCAATTATAATAGAATTTTATTTTGAGATACTATTTATTTCGGAAAACAAAGAACACAAGCTTGCCTATGAAAGATTTTTACACTCAAGATGAATCTTATACTAGTGCATAGAATACATGTACATAAATTTGATAGATAGGCAAACTTGTGGTCTATATTTTCTAAAACAAAGTGTGCTTTAAAATTGATGCAAACAAAAATAAGAAATTCAGAACTTTGCATGTTTTATGATCTTCGCTTGACCTTTGTGTATCCCAAACTTTTGGAATCAATGCTAACAGGTTTTTAATGATGAGCTATTGATCGTTCTTAAAGATAATCCAAATCAGGGACCAAAAAGGAGTCTTAGCTTATCCGATCCTTTGAAAATGTTCTCTTTTTTAAAGATTCAATGATAAATGGATTTCATCCATCAAAATAGCGTAGTCACATACAATATCTAAAGCACCATAGATAACCTTAATTCTAAGAACGTCTGTATTTTGTTACTTTTTAACAGTATCGGTCGCAGATGGACCTGTCTGGGATACTTTGTGATTGGCTCCCTGGCCTGTCTGGGCGTGGCAGTATCACAGATGATAGGTAAGTCACTGTCATTATAGAAAAATAAAAGTATTTCTCCCAGCAATTTTTAGCTCTCCAGAGCCAAAGGCTCAAGTAAGCTTCTCTGATCAAGAAAGTCCGCCGTGTGTCGTTTGTTGTCTTTTAGGGTTTTCTTCTTCAGTATCCCTGCTTCATATTTATCCATGTCCTTGATTAAAGGTTGTTCAAGTTTGTTTATATGGAGGTCAAGGCACTTTTTTGAAAGGAAAATAAGGAACAAATACGGGAATTAGTGTGGGATCGTTTTAAAATATTCTCAAGAACAGCAGGATTATAGATATGCAAGATCTTTATTTAGCAGGCCCGAAGAACGCAGGGGGGGGGGGGGGCTACTTATTTCTGAGTATAGTATAGTACAGTATGAACCGTAATTTAATCAAAAACTTACACGAGAAGAAGACAACACTTGTTGTGGCCTTCATCTCGACATTTAGATAAACCGACAACATATTATCAATTAACAATAGTTACTTCCATTCATATGTTGACTCGATATATCCCAGTGAGCTTGAAATAAAAGATACCACAGAGTCTGACATTTCTGTTTCTTATTAGGATATTTTACTAGAAAAAGACTTTAATCACCGTGTTAAACCCCACATATGGGGACGCGGAATAGTGACCTTTGGGGGTGCGGATTTCGAAGCGTAATTTGCTAGGAAGACTGAATTAGCTTTTCTACAGCGATTGAGATGGATTTAGTTCTATGTTAACATACCACGGAACTCAGTGATTTCTCCGCTTACTGATACCAGTATCCCACTTCACAATTCGTGCTAGAAGTACATGAACTATGGAACGCCGCAGCTGCCTTATGTGGAGAACATTCATTATATGCTGATACTTTAACATTATATGCTGATAGTTTGTCATTATATGCTGATACTTCAACGTTATATGCTAATACTTCAACATTATATGCTGATACCTTAACATTATATGCTGATACTTTAACATTATATTCTGATACTTTAACATTATATGCTGATACTTCAACATTATATGCTGATACTTTGTCATAATATGCTGATAGTTTGTCATTATATGCTGATACTTTAACATTATATGCTGATACTTTAACATTATATGCTGATAGTTTGTCATTATATGCTGATACTTTAACATTATATGCTGATACTTCAACATTATATGCTGATACTTCAACATTATATGCCGATAATTTGTCATTATATGCTGATACTTTAACATTATATTCTGATACTTCAACATTATATGCTGATACTTCACTATATGGTGCTTTAAAAAATAGGTTAAACATCGGGATCTTCATACTAAAATTCTTTGACAAGAGAAAAAATCCAAAAAAAATTGTTTTCAATTGCAAAGTTTTAGTATATATATACACGTACATGTATTGGTTTATATACATGTACATGTATTGGCAAATTGATGGGACGAAAAGGGATAGGATGCACGTGTAAGCAGTCTTGAATATACTGGCGTATTTGGGAAGGGGTAGAGAGTACATATATAATATTAAGAGTGAACTAAACGAAGATAGCCTTGCAAAAAACGCGTGTACTGCACGAAAATTTAAGATATTTTGGAAGTTCAGAAACTCTTCATGGTATTAAAACTTCGCTTTTTTTAAACATCAATGATATTACAGGACATCAAAGCAGAATAATATAATTTATAGGGGACAAACATTTGATTCGTTTGGGGAGGGGGTGCAATTTTTTTTTCGAGTCAGATTATTTATTTTCATGTCACTTCGTGAATGATAGATTATTCATTTTCTAGATGACCAGGTACAGATTATTTATTTTCACACAAAACAAAAAAGTCTAACCAAACTCGAAAACTCCATTTCTTTGGGGAGAGGGGTGGGGCTACCTCCACGCCAAAGTCATCCTAGTACAGATGATTAATTCACATCATATGATACCCCCCCCCCCCCCTCCCACGCGTATTGCATGGTCGTTCCGGCCTCAGAACCACTCGTCAGCACTTAAGTTTTCGATAGGTCTTTTATATGTAATTTTCAAATCGGTAGGACGGGGGTTGTTGTTCAGGGATTTCATTGTTATGACATCGACATAGTAATTTAGGCTACTAATGACTCAAAAGCTTTTCCAGAATCTAGCTGCCATTGCATTTTAACTGGACTATTTAAGCTGGTCTATACATCCAATGCCATGCATGCGATCATTCTGGAAAACTGTAAAATCACCGAAACTGAGATTATGAAGTTAGTTTGAACTCTGTGAATATTGACGGAGTTGTAATCTTCCCAACACCCCACCCCTCCCCCTTCCAAAAAAAAAAAAATTAAAAATTATAAACTCAAAAATAATATTTTTAACATCCAAACAACTAATATGATATTTCACTAAAAATTCTTCAATTTCAATTAAATTATACCTCATGCAGTATAAATTCATCTATAAGAAATCATATTAAAATACATGTATTTACTAGTATTTATATATTTTTTGCAATAATACATATAATCATGTAACTTGTAAGCCAGTAAACACATTCCAGAGGGGTATACAGGATTTCAAGATGGGGGGGGGGGGGTGTTTGTTTGATTATTGTTTAACGTCCTTCTCGAGAATTTTTCACTCAGATTGAGACGCCACCACTTGCCGGTGGAGAGCTGCAAATTTTTTACCTATACTCGGCACTCAGGGCCATTGAGCAGCGAGGGATCTTTTTCGTGCCAACACCTACTGCGACACGGGGCCTCGGTTTATACGGTCTCATCCGAAGGACCGGTCTCCACGTCCCACAGTGGGATTCGAACCCGCGACGTAAGGACCAACTCCTTACTTCGCGATTCTAGAGCAGACGCTCTAACCACTGCGCCACGTGGGCGACGGGGGGGGGGGGGGGGGGGGGTGATATTAATGACAAAATGACAACATAAACTCAAAATACTACTAGTAAAAATGAGTATATAGGAGCAAAGATTTTCTCAAGATTCAGGTTTTCTCTATTGAATATCAAGAACATAAATGTTTTCTAAAACTTTTCTTTCTTTCAACCTCTTACTTTTTTTTCTTCATTTTTTTTTTAAAGACGTACATATACCACATATATATAAGTGTGGTACGTCTTTTTTAAACGTGGGTTTTCTTGACTGAAAGTGTTAGAATCTAAGTGTATTTAAAGTAGATTCAAAATTTTTTATTAACAACCCGAAAGATAAGCCATCATGATTACACATACATATTTTGAGATACAACGTTAGTTTTCCTTGAAATGATGAATGTGAACAACAATCAAAATGTCAATATCCACTTGAACCTTTAAAATCCGACCAAAGAGACCTTATTAGCTGAGAAAAGGCGTGCATACGTCGAACAACCTGCAATAATCATTTTAATAAAAACTTAATATTCTCACACATTCTGTTAAAACATGCGTTTTGGACGATTTTCGTATCACGATCCCGATGTTTTACCTATTTTTAAAACACCATATAGTGAAGTATCATCATATAATGTTAAAGTATCAGCATATAATGTTGAAGTATCAGCATATAATGTTAAAGTATCAGCATATAATGTTGAAGTATCAGCATATAATGACAAACTATCCGCATATAATGTTGAAGTATTAGCATATAATGTCTCAGCATATAATGACAAAGTATCAACATATAATGACAAACTATCAGCATATAATGTTAAAGTATCAGCATATAATGTTAAAGTATCAGCATATAATGTTGAAGTAACAGCATATAATGACAAACTATCAGCATATAATGACAAACTATCAGCATATAATGTTAAAGTATCAGCATATAATGAATGTTCTCCACATAAGGCAGCTGAGGCGTTCCATAATGAACACTTCAACATTTTCTGGCTATGACACGCGGAGTTGCAGATTTGATCGGTTCTTGGTGAAAATTCTTGCTTAATTTATCATTCTTCATCATTTGAGTTGTATGAGGGGTTTCTTTGCATAATTTTGCAGAAAATACTGTAATAGACTTTCACCCCAAATAAACGGCAAAACCTTCAATATTATTGTGTGCAACCCGGCGGTTGACTTTTAGTGGAGGTAGGGGGCAAGGAATCATTTTTCATTCTATCTTGTTTGTAGGAATCTGCTGTGTTTAGAATGCATATGTAAAAGAAATAAATTCAAATGAGACTACTAACTCGCACAAGATGAAACAGGCCTTTATTTTTATACTGATTTTGACTACGGAAAGTTCCGTCCACCAGATCAATACATAGGGCTCACGGCGGGTGTGACCGGTCAACGGGGGATGCTTACTCCTCCTAGGCACCTGATCCCACCTCTGGAATTTTATCAAAAGGTAATTAAACTATCTTGGCATAAGTAGCATGAGCATGCATTTCCCTCTGTCACGTACAACATAAAACATAACACAAAACGTAAAACTTATTTTGAGTAAATATGGCGAATTCGAACCAAAAATATATGTACTAGTATTTTTAAGACTCTACACAACAAAATTATGCATTTCATGGGCTCTCTTTACAGAAAAAGTATTTTATATCTTGCGTATCTACCTCGCTGTATTTTTTTTTTACTTTAATAAAAGCTTCTCCACAAGTCGCCCGCGCGGTTGGAGCGTTCGCTATAGAGTAGCTGAGTAAGGAGTTCATTCTTTCGTAGGGGGTTCGAATTCCAGTGCGGGATGTGACCCATCCTTCGCGTATAAACCGAGGTCCCATGTTGCAGTAGGTGCTGGTACGAAAAAGATCCCTCACTGTTCAAAGGCCCAAGTGCCAAGTACAGATCTAAATTTCTCGAAGGGACGTTAAACAAATAAAGTTAACAAATCTTCTCCACAAAAGTTTATAACAAGTGACATATTTGAAACGCTTCGGTTTTCTCACTTTGAAGCTTATATATTGTTTGTACGTTTCGACGTCCATAAAATGTCCACAGCATTTTGAGCACATACATTTTTTACATTAAAATGGGTTTTTGAAAGTCTTTTTCCACACTTCCCGAACAATCATGCAAAGAATCCAAGTGCTTTGACATGATTTGACTGCAGTGGCCACCATTTCGAGGAGAACTGTTCTAGCATTGTGGGCAGATATTCTTTTTTTTGTATTTTTTTGACACGCTATATAAGAAAAATATTTAGCCGAACTGGTATGGCATGTCAAACGTTGCAGTATTCGATCTTTTCCATTTGTATTGTATAACTTTCCATTTGTATTGTAAAATTTTTATTTGTATTGTATAATTTTTCATTTGTATTTTATAATTTTCCATTTGTATTGTATAACTTTCCATTTGTATTGTATAATTTTTCATTTGTATTGTATAATTTTTATTTATATTCTGTAATTTTCCATTTGGATTCTATAGTTTTCCATTTGGATTGTATATTTTCCACTTGCATTGTAAAAAAAATCATTTGTATTGTATAATTTTTCATTTGTATTCTATATTTTCCAATTGCATTGTATAATTTCTTATTTGTATTGTATAATTTCTTATTTGTATGCGATAATTTTTCATTTGTATTGTATCCGAGGATTGTTTATTTATTTCGTTACGAAGGATGTCATTGGTCATAAGTCTGTATAAAGGTTTCGGGTGCCCAACACAAACTTAGTCTGGTACCCTTCCTACAACTCCGACCGCACACTCACTACAAACACAAACTCGGCTTCTCTATTTGCATGCATGCTAAGGGACGAACATTCGATTCTCGGGGGGGGGGGGGGGGCGAATCCGATTATTTTTTTTCATTCTCTCACAGGAGAGAATATTTATTTCCAATGTGACCAGAGACAAGGAGAAAAACGAAAAGAAGAAAATCTGCCCAAACCCGAAAACTCAGTTTCTTTGGGGTGGGGGTAGGTTCCACCACTCAAGGTCAATCTATTTATTTTCTCAGTCATTATTTCTAAGGACAGATTATTTATTTGCCACCATACATATGCCGCCGAAACATGGCTGAAATATTGCCGACTCAGTGTTAAACAATAATCAAGCAAGCAAGCAAGCAAGCAAATACATATGAGCCCAGTTTGCTTTGAGCACCCGGAACATCTTCAACCCGATACAGGCTGAAACTTGACCAATGAAATCCTTCGTAACGAAACAAATAAACAATCCGCGGATACAATACAAATGAAAAATTATCGCATGCAAATAAGAAATTTTACAATACAAATAAGAAATTATACAATGCAAATGGAAAATTATAGAATACAAATAAAAATTATACAATACAAATGAAAATTATACAATACAACTAAAAAATTATAGAATACAAATAAAAATTATACAATACAAATAGAAAATTATAGAATACAAATAAAAATTATACAATACAAATGGAAAATTATACAATACAAATGGAAAAGATCGAATATTGCAACGTTTGACATGCCATAAACTGGAGCTTAAAAATCATTGTACCCTTTTCCCCACATCAACTTAAATCTGAATTCTACACTTAAGTTAAGAATTATGTATGTTCCATATACAAAAAAGGAGAAAAAATACGCACAAAAGGTTGTCCCAAAATTTCGTAGACAAGCTTAGTTTTGTATGAATCCGGTCTCATATATTAAAGAAACTTTGAATATACAGATTAAACCTACTATAACTAATAACTTTATAGACAAACACAGAGTAATTACACAAGTTAAAATATTTTATTTTCTCATGTAAGAAGGGGGTGCGGTACCCAGCAAATGCATCTGAATATCGGTTTATATATTTAAAAGAAAATTTTTTAATTTCTGTAAAAGGTATGATAGTCTACGGAATTGTGGGACAACCTTCGTATATGTATAGAATTTTTTTTATTTTTTTTATTTTTTTTGCCTATTAAAATCGAAATAAAATATATATAGTGTTCTGTTCTGATCAAATATAAACATAATATTACTACATGTAACATCTGTATAGTCTTGTTTATTTGAGTATAAAAGCAGAGTTATGTCGATAATTTTTTGCTATGATTAACCGACTAATTCGTCGGAACGTCTTGCGCTAAACCGATTGGCAATTCTATAATCGATTGCCATCCCTAGTATATATTTAGTTTATATCTACAGGTGCAATGCAGCAAATATGTAATGTTATGTCAAATTCTATATCCAGAAGTATCTGGGCAAAGAGAGGGTAGTGGAGTCAAATAACAGTTGCTATCATTAAGCGTAGAAAGCCTTACTAGTATACATGTATATGAATATGAGTCAAAGCAAAGAAAATGAACAGAAAAAGTTGCTGAAAAGATTGAATCAATTTATTCCTTGTAATCAATATATATATATATATATATATATATATATATATATATATATATATATATATATATATATATATATATATATATATATATATATATATATATAATTTAATTCTGGTTGTAACGCTGTATTTGATTGGATAAAAAATTTACTTTATATCGTATAAAATGGGTTGCCTACGTCACAATGACTTGCGTCGAAAACGTATCGATCCGCCTGACGTTACATTTAAATTTTGTACAAATTGAAGTCATTTTTTAAAGACCATCATCTTTTTTTCTTACACTAAATGAATGAAAATTAAATTATAAGGAATGAAATTAATAGCTACCCAATTTATACGGTATAAAGTGGGTTGGAACAGTTTACGCTTTTTTATAAACCGCTTCGCGGTTTATAAAGCGTAAACTGCCCATACCCACTTTATACCGTATAAAATGGGTAGCTATTAAATTCATTCCTTAAATATATATAAAGCACTAAAAATGACCAACGACACGAACAATAATAATTGTCAAATTTTCGGGACAACCTGTCCCTTCCTCAGGACAAAGAAAAAAGTTAAGAAGTCATAAAAACAAAGGAAATAGAGAAGCAAAAACAACTAGCACTACTACTAAACTACCAAACACTAAATATTTACAATGTTACATGTTTAATTTGGAGTTTATAAACAGTTGTGAACAAAGAAAACCGGTGTATCCGGTTAGCAGGGGTTGCTCACTCCTCCATGACACTTGATCCCACCTCTGAGGTTTTTGGAGGTCCGTGTTTGCTCTGCTCCCGATTTGTATTGTTGTATCCTGAAGAACACCTCGGCCAGAGTTATTAAGTATCTCCATACAGTGTAGATTCAGTTTGTTCACATCAGAAGCTAGAATGAAGTCATGATTGGAATTAAAATTTTATTTGGGAATTCAAGTGTATTGGAATAAAAATTCTTAAGTTTAAAACTCGTCTTTTTAAGATCAGCAAGACCACAATAGGTCATATTGTAATTATAATACTTTGTCAAATCATGGGCCTTGGGCTATATAGGGAATCAGAATTTTGCATTGGAAACATAAAGGGAAAAAATCTATAAATAGTCTTTTCTGAAGAAAAATGGGGCATAGTAGTAAAATTAATCATCTTCATGTAATAAAGATGAGACTGTTCAAATCGTGACCTTGGGGTCAAAAAAAGAGTAATACTATCTAAAGGTTATCTTCGCCCCTTGCTATTGCCCTATCACACTTGCAAACGATTTTGCCCCAGAACCACACCCCCGCCTTCCCAAAAAAAAACATGCCCTTCACAAAAAGGAGTAATATTATATAAGGGTTATTTTCGCCCCGTGTTATTATCGCCCTATCACACTTGCAAATGATTTTGCCCCATACACCGTCATGTTAAAGAGGCAACTCTGTCTTCTTTGAATTTGCCCCGTTTTAAATTCGTCCACTTTGGAGAAAGGGGCGAAAATAAAATGGGGGTGAATTTTTACCTGTTTACAATATGCATGTATATATGTATAGAAACATCTTGGTCTTCTCACAAAGTCAGAGTCGCATTTAGTCATATTTAATATATGCAAACATCCAATGCAACGTGGATTCATATAAGGGCAACCATTGGGAACATCTGTAAGAAAAAGAGGGCTACTATTTCCTTGAGGTGATATATAGCCTTTATAGTTAACTTTATTTGGAATCGTAGACTTTAATTTTGAGAAGAGTAAGAGGTTTCATTTTTTCTTGAAATCACAGACTTTAATTTGGAGACGACAGTAAGAGGTTTCATTTATCTACGTGTACTTATTCAATAGACCTTTGTCAGGAAGAGAATGGGGAATCAGGTAAGCCTTATGAACCACGGGCCTCTTGTTTAACTCAAGGTGGTTCTGTTAAAAGTATAAACAATTAACTTTCCTTGATTTGTTTCAAAAATAAGGATACCGCAAAGTGGAATATCCCCTCGCAATAGAGCACATCTTCAAGAGGCTTGTTACGTACAACACTCTAAGCACTCGCATCAAAACAAAAGCAAATGGATGTTTGTAAAAGGCAGTATCATACCACAGGTACTTGTGGACAGGACCCCCCCCCCCCAATATTCAACCCAGAGGCTTGTTGGACATTTTTTTTCACAAATTATATTTATTACACTTATTTATCATGTGTACCATAGGTAAAAATCGTGAAAACCCCAAAATAATCGTTCCACACAAAACTACCCTCACTATACATTATAAGAGATCCTTATAATGTATAATGGGGGTATTTTTGTGTAGAACGATTATTTTTAGGTTTTCACGAAAACAAGCCTCTGGGTTGAATATCGGGGGGGGGGGGGGGGGGGGTTCCTGTCCACAAGTACCTGTGTGTCATACAAAGTTCCTGTCATTTTTTTATGTTTAACTGCCATTGTTTATGTTTAACTGCCATTGACTCCTGATTCATTCTACAATAGAACAGAGCTAAGTTATAATTATGGAGCACCAACATATAGATCTGTACAATTAATTATCATTACAGCAATCACAAAACGCGTCTTATTGACAAGAATACATTTTAATTTAAAAAAAATAGAAAAGAAAAAACCATATACATTAGGGGGCATTTTTATTTTATAGATAGATCAAATATGATTTCAGTATCGTATTTTTAACGCTGCATTTTACGATCAAATCTCAAAATGTAGGTAAAATTGTATCAAAAACTTGGTCTTTATTCTCAGTTTAATGTGTAGCTCAAGTTTGCTCAATGCCACAACTACAACAGCTAGGAGTCACATGATTCAAAGACTGTGTTTTTTTCTAGATGTGGACAAAGAACTGCAGAAAAGTCTGATAAACGGATTCGCTCTGGCGGCCAAACTTGGCGTCTCTGCATCCTGGGCCGCCATCATGGCCTTCACAACGGAAGTTTATCCCACTGTCGTCAGGTAAGTAGATTCAGGTCCGGAAGTATAATTACTAGTATCCCACTTGTCGTCAAATAAAAAGATTCAGATGCGGAAGTTTATCCCCTTGTCCGCGGATCAAACAGAAAAAATACTCTATTTTAGCAAAATGGATATAGTGTTCTCATCTTATATAACTCCTGTAGGGGTATATCTTTACATTTTTAATTCAGTTTATTCAGTACTTTAACATTTACTGTAGGCCCTTCAGTAGTTCCCGAGTTTTCGTTCGACAAATTCACTTGTGATTTTTTTTCTATATAAAATCTTATGATTTTTACTTTAAAAAACAGAAACATTGGTTATGGAACTCAGAATTCCATTTCACGGATAGGAGCGCTTATTGCACCCCAGTTTGTTCTGCTGGTAAGTATTCGTGGAAATTATCCGATGTAGATAGAATTTTGTGGTGCACTATGAATTTACCTACAATTCTTTATTTTTTTTTATTTCCAGAACAAAGAAACTCCTGGGGTTATGTATATCATCTGTTTTGTTGTTTCCTTAATCTCAGCTATCATGTGCCTTTTGCTGAAGGAAACCAAAGATAAAACAATTGGGGACAATTTGGAAGTTTCAGTAAAGCAGAGGTCCGGAAGTCGTGTGTAGAAGTGAAAATATTACACCAGTAGAAGTACGATGAGCTTCCCAAGACGACCATGGTCCTATAGCTACATGATATACTATGCAATTTGTCGAAACCAATTATCCTACGTTTTATAATAGATTATATTTCTACTTTTTTGTAAGCGAATTAGTTTAGCATAACATAATTAGCATAATAGAATAAATTGAATTCAGACAAGATTTTTGTTACTATTTTTCATTGTAAAAAAACTCATTAATAATTCTTGAATAGAAAGGAACGGCTTTCTTGTGCCCTTCACCATATATTTAACTACATTTTTCATTTTCTCACTTTGTTCATGAAAAAAAAAAATCAAAAAAGAAAATCAAATTCGCATCTCAAATTTGCTGGTCTCTAAGAGGCGAAAGAGAGCTTGCGTTGCCAGTTGGCATCTAATTGGTTGAAAATTGCAACCGTTAATGTTAGAATTACCCGTCATGTAGAAAATTATTTCCCCAGAAACATTTCAGCTTATCAAAAAGGCTTCTCAAATGAAATGAGAAGGCGTTTATGCAAATTATCACGCAAGCCACTCGATTGATCACATCATGAATCCAAAAAATTAGACAGTTATTCCAATAATAGGGGAAATCTGAGAAAGAAAGAGGGAAATTTGGCTCTACTGTGAGATTTCCCCTCGGGGGAAAATCCCACTTTAGAGTACAGATTCCAGGGGGAAAACTGGCTATTGGGGAAATCCTACTCTACAACACCTGTAGGCCATTTCCAACCAAAATTGGCACAAAGCATCCTTGGGTAAAAGATAATTCTAAAGTCTTCAAATGAAGGGCAAAGTTCTCTTCCGAAGGAGAAATAATCAAGAAAAGGCAAAATTAGGGTGAAGTCATTAAAAAATCTTCTCAAGAAACACTGGGCCAGAAAAGCTGAAACATATATGGAAGCTTCCTGAGGTAGTATAGATCCTAAATTGTTCAAATCATGGTCGGGGGGGGGGGGGTTTAAGATGGGGTCAAAATAGGGGATCTAAGTTTTTCATTGAAATATATAGGAAGAATCTTCAATATCCTTCTTCTCAAGAACCACTGAACCAGAAAAATCTTATATCCATGCAAGCTTCCTGAGGTAGTGTAGATTCTAAATTGTTCAAAACATGGACCCCGGGAAGGTTGAGGTTGCAATAGGGGATCAAAGTTTTACATTGAAATATACGGGAAAAATATTTATAAATATTCTTCTCAAGAACCACTGATTCAGAAGAAATAAAGCTTATATGAAAGCTTCCTGTTGAAATATATAGGAAAAATCATTGAAAATCTTTTCAAGAATCACTGGATTAGAAAAGATGAAAGTTATTCCAGATTCTAAGTTTTTCAAATCATGGCCCCTGGAGGCAGGGTGGTTTCCACAATAGGGGAGAGAAGTTTAATGGTGAATTATAGATATTAGATTTAGAAAAAATCTATAAAAATCTTCTCAAGAATCACTGGTTCTGAAAAGTTGAAGATTGTAAATTGTTCAAATCTTGGTCCCCGGAGGTAGGATGGGGTCACAATAGAGGATCTAAGTTTTACATGGGTTAGGTCAACAGTTAGGTCTACATCATATTCGCACCAAACTTTACTCTTTCCCTTTGAAACTTTTAAATAGTCTTCTTGAAAAGGTCAAGGAAAGTCCATTTTTTGATTCCTCGACACCAGAATATAGGCTCGGATCTGTAGTTATGGATATTGCCAATCATAGGCTTTTTAAACCCCCGCGTTTTACTGAAGAAAATGCAGCTAAAACAATCCGTTTTTTCCTTAAACTTCAATATGCCAACAAAGGAATTGACGCGGTTAATATAAGTAATATTCTTAATCACAAAAGGGTCCAGTCTTGTATTCCACCATATTTCAACTTAAAGATTACACCTTGTATTTCCTACAAATATACATCGACTATTGCTTCCAAACTTTTTAATTACAAGAAAACTTTACAGGGCCTGGATATCGAATATCTGAAACATAATCCTCCATCGTGTTCATGTTCTTCTTCGCCCTATAACTATAGTCCTGCTGGACACGTTATTACTGGTGACGTAAATATAGTTAATAATGAGGACCTTAGATCACTAATTTTAAAAGGTCCTAAATTTAGGGAACCTAGATCCTTCAACTGGCGTAAGAATTTCATAAATATTATGGATTCTGTAGAGGACTACGCCAGGCGATGGGCCAGACATGAAAAAGAAGACCTTGACACTTTGTCAGAATGGATTAAATGTATCAGATGTATGTTAAAATCGCGCATTAAAAGATTGAGAGGCAATATGAAAACCATCTATCCTTCTGTATTCAATAATCCAGAAGTGAAAAAAGAATTAGATAGATTACATGATCAGTACGTACTGGTCCCTGCTGACAAAGCAGGTAACAACATTGTTTGTAAGGCTCATTATATTAGATGTATTTTAGAGGAACTTGGATTTAATTCTACAAGTGGTAATCCAACTTATACTCATAGTTCCCTTTCTAAGGAAGAAATTCATCAAAATCATATGTCAGTTTTGGATGTTTTTAATATTCCAAACAACCAAAATGAATTCCAATTACCATATTTATATTGGATTCCGAAACTTCATAAAAATCCTTACAAACAAAGATACATAGCGGGTTCCAGTAAATGTTCAACCAAGCCTCTATCTTTACTGCTCACTAAGATATTAACAGTGGTGAAGGAGAAACTTCAAGAGTACTGTGCAACAATATATTCGAGAAGTGGTGTAAATCAGATGTGGATACTTAAAAATTCCAAGGAACTTTTGGAAAATTTGAAATCACAAGATTTTACCAAAATCAACAGCTTAAAAACTTACGACTTTTCAACTTTATACACAACCATTCCCCAAGATAAATTAAAGTCCAGGCTTTTTGATATCATTGACAGCTGCTTTTTCAATAAAAATGGAACTCGTAAATATACTTACCTTGTTATTGGTCATTTGCAAAATTATTTTGTTAAAAAACATTCTGATTGTACACACAAGTACTCTGAAGTTGACATTAAAAAGATGCTTGAGTTTCTGATTGACAATATCTATGTGGTTTTTGGAGACCAGGTCTTCCTACAATCTATTGGAATTTCTATGGGTACCAATTGCGCCCCGTTATTAGCAGACCTTTTTTGTATTCATATGAAGCAGAATTTGTCCAAAATCTTGTACATGAAAAGAAGAAAACACTTGCTGTGGCGTTCAACTCGACATTTAGATATATCGACGACGTATTGTCAATTAACAATGGCTATTTTCATTCTTATGTCGATACGATATATCCTGGTGAACTTGAGATAAAAGATACCACAGAGTCTGACATATCTGTTTCATATTTGGATATTTTACTTGAAAAAGACGTTAATGGTAATCTAACAACCAAGCTTTATGATAAACGTGATGACTTTAACTTTTCAATCGTCAACTTCCCTTACTTATGCAGCAATATACCTTCATCACCTGCATACGGGGTATATATCTCTCAGTTGATTCGATACGCAAGAGCATGCCCTACGTATGTACAATTTCTAAAACGAGGTAAATTATTGACAAATAAGTTGATGAAACAAGAATATCAGCTGTCTCGTTTAAAGTCATCATTTCGTAAGTTCTATGGTCGATACAATGACCTTGTCAGCAAATACAATTTATCATTGAGTCAAATGCTGACTGACGTTTTTCATACTAATTGTTAGGCCATTATTTACACACTGAATTGTCGACGGATTTTTCCGTTACTTCCCGATCATGACAAGGAGCACACGGCGGGTGTGACCGGTCGGCAGGGGATGCTCACTCCTCCATGGCACCTGATCCCACCTCTGATGTTTGGAGGTCCGTGTTTGCTCTGCTCCTATTTTGTATTGTATAATGGACTTTTGAGCTTGAATACTGTATGTTATCTCCATATATTTCATGGGACTATTTAAGATTTAAAAAAAAATAATTTTCTTAAGAACCACAATAAAACCACCTTTACACAAATTTGATATTCCTTATGCAAATTGCTTAAGAAATATCCAAATTTTTGCAAAGAGAGAATCATCAATTTGCAAACATTACCAAGTTATTTGCATTTTTTTTTTTAATTATTGACTCCAGGTTAGGTGCAGATCTTTAACTCGCTGGTCTGAAAAAAAAAAGGGATGGACGACCAGAGAGCTACAGTGCCACTCATTGAAAAAGTGCGCTGTTTCTCGATTTATTTCTCCGTATATTTCAAAATATTACCAACTTTGTGTTCCTACCATATTCTTTTACTTCTTCCACGACAAAACTGCATGACAAGTCATGTACCAAGTGCGTTGGACCGAATTATCTTGCCGTCCAAAATGGCAGTATAAATAGGCGAAATTTTCGATGGTCTCAATTTCAGGCCCAGGAGGGCTATCATGTTGTAAATTTTGAATTTACTAGGGGGAGGTAAATGCAAAATTTACAACATGATAACAGTTATCAAGTTGTAAATTTTGCATTTACCTCCCCCTAGTAAATTCAAAATTTACAACATGATAGGGCTATTATTGACGGTTTTGGAGAATGTTTTGTTGTGGCAGTAGTTAAAGAATAGTTCAGAAACACACGGTTAGTAATATTTTGAGACGGCAGCGTAAATATTCGGAGAAATAAATCGAGAAACAGCGCACTTTTTTGTGCGCAGTGAATATACTCTTTTTTCAATGGGTGGCACTGTAGCTCTCTGGTGTGGTCCGTCCTTTTTTTTTCAGACCAGCGAGCTACAGATCTGCAGCTAACCCCAGGTTAGAGTTGGCTAAAATCAGAATTAAATTTTACATAATGCATGTATACGAGATAATAATTTTCTTCTCCATAACTGCAAGGCGATGTTAGTCATACTGAAATGATGTTGAGGCCATGTTGTGTTGAGACCCCTTGGCTCGAGTTAGGGTGTGACCAAAATATGAGATCACAATTTTTTCAAATATAAATATCTCTGTAAAATCATCTTAAGAACTTACTCATCTGAGTTTTTTCTTTTGCTACATCCTTCCACAGTTTCAGTGGTTATATCTAGTTCGAAAAACAAATTCTTTGACAAGACATCAAGAGGGTAGGATAGAGTTAAGAGGAAGAAAGAGCAAGATCCTGAAAACTCATCGTTTATGCACACAGCACAAGCTGCAATTGATGACGACGAGATAGACACAAAATTTTACAGTTTCATCTGTAACTACCAATCATCCCTTCCTTTAACAACATTATTAGCAGGTTAGCAAAAGAATGGCAGATTTTTTTTTTTTTTTTGAAGATCTGCCTATGGCCACATTTTGCCCGAGAACATAGTCAATCAATAAATGGTGTGTTGTACCTTTTATTTTAATGCAAATGAGATTTAGCCGATCCCGCCCACAGTGTGACGTAAGCGGTCCAATTTCTCATCAACAGGTCCAATATCTTGCTCCGCATTTAAACATCGATTTTTTTATGACCGCTCAGTAAAACATTGGAAATGTAAAGATTATTTTTAGCATAGATTTATAAAGGAACCAATTTTTAAAGGTATAATATTTCAAGATGTTAGTAACCAAGAGACCCTATTGGTTTTGACGATCATCTAAGCTGCTAAGTATCTTTAAGTTCTCAGGCTACGACCACATTGGTCCCATCCGGAACGGAAATACTGGAATCATGTGACAATCGTTTTACAGTTTTGTAAGGTCTTTAATCATGATCATCTTCAGGAAGTTTGCCCCCTTATAGTTGAGGGTTAGAGAATAAGGTACACTGTCTAATAAATTTCAATACATGACCGACTTAAACACACCCTAGAGCCTGACACCTGGGGATACAATTTTATAATTGTTGTAGAGGGCTAGCTGCTCATTTTAGTCGAGCAAACATGTCTGGTAGATGCCAATTAATGAGTAAATGAAGATTTTCAAAGATGTATTTTCAATACTATTAATATTACGACTTACTTAGCCCCACCCTTGGACCTGTACCATGGGCCAGGAGGCCATGAATGTTACAATTTTGGTAGAAGTGTTAATCTTTCAGCTAGAAATCAATGAGTAAAGAAGATTTCAGACGTATGTATTTTTAACATATGACCAATTTAATCATTCCCAATCGCTGGGCTAGATCCCGGGGATCATGAATTTTCGGGTCCAGGGAGGCGTACACCATAAAATTCACAATTTCTGTTCTTGTTCACTCCTAAATATTATTAGTTGAAATGTTAAGAAGCTCCAAAGAAGCTGAAACTGTTCTAAAGTTAATGGTCAATGACATATGAAAACAGGTGGTAATGTCATCTGAGTGACTTGGGTGACCTAAAAAAAAACTTTTAAAAAACCTCCTTGGCCTGTTGGTTCAAAATAGTCCAGTGGGCTTGGAGAAAAAGTCCTCTCACTTATAGAGGAGCTGAAACCTCAACGTTTTACTTTTATTTTGAAAGCAAAGATAATAGTTTATCACTCAGATATTATTTTTAAAACTTTATTTCCAAAAACTTTAGCTGTAATGCCATGAAAATTAAATTATGCAAGAAGTTGAACAATTCTGTCATTTTAAACTTGTATTCATCAAATTTTGCAACATTTTGTTACTTTTACAAAAATTTTCATTAGATGGTATGCTAAATTACTCATATTCGCACTGACATCCATTATTTGTTCATCATTTACCAAATAAGTCCACTCATTCAAGCCCAATGATGACTATCCAATCAGAATAATGACTGAAAATTCAAAACAAAAAAGCATCCAAGAAGAAATTTATATTTTCTCTCTGAATACTTTTCCTGTTGTTTGTAATAAATATTTTGATTGGCTAGAATCATTGGGGAATCAAAGATGGAATTATGATTGTCTTGAATGATATTTATATATCTACAGGATGTGATAAATGCATTTACATTAATGAATTTACAAAAACATCACAGCTTTCATTCATAACGTCATCTGAGCAGAAAGAAAAAGAAGTTCCTGAAAGGATATTGAGTATTACATCATCACCATATATAGTCAGTGAAGGCAAAGCACTAGAAATAGTAACAGGCAGGAAAAAAATATCATTAATAAATGCAATTCTTAAAACATTTTTAAAAAGTATTTCTAACTTCAATACCTGTCCTATTTCTTAATTGATAATGCATATTTGTTTTCAAATGATAAAAGCTCAAAAACAAAATACAAAGAAAACATGGACATCATACAACCTCTTGTTTATAGACATACAGAAACACCAACAGAGTGTGATCATTTACATCAGAGACAGAAGACAGGTACAAAGATACATAATTATAAAACTATTCATTGCATAGTTAACATGGCTCAATTGCATCGAGTCCTTATAAGGCACATCTCGGTCTGCCGATACTTCTGATCTACAATATATCTTCTCATTGCACAATTAAACAAGACCTTGAAAAATAGGTCACAAAAATAGGTTACAATAAAGCTGCTCAGTAAATGTCATCAGAAAATAAAAATACAAAATAAGGACTTGTAAAGAAAGTTACTATAGAGAATTAAGGCCTCGTGGTCTTCATACAAACTTGACAGCGTGACACTCTTGTTCTCAAGTTACCGGCCTTCAGCGTTTCTTGAACTGGTGTGGCAAACTGGTTCTGGTCAATAGTGGTCAACCAGAAGCTGTATTTGTTGGCATAGAAATGGCAGGTGCCCCCACTGCCATTGCATTCAATGAATGGTGTGGCCCTGAAGTCCTCCAAACAACTTCCAGGACTAGATAGAGACTGACCACCCCCACTAGGTCCAGCACCGGTGTGCTGAAAAAAGTAATAGTTACTGTTTATGTTGACATTCAAAAAAAATTTACCTTGGACAAAATCCATGAAAGTAAATCATTACTTTAGAGAATAGTTACTAGTTAAAAAAAATGACTCTAATGCAATTCATGTATGTAAATCATAATACTCTGATCAAGGGAATTGCATTTACAATTATAATAACTGATAAAATCTGGTGGTTTCTTCTACTTTAGAATACTAATAATGAAATAAGAATTTCAAATGGACTAACCATTGCAAAACTGTAACCAATCCAGAGCCCCTTCCACCCTACTGGACATTCTGGGATAGCCATAATCTGACTGTGGACAGCAATGACATTAGCAGGGGCATCACAGACCACACAGCGACTGATGTATCGACGTAATTCTGGGTCACGAACTGGCATCATGGGCATTTGTTCATTAGTGGACAGCCAGTAGGATTTGTCGTTACGGCTGGCGTAGTTACAGACATTGTTGGTATTACAGAAAAGGAATGGCATTGTGCTAAATCTCTGCATACAAGATCCTGCCCAGCCTGAAAGGGTTACAAACAGGTCAGAGAAATGACCACTAGTTCTAACGACATCAACCTGCTTATTGACCAGAGAGAAATTATCAGTAAAAATAGAAAAATTGTGAAATTAGGATCTAACTTATAAGAATGTGAGAAATCAAAAGGTTTCACTTTAAAAGATATTTCAGATACTTTTTCTTCTTTTTCAAGGTTATTTATAAACATTACAAAATTTTATTAGAATGTCCTTGTTTGCATATAATGTCAGAGCTGTTTCCAAATGTTTCCTATAAATATAGAGGTTGTTACCTAAGTCTTGATGATGAGATCTCTCGTTTCCTTCGATGTAGAGCAAACTGTAACCAGTCCAGAGACGACTGGTGCTATCAGGACAGACTGGCTCAGAGTCCGTTTGACTGTGACGAACAACCAGAAAACCAGAGGGTGGGGTCCGTCCTGGGGGTCCTGGGAATCCTGGCTCACCAGTTGGTCCCTGGGGTCCTTAGGGTAAATACACAGTGATAACAACATAAAAATTATCGACAATATAACAACTGTCAAAATGTTGATAAAAGGATTGTGTGATATATATCAACTATTTACTGAGGGTTGTACTAATTCTCACAGTTTTCTTTCTTTTATTTCAAGAATAATTCAAATAACAAATTTACAATCTTGTAGCATGTTACCTGGGAAGCCATCATCACCGGGAATGCCTGGATTTCCTGGGAACCCGGGATCACCCTTCATACCGGGGAATCCCTGAATACCCCTCTCTCCTGGAATGCCAGGGAAGCCCTTGGGACCTTTAAATCAATAGCAAAAGATCCTTAAAACACACTTTAGTATAATCCACCATTACAAAGTACTTGTTACTTTATTTTATGTAGTATTTATTTATTTTCCATCCTGTTTTCTCTTCCATAAATTAGCAATACAATATATACTACTACTTATTGCGTCTCTTTTGATCGCTCTATTGCATACTTCATCTACTGTGGTCTCATTCATTTTTGATGGGATCTAATTTATTGGTAATGGCAAACACATGTAGTACAATTTCGTTGGTACGTAAATTTGTGGAAATTCACCTCTTCCTTTTCCTATCATTCATTAAATATGTAGTTCATTGATCAACTAATTTCATGGTTTGGCTCAACCATGGAAACAATGAACAAAAAAATTACAAGACCAGGGTACTTGTGGGACTGACCTGGGAATCCTATGTCTCCTTTGAGTCCGGGAAGTCCGGGTTGTCCCGGTCGTCCTCCAATTCCTGGTTCCCCTTTATCTCCCTTGATCCTCATGTTAGGGTTTATTATGGCCCCTGGTCCAGGCTCGCCCTTCAACCCATCAAAACCTTGTTCACCTTAAAGTACAACAAGCAAATAAATCCTCTGCAATCTTCTTAGTTGTTCACCAATATACAGTATGGTTGAATTTTTTTCACTTATTACACAAAAGGTGAAAAAAAATTAGAAGACCATAGCATAGGATTTTCTTCTCAATTGCAATCTGTGTTATTACATGTAATCTTATATCTCCTTTCCATCAGATTATCTTTTATAGTGTCTACTTTGGCTGGGATTTCGTTCTCACCTTTAGGTCCTTGCAATCCAGGTAATCCTGGAAAACCCCTTTCTCCCTTTAATCCTTCCACTCCATCTCTTCCTGGGCGTCCGGATTCTCCCTTCATTCCAGGTAATCCAGGTACTCCAGAGTTTCCGGGCTCACCTGTCAAATCAAAACTCATTTTTGATCACAAGTTCTGATAAACTGTAACAAATATTCAAACCATTTTGAATCTAAAATTAATTTTATTACTATTTTTTTCTGCCCAGCAAACACACATTTTTTAAACTTAAAAGCAGCCAACTTACTATTCAAAAATATTCCTAAAACACCTAGACATTTTCTGTGCCTTAAGTTTTCTCTGTTTTCTTAATGAAATATGAATTCATGCATGGTGGGAGAGAATCCCCAAGCATACATACCTGCAGGACCTATTGGACCTGGTAGACCCTTAAGTCCGGGGAGTCCAGGAACACCTCTGTCTCCAGGTTCTCCCTTGATTCCAGGGAATCCTGGCTGTCCGGGTTCACCTGGGATTCCAGTCAAACCAACCTCACCTTATAGAAAAAAAAACAATGAAGATAATTTACACTGGTATCGAAATACATGTGCTCATATACAAAACACTGCATTAAGATCACTCAATAGCATATCTAATTTTCTTTATGTCTGCATGCAGTATGTTTACCTGGAATTCCATTTAAGCCTCTGTCACCCTTGGGGCCCTGTGGTCCAGGATATCCCACACCTGCATCCCCTTTCATTCCCGGCAAGCCTGGTTGGCCTGGGAGACCTGCCTCCCCTTTCATTCCTGGGAAGCCATCACGACCTATTTCTCCTGGGATACCTGGCTCTCCCTTGATTCCAGTAATGGAACGACCTGGCTCTCCCTTATTTCCTGTTGGTCCCTCAGGTCCTGAAATAGTGGCAAGGTTATCTCTCTGATAGTTAAAGAAAAACTTCACCTACTTCTGGCAATATGACTGTACAGATAATAACAACATAATTTTGAGAAAGATCCAGATTATGAATAATGTTTTTATTTTGTTTCATTTGCTTGTCTCCAATGATTAATCCTGGGAGAGGTAATGCTGTGGATAAAAAACGTTTTGTCATTTGGTTAAATCACTAAACCTTGGAAGTTAGTCTTAAAACAACTTTGCTTTGCTTTAAAGATCTGAGCGTGTTTCACAACCGTTGCTACTGGTACTATTTGGTGGTTTGGAACAGTACCATTTTATCTCATTCCAATACAGAACAAAATCTCACACTGATAATTAGAGAGTATATGTTTATAATTATGATCTATTTATAAATCTGTAATACTGACCTCTTTCTCCCTTCATTCCTGGTAGACCTTCTCTTCCCTCTGGTCCGGGAAATCCAGGCTCTCCCTTTGAACCTACCAAAAATATATATATATAAAATCTCATTTGGTTAAACAACAAGTTCTGTAAATTAAGTACAGAATACAAACACTAATTTTTCCTTTACCTTTCTGTCCATTTAACCCTGGCAATCCTTGATCTCCTTTAGCTCCTGGGACACCATTCAGTCCATCTCTTCCACGATCACCCTTAGCACCAGGGAAACCAGGTTCACCTAGGAAACACATTACAGTATTTTGTGCTGGATTGGCTTATTTTGAAAAAAAAAAATAATCTGATCTGATTGGCTTATATAGCATGTACTTACCAGGTTGTCCAGGCAGACCATTCAACCCTGGTTCTCCCTTCAGTCCAGGCTGTCCCCTCTCACCCGGCACTCCTGGTAACCCGGCATCACCCTTTGGCCCGTCACGACCAGGAACTCCATTCAGGCCTGGCTCTCCCTTTATACCAGCTCTTCCAGGAACACCACTAAGACCAGGATTACCTGACAACAAAATATATGAAACAGACTTTTATAGTTAGAAGCATACATGCATCATACCTTTTAAACTTCCTAGTGTCAAGCTTCTTGAATGAAATTTCAGATAAATTAATGCTCTCTTTCTGTCTTAATATCAGCAATTCTTCTATGAATCACACCTCTGATCAAGGTGATGGAATAGATGATTTTTTTTTTCATTTTGAGATGGCCCTTACCTTTCATTCCTGGGAGTCCATCATTGCCAGGAAGACCAGGCTGTCCAGGTTGTCCTGGGAAACCCTGCATAGAGACCAAATAAACAATCACAAAGTGACCTAGTTATGTCAGTTAACAATAGTTAAATAACAAGTCAGCGTTTGATATTCACAGTCAATAACATCTGAGTTTTGAAACTTTGAGTTTTGAAACTTACCCTCTCTCCCTTCATTCCAGGGAATCCTGGGAGTCCTTGTGGGCCTTGATTTCCCTTCATTCCTGGTAGTCCTGGTGCACCATCCCGACCCCTTTCTCCGTTGATGCCTGGCTCTCCTGGGATTCCTACTCCCGGGGATCCTTGGTCTCCCTTCATTCCTGGCAGTCCTGAGAGTCCTGTTTAGGTAAAGTAAAATATTCCATTTAATTCCATACTTTTTTTCTGATTTTAAATAAAACAATATTTCTTAATCTAAAACATAAGAATTGAAAAACACTGGATTGGGCAACATACAAAGCTTATTCTATAGGATTTCAGCTAGCAAAATTCTTTTCAATCAAATCATTTCAACAAGACCCTCTATCTTTTCAGTTCAGTAATTCATATTACTGATAAATCTCCAAATCAAAGTTTACAAAAACACCATATTCATTTTGAAAATTTTCAGAAATTTGCAAAAAGTGCACCGACACAAAGTGCTTAAGTGTGATTTTTTTCTGTGCAGTTTTTTTTCAAGATTATTTCAGCTAAGACTTTCTGAAAAGTATTTGCCAGTTAGCAATGTCGATTCAAAGACAGTACTTCTATATCTAAAATCAGGGTTTATTAAAATGAGGGACATACATGTATAATTCACTTAACCTTTAAACAGTGATAATTATTCTTGATAAAGTATTCCTACTGACCATCTTGTCCTGGTAGTCCGGGATTTCCTGGGGCTCCAGGCCGTCCAGCATCACCTTTAGGTCCTGGGAGACCATCTTGACCCGGGGAACCGAGTAATCCTGGAAGTCCGCTTGGTCCACGTTCACCTTTCTGTCCTGAAAGTCAAAAATCCTTAGTCTTGTACAAAGTTCTGTATGTACAAAAAAAAAAACTTAACTTGCTGGAGAAGAAATTGATTAAAAAATGATTGAATTCAAGCTGATTTGGAGTTTCTTGAGTATACAAGACCAATCAGCTCCATTAAGATTACAGTAGAGCCTCATTTTCTGAGTGGAGGGGTTTGTCCCAAGTGATATTGTCTAGATTTCAAAAATACTAAAGTTAAGATCTTACTCATAAAACCTTACAAGTTCATCATTAAAAGTGATATGTACGTTTGGATTCAGAATGTAAATTACCAGATTGTTGAGTTCAAGTCAAATTACATGTTACATGTTACTTGAGCATCTAGATTAACCAATGTCCTATTGAACACAAGAAGAAAGAAAAAAGGTACCTGGTTCTCCAGTTCGTCCTTGTTCGCCTGGAATTCCGGGGAATCCCCTCTCACCCTTCATTCCTTGCAGTCCAGGAAGTCCAGGATTTCCATCTCTTCCAGGTTCACCTGGGATTCCAACAAAACCAGTGTCTCCCTTGGCACCTTAAAAACAGAACAATTTCCTCATCATAACCTAAAACTTTCTCAACCCGAAATACTGAATAATTCTTGTTTCATAGATCATTCAAATACTACAGCGACTTCATAGATATCTCACCTGGGGCTCCGTCACGACCACGTTCTCCTGGCAGACCTGGGGGTCCCTGGGGTCCATCTAATCCTGGTGCTCCAGGACGTCCTGGGACACCAGCCTCTCCTCTCTCCCCTGGGATACCAGATAATCCCTCTGTTCCAGGGAGTCCTGCATTTCCTTTGGCACCAACTGGACCTGATAAGAGAAGAAAACATCAGGTTGAAATTTCATTGAACAGTCTTCATGAAATGAACGATGGAATATATATCACTGTTATTATAAGCAATGCTTTTGAAATTAAGGCTACATTGACGAAAGCTGTCAAAATCAGACAAGGATCCTTGATATGTTTAAATCAATAATCCTAACTTATAGAATCTAAATTTTGGGCAATTAAGCCCCAAAATTTCCAGTTTCCTCCTTTAACATCTCTAGTAAATTGAATGTGCAGTCATCAAATTATAAGGAAAATAAACTACTTTAACTTTTAGATCTGATTTGACTTTTCATCCAGTACCTGGTATTCCTGGTAGACCTGCATCTCCAGGTGGACCTCTTGCACCTTCTGGTCCAGTAGGTCCAGGTTCTCCCTTCTGTCCTGGACCACCTGGTAAACCAGGAAGTCCAGATGGACCTGGATCACCCTTCATACCGGGAAGACCATCTTGTCCAGGAAGTCCGTCTTGTCCTGGGAACCCAGGCTGGCCACGAGGTCCGTCAAGTCCAGGCAATCCCGGTTCTCCTTTCTCACCATTTGTAGAACGTCCATCTCTTCCAGGAATTCCGGCTTCCCCTACAATTATTATATGGTACTCCTTTTAAATGGAACCCTTCCATTTGATTAATTAATTTTTTTTTTGTAATACTTGATTTCAAGGGGGAAAATTCAGAAATATTGGGGGAAATAATGAAATTTCAAGATTACAGAAGTAAGTACATGTATTTGATGATGTCTGAAAAATGTGACTTGCTTTGTCAACTTTTATACCTTATGTCTGCCTATCTTGCTTTGTCAACTTTTGTACCTTATGTCTGCCTACCTTGCTTTGTCAACTTTTGTACCTTATGTCTGCCTACCTTTCTTTGTCAACTTTTGTACCTTATGCCTGCCTACCTTTTAATCCAGGTAATCCCTGGGGGCCAGGTTCTCCAGGTCTACCATCAAATCCTGGCTGTCCTGGGGGACCATCTGCCCCCTTGTCACCTCTGGGTCCAGGAAGTCCTGCATGTAAAAGAAAGAACTCTGTCATCTACTCAATACATTAAAACTGTCAAGTCAGAACCATGGAACTGATTTCCCAATTTACTCTTAATAATCAATTTAATAATTAATCTTAAGAATTTGTCAAGATATAGGAGCTGATTATAAAAGTTCTGATGGAATTAATTCTCAGGAAATTAAGGCAAATTACCTCCTTGTTATTCCCAAATTAAAGTTTTGAATGAAATTGCTAAATTTTAAACAATAATGATCATTGATTAATAACCTCTTAGCTAAGTTTTTTTAGGTACAAAAATCTAAGCAATATATGGAATCAATTATGAAATATAAGATTCAAGCACATGCCCATCAACCTCAATTTTTGATATGATCTTTTTAAATAAGTAGAGTTTAAACCTACATAATCCTGCATCAAATAAACTAGATGTAGAGTAAAACTCTGATATCTAGACACCCTGGCTATCTTGATGTTTTCCAATTTTATTGGACATACTATTCAATACTACATTTAAAAAACTATAACAGTGTTCCCGATGTTGTGACAATGAAGTGTACCTCTGGGGCCAGCGTCTCCCGGTATTCCATCAAGTCCTCTTTCTCCCTTCATTCCAGGTAAGCCATCCAGACCAGGGGCACCAGGGACTCCTGTTAACAGTCAAAACAAGCCTCATAAACATCCAGGCCAAACAATATCCAGCTTGTGTCAAATTTTGAAAAAAAAAGTCGACCCCAAATCATCTCAATGGATATTAAGCAAAAGGTTTGGAAAATTACTTTAAATTCATTCACAACATTCCATAAAATATAATATGTTGAAATTTACCCCTTTCTCCCTTGACTCCCGGAAAGCCATCTCTTCCAGGAATTCCTGGATTTCCAGGAAATCCAGGTTCTCCCTTTGTTCCCTTCAGAAGGTCAATATTAACATCAATTGTCTCTCCTCAAAAAAGAAGAAATGTATATGATTTCATGCATCCAGCTCATTAACTAACTGTATAACATCCTGCTTAACATTCAAATTGATGAAAATTCTGCATATGGAAAAATCTTTTACAAAATAGTTTATTTCGTGATATTAAGCAAAATGTTCTTCTGACAATCACTGAAAATTCTGCTTATTGTTTACATAGTCACTGCAGTCTCCTGGCCATAAAACGTAGAGGAACTCACTTTTCCACATAAATTCTTTTTGTAAAAGTGAGAATGAATGAGCTCCTCAAAGTTTTCAAGGCCTCAGAGCCAGAGCCTAGTCAGAAATCTCCTCCCACCCCCCACACACCCCAATGACCGGTACCTGGTGCTCCCTTTTGTCCTTTCATGCCATTTAAGCCTGGAAGTCCATTGTCTCCTGGGAGACCTCGCTCTCCGGGGAGACCTGGAACACCAAATCCAGGTTCACCCTTAGCTCCCTTGAGTCCAGCTAAACCTGGAGATCCTGGTACACCATCATTTCCATCCCGTCCTCTGTCTCCCTAGGATAAAATAGAAAGACAGGGTCATCATTTTTATTTGTTGTAGCTTATAGGTCATCTTTTTGTTTGAAATCACAATTATTAATTGCCCTTTTGTGATATCTGTATACAACTGACCTTTTCTCCTGGTAACCCTGGTAACCCATCCTGACCTCGGGGACCTTGAGGACCTGGTACTCCTGGCAGACCCTCCTCACCTGGTAATCCAGGTAACCCAGGCTCACCTTTACTACCTGAACACACATAAGAAATAAACAATCAATGAAAAGAAAATAGAACATGAGTATACAACATGCACTCCACTATAAACTTGAGACATATATCAAATTTTCAACTGATTTTGTTATCATTTTTGAACACTATGATTAGAATTTTTTCCCAGTAAATGAACTACTTACACATATCTGTAATGGTCTCTAACTCGATTCTGTAGGGCTCGCCTTTAGGTCCCCGTAAACCGTCAGTGCCTGGCAGCCCAGGAAGACCCTGACATAAACATAAAGATCATGAACAGACCAACAGAGGCATGTAGACATAAGGTCAAATTTAGATGAAAATAGAAACACAATACCCCCCACCCCCCTGCTTATTTATATCAATGATCCCTGATCAATCACAAATTATTGATGTTGATTATCCAAGAGAGTTAACTAAGAAAAGCACTAATAAAATAAATTTCACAAAAAATACTATTCTGGTTAAATACCGGTTCTCCTCTTTGGCCAACAAATCCTGGAAGACCTTCCTCTCCTCTAAGACCCGGTTCACCCTTTGGCCCAGTTCGACCAATTTCTCCAGGGATACCAGCAGATCCAGGTCGTCCAGGGGTTCCCTTCTCTCCCTTTAATCCAGGTAAGCAATCTCTACAGGATCCTCCTCTGTCACCTGTAACATAAAATAATGTCAATTCTGATGTCCTAACATGTAAGTAAGAACAAGGAAAAATGTCTTTGCTTATTTTCACTTCATTTTGACACTTGCAGTATAGCATTAATCAAGATCTTAGTGGGGAGCTATCTAAAACAGCTTTTCCATTACAGAGTTCAATTTTCATGATCTAAAAGTGTATGTTTGTTTGCATGGGTGTGTGTGGAAGGGGATTTACAACCTCCACTAAGTACAGTATTTGTAGATGTCAAAAAGTTAACAAAAGCTTAAATTAATCACTTGAACTTAAATTAATTAACTTGCCTTTTTCTCCAGGGAGACCTGGAAGACCATCACGTCCACCTATACCAGGGAATCCAGGATTTCCCTTACTTCCTTTGGGTCCAGGAAGTCCAGGGCGTCCTCTGGTCGAATTTCCTGGAATACCAGGAAGTCCCCTAAATCCAGGTTCTCCCTTCTGTCCAGGTCGTCCATCTCGACCAGGGAATCCATTAGCACCTTTTATTCCTGGGATTGATATTCCAGAGTTTCCTTTCGGACCAGGATCACCCTTTTCACCTGGCAATCCAGGTTGTCCAGGTATACCATCAATTCCACGCAAACCTTGAATTTAAAAAAAACTGATAATTATCATGATCTCTAAAATATCCTTTCACAAAATGTTATTGAATTACGTATTTATCCTTTGGATTGTGTGTCTTTCCTTAACTTTACAATTTATCTGAATTGACTATGACATGTAATTTGCCTGCCTTTACACACAAATCTACTTTACAGATTTTCACTAATATCAGATCTGTAGATGCATTATTATGCCTGTTGGAGGAATATACTGGTATTTTCAGTATAAGAACAATGAAATGTGACCTACCACTATAACCTCTGCTGAACTTCACCTGCCAGAAAGGAAACCATTCCGATTCTGTTTCTTACCTGAACTTCCCTTGTCTCCTTTGTCCCCCTTTGGTCCAGCTGGTCCCTCCGGACCAGGAAGTCCCTGTGTTCCTGGCCCTCCAGGAGGTCCAGCTCTACCAGGGGGACCTGGCAATCCCACTAATCCATCTAAACCAGGGAATCCCCTTTCTCCTGGGGGACCACGTTCCCCCTTTGGTCCTTCTGGGCCATCACCACCTTCTCCCTGTTTATCAAACAAAAAGTTCATGACTGGAAATGGTCAATTAAGTGTTTCCTTCTTTTTGTACCTCCTAATATCTGTACTATACATTTGTCCTATATTTCCTTGAGTAAAACTTTAGGCTTCCATTGCAGCTCATTAATGGGCCAAGATTTGACCAGAGGTCTTTGATGAGACTGTGGCTCTACTGATGTGTACTTAAAATTAAAAAAAATGTACATGTATCTTAGTATAGTCTACATGTGTACCAAGTCTAATTGAAATTCAACCAAAACCGATGGAGTAATGATTTGAAAGAATTTCACAGAAATTTTTATCTATAGTAACACATAGAAACTTTGTTGAAATCAAAAATCCTAAATTGAATTATTTATTCAAGTGTAGTCTACTTGTGAACCAAGTTTTATTGCAATTGGATTTAAATTGTAGGACGGATTTAAATTGTAGGCATTTTGACACAGATATTTCTATTTTTAGTAAACATGGCAACACTGTTTGTCATCATCCTGATACCTCACATCTATAATAGGATAACTAACCCCACTTGATACCTCAACATCTGTCATACCTCAACATCAACTTACCCCACTTAAAATTTTATATCTGTGGTAGGATAACTTATCTCACTGTTTACTTCACACCTATGGGTGGAGAACTTACCCCACTTAATACTTCACACCTATGGATGGAGAACTTATCCCACTTAATACTTCACACCTATGGATGGAGAACTTACCCCACTTAATACTTCACACCTATGGATGGAGAACTTACCCCACTTAATACTTCACACCTATGGATGGAGAACTTACCCCACTTGATACTTCACACATATGGAAGGAGAACTTGCCCCACTTAATACCTCACACCTATGGATGGAGAACTTACCCCACTTAATACTTCACACCTATGGATGGAGAACTTACCCCAATTGATACTTCACACCTATGGATGGAGAACTTACCCCACTTAATACTTCACACCTATGGATGGAGAACTTACCCCACTTGATACTTCACACCTATGGATGGAGAACTTACCCCACTTGATACTTCACACCTATGGATGGAGAACTTACCCCACTTAATACTTCACACCTATGGATGGAGAACTTACCCCACTTGATACTTCACACCTATGGATGGAGAACTTACCCCACTTAATTCTTCACACCTATGGATGGAGAACTTACCCCACTTGATACCTCACACCTATGGATGGAGAACTTACCCCACTTGATACTTCACACGTATGGATGGAGAAGTTACCCCACTTAATACCTCACACCTATTGATGGAGAATTTACCCCACTTGATACCCCACACTTATGGAAGGAGAACTTACCCCACTGGGTCCCGGTGGTCCCCTGTATCCCTTTTCTCCCTTCAGACCAGGTATTCCAGGATTTCCTTTTTCACCTTGAACTCCATTCAATCCCGGCAGACCATCCATTCCTCTGTCTCCCTGCCAATCAGAAACATTTATTATAGAAGAGGTACCACAAGGGAAAATCAAATTGAGGCTACAGTATTTCTATAATTATCTCTCACCTTTAAACCAGGTAATCCTGGAAGACCAGGTAATCCTTGTTTACCCTAAAATAATACAGTATAGAGAAATTAAATGAAATCTACCCAAAATGAATTAAATTTTTAAGGTACTTACATCAAAGATATGACATTACAACAGTTGCCAAAACTCTTAAGACAATCTGAATTACTGTTAGATATGTTGATTTTTTACATGTTCTTGTGATATGAGCAGGTATTTGTTTAAATGTTTTACTGTAAAGCGTTTTACATACTCTTGGTCCAGCAATACCAGGTATCCCCTTCTCTCCCACCATTCCTGGGGGTCCTTTCATACCCTGAAGGAATCCAAAGCAAAATAGTGTTACTCTCATATTAAATTGTAATTATTATCAGCAAGTTAAAATATAGAAAATATTCCTATGAACAACCAATACTGTGGAGTCATTATCATTCATGAGGGACCAATGTTCATTTATTTCATGGGCCACTCTTACCTACAAACAATCGGTCACTGTTCATTGAATCTTCTGTATATATATATGACTTACCCACAAAATTATGTCCCCATGAACCAGTAACATTGTATTTGCAGAATTTTGACACCAACGAATTACAATGATCCCACAGTTATCTGCTATGAGATTTCTAACATTTTTAGGTAATTCAAATGGGAAAAAAAGGGAGGTAATTATAAGTTAATGTCAACAGAAAAACTGCTTTTGATGTATATGATAGAATCCTTCTTTAAATGTACACATCTTGTACCGGTAGTTAGTGTAAACTCACAGGGAAACCTCTTTCTCCTTTGTTTCCTGGCAATCCTGGTAAACCATCATTACCCTAAAATACAACATTGCCTTTTAGAATTTTCACCACATCATATTTTTACAATACATTAATAATAGGAGATGCATAGCATAGATCCACATTTTGTAATATATTCATTTCTTTGCTTTCAAAATAAGGCTGATCTTGTATATTTGGAAGAAAAAAGTGTGTAAATAATCTTTTGATGAGAGCATATTTGGCCTAAAAAAATGTGTGTTTGTATGCATTAGGCAAACACTGGACATATACACCACTTTATAACATTCAATTGATATCGGTACATTTTTCTTGAAGCATGCACTTCCTATACTATCGAGTAGTTAGTTTTGTTTGATGACAATGAACACTTACCCTGGGTCCTCTGTCTCCTTTTGGTCCTCTTGGTCCAATCTGAGTCACATTAGGTTCCTTCAGTTGTTGATTTCCATCACAAGGGGGGCCTGGGGGGCCTCTAGCACCTGGCTCACCCTGGTCTCCTTTTTCACCATTGACCGCTAAACCTGGGAAACCTTTCTCTCCTTTCTGGCCCAAAAGTCCATCATATCCCTAAAGGATTGGTGAAAGTCATATTAAAATCTTCTCAAGGTCAATAAGATAAAAATCAAACTTATAGATGAACTTATATAATGAACTATGTGTCTCTCAATACAACTTACTCTTGGTCCTTCAGGGCCGGGCAGTCCTGGCAATCCAGGGGGACCAACTCTGCCAGGGGGACCCTAAAAATACACAAATAGAGCAATCAGATATTTCTCTATAATATAATTCCTGTTGATATTTAGTTTTTACAATAGAATTTCATAATATCATGACCTTTTACCTGAAGACCTTGAAATCCTTCGATACCAGGTTCTCCCTGTGAAAATCAAAATCAGTTATGCATTTAATTTACATGTAGTACATGTAAAAAAATAAAATCAAGTGTTATTTAATATTAACTACACCATATAAGACATATAAAATAAAACAAACCTATTTTTAGTAATTAAGTGTAGGCTAACCTTTTGACCTTTGACGGCAACTCCAGGTGAAGATTCTCCTTTCATACCTGGGAGACCAGGTAGACCTGGGGGGCCGACCTGACCTGGAAGTCCATTTAATCCAGGGTTACCGGGCTCTCCCTACAAAAATACCATCAACAAGACTTAGTGATCAAAAAGACCTCTTCTGCATATTTTGGGTTTAGAAGCACTCATTACATTTTAAATTTCATGTAAGAAACTGTTACTGGTGTGTATGCTATTTTACCAATTCATTTTGCTGGATTTGAAATTGACACTTCCTTAACCTTTTTCGGGTTGCTGAAATATTGCTTGCCTGAATCATCTTGCTTCTTACTTTAAATGAAGAAATAATTAATCTACTCTAGATAAGGATACTTATGCGACAAATAAAGCCTTTTACTTTCAACACTATATTTTTTTTATGAAGATTTCCTCAAACTGTACCCAGATAAAAATTTAGTAACATATTGCAGACCATCATGTCTTTTAGATCCAGGATGGTGTGACTTCCTATTAGGCCTAAAACTCGGGTTTTCTTAAACTTGTCAATCACAAAATTTCAATGTGAAAGAAAAAATAAACAAGTGCTAAATTAGTCAAGATCCTGTAAAGATGCAGGTTTTGTTTGTATACCATGTTCATCATATTTCTCAAAGATTGGAAAAATGAAAGCAAAATGGGCAATTCTAGTACCATTTTTTTTGCCTCAGAAAATATGTGTGCATTCTTTAGCAATATCAAACATGCACTATTTGTGTTTAAGTCATAAGGTTTATAATAAAATATATAGAATGTATATATACATACTTTTTTAATTGGAAAACTATCATGAAACATATTTGTTTGCAATAAATTGAACTTTCTGAACAAATCTGTAATATTTAGCATATAATACCAAAATTAAACAATTATTATATATTATCTTCATGTATTCAATTTCTTTACATAATATCTTTCGATCTACTGACATTGTGAAATCCCTGATAATCATTCATATCAATATAGTTATTCTTAATGAAAAAATAAATCATTGTAATTCATTATTTTTCAAACCAAAAATTTGGAATAAAAAAAGAATAGAAATTTAAACATTTTTCAAATTAAAAAATTGCTTATTTCTTGTGAGGAATGCTCTTCTTCTATGTGCTAAAAGAGCGACTGGTCTGTTTCTGTGGAGATAAGCCAGATCTGGAGTAAACAGCTGGTAGCTATAATTGTCAGTATAGTATATACCAGCAGTGGGTCAGCTTGAAGGTGGTTAGGGAAATCTGGAACACATTGTTTAGAAGATGTGGCATACTTATTTATGTAGAACAAATTAATAGGTCAGATCCTAAGAGAGATTTTGTGTCTGGAATTTACAGAAAAAAAAAATTCCAAAGGACTGGAGCTTGCTCACTTATTTCTTTTTTTCAATATTCAATTACTGTTTCCATTTGAAAACGAAAATACTCAGATCATTTCTAAAATTAAAAATGATTTACATACTTAATAAAAGACCTTTCCTACAAAATTTCATAATCAACAGCCAAAGAACATCAATGATTTGCTCTGAAAAATTGGGATTCCTAATTCATTTGGGGCTTCTATATTGTCCTTAAAACATCCAATCATTTTTCCTCTCCATGAGGAGGTAAGTACTTGGTATATCTGGCAGTTATTTAACACCTACAGGCTCCCCCACTGTGTGAGATTCCCTGCTGAGTGGAGTAATGTGATTATCTTATCTCCACTGATAGTGTTCCTTATCTCAGGCTGCCCAACCCAGAAATTATCACTCTTAAACAATATCACTTCATTGTTTAACCCTTATATAATTGGCAGAATGGAAACTTATAAAGCTATGTGTTTCTTTCCTAAGATGAAATCTTTTATTTATTAAAGAAATCGTGCATGTGTTACTTCGTATATGCATGTACCAGAAATAAACACAATGTTGATTTTGAAAGGAAAAAAAAAAAACAAGCAAAAACACTGGGTAAGCTAAAATACTGGTATGCTGCAAGAAAACTAGTTATAAGTAAATGAGAGAAAAGACTGCCGCAGACATGATAATGTGGTGTGGTTTTTTAAGATTCCCAGACAGCAGATTGATTCATCTGCTTGTTTAAATACTTGCTACAAGCTTCAGTGTTTGACAAGAACTTTAATGACCTCTAAAGCAAGCTATAATTCTACCTCCTAATTAACCAATACAAAAATTTGCTAGGAAATTGAATTCAAAATCAATCAAACAATCAATCAATCAATGGGTTTATCAATATTTCACTGTTCAAAGAGAACTTGTGAAAGACAATACAGTTCATCATGTAGCATAATATTAAAAATCTTAAACAAAGAGAGGCACCCATTCATATGATGCTTCTACTCCTTCCATTAAATTGCCCAATTGTCTTCCAATCATCACCTCAAATACTACTTCCCTACATGTAAAGACAAATTCAATTGACATAATGTGAAAAGTCTTTGTCCATGAAAACATTCAAAGAGTTCTCTGGTTAAAATTGTCAAATTGGGCCCACATATGAAATAAACAGAAACAAACATGAAATTCTGATAATCTTCTTTCACCAAGACTGATGACGCCTTTTCTCCAAGACAGATGTGTTTTTTTAGCCTAAGATGGCTGTTTGACAATAAGATCAAACAAGATTGACAAGAAACAAAATGTTTTCCCCCTCAATCTGAAGCCTGGGAGGGATAAACTAGTCACAAATACACAGTGTTCATCAGCTGAGAATGTCAGCCTCTGACATGAACCCGTTTCCTCTTTTTCCTCTCCCAGAAACTGAATGTGACAAGTGCCTGTGATTCATTATCATTACTTCTAATGATTCATTGAGAGAAGATTTTTCTGCGTTTTGCTGTAAACTCTGTACCAAAAAACACCAAACTTCCAGAAAAGTATGGTTCTTATCAATTTTTTCCAATAACTTTTTTTTTGTTGTTGGAAGAAACGATTAAAATTCTCCTGAAACACTACTCGATCTTATGCAGCTGCTTCCAGAATTTTCACCCAAAAATAAACTGCGTAGATATAAGAAAAATAGAATTTATCATTCTGATTGCATGCAGAATTGACAAGATTATGCATGCTCATGCATTTTCAGTCTGTGCCTATACCTGTGTTCCATTGCAGCCATCCATACCAGCAGGTCCTCGGGGTCCAGTTGGGCCAGGAATACCCTATAACACAGAAAGACAATTCTGACATGATGACCTTCAACTTTATCAAATATACATCACATATCTGTCTTACAAATATAAAAATTTAAAGCAGGAGTTTTGGGAGACATTCAAACAGATATATATAAAATGAACAGTTTTCCTCCATCTTCCCTTAGATTTTATTTTGAGTGTTCTTCAAATCAGTCAAATTTTTATGCATTTCAGAAGATAGAATTTAAGAAACTGTACACTTTCATTTAAAAAGGTCAGATGAAGATTTCAATACTATTATAAAACTGTATGAAAGTTTTTGGATTAATAATTAAAGAAAATAACTTGAAAACTTACAGGAATTCCGTTGATTCCGGGAAATCCAGGCATTCCCATTTTTCCCTAAAAATGTCACATATCAAATTTTAATGAACCTCAGCTAAATTTCAAAAGTTTTTGAATTTGCAGACAAGCGAACTGTTAAGTTTACACACCTTTGCTCACGATAAATATGCCACATTTCATGGAACAAAGAAAATTGGGACTGGGAGTTTTCAGTGGAAATATCTCATAATTTTGATGTTTCCAAAAGTATATTTATGTAAATAAATACAAAAAAGAAAAAATTAAGGAACTTAAAAAAAAGAGGGGGGATATGGTGTTCATATATAATTAATGATACTGGATTGAAGTGATGAGTAAAATTTCTGTGTTTTTGTCACTTACTCTGTCTCCTTTTGGTCCAATGAGTCCTAATGGACCAGGTTCTCCTTTCTGACCTTTAAGACCGGGAAGTCCCTCCATGCCAGGATACCCTTGAACTCCCTGAGGGCCAGGAGGACCCAGGGCTCCAGGAATACCCTACAAATGTCAGTCACTGAATGTTACATCCCACCAACATACTTAATGTACCAGTATGCATGATGTGTAATTGGTTGAAATACAGTGTAATCAATTGACAGTACATTGTACATGTACTACATAATTGATTTTCATTCATATATGAAATTAATAAAAGATTCTATCTGCTCACATTAATATGCTTATTGAAATAAGGCAAATAAATGAACCATAATCAGTTATTATACAGAATATATTTGCTGATAGAAACTAACATGTATTACTGTAATTGATAAATAAAAAATATGTATCCTTTTTACTGTAAACATGTTTACAGAATCAAAGAAATAATTTTCATTCACCAATTATTATGGGGAATATTTTTGATATGTTTTAAACAACAAATATTTCTGAGTGCTTGTATGCTTATATCTGGGAAAAATCTTCTAGATCAGTCCTGGTGCCACTTAGACCCCAGATCTGCTTTTTCAAAACAATATCAAATCACAACTCAGCATCTACGGCAGTTGTTTATTTGCCAAGCCCAATCTCCCCATCGAAATCTCATATCCTGGCTCATTGGCTCCTGCTTGTCATGGGCTAGTGGAATGCAGTGGGTTTGGGAATAATTTTGATGACTTTTACAGAAGTTAGGTATCTAAGTTTGCAGGCTGTGTACAGGAGGATACATACACAGCCCTGCTCTAACAGGTAGAGCTGATGGAATCCAACAGGTTTCTACCAGGGTCAATGCCCAGTCCGATTTTACATAGCTGCTTACATCAGCAATAATAGGGCAATGACTTTTTACAAGCATTTAATGAAGCCTAGATGTGAAAAATGTTTCAAAAGGTCAAAGATGGATTGGAAACTTTTTGATGGTGTATAGTCAGAACCAATTTCGAATAAAGATTAGAACTGAATGATTTATCAGTTATAAATTGTCAAATTACTGTCTTCTTCAGATATGTACAATCATGAACATAATGAAAACATTTTTTTTACCCTTTTTAATTCCTAACTTAACATCATCTATCTTTAGATACGAGTTCACAGGACCAGCTGATCAACAAAGAATGTTAGGACCTACAGTCTGATTAAACCCCTTTTTAGAATGTAAATCCTTGAGATGCTGCCCAGCCTATACCCACTGTTATACTTACCCTAGACCCTTTCTCGCCCACACATTTACATCCATTACTTGTTTGACAGTTGGCTCCACATTCCTTTAAGTCTTGCTGGAAAGAGAAAAAAAAGTTTTATTTTTCTATTACTAAATGTCTTCAAAAGATTGTGCATTTTATTTTACCTTAATCACTAAGGTTCAACACCTTTGATACCCTTTTGTCTGGGACATTAGCCAAAAATCAAGCGTGGGTTTACTGAAAATGTTACAAAGGCAGTCCTCTGTGCTATGTTAAATGCAACAGGCCCAGATTTTAAGCAACTACAATTGACTTTCTTCATTCCCAGAATACAGCTAGATGGCAGGATTTGGCCTCTTTATTTTAAGATTTTTGGAGGGTTACACCCTTCTCCCCAAGCAAGAATGGGAATGGGGACTAGCTCTCTCTCATTCACCCTTACCCACCTTGTTTCAAGATTCACCAAGCTGTACTAAGGACACAATATAAGACTGGTAGGATTTATTAACAACTAAACTGAAAAAAACATGTCTGACCCACTCAGTTACTAAATCGTTACTTTGAAAAGATTGACACATGTAACTTTCAACAGCATTATCTAGCATTTTAATTGATCTGGATGCTAATGGAATAATTTTTCATATTTTTTTTTTTGTTTTTTTTTTTGATAAGTTGTTGTAATTTTTTTGATGTCTAAATATGGTTTTGCACATTTTGAAATGTTAAACTTGTTCCTCTTTCATTCTCATCATCATAGTAATTTATTAGGTTATAAAAGAAACTGTTCTGAATCACCCCCAATCTGCTTAGTTCAGCAAAACTGCTAAAAAAGTGGAACATGATTACAGAATAAACACAGACAAGATATATCAGACCCTAAAGAAATATTTATATACATCTCCATGGTAACCTGTAACAGTGTGTGTTAATGTTTACAGAACAATAATGGAAGGGGTTTTCCTTATCTTCTGAAGATCAAACAGATAATGGTCCCTAAAAAGGCCACTAAATTCACTTTGTGAATGAATTTTCCTGGTTAAAAAAACCCCCTGAAATCCAACTTGCTGCTTGTTCTTTGACGTATGATTTATATCAGAAATACTTGATATTCCGGGTAATTGTTCATGTTGTTAGGGAGACAAAAAAAAAATTATGCATACAATGTACATACACTAGAGATCATAGAGCTTATACATAATGCTGATTACCAGGGCTGATGACTTGAACTAATGACTGCAGACTACCATGTCATGTTCAGAAATTAATTTGCTGGGATCTGCAATTCCAAGGGAGGTAATCTAATCTAGCCACAGTAGATACATGTGTATTATCCCATGTGTTCTTCAAGCAGATAGTTTCTTGATACATGCACACAGTTTACTTATAATATTTTGAAACATCTGGATAAACACCTTTCCTAAGTGATTTAAAAAATTTTCATGAACAATTATATGGAACTGAGAAATTGAACTAGCTAATGCATGTGTCATACTAGGTGTACATTGTGTACTCAGCTAAACCTCCCAAACTGACTTCATCAAGGATTTCGCCCACACAGACTAGTAAATTATCAGATAGTTCCTTCATTACAACACCTGGATGCTGTAGTGGATTTTTCTATTATCACACCAAATGCACCCAAAAGAACCCCAATAACCCTTACCCGCCCCTAACCCCCCAACCCCACCATACAAACCTCCCATTAATGTCAACATTCTCTCCATTTTGGCCTGTGATTTGTTTTGTTTTTTTTTCTATTTATAACTCTTGATGTTTATAAAGATTGTCTCTGACATTAAACAAGCTGACAATGGGCTTACGTAGGCTAATTCAGTAAGCTACTATGTAGAAGCCTTCTGATATACATGTAAGTGGTTTCTTCTTGTAGCCATTGTCTGATGCATGCATCACTCTCCTGCTTTAAGGGCTGTTCTACTTACATACTCTTATTTATCCACTTTGACATTAAGGAGATTGCAACAATGATTTTATTGTTTTTTGTTTATAATAAAGTACCTTTTAATAAGTTCATGATCTCTTACTTATCATAGCAGAGTGCTTACGTACTTTTGTGATATTAAAAATATGTTCATCAATTAAGTCTCTTTTCATTGCAAAATCAAACTTTTAATATAGACTGGTGGTTTTTTTTTTTCAGTTTTGGAGAAAAAAAAATTATAAAAATATTAAGTAAATGTTCATTCAATTGACCTTGATACTGGTACATATGCACATCCAAAAAAGGAGTAAGTTAGGGAATTATTTTCCTCTAAAGGAGGTAAATTGATAGAAAGTATAAAGAGCATATATTTATATATATTTTTGGTTCTATAGTTGACCTGTGGTATCTTGAACACCCATATCTATCTCGAAGTGATTTAAGAAGTTTTCTCTCGGTCCCATTGATTTTAAGTCTTTGAGATAATGACTGTACTTGTACACAATCCTTTCCTTATGTAAATTATATTCCTTTCCTTATGTAAATTTTGTAAAATCATGAAGTATAGAAAAACACTGCATATATGATGTCACAATAGGACTCAATAGCAGAACAGTTTGGGGATTGGGTGGGGGTTGTCTTCCTCCCACCTCTTCATCCCACCTTCTTTTTAACCTACCATTAAGTTTTAAAATATGTACATTTTCAACTTTGCAGAGTTTTTTGGTGACCAACATGACTTGTTTTTCTTACATGTACATCAACAAGCTGTGTAGAATTTGCTAATCAACATATGCTGTGTAGAATTGGCTAATCTTAACACTGCATACTGTTCTACAGACAGTTATCTCACATGAAAAACAAAAAAAATTAGAGAGAGTGCATAATTTTCCACCTCCAAAGATTTTGTATAAACATTTCAATATTTATGAAAACACACAGAAAAACTGGATTTATTTTTTTTTTAAAAGTTGAATAGGATCATTATTTTTTTTACACTAAAAACCATACCGAGCAATAGAAGCAGTTACATATATTACCCAAGAAATTCATAAAAGATGAACTTTTACTTCATTTGTTAAGAATGAGTCTTTTTTAATTGTATTTGCACTGATGGACTTATAAATGTGAACTGAGTTGCAAGGAAAATCTTTCTGACAAAATTTTACTTCTGCTTTTGTAGAAAACCTCAAATGTTTAAATTTTTCACATTCTATCATATTTCTAATAAAAAACTCAGGAAGTTAGGGAGATTTCCTGAAAGCTTGATGATTCAGTAGGCCAGACTTAAATTACTGAGGAAGAAAGATGTCTGTTAAGCCATCCTGCCATGAAATAGATGGAGAACATCTGTACTCATTTACCATCACTGGTCTGCAAATCATCAATTTCTCTAGGTTAAAAAAATCTCAGGTTATCCACTTTAGATTTACATCTTGACTGGTGAACTTTTGCTTTGACTTGAATACTGAAATTTGTATGTCAGATCAAGTCTATTAGGAAATCGTTATGAATCCATTTTGAAATTGATATTCTTTAACTGAGTTCAAATGAATATTACCAGTAATCATTGAAAATAAACTTACATATCATTTACAACATAAAGATATGGATCATGCCTTTATGGTGAGTAGCTAAACAACCCGAAAGTTTCAGCTGAAATTTTGTTTAAAAAAAAGAAAAAAAAGGAAGTCAATAAAACATGAATAAGTTCCTATTCTTAAAAAATTACAGATATTAGAATTAACACTGTTCATATGTTTTCATAAACAGCTAATCAGTAACACTGCAGAAAAAACTATTTGTTATTCATCATGTTGTAGGGTACTCAGACACCCCCTACGAAGTTGGCAGGCAAAGTCAGGTGCTACCAACTCCACAAGAAGTGCAGATATCAAACACTGCATGGGTAATTCTTGTCTAGATAACACATATAATATACCAATGATAACAAGCAACAGGGTGTAGCACCATGCAGAAGTAACAAGTTACTAAAATAGAGCAAATAAGTTTACTTCTTGCAAAAGGACTTAATGATAATCATGATTTATGTCCAATTATATTCATATTTAAATTTGTTCTTTTTTTAAACATATTTTCTTAATTTTTTTTCCCTGTCTTCGTTATGAATTTCTTGGATTAAGAATCAAAGCTTAATGACGGTTTCTTATATATCCCCACCAAGGTCATTCATCCTTTTCTGAAAAACTCTGGATTCAATTCATAAACTTACACCAGCATTGTACAGAACAGAACATTTATTTTCTAATTTAGAGCCCATATAAACAGACAAGTATGAAATTATTACAATAATAAAGAAAAGATATGCCAATGGATAGTATAACAATTTGTAAATGACAATACTCATTTCAACAATAATATTGTACTATTTCAGTTAAAGGGAATACTATATGTAAAAGTGTATGGCTACTACAACATGTTATCATTTATGAATTTGCCCACAGAATTAAGAGTTTCTTTGTCTTCAGTATTGAGTAACCAAAAAAGTTTTTGTTCATCATCTAATGCCGAGAAATTTGGAAATTTACTTTTATTTGACTGAAAAATGTCTTTTCTTTAATGATCATATTTTTTACATGTTATCAGAAAATGAGTTTCATCATCTACACTGTTAGAGTTACATCTATTGTATATTAGACCCTAAAGGCCTGCTTAATATTACAGCTGTTTTGGTTATTCAGGGGCATAAAATTTAGCAATGGTAATGACCCAAAACCACTGGATCTGGGTCATTCAGTCTACACACAGACAAGAGAACAGGAAAATATCCTGACATTCTCTATTTCCAAATACTTGATACAAGTATCTTAGTAAAGTGATCCATTAAGTCTAACTGTGAGTCATGCAAGTGGGAGTTTGGAAAATAAAGGGGTTTTTCTTCATACTAAGCTTGAAGGCTCAAAGACTCCAAAGTATCAAATTAAAATTCCTAACTGCTGCTGCATGGTTTTAATGTAACTTGCAACAACTGCATCTTATTCATCAAAAACTTAATTGCTTTGAACTACCTCGATTCATCAAATTAGAATGTAGCATAGTACACAAAGACATGATGTGGGCAGTATATTATTTTGAAATCATGTATTTTCCCTCCAAACATTTCAATATAGAAAAAATATACAGATGTGTATTTATTGCAACAACAACTTTATCTTAATGACATTAAAACAGGTACTTTTGAACATATTTAATATTTACTCTCATTCTCTCTCCTCTTATTTGTATCATCACCCCGATTATCAAGAAAAATCATCAGAAAACATTATCAGATGCTGGAAAAAGACTTGAATGTATGCCAAAACTATTCAGGAAGAGTGAAATGTGTATTTTCTAGAGTTTTGCACAGATATATGACAATCACACATATGTAGAATTGTGAGTGACTTAGTCTGAGCCCTTTATTTTGTTTTAAGATTTTGTTCCCTCCTTCTATTCTCAAGCCTATACTAAGTATACATACATAAATACATACTCATATCTTCAGTATTCCACATTAGTCTGCTATTAGTAAATTAACCGCCATGTCATAAAAATACTTTTCTGGTTTTCATTTCTAAAGAGTTCCACTTGGTACTATTTTGTTTTCAGGACATTAAAGAGTACATTGACACCTTATTTGAGCTGCCTTATTTAGGATTTAAATACAGTCTTTTAAATTAATTTAAGAAGTTTCAGAGATATAGATTGAAGTAAGTAAATGAATGCTAAATCTTTCAATCAAGTAATGTCTTGTGTGTTAATATTTTTTGAACTTAAAGAGGCTGGGGGGTTGTGGCCATTTTTAGACTATATTGATCTCCTTTAGAAGAAGAGCTCCATATGAAGATATAGAAAATGATCAAATTTTAAAACTAAAATTTTTGAAATTTTTCTTTGCCAAATGATAGTTGACAGCTTAAGATATCATATCTAAAAAATTAAGTTAAATCTGGTGGTTAATTTGTGGTTAATTTGTTGACCCCCCAGCCTCCTTAAATGAAGGACTTTATTAATATTTGGTAATGGTAAATATCTGAACCCCAATTCAATCTTTGATGTGGAAATCTTAAATAATATGTTCTAAGCCAGGAGGATATATGCAGACTTCAAAACATTAAACATTTTCATTCATAGTAGCACCGTAAGATATATCGTAAAAAAAAATGACTCAAATTCAGTTTTTCACTGATTTTGATATAATTTAGTGTATTTTATGTTGAAAATTTGATTGGAAAATATGGAGCACAGGTCTGCCAGGGCTCCATCTTTTGATATAATGTGTAGAAAAATAATGGGAAAGCTGAATAGTTTGTGATGTCACAGAGACAAAAAAGCCAATATTTCCCCCCCTAATCAATAATGGATTTTGTTAATTCAGATTTGTTTTATACAAGTCAATAATTTTGCACATTTCAAGATTTCAAAATTAGACTTTCATGGGGACCAGGATATGCCTTTACCACATATAGTTCTTTGCCTAACTGTACACTAATTTCCACAGGCCTAACAAGAATGGCAAGAATACAATAAGCTGTGTAAGTACATATGTCTAATCACTTCTACTAAGTTTGATTTCAAAGAACAAGGTACAATTTCAATATGTTTCTGGCCCTGTATTTTTCTAAAATATGAAAGTGATGTAAGAAATTAAAACTCATTCTTTCTGAATCATTGAAATTCCGTACCATAAGATCAAAGAAATTTTTTTTGTACGACTTCCTAAATGCTTATTGTGATGTCATAAACCTGTATTTTCTTAAAAAGTTGCAGAAGACATCAATTTTTCAGTGAAATTTTCTTTTCAGATAACATAGACCACATGCATTGCCCACAAAGACTTTGAGAAGTGTGAGTCTTCAAAGAATTTTACAAAACAACATATCCAAATATTGAAGTTGGCGACAGCTGTGGTCACTATTTTCTCAAAGAAAATAATCCCTGAAATTAGTCATTTTGAGGCATTTTCTTCTAAAAACTTTGAAATATGCCAAATTCATGATTTGGTTTCTCTTATTCTCTCATTTTCTGAATGGTCCTTCTTCATGTCATATTTTTTCATGATTTATCACACTCATATACTCAACTCATATTAACAAGCCAATTTCAAAACTTTTTGAAAACATTCAATTTTTTGGGCACAATAAAGCCAAAACCGTATCGACTTCTTTGAATTGTAGACAAGATCTCTCAGAAAGGTCAAGAATAGGCAAACAAATCAATATGCATGTACAGGCAATAATGTGTCCCTGTGTCCAAACACGGGAGTCTGAAGTTTTTATCGTGAAAAAAAAAAAAATACTGGACAAAAATATTCCACACAGTTTTTTTTTTTTAGCAGAAGGTGGAATATTTTTTCTGATATATTTTTTTTTTTACAATATAAAAACTTCAGACTTCTGTGGTCCATATGATCTTTCTAACACAAAAATATAGTTGAAAACTCCTTCTTGTTGATCACAACTCGGCAAAGGCAATGATTTTACTTATCATAACCAAAGGTGCAATGAGCAATTGAGAATCCATGAGAAATAAGAACAAATTCATTCCTGAGAGATTTCTGTATTGACAAGATACAGTAGGTAGGGCTCACACATACTTTTTGGGACTGGGGCTGGGGCCATCAAAATTGGGAAAATTGATGATCTTAAAGGGAATTTTGGAAAATCATTACACATTAAACGCTATTCTCTGTAACCACTCAAACTTCTTTTTCACAAATGGTCACACATTTTGATGAAACTTTGCCCATTAATTATTACAACTTGACACCAGAAACATATATCAAATAAAATTTGGTTGCTATGTGTCTTGGTTGCCATAGTAACAGCTGGAAAAGTTTGAAAAATTGAGATTTTCAGCTACTTTGAATCATTATTGAGCCTTAGTAAAGACTTTGAAAAACAAACAAACCATTCTCACAAAAACCTGACACCTTGTTGCCACTTATGCTATAAAGAAGCTATATAGAATATGTCTCTAAGTAAGTGGTGACCATGGGTGATTTGGTAGGTGTTATATGATCAACTCAACCAACCACTCAAGAAAAACAATAAATATATTTGACCTTAAGTAATTACGTACTAGCTGGCAATATTATTCTGAAAATAATTTTTTTTTTGGTTGTCATGGTAACACAGTGTAGCCATACATAATGTGTTGCTAAGTTCTGGTTAATGTTGCTACCTTGAGGGAAAAAAAATTCAAGACTGGCAAATATACATCATTAGGACTTTATAACACAGATAGCATTAGAAAAATTAGAATTAATTGATACTTAGCATGGAAACAATGTACCAGTGGTTTAAAATGATATTTTGTTGTTGCTTTAGGAATTTAGTTACCTTTTAATCAAGAAACATATTGAAATGAATAATACTTATATGGTAGAACTAAAGTTGACTGTCATATATTTGATGAAGAAAATAACACTGTTGCTATGGTTACCAAGAAGGGAAAATGTTCGATTTTGTTAACTTCAAAGCAATAATAAACCCTACGTGGCAGCTTCTTGCATCCAGTTAGAGATAACTGAAAGTCAGGTAAGTTGTTCATAAATATCAGTCATAACAGTTTTGGGATCTACACATAAGGGTACTTCCAAGGAAACAAAATATTTGTCAGCTTTATATATATATTTTTTCTGCTTATTTCCATAGCAACATTCTATTTAAAAAATTCAGTATGAATTTTTTTTAAATTCATGTGAAAATTAGGACCACACCAACGCCTTTAAAAATTGATCACCGGTTAAATAGAAATGTTCTGTTCAACCTATAATTGCTTTTATTTATGAGTAAATGACTTTATAAAAATGAATAAAATAAATACTTTTGCATACTTTGTTTCCATAGTAACATAATAATTGTTAATTTCCCAAATTTATTTATCATGCCTAAAAGACATCAGGCATTCAACTTTTGGAAACAATCATTGCCACTTGTTTGCATTGTTGTAAACATTAACTATAGGACTCTGAACATGTTGAAAAATGCCATTTTTCAAACTTTAGGCTATGTTGCCATAGTAACCTTGACACATAGCAACCAATTTTTACCTGATCTGAGTTAACCGTATCAGAGACTTTCAACATAGAGATTTTGGAGAAATTTTGAGACTATGCATGCCTCCTATAAAAAATTTAAAGTCATATACAGAGAATTGCTCTTAAAATTATCACACTTGTGTGCCTGGTGTTTGTTATCAACTAAATTTCTGTTTTTCAAGATAAAGGAATATGAATAACAAGTTGAGTTATTACATATCTAACTATATGTTCTTAAATCTTGGGGGGAAGTGACAATTGGGGAAATTAACACATTCAATTGGGGGAAAAGGTACATTTTTTTGAATTGGGAATGGGGCCTTTGAATGGTCCCAAATATAGACAATCGAGAGCTCAGGCTCCTGTGTAGGGTTCTTTTTTTGTAAAAACAAAAACAAAAACAAAAACAAAAAAAAAACAACAACAAAAAAAAACTAAAAAAAAAAAAAACTAAGGGTTTAATTACATTGAACCTTCAAAATATTTTTTTTCTTCTAATGAAAACAAAATAAATTAGCAAATACTTAATCAAGCAATTTTATTTAGGCCTAATGATGCAGGCATTTTGGGTTTGATGTAACAATTCCTTGCGGCAATTTAAAACAAGAGGCCCAAGGGCCAGATCGCTCACCTGAGCACTGTGGCTAGGAAAAAAGGAAAAATCAGTTTAGTATTGAAAAGCATAAATGCATAAGTGGTCCCAACCTACCCCTAAAAAGGGAGTGGGGGGGGGGGGGTCGTGATTTGAACAAGCTTGAATCTACACTATCTGAGGATGCTTCCGTATAAATAAGACAAACCGTGGCTTTGCTGTTCTTGAGATTTTTAAAGATTTTTCCTATATATTCCTATGTAAAACTTTGATCATACATTGTTGCCCCACCCTACCCCCGGGGGTCATGATTTGAACAAACTTGAATCTACACCACCTGAGGATGCTTCCACATAAATATGACCAATCATAGCTTTGCTGTTCTTGAGAAGAAGATTTTTGAAGATTTTTCCTATATATTCCTATGTATAACTTTGATCATCCATTGTGGCCCCAAACTACCCCTGGGGGTCATAATTTGAACAACTTGAATCTACACCACCTGAGGATGTTTCCACATAAATATGACCAATCATAGCTTTGCTGTTCTTGAGAAGAAGATTTTTGAAGATTTTTCCTATGTACACCTATGTTAAACATTGATCGTCCATTTTGGCCCCACCCTACCCCTGGGGGTTATGATTTGAATAAACTTGAATCTACACCACCTGAGGATGCTTCCACATAAATATGACCAATCATAACTTTGCTGTTCTTGAGAAGAAGATTTTTGAAGATTTTTCCTATATATTCCAATGTAAAACTTTGATCGTCCAATGTGGCCCCACCCTATCCCCAGGGGTCATGACTTGTACAAACTTGAATCTACACCACCTGAGGATGCTTCCAAATAAATATGAACAACCTTAGCTTTGCTGTTCTTGAGAAGAAGATTTTTGAAGATTTTTCCTATGTACACCTATGTTAAACATGGATCGTCCATTTTGGCCCCACCCTACCCCCGGGGGTCATGATTTGAACAAACTTGAATCTACACTACCTGAGGATGCTTCCATATAAATATGACCAATCATAGCTTTGCTGTTCTTGAGAAGAAGATTTTTGAAGATTTTTCCTATATATTCTTATGTAAAACTTTGATCGTTCATTGTGGCCCCACCCTACCCCCGGGGGTCATGATTTGTACAAACTTGAATCTACACCACCTGAGGATGCTTCCAAATAAATATGACCAATCATAGCTTTGCTGTTCTTGAGAAGAAGATTTTTGAAGATTTTTCCTATATATTCCTATGTAAAACTTTGATTGTCCATTGTGGCCCCACCCTATCCCCGGGGGTCATGATTTGAACAAACTTGAATCTACACTACCTGACAATAATTCCACATGAGTTTCATCTTTCCTGGCCCACTGGTTCTTGAGAAGAAGATTTTTCAATAATGCCATTAATTTTTTGCTATTTCGTAATTATCTCCCCTTGGAGGAGGGTGTGGCCCTTCATTTGAACAAACTTGAAACCCCTTCACCCAAGGATACTTTGTGCCAAGTTTGATTGAAATTGGCCCAGTAGTTCTGGAGAAGAAGATGAAAATGAGAAAAGTTTACGACAACAACGACGCAGACGCCGCCGCCGCCGCCGACAGACAACGGACAAATTTTGATCAGAAAAGCTCACTTGAGCCTTCCGCTCAGGTGAGCTAAAAAAAATACATGGTAAAATTATGCAAATTCAACATGATATTCATTGTAAAAAATATGTTAGCATGTGTGAAAGAACACAACACATAAAAATGATATGTTTTCTTTGAAATATTTACAAGATTTGAATATTAAATTTTGACTTTATATTCTGTAACTGGAAAGCTACATCAAAAACATTTTGGTGCAATTATAAATTAGCACACTTAAGTTTTAAAAAGAACATGTATTGGTTGTTATTATGTATTAGCATGTACAATTATAATTAGTGGACAAGAAGCACCGTAAAAAAACTCTAAAATATGATTACTGGTAAATTAAGTACATTTTATTAATATAGTGTATGTGACATCTTTGGTATACAGCATGTTTGATGAAATTCAAAGGAGTCCTGTGTTATGATCTTTATGTATTTAATTTCTCAACATTTAGACATTAGATGTTTGCAATCATCTCAGATTTTTAGAGCTAAAATCTTTACATCATCATGATCATACTTCATTTCTTATGTATACATGTGTAAAAAAAAAATATATATATATATGTATATGCCCCAATCTAAATCCAGACACCTTTTCTAAAAAGTAATCAAGCTCAAACATCAAGGTAATACAATGAAATATAAATGTTACAAATTGCTTAGAAAGTCAAGATTTTACTATATTCATAATGTTATATCCAGGTGATATTTCATTGGTTTGAACTATGTAATAAAATATGACTGTTAAACACAGATTTATGAAAGTTTGCTCTGTTTTACTTAATTTCTAAATAGAGGTTCTTAGTAAGAATGGTTTAAAATAACTCAATATTAAATTTTTCATTTATTTTAAACTGATTTCCCTAAAACAGCATTAATGTCTTTCAGTTGAATAAATCTATCTTATTCATCTGTAGATTTTTGTGGCAAGTTTGCCATAAACTCATTTAGTGGATCTGTAAAATTGAAATAATAAAAAGTTGACACAAACTTAAGATTATTACCCCCCCCCCCTTTTTCTCTCTCTCCGAAAAAAAACCTATTACTTTGGTGTGATTTTTTTTTTTTTATAAAATCCCTACTTTGGTAAGTTAATAAAAGTAGAATTGCTATATGTTGAATATAATATGAAGAGAAATTAAATAAAAATTAACTTACAGCATATACTTGAACTGTGCTTGATAAATATAAGGTAGCTAAACAGAGTAGGAGCCTGCAACAAGAAAAGTGAAACAGACTATAGGTGATTCGAATCGAGAAGCAGCTTGCAGATACAGCAAATCCAGCAAGAAATTCGTGAATTAAAAATTATCGATATCGAGAAACTTCATTTATAAAAATGATATTAGAAAAATAGTAGTACTTACCATGACTTCATGGCTCTAGAGATTCTAAAAGATTTGAAAGCACTTTGGTTTACACCGTCTTGTCTGACGGCGCACGGCGCACAACTACAATTCTTGCGTTCTGGTGGCATCGGCAGATTTTGTCACTGACGTCGTTTCTTCGGTCACAGAACGGCCGTTACGCCGTTCTTTCCTCCGCAGCTGAGAGGGTCTCAGCTAGAGTTGGACAGTTCACCTCTCTGAATCTGTTAAAATGTCCTCAACAACATCAGAGTGGTGACACACTACGATCCTCTAACTCCCTTCTCTTCGGATGAAGACAATCTCCAAGAAATGCCGAAGATTCCGATTTGGAGAGAGGAGGCGGAGCTTGCATATCACATTTCAGTGACTCGTGGGTTTAGGAGAATTTGTAAATATTTCTCACGTTGAAAAATAATGCTTTTAAATGTTCGCGGAAATGACTCGAATACCACCAAACTTAATAAAACAATGCCTGCCTGTTTTTACAAAACCAGAGAAATTTCTTTGTTGCTCAAAGATAAGGGTCTCGGGGGTAGATAAGTAGGGAATTTATTCTTTTACGATGGGATGCTGATGATAAGACGCATGCATAATAATCTGTCTGTAAATCGGATTAACACAAAAGATAATCCCACCTGGTGTTATATCACCTCATCTGGCACATATGTCTATATGCTTGTTTAAAAAAAATTGCGACCGATTTGCAGATACATGTCTGGCGACATTGGACCTCTACAAAGAGCGGATTCTCTTTACATAGAGTAGGATTTTGGGGGAATTCATGCAAAAATTTGCATTGATTGACATCCAAGAATTTTGGAAACTCTTGTGAGACCTAGCAACCTCTTACGAACACTTCCGCGCAGAAAAAGAAGTGCACCGACAGTTCAGAAATTTTGTGGTCAGACAGTCCTTTATGAATAGTTCAACAGAAGCAAACCCTTGACAAAAATGTTTTATGAGTCACAAAAAGCATAATAGTGCTTTAGTTGCAATATGAAAGTAATTGGAAACTTGGGATTTTTTCGTCTGAAAGTAGGCGGATCGTGCCGATTCTGACGGTTGCTGCCGAACTCCGCCGTGAAGTCAAGAATTGCAGGAAGATGGTCACAAAGTCCTGCTAAACTTCTATGAAAGATTTTTTAAAGAACGATAGATTGGTGACGGAAGAGCCAAGTTGTTAGGACAGTCCCTATCTGTGGGACCAAGGGGACGGAGTTAGGAGATATGAGACCACGGGATGTGATTTTATTCTTGGTGGTTCTAGGAATCACTTTGGATCTATCTCTTGGAGCCGTAAGTATAGTCTGTTTCTAAATCCAATGTCGCGATCGCTGATACCAACGACGATTGCTGAAGTAGTGGAAAAAGGACGAAGATTTCATTGAATGCCTACAAATAATTTTAATTAAATTCTATAACTGAAATTTGTTTACTTTGGGGTTTTGGTAATTTCTACTCAATTAATATCCTGCTAATTAAATTTCATCCATGTGCTGTTCTCTCAATAAACGTTCCATTCGGTCAGCATGGCGGATTTACCATAAAGTGTTATCCGAGATGGAAACGTCATTTATGTTATTCTGTGGGAATGTGTATCCTTTTTGTATTGTAAAAAAAACCGTTAGAATATCTCAGTAAATACGAAGTATACAACCACTTTATAGTCAGACACTTTCAGCTAGTACAAGAATATGATTTATAGATTTCGTAACCCACGCCTCCCCCTTCTCACCCTTCTTCAAATTTTTAAATGGTTAAAAATAAAATTGTGTTATTCACCTGTGTTATGTTACACAACGTTTATATTGGTAGATCTGATGTTTCACTTTTAGATGTCAAGAGATCTTCATGAAAACAATTTGGAAAAAAAAAACCCATTAATTTTAATATCTGAACCACTAAAAAATATTTATATTATTAATTGTAAAGAAGTTAACTGTTATGTACTATATGAATGGGATATTTTATACCCCCCCCCCCCCACACACACACACACTTCCCCCTTGCACACATACATACACAAGAAATAAACACAAGGATTATTAATTAGCTTAATTTTACTTTCAATTAAATATCTATAAGCTACCAGAATATTAGCCAGGGGGTAATATTTTGAATAGATTTGAATATACACATTTTGGAGATGTTTGTATATAATTCAATTTGATTTTACTATCTGGGATGAAGAAGTTTTAAGATAATCCTGTATGTCCTATAAACTCCTACATGTATATAATAATGATTAGAATAATCCTTATTGGGTCCCAGTCATATATAGCCACAAGGACCATGATCAAAACAAAATTGAATAGACTTTGTTAAGGGAAGCTTTCACAAAATGTTTGTTTCTTCAGCACCAGTGTTTCTTGAGAATAAGATTTTATAAAATAAATGACTATCCTAATTTTGCCTATTTTGTCATTGTTGTAATGTTGGATATGACCCTTCAATTGAACAAAGTGGATTGCCTTCCTTTTTGTGGCAAATTTAATTGAAATTGATCCAGCGGTTTATGAGAAGTTAACAAATATAAATAGTTAAAAAAAATTTTATCCAAGTTCACCATTTTTTTTTGTTTTGGGGGGGGGGGGGGGAAGGGGGGGGGGGGAGGGGGGTAACTTTTCAAAGTTTATTTTTCACTAGAACTATGAAATTAAAGTCTACCAAACTTCACAAACATCCTTATCATGCAAAAGGAAATATTGAATTGAAAGGCCACACTGCAACAAAAGTAATTGTCCTTAATTAAAGATTTGTTTCTCTAAAACCATTTGGCAAGATGTATGTATTTGTATGTTAAAGTGTCATTACATAGTGCAGATCCAAGTGTGCTTGTTTATACAAGGTTACCTTTAACCTAAAGGGCCAGAATAAAGTTAGAGAAGAGATTCCAGATTCTTACTCAGAAATATAGGCCAGACTGGTTTCATTAAGCCTCATACTGTCCAGTTGTTGAATTGTTTTTACCATAAATGTCTGATGTTTTCAAGGAAAAATCCTCGAAGAAAATTTTTGGTAGTAACAGGATACCATTACAATATACAAGTGTATGAATCTACTGATTTCCATGGCATTTTTTGTTTTTTGTATCCTTAATATACATGATTTTAAACTTTTTTTTCCCTCTGTAGGCCTGCAAGGGCTGTAGCTCTACAGTATGTTTGTGTGCTGGACAAAAGGGAGTCAGGGTAAGGACATCTTTCATTTTAATTTTACGCATTCAGGAATTATCCAGTCAGAAACTAATCGTAGTTGTCTTATGCTGTCAGAGTTGAGGAAAAATACATTTTGTATTTCAGGGAGCACCTGGTTTACCTGGATTGAGAGGCTCCCAAGGGTTACCTGGATTCATAGGACGTGAGGGTCCACAGGGAGTACCAGGTTTGAAGGGTGACAGAGGAGAGCCTGGGGGTCGTGGTGAGAGAGGGAATAGGGTAAGCTTACAGATTTATATAATCAGACTGGAAATTTCAATTTTTTTAAACCTCATTGTGAACCAGTAAGAATTTTTTTTTTCCTATAAAGATTTAAGTACTTTAGAATATTGTAATGATGTATTTAGTTATAATGCTGCTGACATATTCACTATTAATTTATGACTCTTTTTTTCTGTAGGGTGACATGGGTCCTCAAGGAATGAATGGTGTACCAGGTGTCCCTGTAAGTCACCATTTTACATGTTCTATTCAATCTTCTAAGTGACTGGCTTTTATGTGACTCATAATAATAGGTCTGACATCTCGCTTTGTGCTAATAAATGACTCAGAGTATTGTAAGTTATACTCTACTTGTTATTGTTTAATCTGAACAAAGTTAGCTCCCTTTTATATTAAGTACATTACCTCCCTTTGTTCTTGCTGGTGTGACACATAGTAGGTCATCCCTTGTTATAAGTCATCTCTCGTTGTGCTGGTAATTGGCTCTTGTCTTCATCACGATTGTATGATATTAATTGACTCTGAATTATAAAGCATGTAGTCTTAATTGTACCCACATTCTTGTTTAAATATAGCCATTTTTGGAACATTTCTTCTTCAAGGGTTCAATTTAACATAATATTTTTTAGCCGTTTGTAAATCACAATTGTCGTAGGTAACTACATTTAATTTTTTTTTTCATTAACAGCATTATTTTCAGCATTATAAAATATAACTGTATTTAGTATGAAATATTCTTATTGACTATTTTTGCCTTTCTCTCTTATGAAAACCAATGGCTATTTATCAATTGAAATAACTCTAAATTCAAGTTAGATCTGTTATTTTTAAGCCATGTCTTAAGATTTGGCTCTTTCATCAATGTGATGTGGATCAATAAAACAATATGTAATGTAATTTCCCCTACTTTATAGGAATGATTTATACAGATATAAATGTAAAGAAAAAATTTCTTTCTTTCTTTGTTAATATGGGGATTATCACTTGCAACCATTGCAGGAAAAAACTATATAACTGGCTATGAAATTTTTCTGCAGTGTCACAACTGTTAATACTAGTATTCACCAAAAAAAGCATTTCATTATTTATGATTATTACATTTATATATGAAATTGTAAATATTGGTCATTCTTATGACTTCAGAGTGATGTGTAAATTGTTAACATTTTTTCTTGTTCTAGGGTTATGAAGGTTTAGAGGGACCTGTGGGTCCACAGGGTTACCCCGGATGTAATGGGACAAAGGTATAAAATAATTTAATCATGTATCAAATGCTTGATATAGTGTAATTATTTAATATGTAATAAATTATGTCATGCAATGGAAATTATTATGAAAAATACTTTTGAGTACTAATATAATGAAAGACAAAGAGGATAGTAATTAAACAAATAGAGAGGTGGTCTAAAAACATTTATTCTATCATAGATTTCAAAATGCAATTTTTTTAAAATAAAGTAGGCATATGATAGCCAATGTTTTCAATGCAAATTTACAGCAAAATATTACATATCAAAAATTGGTGTAGTAAACATGATATTGAAGAAGTGTGAAATTCCAAAGGTTAATTAGAATTTTATTGTAAGCATGAGTGACACGAAGCAGTCTATCATTACAGAATATTGAAATAAAAATGATTTGTGTTTATTTCAGGGACAAAAGGGTAACCCAGGAGTTGATGGACTGCCAGGAAATCGGGGGCCCCAGGGTGTACCAGGTTTACCTGGACCCAAGGTAGGTTGTCATGGAAACAACACATTAACAAAATATTAAAAAATTCATGTTTTAAGGTGTTGACATCTTGTGCTGTCATTTCCTTTACTCTTTTTTTTTTTTATACCCCCGCTCCGAAGGAGAGGGGGGTATACTGTTTTACCCTTGTGTGTCTGTCTGTCTGTCTGTCTGTCCGTCTGTCTGTCTGTCCGTAACAAACTTTGGTCGCAGTTTTCTCAGCAACTACTCATCAGAGGTGCTTGAAATTTTAACACACTCTTTGTTTAGGCATGCCATATGGTGGGATTCATTTTTGTATGAATTCGATGTCAACTTCCTGTTTATCCGTGCGTTTGTCCGTACCATACATAAAAAAATTTGGTCGTAGTTTTCTCAGCAACTACTCATCGCAGATGCTTGAAATTTTAGCACAATCTTTGTTTAGGCATGCCATATGGTGGGATTCATTTTTGTACGAATCCGATGTCAACTTCCTGTTTATCCGTGCGTCTGTCCGTATCACACATAACAAACTTTGGTCGCAGTTTTCTCAGCAACTACTCATCACAGGTGCTTGAAATTTTAACACACTCTTTGTTTAGGCATGCCATATGGTGGGATTCATTTTTGTACTAATCCGATGTCAACTTCCTGTTTATCCGTGCGTCTGTCCGTACCACACATAACAAACTTTGGTCGCAGTTTTCTCAGCAACTACTCATCATAGGTGCTTGAAATTTTAGCACACTCTTTGTTTAGGTATGCCATATGGTGGGATTCATTTTTGTACGAATCCGATGTCAACTTCCTGTTTATCTGTGTGTCTGTCCGTACCATACATAACAAATTTTGGTCGTAGTTTTCTCAGCAACTACTCATTGCAGATGCTTGAAATTTTAGCACAATCTTTGTTTAGGCATGCCATATAATAGGATTCATTTTTGGAACAAATCCGATGTCAACTTCCTGTTTATCCATGCGTCTGTCCATACCATACATAATAAATTTTGGTCGCAGTTTTCTCAGCAACTACTCATCGCAGATGCTTGAAATTTTTTCTTTGTTTAGGCATGCCATATGTTGGGATTCAGTTTTTACAAATCCGATGTCAATTTCCTGGTTATCACTGTGTTTGTCCATAACTGAACTTGTGTATTCACATCAGAGCGGGGGTATTATTAGTGAGCATTGGCTCACAGACTTCTTGTTTTTACAACTATATTTGCACCCACAAGCAACCCCTATTTGGCATTAATTTCAAGGCAGTATAACTGATGTCAAAAGTATCACAAGGTAATTCAGGGAATTTTTGTCCCCAGCTTCATGTTATATGAAGAGCAAGGAAGACCTGAAAAAAAATGCAAATTGAGAAAGAAAAAAAGATTGACATTGAGCTTTCAGCTTTTGGCCTTAAAGTCAGAAGGGGTCATTCTTGATTTAAAGAAATTCAGTAGCCCTTTTCACAAAAAATCTTACAACATATTTTTATCTTAAGTGAAAACTTATGATAAAAATCTTTTTCACAAAAATTCTTTAGAAAGTCGTAAGTGCAAAATTTGTCGTAACTTTACGAGAGTCCGAACCCTCTCTTAAGTATTTTAAAACCAATTTATTGTAAAAATATAACTGCATAAACCAAAATACACGTTAAATTAAACATTGTAAAGCAACTTACAATAATATTTTATATTTTTTTCACAGTCATTTCAAAAAATCAAATGAAATACACTACAAAATATTTACGATGTAAGTTTCACTTAAGATTTTCGTATGACTTACTTTTACGTCAGACTTGTGATTATGACGTCAGATTTTTAACTTCCTTGCTTCACAAACGATTGCATTCGATATTTGTTCTCAATAATGTTTGTTATGCTGACAATTGTTGAAAACTAAGTTCTGTTTTTATTTTCGCCCACTCATTTAATGATTATAAAGCATATCGAAGTCGTTGCTAGGGATGAAGTCTGTCATTAGTAAAATCCTAATTAAGTTCAATCTGCTACGAATGCGTTCGTGAAAAGCACTTAAGATTTGTCTTAAGAGATTCTTAAGTTAAAATCTTATACAAAAACTTAATATTTTTTTGTGAAAAGGGCTACTGGACCTTAAGTTTCATTGCAAAGGCTTACAGAAAACTAAAATTATCATCAGAAAATTATGTATGCAATATATTAATTTCTGACTTTGGCATTTGACCTTTTCTCAAAAGGGTCTTCTTTAAGTCATATTGACTAAAAGTATAAAACTTTACTGCAAAACAAAGAGAACTTGATAACATCAGAAAGCCATTATTTTTTACAAGATATGAATTTTTGACCTTGACCCTTTGACCTAAAATTCCATAGGGGTTTTCTTTAAGTCATTGGGAGTAATGATATAATAATATTTGATTGAAAAAGCTCAAAGAAAATTAAAATTATCATCTGGAATCCATTTTTTTGGCAATAATTGATTCTTACTTTGACCTTTGACAGTTTGTCCTCAAAACCTTTACAGGTTGTCTTTATGTCACAAAGAGCAATGATATAGAATTTTAATTGAAAAGGCTTTATGAGAACTAAAGTGATCATCTGAAAATCAATTTTTTTTAATGTATGAATTTCTTACCTTGATCTTTGACCTCAAAATCAATAGGGGTTGTCTTTAGGTCACTTGAAGGTATGATATAAATCTTCATTGAAAAAGCTCAAAGAGAAGTAATTTTACCATCTGGAAACCATTTCTTGCAATGTATGAATTACTGATCTTGACCTTTTGACCTCAAAATCAATAGAGGTCTCCCTTAGGCCATAGGCAGTTGGGGCGTAAATTTCATTGCAAAAGCTCAAAGGCTTTTTGAGATATCGTCCAGGCAGAAAGTATTATACACAGAGACAGAATGACAGACAGATAGACAGACGGACTGATGGACAGACAGAGAAATTACTCATAAACATGTCTTCCAATCTAATTATGATAATCTGTAAAGCACATGTGCTCTGGAAATGTTGACCAGTAACAAGTGTCTAAAGTGGCTGATCAAGTCTCAGATTGGATTTAGTGATTTAGTAAACAATTTTGTATTTTGTTCACAGATAATTAAAAAAATCGGCTTTAATATGTATTTTCTGGCAATAAAATATATGTTTTAATCCACAGGGAAATCCTGGAGATGGATTTTATGGATTTGGTCCAAAAGGTGATCCGGGTAATCCAGGACGAAGGGGTCCTAGTGTAAGTATCATCACCATAACAACTGGATTTCAGATGTGTTATCTCACACTATATATAATGATATGTAAATCTTAATGAAACTTTAACAAGTAAATTTAGATAAGGTCTAAGCTTAGATTTCTGTTAACTTTAAGAGATTTTTTCCATAATAAAGATTTCTGTAATTGATCTAGTTTATGTCTGAAAATGATTGAATCTTGGACATATCTATTTTTAGGGTGATCCTGGCATTCCAGGTCGACCTGGACTCCCTGGCCCTTTTGGCCCTCTAGGTCCTCGGGTAAGAAATGTTCAGTCAATTTCTATTATGACACATATACAATTATCAGAAGACAACAGGATCTCACAAGGAAAATAATAGGTTTTTTTTCCATAGTTTGCTATACCTGTACAGGATTATATATATGTTATAGTTAATATTATTTAGGACAAATTTAATGAAACTACATTGCTTAACAAATTACAGCTCATAAATCTCTTTTTTTATTATATAAACACAAATATTAAATAAGCTTGATATAATAAATGAATACAGTATAAGGGGGATAATTTTTGTCACGATGCACCATTTATTGTTATTGGACAGTTCCTGCAGGAAGGGATCAAAATAACTACATAAATTTTATTTGATCTTGTAACATAAGTCTAGAAATACAACTACATGAAAGAAAATAACTACATATACCTGTCCCAGTGTTGAGGAATTTTTTTGGTCTGTTTTCTTTGGCCATATTTTCAAAATAAAATATATTGACATAAATTTGCTAGATCTTTATGGTATCTCTTCATTATTCCATCAATGAAGCCATCTAAGAAGTGGGGTGGGGTGGGGGGAACAGAAATTGTCCTAAGTAGTACTGAATATTTTTGAGGGTATTCATATGATGCAGTTTTCCTAATTTTCTTGTAGCTCAGTTGAATATTGTGGTACCTTCATTTGTCATAAAAATGTATCTTTTCTAATTAAGTTTTACTTCTGTAAAATTTTTAGGGGCCGACTGGAATTCCAGGAGGTAAAGGGCCAAAGGGAAGCATGGGAGACCAAGGTAGAAATCCCCCCAAAGGTGAAAAGGTCAGTGTTCATTGGTAGTTGAAGTCACAGGTGTGCTTCTGTAGATTAATTGATATCATGCATTATAATCATTCACCACAATTTTGTTGAAGAATAGCACATGTAAATAGTCTAAGAATATTTCATGCAAAATATCTTTTATTATTTAACCAGTGCTAAAGAGGCATTAGCTAGTTTTTTTTTGGTCACCAGTTCAAATGTAAATCATTGAATTTATCATTAAGAAAATTTAAAAACTGTGTAAAATTCCAGGCTAATTGACCTGTTGTGTTGACCTATGATTTACATGATTGTCTGTATGTTTCAGGGAGAGGTAGGATTACCTGGTCTCAAAGGTCCTAAAGGCTCCATCACAACTTTACCAGGAAACAAACCAGACGAGATTCTGATGGGAGAAAAGGGGTATCGGGGAGACCCAGGTGAGGGAGGAAGACCTGGAAGACCCGGATTTAATGGAATGAGTGGTGATCCAGTTAGTGGGATATTTCCTTCTGTTACTCTCTCTGTCATAACAATCCAACTTAACTTGAAAACTGCTCTTTTATTATTCCTTTAACTGAAGGCCATAGACATGAACAATCATTAATAAGTTGTAGTAGAAAAATTTAATTTCATCTTATATAACAATTTTTTGAAATACATGTAACTGAAAAACATAGAGATAGATTTGATTTATAATGTACAGTCTGTAGCTTTCATTGATTTTTACCTGGATTTTTGTTTTTAGGGATTTCCAGGTTTGCCAGGTGATAAAGGGCCTTTTGGGATGCCTGGAATGCAAGGAATGAGGGTATGCAATGATGGGGGGGGGACTCTTTATTTGCCCTTATTTTTATTGCGATTTTAATTTTATGTTTTAGGTATGGTGATAATATGATATTTTGTTTCTATGACCATTTTTTAGGGCAAGAGAGGTAAGGACGGCCCACCAGGACCCTATGGTTTGAAAGGAGAACAGGGAGAAAAGGGGAGACAAGGATATAATGGATTACCAGGAGAAACAGTAAGATCCACCCCTCAAATTAACTAAGGCAAAAAGGCTAATTTTTGATTTTAGTAAAAGGAGTGGCAACAAACAATAACTGATAGACTAGAAAGTTAAGATTTTACACTATTTATGGAGTTCTGAATAAGAAATTTATAATTAGATCTTATGTCACAATCTTCTCATCAGGGTAAATTTTGTAAAATTGTCACCTTTCCTAAGGCTGTTTCTCTGCTTTTAGGGCAGAACTGGAGACCCTGGTTTTCAGGGGATGAGGGGTGACCTTGGAGATCCGGTAGGTTGCCATGACAATACAATTATTTGGCAATGTTACATAATATCTTTATAATGATATTCAAATTTTTTAATACATATGTATGGATTTCAAAAGTAGTAGTCAATTACTTGCATCACATTAATTGCTCAGTACAGTCCTCATTTTGGAAAAATCTAGAATTAGACCCACATTTGTGAACCTTTCTCCTCAAAAATTGCATGTGATTCATTTTTGAATTATGTATGGTTTTACTCCTTTACAACTTTATTCCAAATGTGAAATATTTGGAAGCAATTTCTTTGTGTCATTTCCAAAATAAGAAACAAACTATCCAAACTTATTTCCAATGAATTCTTAATTCTTAATGAATTAAAAAAGCAGTTTTGATTTTACAAAATTTTAGTGTTTAGAATTCAGTTAAATATTCAAGTACATGTAGAAAGATTTAAAAAAAAAATGAAATTGCAGGGTCCAGAAGGAGATCCAGATGGTGGGGGTCAAGGTCGTCCTGGACCCAGAGGTCGACCTGGTGACCCTGGCCCACAAGGTCTTCCAGGATTCCCGGGTAAGGTTTAGGAATTCATTTAATAATCACTTAGTATAAATAGATGTAAGAGTTAATATTTAGAAACACTGTCAGATGATTGATCTTATAATTTGTACACTCACAGGAAATGATGGTCCAGATGGTCAAATGGGACGTGATGGTCCACCTGGTCTACCTGGGCCTGATGGGATACCTGGGAGGAGAGGACCTGTTGGATTCTCCTATCCAGGAGACAAGGGAGACCAAGGTTTTTTTTTTTAGGATTATTATGTTGATTTGCACAAAGTCTAAAAATTTAGTTTTATTATTTATATTATACCCCCGCTCGGAAGGAGAGGGGGATAAACTGTTTTACCCATGTGTGTCTGTCTGTCTGTCCATCTGTGTGTGTGTCTGTCTGTCCATAACAAATTTTGGTTGCAGTTTTCTCAGCAACTACTCATTGCAGATGCTTGAAATTTTAACACAATCTTTGTTTAGGCATGCCATAAGGTGGGATTTATTTTTGTACGAATTCGATGTCAACTTCCTGTTTATCCGTGCATCTGTCCGTATCATACATAACAAATTTTGGTCATAGTTTTCTCAGCAACTACTCATCGCAGATGCTTGAAATTTTAGCACACTCTTTGTTTAGGCATGCCATATGGTGGGATTAATTTTTGTACTAATTCAATGTCAACTTCCTGTTTATCCGTGCGTCTGTCCGTACCATACATAACAAACTTTTGTCGCAGTTTTTTCAGCAACTACTCATCGCAGATGCTTGAAATTTTAACACACTCTTTGTTTAGGCATGTCATATGTTGGGATTCATTTTTGTACGAATTCGATGTCAACTTCCTGTTTATCCGTGCATCTGTCCGTACCATACATAACAAATTTTGGTCGTAGTTTTCTCAGCAACTACTCATCGCAGATGCTTGATATTTTAGCACAATCTTTGTTTAGGCATGCCATATGTTGGGATTCATTTTTGTACGAATCCGATGTCATCTTTCTGTTTATTCATGCGTCTGTCCGTACCATACATAACAAACATTTTATTCGTAGTTTTCTCAGCAACTACTCATCGCAGATGCTTGAAATTTTAACACACTGTTGTTTAGGCACGCCATACGTTGGGATTCATCATTTTTGTACGAATCTGATGTCAACTTCCTGTTTATCCGTGCATCTGTCCGTACCATACATAACAAATTTTGGATGTAGTTTTCTCAGCAACTACTCATCGCAGATGCTTGAAATATTAGCACAATCTTTGTTTAGGCATGCCATATGGTGGGATTCATTTTTGTACGAATCTGATGTCAACTTCCTGTTTATCCTTGCATCTGTCCGTACCATACATAACAAATTTTGGTCGTAGTTTTCTCAGCAACTACTCATCGCAGATGCTTGAAATATTAGCACAATGTTTGGGCATGCCATATAATGGGATTCATTTTTAGCTCACCTGAGCTGAAAGCTCAAGTGAGCTTTTCTGATCACCCATTGTCCGTCCGTCTGTCCGTCCGTCCGTCTGTAAACTTTTCACATTTTCAACTTCTTCTCAAGAACCACTGGGCCAATTTTAACTAAACTTAATACAAAGTATCCTTGGGGGAAGGGGAGCTTAAATTGTTAAAATAAAGGGCCAAGTCCCCTTACAAGGGGAGATAATCAAGAAAAGACAAAAATAGGGTGGGGTCTTAAAAAAATCTTCTTCTCAAGAACCACTGGGCCAGAAAAGCTGAAACTTACATGGAAGCATCCTGGGATAGTGTAGATTCTAAATTGTTCAAATCATGACCCCCGGGGGTAGGGCGGGGCCACAATAGGGAATCCAAGTTTTACATTGAAATATATAGGAAAAATCTTGAAAAATCTTCTTCCTAAGAACCACTGGGCCAGAAAAGCTGAAACTTACATGGAAGCATCCTTGGGTAATGTAGATTCTAAATTGTTCAAATCATGACCCCCGGGGGTAGGGCGGGGCCACAATAGGGAATACAAGTTTTACATTGAAATATATAGGAAAAATCTTTAAAAATCTTCTTTTCAAGAACCACTGAGCCAGAAAAGCTGAAATTTATGTGGAAGCATCCTCAAGTAGTGTTCACTCTAAATTTTTCAAATCATGAGGGGATGGGGGGGGGGCACAATAGGGAATCCAAGTTTTACATTGAAATATATAGGAAAAATCTTTAAAAATCTTCTTCTCAAGAACCACTTAGCCAGAAAAACTGAAACTTAAGTGGAAGCATCCTTGGGTAGAATAGATTCTAAATTGTTAAAATCATGACCTCCGGGGGTATGGCGAGGCCACAATAGGGAATCCAAGTTTTACATTGAAATATATAGGAGAAATCTTTAAAAATCTTCTTCTCAAGAACCACTGAGCCAGAAAAGCTGAAACTTATGTGGAAGCATCCTTGGGTAGTGTAGATTCTAAATTGTTCAAATCATGACCCCCGGGGGTAGGGTGAGGCCACAATAGGGAATCCAAGTTTTACATTGAAATATATAGGAAAAATCTTGAAAAATCTTCTTCTCAAGAACCACTGGGCCAGAAAAGCTGAAACTTATGTGGAAGCATCCTTGGGTAGTGTAGATTCTAAATTGTTCAAATCATGACCCCCGGGGGTAGGGCGGGGCCACAATAGGGAATACAAGTTTTACATTGAAATATATAGGAAAAATCTTTAAAAATCTTCTTTTCAAGAACCACTGAGCCAGAAAAGCTGAAATTTATGTGGAAGCATCCTCAAGTAGTGTTCACTCTAAATTTTTCAAATCATGAGGGGATGGGGGGGGGGGCACAATAGGGAATCCAAGTTTTACATTGAAATATATAGGAAAAATCTTTAAAAATCTTCTCAAGAACCACTGGACCAGAAAACTGACACTTATGTGGAAGCATCCTGGGGTAGTGTAGATTCTAAATTGTTCAAATCATGGCCCCTGGGGGTAGGGCGGGGCCACAATAGGTATTACAAGGGGGGAAGTCTGGTAATGAACAGCATGGCCAAAGTTACTCAGGTGAGCGATGTGGCCCATGGGCCTCTTGTTTACAAATCCAATGTCAATTTCTTGATTATCACTGTGTTTGTCCATAACTGAACTTGTGTATTCACATCAGAGCGGGGGCATTATTAGTGAGCATTGGCTCACAGACTTCTTGTTTTCCTTGAATAATCATAGCATTGTGCACTTGTTTGTATTTTCTCAAACCCTAATTAACATTTTCTAAGCTCAAGCAATGATTACTTATTTTATTCAAGGTGGCTTTGGTCTTGATGGAGTGCCTGGATTGCCTGGAATACCTGGATTAAAAGGAGTGCCAGGAGATTTGGGACCACCTGGAGAAACAGTTCAAGGATACCCCGGTGAACAGGGCCGAGTAGGAAGACCTGGTCTCGATGGACTTCCTGGTACTAGGGGAGAACCTGGTCCTGAGGGATTCCCTGGAATCCCTGGAGATGGTCTGGATGTTACTGGTCCAAGAGGTCCTTCAGGATTTCCCGGAGAGGAGGGAGATCCAGGAATCTCTGGAGAGGATGGGCGTGATGGAATCCCAGGAGAAAGAGGTGTGTCTTTTTTCTTTTCAATATATTAATAGATAGTTTGAAAAAAATGTTGAATTTGTTAAATAATAATGAGCTTTAATACTATAGCACCAACTTGAAAGAGTTGTTATTCAAAATCTGAATTTTACTGCTCTTACCTGTTAGACAGCTGACTATGCTGTGCTTTATGAAGGCTAGTTAGCTGGTTCTTACCCTCTGACCATCATTTGACTAGTAGGCTTGTGTAAAATCAGAGCAGATCTAAATAAAATGATAGCATTGTCATGTTTGTGGATATCTTAGGAAACTAAAAAGGATTGACTTAAAATGTTAAATAGCTGTGTCAATGGGGTGTATGGTAATAATAGGCATTGTGGATCATTAACCTTTCGTTCAATCACAATACATGTGAACCTATCAAGGTTTTCCCTTTTCACCATGAATTAACTAGCTTTGTTGTAAAGCCAATAAGTCTTTTTTCTTCATGCAATTTTTTCCCTATCCAATTTCAGGTAGAAGAGGTGAAGACTGTGGAGTTTGCCCTGGGGGTGAGCCCGGTTTTAGGGGAGATCCAGGCGATCCTGGTTTCGATGGACTTCCTGGACGACCAGGTCAACCAGGTTTCCCAGGACAACCAGGAGAACCAGGAGAAGGGGGCATACCTGGAATAGCTGGTCAAAAGGGCATACCGGTAAGTGAAACCAGATGAAAAATGTATCTATCCAATGTCTTAGATTGTAAAAGTATTACAAGCTTCAGTTACCTGTAGTTGCTAGGAATACTCTTCAACAAAATATATGTTGCTCAAATCTCAGTCAATAACTTTTTCGTTTTTTATAAAGTTACATACATCCATAACTTGACAATTGGGATGCCATCTGTATGTAAGAGGATAATTTGTGCCAGTTCACATTCGGTACTTTGAAAATGGTGTAAGCAAATTAATGACTATAAAATACAGTCAATTCTCGAAATATTGCCATTTGATTCATGCAATCCTCGCAATAATGCCATGATTTATCAGGAATGTTTTCCTGCTTTATAAAATTTTCTTTATAATGCCAAATTCACATACCACAATCCGCCACCCTGTTTTCACAATAAACGTCCATTCCAAAGTGTTAGTTATCTCAATATACCGCCAAAGGTGCATGTAGTCAATGAAGCGTTTAATTGGTTGTCGCTACCGAGATCACCATTGAAAAAACAGGCAAGGTAATTACAGAATTAAATAAACAATAAATTTTATTAAACATGAACTGGAATTTAAAAATTGGTTTCTGTTTAATAAAAATGATTTAGTCATGGCTTCGCCAAGCAATTGTTCTTAAAGTTCTCCAACAACTATATTGGTTTGACAATCCCTACTTCAAACGATGCAAAGTTTGCTTTAAAAATAGTGATGCAGTATTAATTGTGAAAGTTTCAGCAATGACAATGCCTTGAACAAATGTATGTACAGGAGTTCATATTATACAAATATTGACTGTGTTTTGGGGCAACACTGATTATGTTAGCCTCCAAGGGATGAAATATTGCCCAATGTGGAGCGGAGGGCAATATTTTCATCCCGAGGAGACAAACATAATCAATGTTGCCCGAAAACACAGTCAATAACTGTTTTGTTATATGAAAAACAAATCATTAAAATAGTATTTTGTTTTAAATCAATTATCTGCATCTTCAGTGTAGACCTAATCTTGCCTTGATTGTGTTACTTGGTGTCTATTGTGACGTTATGTTTTTTGGAAGTCGCGCAGGTATCATGACATCACAGTAAATCAATCTTCTTATCTTCTCATCAGAATCAAAATGAATAAAAATGTGGGAATACTCTCTTTGTCGGTCAATAGTTAAAATTAAATGACCGGTCAATATTTTTCGGAGGAGCTAATATCAATTACGTTGACTAATTCTCTTTATAGAGAATATAGGGACTATTCTTTACTGAATATAACAATACATATTATTGGCAATAGAAGAGGACAATCCACACTGCATTTTTTGAAACAAAATTATCATACATAAAAAAGCTATTTGAAGCATTTTCTTATTTTGAGATGCGTTTTTTATATTATAATAAATACTACTAAGAAAATAAATGCTAAATTTCTAAGAATGGTAACTCTACTTCTTGTTTCCCCAAAGATGGGAAATTCAATTCATCCCAAATTTGTTATAGCACATTGAATTCTAAATTACAAAAGGTGGTGATTAATTGAGAATTTACTGTAGATGTAATGTAAGAGTCCAATAATTTTAAAGATTGGACCGATAGACAGTTCAATATCAAAATTGTTGGAATGCTCCCCTTAACCTTTGATTTTTTTTAGCTCACCCAAGCCAAAGGCTCAAATGAGCTGATTTAATTTTTTACCTGAATAAGGGTTTATCGTAATTTTGTATTTTTGAAAACTGCACTGAAGTTGGATAAAACTTTCAGGGTCCAGATGGTTTTCCTGGAGAAGTTGGTAGGGTTGGACCTAAAGGTGAGCCTGGGGATTTGGAAGTCCCCTCCACCCTAAGAATGAAGGGGAAGCCTGGTGAGCAGGGACCAAGGGGACCAGTTGGCAGAGCAGGATCACCAGGACCCGGTGGCCCCCGCGGACCCCCAGGTTTCTCTGGGATACCTGGAGAAAGGGTAAGAGTAACTACTTCATGTAAAAGAAAAATCAAATTTCCTTTCATAGTCTGTTAGCTTTTAAGAAGTAGGACTTTGTTAGCTTTTGAGAAGTAGGACTTGTATGATGAAAATTTGTTGTCTTACAGTTCTACTTGCTTTACATTTTTTCAACTCTATGGATCTAGAATGATACGAAATAAAAAAAAAAGTATATAGATAATGCACAGAATAAATGAACTGGAAATAGTACCAGCACATTGTGCATAAAATTAATAAGTTTGTTGCATTTAGTCACACCTTCTAGTTGCACACCACTGAAATCAGTGGTGTGCAACCTTTTTAGATAATTGACAGTCCATTTGGGCTTTGTTTAGAAAGACGTAATTTTTTAAATAAATGATGAATAGATGATATAAATGGCAAAAGTCCATCAATAATAGCCCAAAAATTTACAGAAAACTGACTACTGTATACAGGGTTATTTTGCCCTTTCACACTTGCAAATAATTTGATAATTTTACCCCATTTTAAATTCACCCTATCACAGTTCTGTTTAAGAAAATTTATACTGTGTTTTTTGAATTCACCCCATTTTTAAATTCACCCACCTGTGAGTAGGATGAAAGGGGCAAAAATTTCAAAATTATACAGTATTTTAAAAAGATTTTTTTGTATGCAACATTTCTCAAACAAAGCTACTTAATCTTGGACTCTATAAATCACAAAACGTATTGAAAACATGTCATCATGAATGGAGATAAAGATAGACAAAAGAGATGGCATTATGGAAAGAAATTTAATTGTTTAAATACATGCATATAGATATTGTTGATATTTCCAGGGTATGGTTGGAGACCCAGGTTTAGAGGGCTTAGATGGCTTGCCTGGACTACAAGGGGAAGATGGCCTGCCTGGTGAATTTGGAGATTCCATTCCTGGAGAAGTTGGACGCTCTGGACCTAAAGGATTTCCTGGACTGGATGGTTATGAGGGGCCACCTGGATTAAAAGGTAGCATCTTTTTACCAAGGCAGTATATAGAATAAGTAAGGAGGGAAGGCATGCCATTTCGTTTTTTAGATTCTATAAGATGATATCCCCCTCTCCAAAAAAGAAAGAAAGAAACAAAATGACAAATGAAATACATAAACAAATGAAAATTCACAAATACACTTTCTAATGCCCACATTTGGAAAATTGCATGTTGCTTCTTGCCATTAGTTTCGTATTTTAATGTTCAAATGACAGGAATTGTTTCTTAAAAGATTTCTTTTTTTACCTGATCTGCAGGAGACAAAGGTGAACCCTCCAGAATCAACATTCCCCCAGGAAAGAAGGGAGAGCCTGGAGTTATGGGAATTCCAGGACAGGACGGCCGGGATGGATTCTCAGGATTACCAGGTTAAAAATATCAATGTTTACCTGTATATATCACATAAAAATAGGCTAATATAGGGATACAAATAGAGCTGCATATAATTGTTTGATTCTTACAGTGTATCAGGAATTTTGGATAACTTTTCAGAATGTTTCCAAAATTTTTTTGTAGCTCACCTGAGCTGAAAGCTCAAGTGAGCTTTTCTGATCACCCATTGTCCATCGTCCGTCCGTCTGTAAACTTTTCACATTTTCAACTTCTTCTCAAGAACCACTTGGCCAATTTTAACTAAACTTGGTACAAAGTATCCTTGGGTGAAGGGGAGTTTAAATTGTTAAAAGAAAGGGCCAAGTCTCCTTACAAGGGAGATAATCAAGAAAAGACAAAATAGAGTGGGGTCATTAAAAATCTTCTTCTCAAGAACCACTGGGCCAAAAAAGCTGAAACTTATGTGAAAGCATGCTGGGAAAGTGTAGATTCTAAATTGTTCAAATCATGACCCCCGGGGGTAGGGTGGGGCCACAAAAGGGAACCCGAGTTTTACAATGAAATATGCAGAAAAAAAATCTTCTCAAGAACCACTGGGCCAGAAAAGGTGAAACTTATGTGGAAGCATCCTGGGGTAGTGTAGATTCTAAATTGTTCAAATCATGACCCCTGGAAATAGGGCAGGGCCACAATAGTATTACAAGGGGGGAAATCTGGTAAAGAACAGCATGGCCAAAGTTACTCAGGTGAGCGATGTGGCCCATGGGCCTCTTGTTTGTTTTCTTCCAAAATTTAAAAAAAGTTTAAAAACATTGAATAAAAATTATTATTTGAATTGAACTTTTTAAAATGGAATACAGCAGATTCAACACATTGGAAGAACAATCTTCATTAAAGGATTGGAAATGCCAAGGACAGCTGAAATTGCTTTCTCAATATATCCGTATTTTTCTGTTATGTCCAATTAACAACTTATTTTATACACCTGGGTGAAAACATGAATTAGTTCTAAGCATGATATCACTGTTACTACTTTCACTATTAACTTTTCTGTAAGTTAATATTCCAGATATTTTAAATTAGGATTTAATCTTATAGCTCTTTTGTAGGAATGAAAGGGGAGCCCGGCCTTGTTGGTATACCTGGTGAAGTCGGACGAGTTGGGATGAAAGGAGAGAGTGGTCGACGAGGAATTCCTGGTGAGAGGGGCCGTGTGGGTATCAAGGGATTCCCTGGAGTGCCAGGGTTTGCAGGACTACCTGGTCTACCTGGCCAAGCAGGTGTTCCAGGTGAATCAGGTGTGGTGGGACTGCCAGGGTTACCGGTAAGTTTGCCTCTTCTGTGTAAGGTTTTCGGAACAAGTGGTTCACAAAATTTGTACATGTAGTTTTCCTTTGAATTTTTCTTTGTATTTATGACACCTGGCAATCTTGAAATCATGACAGTGCATTTTATTTAATGGATGTGAATTTTCTAGGGAGATCAAGGTATTCCTGGACTGGATGCACCTCCTGTCGAACTTCTGAAGGGGGAGCAGGGAGAACCAGGCTTCCCTGGCAGGGAGGGAGAAAGGGGTTTCCCTGGAGAAATTGGCCGTGTAGGAAGACCTGGATATGATGGGCAAAAGGGAATGAGAGGTAAAATATCTAATTAAAATTTATATATAGCAGTGTTGCATAGTTCTCTGTGCTACCATAATTATGAGGTGACTATCTTAAGGGTACCCTGAATTAAACAATATGAAAAGTGTCCTTTTTTGAGACCCTTCCATAAGCTTGATTGGGAGGCTAATGATTGCTTTCATTTTGAATTAGCCTATGGAGGAGTTCAGTTCTATTCTGATTACATTTCAAGGAAATTTTAGAAAGCAAAAATTTGACAAATTCATTATCTCAAAAGTTTTGGGGCTTTATTTTGAATTTTCAAATTTAATAATCACTGTTTTATCACTAGTATGCATTATCAAAATCAATTGATCATCCTGTCTGGGTTTTTTTTTTTTTTTTTTTTTTTTTGCTATTTCACTTGGATTTGAATCAAATTTATTTGAAAATTTTATTTTATTAACAATTTTTTTTCATGTAAAATTAATCAATATCGCTTCAAAGTAATGCCCCAAAGAAAAGGTTTGATAAAGAAAAATGAGGAGATTCATCCCCACAAAAATATGTATTTTTACTTTGTTATGATGATGTTGTCAGGTGAGAGTGGTCCCTATGGAGCGCCTGGATTCCCTGGATTAAAAGGAGAGCAGGGAGGTGTTATTTTTGGATTTCCTGGACCCAAAGGATTCAGAGGACAAGATGGCATCCCAGGTAAACTATCCAATCCGAGTCCACTTGTTTAATACACAAACTTGATTTCTCCATTGCCTGAGTCATTTTACATGTATTTAAAGAACAGCTAGGTAATGTTGACATAAATTTGCTGATGGACCGATCTAGTGTGTTTCTATTCACCCCTCAGTTAGGAAAGATAACTCTTTAATTTATTATTTGATTAAAAAAAATTCAAAATGAAGCTTTAAATCTTTTTAGCTCACCTGAGCCAAAGGCTCAAGTGAGCTTTTCTGATCAAAATTTGTCCGTTGTCTGTCGTCGTTGTCGTTGTTGTTGTAAACTTTTCACATTTTCATCTTCTTCTCAAGAACCACTGGGCCAATTTCAACCAAACTTGCCACAAAGCATCCTTGGGTAAAGGGGATTTAAGTTTGTTCAAATGAAGGGCCACACCCTCTTTCAAGGGGAGATAATTAAGAATTAGTGATAATTTAGTGGTATCTTTTAAAAATCTTCTTCTCAAGAACCACTGGGCTGTAAAAGTTGAAACTTATGTGAGACCTTCATTACATAGTGTAGATTCAAGTTTGTTCAAATCATGACCCCCTGGGGTAGGGTGGGGCCACAATGGGGGATCAAAGTTTTACATAGGAATATATAGGAATAAATCTTTAAAAATCTTCTCCTTAAGAACAACTAAGCCACGATTAGTCATATTGATATGGAATCATCCTCAGGTAGTGTAGATTGAAGTTTGTTCAAATCATGACCCCCAGGGGTAGGGTGGGGCCACAAGGGGGGATCAAAATTTTACATAGGAATATGTAGAAAAAATCTTTAAAAATCTTTTTCTCAAGAACAACAAAGCCACAATTAGGCATATTGATACGGAATCATCCTCAGGTAGTGCAGATTCAAGTTTGTTCAAATCATGACCCCTGGGAGTAGGGTGGGGCCACAATGAGGAATCAAAGTTTTACATAGGAATATATAGAACAAAATCTGTAAAAATCTTCTTCTCAAGAACAACAAAGCCACAATTAGTCATATTTATATGGAATCATCCACAGGTAGTGCAGATTCAAATTTATTCAAATCATGACCCCCAGGGTAGGGTGGGGCCACAATGGGGGATCAAAGTTTTACATAGAAATATGTAGGAAAAATCTTGAAATTGTTTTTCTTAAAAACAACAAAGCCACAATTAGTCATAATTTATATGGAAGCATCCTCAGATAGTGTAGATTCAAGTTTGTACAAAATCATGACCCCCGGGCGAGGGGGGGGGGGCACAATGGGGGATCAAAATTTTACATAGGAATTTATAGAAAAAAATCTTTAAAAATCTTTCTCTCAAGAACAACAAAGCCTCAATTAGTCATATTGATATGGAATCATTCTCAGGTAGTGTAGATTAAATTTTGTACAAATCATGACCCCCAGGGGTAGGGTGGGGCCACAATGGGGGATCAAAATTTTACATAGAAATATGTAGAAAAAAATCTTGAAAAATCTTCTTCTCAAGAACAACAAAGTCACAGTTAGTCATATTGATGTGGATTCATCCTCAGGTAGGGAAGATTCAAGTTTGTATCAAATCATGACCCCTCGGGGTAGGGTGGGGCCACAAGGGGCAATCAAAGTTTTACATAAGAATATACAGAAAAAAAAACTTGAAAAATCTTCTTCCCAAGAACAGCAAAGCCTTGTTAAGTCATATTGATATGGAAGCATTCTCAGATAGTGTAGATTTAACTTTGTTCAAATCATGACCCCCAGGGTTAGGGTGGGGCCACAATGTGGGATCAAATTTTTACATAGGAATATATAGGAAAAAATCTTTTCATCAACAGAAAAGACATGTTTAGTCATATTGATATGGAAGCATCCTCAGGTAGTGTAGATTCAAGTTTGTTCAAATGATATGGGGGGGGGGGGGGGGTTAGGGAGGGTCCACAATGGGGGATCAAATTTTTAACAAGGGAATATATAGGAAAAAAATCTTTAAAAATCTTCTGCTCAAGAACAGTAAAGCCATTTGTTATATTGATATGGAAGCATCCTCAGGTAGTTCAAAATCCAAGCCCCCTCCCCTTTAAACTTTTCAATACTGAAGTGATTTGTGCTTTTTCCTAGCCAATGTGCTCAGGTGAGCGATGTGGCCCGTGGGCCTCTTGTTGTGTTACAATTTCCATTTCATGCATCTCAGTATGATTCAAAGTTCTTTGAAGTGTAAGAAATGGTCTTGTAAAAAGTTTACATTTGTACTCTATAAAAATACAATAATAAATTCATTTTTAGAGAAATCAAATGTCCTTTAATCTGACCTTAGATACTTAATGTTTATTAGCATGATATGAAATAAGAAGTGATCTGTGATGTGATCCAATGATAGCACAAGCTTTATGTAATTATGATTATACACTATGTACCAGTATTACATAACAATTGAAGTAAATAGAAGAACTTAAGTGACATTTGAGTTTTAAAAACATGCAATTTTCTCCAGAGGCCTGGATACCTATAGTGTTTTATCCTAAAATATATTTATTGATTAATTTTCAATCAGACAGTGCACAGAGGGTGCTTTTATTCACATTTCCTGATAATATTTTTGAAATTTGAAGAAATACCATGGGTTAATACACATTGAGAATTCAGATACATTTTTGTGAGCATTTTCAATTACTAACTCCTGATTTTCAGAATCTGAGGATCAAAAAACAGAAAAACCTATACTATAAAGTTATATTTATTTCATATAATTTTTTAGTGTATATACCAGCAGTTTATTCTATCATAAATATTGTCTTTCTTTGTTCGTTTGTATGGGAATTAGCATTGCAGAAAAAATTTACATACTGTAACCCGGCGCTTTCTTGGGTTATGCATTTTTTCTGCAACAGCTGCAACATTAATTCCCATACTAACAACCAAAGAAAGCATTTTATTGTTTAAATTATGTATGTAGCTGAGAATTAGATTACAATACAAATTTATTGTTTTGTGGATTGAGTTGTTGTATTTATATCACTATCATTTTGTTGTTGATAATGACATATTTTGTCATTATTTTGTTGGTTTTAGGAGAGAGTGGTTTAGTTGGTGCACCTGGAGACCCAGGGTTGCCAGGGTTACCAGGAAGAGATGGATTAAAGGGTGAGAGGGGTATACCTGGAGGAGATGGATTGGATGGAGTTCCGGGTCGTGAGGGACAACCGGGAGAGCCAGGATTAAATGGATTGCCGGGTTTTGATGGCAAGTACAGCTTATTAGGGCCCAGCAAGGATTTGCGGGTGCCCTATAGTAATCACTCTGTCTGTCTGTCTGTCTGTCCATCTGTCTGTCCGTCCGTCTGTCTGTCTGTCCGTCTGTCATTCTTCCGTCCACAAATTTTCCGTTTTTTTCTAATAACTTTTTTTGTAGTTGACCAATTAAGTTCAAATTTGGTATGTTGGTTGAAGAGGCAGTAAGACATATTTTGGTACTAAGTTTGGTTCTCTATGTCATCTAGTTTGGAGCTGGGGTGGTGGGGTAGATTCCTTAACTTTACATTAGAAGAATGCCAGGGCATAGAGAGATAACTGCTGAGAATGTTCCTATTGTAAAGTATGAAAACTGCAACTAGTCCCATGGGATAAATTAGCTTTCCTCTAGAAGAAAATCCAAAGCATTATCTGTTTCTGTCAAATTGAGATTAATTAACACCTCTGTCTGTAAATGAAGTTTGTTTTGAAGTTAAGGTCAATTCTGAATGATGTTTACATTCTCTGAAATGTGGATTTAAATAATGTTCATACTTTATTTTGGTAAAATACACAATGAGTTATGATTTTATTGAATTCTAAAGACAAGATATACATCAAGATATGTTTTTTTGTTTTTTTTTATTATTTATTTATTCATTTTTTTTTTTTGCTGCCTTATGTAAATTCAAGAATACATGTACTATTAATTTTAACAGGTAGTCCGATAATGAACTCATTCTATCATTACTGAAAAAGTTCTTATTGTAAACTTGGAAGAAAAGGATGAGAGAGCAGTACAATTAATCCCCTGGGATTAATTATCTTGTCTGGGGCAGAAAATTTTCCAAGCTTATCTTTATTTGTCACTTTAAGATAAATTAACCTTTGTCTGCAACTGATGTTTGTTTTGAAGTTAAGGTCAAGCCTGGGTGATATTTGCGTTCACTGAAGGCTGGCATTTTATAAAACACATGCTTTATTCTTGTTTAAATATACATTTAATTGAGTTATTATAGATATGTTTTTTACTGCCTTATGTAAATACAGGGATACTCTTTACAGGTAGTTGGATATTTAGGAATTATCTTGAAATTTTATAAATACAGTTGTTATTGCATATTCTTCTTCATATATTTTTTAATTTTTGTAATCAATTAAAATTCTCATTCTGTAAGCTGCACCCTTATATTTCTACCCCTCGGCGGGGCCCTTGCTGACTGGTCAGTTTTCTAGTTACTGTCTATAGATTGTAAGATCCACATGATTAGTTTTCTGTGAAACTTGATCAAATTTTGTATAAATTTTGTTGTACAGTACCGACCAGACATAACCTAACAGAAAACGAACCCAGAGCGCACCCGGGGTTCGCTTTCTGGGTTCGCTTCGGTTTCGCTATAGCTGACCCCGAGTGAAACCGGAGCGGACCCCGAGCGAACCCGCAGCAGACCCAGAGCAAACGCCGAAAGCGAACCCCAAATTCAGTAGCGAACCCAGAAAGCGAAGGCGCGTTTGGTGTTGTGTAACAGAGCTGTCAATGTTGATTAGCGATAAGACGTGTTAATCAATCAGCGCGTTGACCCATCAGCATGCCAGTTTGTTATTCGATGTAATAAAACATTGTAGAAGCAAAGCGTGTTAATGTAAAGTGTGAAACTATTATTAACATGATTAAAAAAAATTTATTTATATTTTAATTATCCAGGTAGCATGTTATTTTTACATATTTATTTTCTTTATTTTTTATTTTTAAAATCTATTAACATTTCGTCAATTTATCAGACAAAACATACTTTCATGTATAAAAGAAAAAAAGAAGATAATCGTTATTACAATTGTTACTAAAAATGAAAAAAAGGTTTTTGACAAATCATTGCATTTCATCATCTCAAGTTACTGTACAAGATAATGTATATGTACATGTACATGCTTTCATTCAATTATTTTATTTTTATAATTCTAATTTATATTTTCGTTTAAATCCAGATCAACATTCAAATTATTGATCTTCTTAATTGAAAATGAAAAAAAAAAATGAATGTACATGTATGTCCGATCATAAACAACTATGGTATTATTTTGATTTATCTTCTACAAGAAAAATAATGTGAAGCTTTAATTAGCTTGTTTGTTTGTTTTTTTTTTTAAACTGAAATAAAAGGAAATAAAAATGAAGCGCGATTTACATAATTGAACAAACTAATTATCGGTAGTAAATAAGCAGTATAGTAAGTCGTACAGTATTGTATTCTCTTAAAATAGTGTAACTTTTTATGATAAAGCGTATTTAAGATATTTTTACAATTTTTCTCTGAAGTTTATTATATTAACTGCTAATTGTGGTCTTGATTGTTTTATATCAATACATCAAAAATGTACATTGAAAAAAAATTTCCACAAATTACATAAATATTTAGTCGGCAAATGTACACGACATGATTGTTGGGGTTACTTTTAATCCCGGATGCTTATTATTATTTTTTTGATATATAATTTCAGCAAATGAATGAATAAAAAAAATTGCTGATTTTTGAAATTCATAAATGGAAAGACGGATATAGTTTAAAATCATTTTTTGGCCATCTTTTAAAAATCTTATACCCCCTTACTGCATATAATAAAATCCAATTGAATCAAAACTCACGGCACACCTATATCATGTGATAGAACATGCAGCATTCGATCATAAATTACATCTTTAAGTATCAAAAAGATTTTAAAAAAGACAATTTTCCAAAGTCGGAGAATTACATAATCATTTGTAATCTAAAATAACTACATGTATTAAGTCTTATTTACATGTAAGTTCAAAAATATCCATTTCTAAAAATTTTTTACTGTTTTCCAAAGTCGATGAATAATCCAATAATTATTTTTAATCTAAAATATCTATCAATTAAGCCTTATTTCGTTTTAAAAATATCAACTCCTTTCTATTTTTAACTTTTTGGCGTAAATATTGTGCGTTTGCTTTAATAATCGTGAATGATTGTGTAACGTGAAGAATCGTGTACTTGAAGGATCGTTTGTGTAACAGGTTTAATCGTGCGGAATTGTTCTTGTATATGTTGTCAACAATAATGTTGCAGTCACTGTACATGTTCATGTATCGATCACCACAAAAACAACAATGATCGATTTCAATACTGTATTTTGGAATATACAAGGGGCGGGGCTTACTCGCGGCAAGATTAAAGCGAGGTCCGCTTCACGCTTCAGTGTGTAAAGCAAACCCAGAAAGCAAACGCTGGGTTCGCTCTAGCGGACCCAGAGCTGACCCAGAGCGAACCCGAAGCGCACCCAAGGCGAACCCAGAGTGCACCCAGAATTTCTGAAAGCGGACCCCGAGCGAACCCAGAAAGCGAACCCGGGGTGCGCTTTGGGTTCGCTCTGGTGTTAGGTTGTGTCTGGTTGGTACTGTACATACCATTTATTTTAAGTTTTAGATATAAGTTCAGTACTTTGTAGTTAATTTAGAAAACATGTAGAGCAAGTGCAACAAATATGGTTTATGCTGAGATACATGCATTAGAACTGATAAATGCTTGATCACCATGCCATCTCTGATGTAAAAGGTAGTCTCATTTAACCTATGTACTATTTTTAGGACTACCTGGAATGAAGGGAGAAACTGGATTCCAAGGAAGAACCGGGGAACCAGGTCTGCCTGGACAACCAGGAATACCAGGAGTAAAAGGTTCGTGTCCTTCTAGAATACTGTCCACTTATTGTTGGAAATTGTTATGAAGCATTGGATATACATGTCCCTCCGAAGCTAGAGAAATCTGCACAAAAAATGCTAGGACTGGTTTTGAAAAAAAAGAGGCCAAGTTCATGACTCTAATGAATTTATGACTTAATTGAATATAACAAGCTATAAATAAAGGTATGTATTCCTTGTGACAACCTTTCTTTGGGTCCTATTATTTCTGACTTCATGACTTTGACCTGGTAGTTTGGCCTACTTTTGAAAAACTTTCACATATGGGGGCATCACTGTTTTACAAACAAATCTTGTTTGTTCTATACAAATACTTTGAAGACTGAAAATATTTGGGTACATGTATATACAGACATACCATGCAGAAAACACTATGTATAATTTTTCATAACTGTAAATTCCTGTGATTATATAACATGTATTTTAAATGTAGGTCTTTCACTGCAGAGTTCATGTGATAAAAGGCTTTGCTAAAAATATACATTCAATGTAAGATCATAAGAATACTTAAAAAATATACATGTACTGTTTATAACCTTTATTAGGAGAAAGGGGAGAACCTGGACTTCCCGGATTTCCAGGAGAGTTTGGACGTCCAGGGCTAAATGGAGAACCCGGAGAGGTGGGATTCCCAGGGGTTGAAGGTGACAGAGGTCAACCTGGTCTGCCAGGGTTACCTGGAATCACAGGAGACAATGGATTTCCAGGTACATATCAGGAATACTAATCATTTACTGATTAGGAAAACCAAGAAAACTTAGTCATTTATTGAAAATAAACCTTAAAAAAAAAGTGTGTACAACCCACAGGCACTTAAGGACAGACGATACGTTCCTCAATAATGTATAATTTTTTCTAAGAATTTGTCATTGAAGTAATGCTACTTTAACATGTTTACTTGCAAAAAATTGAGGTACCTTACCAGGCAATTGTGCAAGATACCAGAGGATGTTGTTTCCTATAAAATTCTTTTGGAAAAAACTTGATTTGCCAATATCACATTTTTTTAGTGTTTCAATTTTTTAAAGACAATTTGAAACAAGTTTAGAAATCAGAAGGTAATTAAAATTTGGAATAGTTTCCATACAATACGAAGATATGCAAAACAGATATTTGAGGAACGTATCGTCTGACCTTAATTAAAGTATTATTCCTTTCTTGATAAAATTCAATGGACTAGAATTTTGGCATTATCAGTTTGTTTTCTGTTTTCACTTAAAGTTACATAATGAGTCAAACTCGTGTTTCTTTTAAGATAATTGTATCACAAAACAAAAGATTTATGTGAAATATGAATATAGCAAAGTTTTGAAAACTCAGCTGCACTGTAAAGCAAGAAAAGAACTGCAAAATGTAAGTTCCGGAAAAACAAGTGTTGTATCTATCGCGTAATTTTTATCCTCAATGTCAACAATGTCAAGGTCACGCGTCCTTTATTTTTAGCGTGAATCTTGTAAACAACATTGAATTGGAGCAAGCAAAAGTTAGGAATATTTTCTGATAATCTTTTTTGAAGATTGTATCAAAATTCCTGGTCATCTGACATTTATATCTATGGAATTGACACCATGGTAAATTCTTCAACTTTTCAGCGCAATTGCGTACAATAAAGTGGAAAGAGTGAAGCAATATTTTTGTGTTGGGTTATACAAAGATTTTTTTTACTTTTATTTTTCTCCATAAAAGTAGATATTTTAGGTTCTGAAACCTGTAATTTTCTGAAACCTAATATCTTCAAGAACTAAACAAAATTTGCATGTGTCATGCAAAAATTCTACTTTTGTCAATTTTCCCATTTTTCCGTCACGGTGTCACTTTAAAAAATGTATTTGGATCGGAATGTAAGGGAAATAACTTTGATTCACCTAGTTATATGTTGCTCCTGTATACTAATGGACAGGTGAATTACCATGCTTCTATTTTCAATCACAGGTGAAGATGGGACAGTTGGAAGGCCTGGACAAAATGGACTGCCTGGGCTGAAGGGAGAACGTGGAGAAGTGGGGATATCCATCCCAGGAGAACGAGGTAAACATAGCAGTGGTAAACTGTTACTAAAAAAAGAGACTGTGTTCTAAGATAGGACTTCACTTACAGTGCAAAAATCATGATGGGTTATATTTTTTGCACAATTTAGTAAACATATGGTTGTATTGAAGTGCTTGTTACATATTCAGCTTAAAGTACACCTATTCACTCTTCAAGATTCAGTTTTTTGTAAGATATAACATAGAAATTACAAAAAATCTACAGTCCAGAGGTAGAACATAAAAATTCTGCATATTTTGACTGGTATGATATGATTTGTAAAATAGATTAGACTGACTGATCTTATATATTCTAAAGAGATATGGCTTATTAAATGTAATGTTAATTTGAATTATAGGACGAAATGGATTACCAGGGTCAGATGGCTTCCCAGGGCTGAACGGAATGAAGGGTGAGGTAGGAGAGCGAGGACTGGGAGGAATTCCAGGTAAGAAGTTAGTGGTACAGAATACCTGGTGTAAATTACAGGTACATCAATTCCAGATGTGGAGTTGGTGGGTACAGAATGCCTGGTGTAAATTACATGTACAAATGTACATCAATTCCAGATATGGAGTTAGTGGGTACAGAATGCCTGGTGTAGATTACATGTACATCAATTCCAGATAAGGAATTAGTGGGTACAGAATACCTGGTGTAGATTACATGTACATCAATTCCAGATAAGGAATTAGTGGGTACAGAATACCTGGTGTAGACTACATCATGCAATATCTACTTATGAGAGACTACATTGATTAACTAAGAAAAGTAGTCAAATTAAAGAGGTCTGGTCTATATTAATCAAAAATTGGTGAAATATCAGAGATACAGTTGACCATGGGTCACCTGTTACTTTTTGAAACTCCTCTTTTTAGGTCACTTGAGACAGGTGACCTATTGCTATCTGTTTCATCCATAGTTTCATTTCCATGTGAAATATATGGAGATAACGAACAGTATTCAAGCTCAAAAGTCCATTATACAATACAAAATAGGAGCAGAGCAAACACGGACCTCCAAACATCAGAGGTGGGATCAGGTGCCATGGAGGAGTGAGCATCCCTGCCGAGAGACTGAACCAATTTATATAACATCTATGGATAAAGTGGAACAATAATTGTGAATTACAAAAATTTAATTTTAATAAAACAAAAAATCAGCTATAACTTGTGAACGGAAGCGATATCAAAATTTAAAAAAAGCCGTAAGTTCAGATGATTATCCATAATTGCTGAAAAGTTTCATGAAAATCCATTTAAGTGCTCACAAGAATTCACTTGCACAAATTAGTAAGGATAGAAAACGAGAAAAGAAACAAAAGATTAATAATAAGATCTTTCATTGAAGACAGAAGACCTTAATCAAAAAATGCCGATCAGTAGGGTCCTATTTCAAACAGTTGGGAGTAGATTCTGTTATTTATGTCTGATATTATATACTCTGAAAATATATTTAAAATCATGGTTTTATCTTCAAAACAAGGACTAATAGTGACATTAATGTATTACAATGTAATAAAACTAAAGGTGAAATACTTAAATTTTTAAGTATGGTAGATGCTTGAATTTTATGTCAGGAAAAAATCTGGCACACAGTTTTCAGAGTTACTTTAAAGATAAAATAGGTATTTTAAATCTAAAGGGATGCTCATCTGTTTTAGTGGATGCATCGCAGATTATTTTGATTTTTTAAGTCCATTTTGTCTCAGAAGGTAAGAACTACATAAACTATTTATGTCTACAGTCAAACCTTGTTAACTCGAAACCGATGCGGCCAAGAAAATACTTCGAGATATCCGAAGGTTCAACACATCCATTGCAAAATACTTAAGGAATAAGCGATAGGGACCTCCAAATCACTTCGACATATCCATGATATTCGAGATATCAGTGTTAGTGATACCAAAGTTAATCTGTATTTGTTTTTAATCTTGTGTGAAGAGCAAACTTGACTAGCAAATTGATGTTAAATAACTTCATTAACACTCAAGAAGATTTCTAATTGTAAACTTTGTGGAGTACAGTACTTATATTGTGAACAAAACTATGTAGTCATTCAACTTTCACAATATCTGAGGTGACTTTGCAGTTTTTTTTTTACGGTAATGTGTTGTAGTAAATTTTCCCTTGGAAAGTAATTGATTTTGACTGCAGAAGACATAACCTCCCCACATTATCTACAGAAGACATAACCTCCTCACATTATCTAAGAGAAGGCATAACCTCCTTACATTATTTATAGAAGACATAACCTCCCCACATTATCTACAGAAGACATAACCTCCTCACATTATCTACAGAGGACATAACCTCCCCACATTATCTACAGAGGACATAACCTCCCCACAATATCTACAGAAAACATAACCTTCCCACATTATGTACAGAAGACATATCTACAGAAGACATAACTTCCCCACATTATCTACAGAAGACATAACCTCCCCACATTATCTACAGAGGACATATCCTCCCCACATTATCTACAGAAGACATATCCTCCCCACATTATCTACAGAAGACAAAACCTCCCCACATTATCTACAAAAGACATAACCTCCCCACATTATCTACAGAGGACATAACCTCCCCACATTATCTACAAAAGACATAACCTCCCCACATTATCTACAAATGACATATCTACAGAAGACATAACCTCCCCACATTATCTACAGAAGACATATCCTCCCCACATTATCTACAGAAGACAAAACCTCCCCACAGTATCTACAGAAGACATAACCTCCCCACATTATCTAAAGAATACATAACCTCCCCACATTATCTACAGAGGACATAACCTCCCCACATTATCTACAGAAAACATAACCTCCCCAAATTATCTACAGAAGACATAACCTCCCCAAATTATCTACAGAGGACATATCCTCCCCACATTATCTATAGAAGACATATCTACAGATGACATAACCTCCCCACATTATCTACAGAAGACATAACCTCCCCACATTATCTACAGAAGACATATCCTCCCCACATTATCTACAGAGGACATAACCTCCCCACATTATCTACAGAGGACATAACCTCCCCACATTATCTACTGTTTTTGATTAAACCTTGTACTCCCTATAGTAATTTCATTTCCTTAGCACATCTGGTTCTAGAAAAATTGCAAGCATTTTGACATTTGCTTTTAATCATATTTTAAAAAAAAATAAATCTACTGGAATATTTATTGGACAGTTCAAAAGGTTCTTGCTTTACTGTCACATTTTTAATGGATTTCCTTATAATTTATTTAAAAGAGAGAGACTTCATATAAGCATTTAACTTGAAGACAGGTGGGTTCAAGGTCAGGATACTTGAAGTCATTCTGATCTCATTCAATGTGTAAAAGGAGTTTTTTTTTTTAATTCTTTAATCTTTGAATGTTCTGATGATGAATCATACGTGTAAGCAGTCATATAACTGTGAATGAAGAAGAAAACTATTACAAGCATTTATCTTTTATTACAAAATGCATTAATAAGTCTTCTCACAGGCACAGATCAATTTGAATAAAGGAGGATAAGGAAAGATTTATAGATGCATTAAAAATGTTGAGAAATTTAAATTTGATATGCATTTTATGATTCTAACCTACAGTAGATTTTTGAAAAGAATACAACACTGAAGAATACAGACTGAGATGACGAGGAGCTCTGATCTCTTGTCATTAATTAAACATGTTAATCTAATTATCTGGAATAAAACCTAGACAATGTTTCAAAGCATTTACCTTAATCTTGAGCTTTCATGTACGTCAGTTTATCTTAAATATCAGTACAAAGCTGAGAGCAAAAAAAAACAATAAAACCATGTATATATAAGGCCTAAAAATTGTGTATATATAATATATAAATATCAGAGAAAGCTTGTAAAGAACTGCAGTTGCACAGATAATATCAAAAATGAAAATAGTTTCATTCAATACAGATACCATACCATACAAAGAAATTTTAAGTGAACAATCAGACAACCCGCTAAGTCAGTAGCAGGGAGTTTCTGTCTTTCTTATCATTTGTGTCAATCAGGAGATCTATATCTGTTTGGTCTGCAGACTCTTCTGGTTTCTCACCTTCAATATCGTAAACAAAGGCATGCTCCGTATACACATGGAGAAGGTTATTAAAGGCGGTTTGGAATTTTGGACTGCTTGTATCCAGATCAAATTCTGGAGGTGTCTTGAATAGAATTTTTTGGAAGACAAACGGTAGAATTCCTCCCACTGCTGCTAGTACTGTCTGGTTCACCCCCGAGACTTGGTATCTCTCACCAAATGCTGCAATGACTAAGAGCACAAATAGTAGAAATATGAGGATCACCATGAAATGAGACAAGGCAGTAAACAGATTGGCCATCAGGCTGCCAGGACATCCAGCATTGGGCATTTTTGAGGCTTTGAAGAACAGATCCTTTGTGATGTAAGTAATATCAGTGTTGTCAACATAAAGTACAACTCGAGGCATGTGCCACTCCAATTGTGAGTCTCGTACAGACAACTCAAATTTGTCATCAATATGTTCTCCTGTTTGTGATTCTTGTGTAGATGCATCATTTACTTGTGTCGTGCTGGATTCATCGACTATCTGGAAAGCATGGTTTTTTTGCTCGTTTGGATCTTGCATTATGTACGTTTTAATTTCGTCTTCAGCTTTTGATTTGACATGAGCTAGAAGTTTTTCATTAAACACCAGGTATCGTTTAGTTACACTCCCAAAACCATCTCTGGCATAAAGAGACAGGATAAGAATCAACGTCACATACTTCATCCAGACGCCCCAATTTAGAACCAGTCCAATCAGCTGGTAGATGACATATTCCACCACAACGATTAAAAACTCCAGGGCTAACACAGTAAATGAGATGATTGATATAATAAGCAGCAATGTTATCACCATGTTAATGGCTTTTTCCAATTTTGACTTGGGAATCCTAGGTGACCCTATTTCATCTTCAACAAATATTGGAATGGGAATATTGTAATCTTCTTTATACAGACGGCGGTATGTTTTGACAATAGGACGAAAGCACTTCTGGATAGGAAACAGCATTTCCAAGTAATTGAATAGAAGACGACACATTATGTTTACCAGAGGCATGAAGTAAAATGCAATGACAACTGCAAGAACAGGGATGGCCAGCACCCAGTAAATCCAGGCTATCAGGAGGAAAAATATGCCATACTTCTTAATTGGAATAAGGAGAGTGAATATACAGTAGCCAATCGCCTGAGATCGGTTCATTCCACGCATGTCCCTGAAGCACCTCCTAATTACATAGCGAGATCTCTCTGTTACTTTCTTCTGAAGAACTCCAAACAGGAGAATGTCTAATACTAGAATAGCATAGCAGAAGAGGAATATTCCATGGATAGGGTTAAAATATGCCAGGAGATTTCCCGGGTAGTCTGGGAGAAGATTACGGGACTCAGCCGCCATACTTTTTTGGTTTCTTCGTGTATCTTCATAGACATAATAGAAGTAAAGTCGCAGTATCCAGGGAACTGCTAACAGAGGAAGAAGCAACATCAGCATGAATTTTTGCAGGCATTGGTACCATTTAAAAGTTATTTTACATGGTTTACAAGTCCCAAACATATTGCTGTAGCAACAGTCCCGTACTGCATATCGTTCCCGCACTTGACACTTCACTATTGTGTCATACAGTGTCTTGAATACTCCCACTGGGACATAATTGGCTGGGATTAGACGGTCTGCCTTCATTTTAAATAAAAGTTTAGAGATTTTGATTGTGTATGCATGGTCCTCTTGCAGTTCAGAAATCAACTCTTTAAATTTATCCATGTCTGGTTCAGCTAAGAGATCCCTTAATTTGATTGAAGTTTTAGAACGATTTGTATTTGCTGATGTTTTTAAGATTTTGATCTTGATTGATTCTGAGAGAACATGGGTGTACACTAAGTTGACGTATTTCTCACGGTACCACCTTTCTGGCACCAGCAAGGGACTGAACAGCACCACCAGAATGTTAACAACTACCATGATTCTAAAAAAGACATAGAGCCAAAGGTCCTCTGACAATTCTGAGCAGATCAGTTTACCGTCATCATCTCTGTAACAACAAACAAAGTAGAACTCCGCTACCCCCTGACCATTGTCCCGGATGTGCTGGTTACAGACCCGCTGACCTTCAGGGGTCTCTGTCCTATCATTGAGCTCAAAGTTTCCCAGAACAAGATCCCTCAGCTGTGACTGTAGGTAGGAAACATTAAGATTGTTTTGAACAAAGCAGTTTGGAGGATTTTCTGCAATATTCACTTCAAAATTTTCCACTCCATAACTGAGGGCAGAAAAAGGCAGAGAAACTAGTTCCTCTTTTAGCAGTAACAAACCCCTTCCCTCCGAACCCTTGGTTTTTGTCCAGACGAGGGGTAAAAATATGTTTGTGTTTGCTAATCCAGACAGTGGATCCTGTGTAGAATTCTGAAAATTCATTTTGATTCTCACCATCTTTGTGCTTCCACTGTTGAACAAACTGTCAAAGTTCTGTTTGGTCTTCTTCCCCAGTATAACTATACTGCAAGCCTTATTGGTAACATTCTGAGTGCAAACATCAGATATACACAGTAAAATAAGAATGGAATGCACAAAAACAAAAACGCACTTCATATTTCACTGGTTGTCTGTTTATATATTATCACCACTACTTTCCAAGGTCTTTCACTTGTGGTATGCACACATACATTAAAAGCTAATGAATCCAGGCCATAACACCGAGAGCTTCACAGCAGTGTTATCCAGAAAGCTATCAGCAATATTGAAACATTGAATTAAATCCTGCTGCTACACTGCTAATTATGTAAGTAGGTTACACTGCTTTGTTTAGTATCAGACAACTTCCTGTTTACTGTTTGAAAGCTTCCGTCATGGTAAACTTTTGAAACGTGCAATATTGTGTGCAAACAATCCTTTGTGGAAAATGAGGTGTTGACTTTCCCAAAGGCTAGTATAGAGGAAATGAAATTAAAGAGATGTACAAAAAAATCATAGTTGATTCAGTCATGCATTAATGCTCATTGCTAAATAAAATGTATATCAATTGAAAGTTATTTATAAACATTGTTTTCCCTTGATTGATGCAAGTAATTTTTAATATCTGGCTTGACACAAAGATCAGCGGTTATGATATATTCAGGAGAAAAAATGCCCATTCCTCTCCTAAAAATGTCCTAAATATGACAAATGAACTGATTCATCAGTAGATTGTTTATGAGGTTTAGTCAAGCAAAGAGGTCATATAAGGACACTTAGTTAAAAGTATTGACTTGGATCAGAGAAATCAGTGCATGACAATAACATATTTATTGATGCCTATAGTTCACCAGAATGTTGAAGTCTGATAATAATTATCGGGTAGTGAAAATCTGTGATTCTCAGTATTGCAATATTTGACATATAAGCTTGAAAAGTATGACATGTTCAATACAAATCCTAGATACACTAATGAAAAATGTTTTTTTGGATATTGAGAAAATTTTATGAAGGTGTAATTGAAAAGTTTATCTATTTGTATTAAATTCCTTTCCAACATATCCGATACAGCCATGTACCCAGAAGAAAAATACTGCATAGAGGGTTCCTAATTTTTCAATCTAAATAAACTGCATTCTTTCTTAGTGTAGATTTTGATTAGTTCACATCATGATCCTTATTGTCACTGTTGCAGAACAAAGTTCAGAATTAAGATGTCATCATTCATTCATGTAGGTGTACTGAATAATCTTAATCTTACAATATTTTGGCCTACATTTGACCTCTGTACATTCTTTATAGGGCTGGATGGGGAGAGAGGTGTCATTGGATTACCAGGGATTCCAGGTGAGCAGGGAAGAACTGGACTACCTGGATTCAAAGGAGAAAGTGGAGAAGAAGGACCTCCGGGTTTAAATGGGTTACCAGGAGAGAGGGTAGGTTTAAATAGGGATGGATAACAGTTGAGGAGTCTATCAGTATATCAGCTTCTTTATAGTTTGTTCCTTGGTACATGTACCTACAAATCCCAAAATACACAAGTTCTTGGCCTCCAAACTAAGTTCTATCAATGAAGTATTTTTCCCCCAAACTTTCTTTTGAAACAACACCTCAAACACTACATGTATTTAAGGAGGCTCATTACACCCACAGTTTATTTTAGATTTCATTACAGCACCACTTATTATGAAGATTTCAAATATCCAAATGGAAGTAATGATACGATAAATCATCATGTTTGATTTTCCATTGCTTGTTGTCAATAAAGTAATGATGTAACACGCTTGAAATTTGAAGTTAACTTGGATGAACTCTGGAAATAACCCCTAATCCCTGCCAACAATTATTAACTGACATAAACATTATAAATTTCCATAAACTTTGAAAAAAGTTTGTCATACTGGTTTGTAAAAAGAAATGAGATGTTATTTCAATGCACCCAGCATAATATGTTACTTCTCTTGATTTATCTGGTAAAAACAAATCAGCAGTCATCTTGAATATTTAAATTATTATATATGTACATGTTGATTTTATCTACTAGGGTGTTACTGGTTTGCCTGGAGCTGATGGATTCCCTGGTCTCCACGGAGAGCCTGGTCTGTTTGGAATCCCAGGAGAACAAGGTTTGACAGGTGCCCCAGGAGAACGGGGATTTGATGGAGCTCCGGGACGTCCAGGTTTGAATGGACCTAAGGGAGCTGAAGGAGAGGAGGGGCAGAATGGACTGCCTGGATTTCCAGGAATGAGAGGAGAGGATGGTCTGTTTGGACTCGAAGGACTTCGGGGAGAGTCTGGGGTTCCTGGAGAGGAGGGAAGAGTGGGAAGACCTGGTAGAAAGGGACAACCTGGTATGTAGGGCCGAGGAGATTATAAGGTTATTTAGTGCAATACACTAAAATGTATGAGCTGTTGTCAAGTGATTCTTGAATGCTAATTAAATTGACTTCAGTATTATCCCAAGTTCATATTCTGTAAAATTATTTATTTGGGATAAAATTTCCATGGTTTGACAAAAAATATATTGGTTCATGGGAATTAAATTTTGATGAGTTGTTATATGTATGAAATTTTATTACTTTTTCAGCAGTGAAATACTGTGATTTATTTATTGAAAAAAAGTGATATTCTCTCACAGTGTGAAAGGATACCAAAGTGATATTTTGTCACGATGTGAAGGATATCAAAGTAACTAAAGAATAATTTCTGGCCTATAACAAGATATAGTAACTAAACCATCTTGATAGAGACTAAAACTGCCAATGTCTTCCCAAACATGTTGCTAAAATACATGTTACAATGTTTTCAATCTCACAACTGCTAAATTAGCTATGATGTCTCAACTGCTCAACTATGACGTCAAGCCTATGACACTGTGTTAAGAAAATACAGAGGCAAAGGGAACATCAAAGAAAATGTAATAAACAGAAAATTTAATGTTTGGTGGTAGAAAAAATCCTGTCCCATTCGTGAATTAATTCCATATCCAACTACAAAACATTGAATATCCTCTATTAACATTTTGTGGGGGATTCTTAATTCTTGGTCTCTCCATACCAGAAAAACAAAGAAAACTAAATCCCCATGAAAATGAGTGATTTCACAGTATTCAAACTTAAACTTTAAATTTCTTTTAATATTTTAAAGAAAAATATCTGTTTTGCAGGTGAATTTGGATTTATTGGTCGTCCTGGACTTCCTGGAGAAGATGCCTTTGGTGAGACATTGATGTGTGATAGGTTCATTGTTCATCTATGCTTCATAAGAAACAATTACTGAGAATGGAAGTTGCACTGCATGATTCCAAGCCAATAATTTCTTTTACAATCATAAATACAATTTTAGTGTGTTAAGTCTCCTTAAAATCATATTTCAGATTTTATTTTGTTTGCAGAGTTTAAAGTAGTGTGAATACAAATTTAAACCGTATTTTAGATAATAAGATATTTCCCCTTATAAAAGCGGAGAAATAATGAAATGACCTTGACATTTGACTTTTTGCTTTCTGTAGGTCTTGTTGGTGAACCAGGTGAACCGGGCCTGCCCGGAACACCAGGTCTTCCCGGTGACAAAGGCTTCCCTGGAGACAATGGACTCCCAGGATTCCCAGGACTTAAAGGAATGAGGGGAGAGGATCAATTTGGTTTCCCAGGATTCAAGGGTGAAAGAGGAGAGGATGGGTTCCCTGGAGAACGAGGTAAGAAGTGAAGGAGTGGCAAGAAAGTGGTACAAATCACATCACAGTTTGTAGAATTTTTGTTAAATGTTTTGTTAAATGTTGCTATGAATAGAATATTGTTCACCCTCTTCCAGGTCGTGTTGGACAAAAGGGATTTCCTGGTAACCCAGGATTAAGTGGACTTCCAGGACAAAAGGGAGACCGGGGATTCCCAGGATTCCCTGGAGAAGAAGGAACTGTGGGAGACAGGGGATTTATTGGATTCAAGGTCATTTGATTTATTTATGCATAACTTTATATGGTAGTACAGATTAAACCATATTGACATACAGAGGGTTCCATGTTTCATAGATGTATACAATGAGCAAACATCCAGTTCACCATTATGTAAATGTACCCAAGTTGTCTGAATAAAATATCAGGCTAAAATATTTTCTCCTTGATTTCCCATTCATCAATTACTCAAAACTATTAAGAACTGGTGTTTTAAATTAAGCCATTCCTATGAAAGATTTCTTAAGAAGTAAGCTCTCAATTCCCTCAATGTAATGTAAGAATCAATAATAAAAATTTTTACATACACTCACTTTATATAAATAATTCATACAGATATAAACAATAAAATGCTTTCTGTCTTTGTTAATTGGGAATTAATGGTTGCATCCATTGCAATAAAAAATTAAATATAACCTTCATAAAAATTACATAACCTGCTTACCTGGGTTATGTATTTTTCTGCAGTGGCTGCAACCGTTAATTCCCACATTAAAAAGACAGAAAGCATTTTATTGTTTAAGTTTGAAAAAATATGTAAAATTCATCAAGATATTAACTCTGAAGACATTTTTCTGAACTTCAGGGAGAGGCTGGTTTGGATGGTTTTCCAGGAGAAAAAGGACCAACAGGAGATGTAGGTTTTCCTGGAGAAATTGGACGTAGGGGTTTACCAGGTGATAGAGGATTTAATGGACCTCTAGGACCAAAAGGAGAAAGAGGAGAACCAGGTAAGTACCCACCCCTCCTTGCAAACAAGCTTCTTTTTTTAAATAGATCAATTTAATGACTATTTACCCCCCATTTGAAAAAGCTGCATCATATATTGAATGGATTTATTAAAAAAATACAAATTTTGTACTTGCAGTATTTTAAATGGAGAAACAAACATGTAAAGGTTTTCATACTTGTTGGAAAGAGTGCATAAGATTGGAGGGCGTGTCATTAAACAGTGTCATATGAGCAAGTTCAAGGTTACTGATTTAAAAAAAAAAAATTTAAATTTGAGCATGGGTATATTTTAATTGTATATAATGGAGAAAAAAATCACCCATGGCTCAAGGACAGATAATGACAGAGGGGGGGGTTGACCCTGTAACTGTGTCGTCGCTGGGAAAAAAATGGGGGGGGGTGTGTAAATTCCCTTATGCTGAGCATTATACTTAAATTGAAAGATCCCGTTTTTGACCACAATAGTTTTATATAGTCATCTAGAGCATTCACTTCATAAGTAGAAAGTCGTGAGTTTTATCCCAGTGAAATTGGACCTGTCAGTGATATTACATCAGAGGTTACTGTCTGTGCCTCATGAATCACTCAGCTGTAGATGTGAAAAGTCTTGGGTCTCTCAGAGGAACTCATCAGTTCAAGGGATGGCATGATCAAGAGTCCTGACAGCATAATGACACATGTCTACAACAGACATCCAAACATGACATTCTTCTAATCATTCAACCCCATGTTTTAGAGTTATTAAATTATATGCCAAAACGAACTCAAAATTCATTTAACTTGCCATCTTTTAAGCTACTGTTGAATGAAATAAAATCTTACTTCAGGACTTACTGGACCACCGGGAGATCCGGGAAATGCTCCATTTATCGAACCTCTACCTTGGCAAAAGGGGGACAAAGGAAGTCAGGGTCGTGATGGAAACCCAGGACTTGATGGGTTGATTGGGGAAAGAGGTGAGTCAAAAAAAAGTGGATTGTGGTGTGGGTGGAGATTGGACAAGGGAATTACAGAAAAGTACGAAACTAGAATGTAAAATAAGGAACACTGAAAACCTCAAGGAGAATGAAATTGTATAAAAGAAATAAGAAATGTATTCCTTGATTTTCAACAGAGTGAATATTGTGTGATTTCAGCATAAATCAATGAGATGATTGTTTATCAAATTTCAAAATAACAGATATTCAAATATATAACGTACCACAATGCAAGTTTGATGTAACTAAACAGGAGATGAGGGCAGGCGAGGAATGACAGGGGAATCTGGGCGCAATGGAGATGTGGGTGAACCTGGAAGTAAAGGGCCTCAGGGAATCGATGGACTTAATGGCATTCCCGGAGAGCGGGGTCGCCAAGGAGCACCAGGACAAAAGGGATTCCCTGGAATTCCTGGTATTGCTGGGTCTACAGGGGAAGGATATGGACTCTACTTTGCCAGGTAAATTCAGGAAATAAAGCTTCATCATCTGGTTTTACATTTATAAGTTTTCTGCATTACTTTCTGAAACCACATAAAATTTGAAATCTTATTAAAAATTGTTTCCCTTTCAGGCTTTAAATTGTAATTTTCAATAATCAATATACAGTGAAAATTCATTTTATGAATGACTGAAATTTTGAATCAAGTCCAAGACTGCTTCATGACCTTGGGGGCTCTTCATGTGAATAAAGTCACATTTTTACACAAATAGTCGGAACTTTCCCAAGGATTGTTTTTCACACAGATGGTTTTCCTCTTAATCAAAATTCATGTACACATAGTTTTTGTCAGAGTCATGACTTATAAATATGCTACTCTCCCACTTTTGACATAAACAAATAGTATTCTCTAAGTAATGACAAAATAATGGATGATCTTTGTCGAGTCATGACTCGATAATTTAGAGAAACAGATCATATCCTCAGGTCATGACTTAAAAATGTGATATTTTTCTAAATCAAGACTCAAAAGTGGATGATATTCTTCTGATTTATTACTGAAACAAATGGTATTCCTCCTAGTCGAGACACAGACAGTATTTCAAGATGCGACTCATTATACAAATGATATCCTTTGAGTTACAGTACATACTGTATATACAATGTACTTCAAGCTATGACTTACATATAAACAAACTTCTCAAACCAGCTTACATTAGATACTCCTGAATTTTCACTGACATACACATGGTACACCTCTTATATATTCTCTACAGACATAGCCAGACCACGGTGGTGCCTCAGTGTCCAACTGGAACAGTTAAACTCTGGGATGGCTATTCCCTGGTTCATATCATTGGCAATGGCAGGAGCCATGGACAGGATCTCGGTAAGTCAGGAGTAGACATTGTAAATGAGCATTCTTTCAAGATTACTGTAAATGTACTTTTTTCCACAGGGTCGTAATTCTGTGGAATCCGCTGTGACAAATTTTCATGGAAAATTTTCGACCACTTACATAGTGTAAATTATCACACATGGAAAAAAATATGTCTGCAGTACATGAATGAAAAATAAAAGGACTTTGTTTCTGATGAATTGTTTGTACATAATAGGTACCTCTGGTAGCTGTCTGAGAAGATTCAGCACGATGCCTTTCATGTTTTGTAACATCAATAATGTCTGTAACGTGGCCTGGAGAAATGACTACAGTTACTGGTTATCTACACGAGAACCCATGCTGCCGATGATGAATCCCATCACAGGCTCCACGCTACAGAGGTATATCAGCCGCTGCTCAGTTTGTGAAGCCATCTCCGAGGTAAGAAAATGGGATTCTATATAAAAGTCACTGTTTGTATGTTACCTACAAAACTTCTACGGTGTTAAGACACTTGAATTTTATTATTTTGTTCTTCATTAGAATAAAATTATTTCTAATTCTTTGTAATCTTTTCCTAAGTAAGTAAAGTCAGCACATATGTAATATTAATTTTATAAGTGAGATTATTTTCACTGCAGGTTGTAGCAGTTCACAGTCAGGCTACTACTATTCCTAACTGTCCCAGTGGATTCCGCAGTTTATGGACAGGCTACAGCTTCATGATGGTAAGTTGCCTGTACTTTTATTTACCAAAAATTCCAAACTCCCTGTAATTTTTGTGGATATTAAACAAAGAATAAGGTTGCTCGATAATAAAGCAGATCTGTCCGTTGTAGTGGGGTATAAAACTTGAGTCAGTACACTGATTTAAAGTTTTGTTATGAATGTGTTTCACAATCTCTGGCATATAAAGCTTTAAATATTTAGTGCTGCATTTTTGTGGCTTAGAATATTGGAGACAGCCAGGAACATGACTAAATAAATGTTTGAGCATACATTATGAATGTGTTACAATTGAATAATGCATTGTGTCAGAAATACTGTATACAGGAATATTTTCGCCCTGTGTTAATTTCACCCTTTTACATTTGCAGACAAGTTTGCCCTGTTTTAAAATGGCCCAGTCACGGTTCTATTAAAGAAATTATACTGTCTTCTTTGAATTTGCCCTCTCTTAAATTCGCCCATTTGAGTTGAGGGCGAAAGGGGCGAAAATAAAACGGAGGTGAAAATTTCCCTATATACAGTAATATAAAGTACCTACAAAAAGTACAATAAGGTGATAAATTACTAGTATATGTACTTGAATCATCTGATGTAATAGAGATATAATTGATTCAAAAAGATTTGCTGAGAACATGTTTGGTTTCTTTCAGTCATCTGGAGCCGGAGGACAGGGTGCTGGCCAGTCATTAGAGTCACCCGGATCTTGTCTGGAAGACTTCCGAGCCACACCATTCATTGAATGCCACGGCAATGGGCGATGCAACCATTATGCCACTTCTTTCAGCTTCTGGATGGCTACACTGACATCATTTGATGAGTTCCGCACTCCGCGACCAGAGACATTGAAAGCTGGCAATCAGGAATCTAGAATCAGTCGTTGCCGAGTGTGTACACGCCAGTAATGAACAAAATACTCACTGTCCTTTCAGCAGTATTAAAGTCACCGAGTCCAGGTGAAGCAAGACTTTGCAGCAGTTCTTTATCTTTTATTTTTGTTTGTTACAGAACAAATTGCTTTTTACTGAATTATAAGTGGAGGTATATATGATGTATGTATTTTGAGCTTGTAAATGATTCTGAATTATCTCTGTCTTGTCTTCCATGTTCAGTTTTAAGTCTCGTTTCAGTGTCTGTCTGATTTCACATGGTGCTATGAAGGAATGTAGATATTTCTTGCTCAAATTGAGAAATAATTAACATGTACATTGTGCCTTATATATAGTACCATAGAGATTTGTACTTATGGCTTTTTAAATAAGATTTCATGTGTTATTATTATCACCTGTGTTTGGTTTGTAATATGACAAGGTTAATACTCAGTTTGGCTGCCTTGAAGAGATTCATGAGTTCTCATCTGTACATAGCCATGACTCAGAGGTGTGATTGAACAAATGACTGAAATGAACTGAGAGCTAAGTCTGAGAGTTATGTGGAGACAGAGCTGTTCCCATGAATACCTTCATTGCAGCTGATATAAAACATGTCCCATGTTTATATAGAAATATTTTTATTAGTATGTAGGTTTTCATGATTTATAATTTTACAATATCTTGAGATTATGCTTTGATTTTAATTAATAAATTTTAAGTTTTTTTCACAGAATTCATACTGTAATTAAGATTTTAAGTGATCCACCACAAACCTACTTTGTGCAATAAAATAGAAAGTGAAAAAAAATGTTAACATATGCTTTGAAATAAAGTTAATGACTAAAATAAAAGAAGTTTTGCTTTTATATTACTTTACAATTAGTATGATGACAAGGTATTACTGTATGTGGTGGTGCCCATTTCACATTATCTGGGCTCATTTTGAAGTGAAATAGATACAAAGAGGGAAATGATTCAAATAAATTATCAGCACTTTAAAAGAAAGCGTTTTCAGTATGAAGCTTTTTAGGTCACCTGAGTCACTCAGATGACTTATTAGCTCTACTGGTCAGAGACCAGAAGAGCTTATGCGATAGTAAGGTGTCCGTCGTCCGTCCGTCTGTCTGTCTGTCTGTCCGTCTGTAAACAATTTTTCAAAATGCTACTCCTCCTACAGTTTTGGTCTGATTTCAGTATAACTTGGCACAGAAGTAGACTACACTAAGATACATAATTCTGTGTATCAGTTTTTGATTTCGATGAACGGTGTTGCCATGGTTACTAAAAATAGAAATTTCTGTGAGAAACATTCAAAATGCTACTCCTCCTACAGTTTTGATCTGATTTCAATATAACTTGGCACACAAGTAGACTATACTAAGATACATATTTCTGTGTATGGGTTTTTGATTTCGATGAATGGTGTTGCCATGGTTACTAAAAATAGAAATTTCTGTGAAATACTTTCAAAATGCTACTCCTCCTACAGTTTTGATCTGATTTCAATATAACTTGGCACACAAGTAGACTACACTAAGATGCATAATTCTGTGTATCGGTTTTTGATTTCGATGAACGATGTTGCTATGGTTACTAAAAATAGAAATTTCTGTGAAATACTTTCAAAATGCTACTCCTCCTACAGTTTTGATCTGATTTCAGTATAACTTGGCAAACAAGTAGACTACACTAAGATACATAATTCTTTATATTGATTTTCTGATTTCGATGAACATTGTTGCCATGGTTACTAAAAATAGAAATTTCCTTGAAATACCTTCAAAATGCTACCCCTACAGTTCTGGTCTGATTTTAGTAATACTAATTAGAACACAAGTAGACTACACTGAGATACATAATTCTCTGTACCAGTTTCGGATTTCGATGAACAGTGTTGCCATGGTTACTAAAAATAGAAATTTTCTTGAAATACTTTCAAAACGCTACTCCTCCTACACTTTTTGTCTGATTTCAGTATAATGTGGCATACAAGTAGACTACAGAGATACATAATTGGTGTTATTGTTTTTTGATTTTGTTGAATGATGTTGCCATGGTAACTTAAATCAAAACTTCTGTAAAATTGTTTTAAAAGGCTACTCCTCCTACAGTTTTAGTCTGATATTATAATAAATCTTGCCACAAAAGAGACTAAACCAAGGATCATTATTCTGTTTATTGCTGTTGCAAAGTTTCAAGTCCAAGTGCTACTTTTATCTTCCTTAATAAATACAACCAGTAGAGCTACAGTCTCGTCAGAGACTTCTGGTTGCTATCTGTTTTCGTCTTTCTTTAGTCATGCATTTAAAAATTTGAACCTTTTCAACTTCTTCCTTGGACTAGCTGAACCAATTTCAATCAATTTTGGCATATAGCATTTATGGGTGAAAGAGAACAAAAGCTGTGAGTTTCATGGTCCCTGCCCCTCTGGGGCCTGAGGGATGGGGCTAAAACTATCAAAATTAATGCAATCTTTAAAAATCTTCTACTTTACTCCTGGACATCAAGCAGTTAAACTGTTGGCATGATTGTAATAAGCATTGAGCCCTCTACCAAATTGTGAAATTCAAGGCCCCTGGGGCAGGGTTCTGGAGTTAGGGTGGGGCTCTATTGATCAAATAGTGAAAATTAATACATTCTTCCAAAAGTTTCTTCTCTCCCTCTTTATTTAGCAGAAAAATTAATTAAATGCATGATTATAATGTTACAAGGGTGCCTCTTCCAAAATTTTGAAATTCATGGCCCCTGGGTCTTGCCCTTTGCCCTAATGTAATGTCTTGAAAAGTATTTCATGTAGCATATATTCTCATCCTTATGTACAGGTTTGGTGATAATCTGCCCATTGATTCTTGAGATTTTTTTAGCAACCACAATTCTCTTCAGTTTTCCTTAATTATCTCCCCTTATTTAATGGTCACATCCCTATTTTTAGCTCACCTGAGCTGAAAGCTCAAGAGAGCTTTTCTGATCACCCGTTGTTCAGCGTCCATCCACCTAGCTGTCTGTCCGTAAATTTTTTACATTTTTGACATCTCAAGAACCACCAGGCCAATTTTAACCAAAGTTAAAATTGTTAAAATGAAGGACCACCCCCCCCCCCCCCTTTCCAAGGGGAGATAATCAAGGAAAGGCAAAAATGGGGTGGGGTAATTTAAAAATCTCCTGAAGAACCACCAGGCCAGAAAACCTGAAACTTACAAGAAAACTTCCTGAGGTAGTGTAGATTCTAAATTGTTCAAATCATTCCCTCCCCTGGGGTGGGGTGGGGCCACAATAGAGGATCAAATTTTACATTGAAATCTTTAGGAAAAATCTTCAAAAATCTTTTTCTCATGAACCATTGGGCCAGAAATGCTGAAACTTATGTAGAAGCTTCCTAAGGTAATGTAGATTCTAAATTGTTCAGATCATGGCCCCTGGGAGGTAGGGTGGGGCCATAATAGGGGATCAAAGTTTAACATTTAAATATATAGGAAATATCTTTAAAACTCTTCTTCTCAAGAACCATTGACCCAGAAATGCTGAAACTTTTGTAGAAGCTTTCTAAGAATAGTGTTAATTCTAAATTGTTCAAATCATGTCCTCTGGGCATAGGGTGGGGCTTCAATATGGGAACAAAGTTTTAAAGGAAAAATCTTCTCAAGAACCACTAGGTCAGAAAAGCTGAATCTTATGTGTCAGCTTACTGAGGTAGTGTAGATTGTAAATTATTCAGATTATGGTCCCCGGGGTAGGGTTGGACCACAATAGGGATTACATAGGAAAAATCTTTAAAACTCTTCTACTCAAGAACAGCAAAGCCATGATGAATCATATGAATGTGGAAGCATCCTCTGGTAGTGTAGGTGATTCATTTTTGTTCAAATTACTGCCTCTGTGTAAAGGGTAAGCCACAAAAGGCAATCCAAATTTTACACAGGAATACATGTACATGTATATGGGAAAAAATCTGATGCAGAACAGTAGGGTCACAGTGACTCAGGTGAGCATTATTGCCCAAGGGCCTCTTGTTTAGTATGACTGAGGATACTCCATCACAAATTTGAACAAAATTGGCCCAGGGATTCTTGAGATACGGCTCCAGTTCTGAAAAGTTGATAGGCACTGCAAGAATGGTCATAGTATCTGTTCTTTTGAGACCTCAGCTCAGAAGAGCTACAGAGTCTCCATACACCATCTCATCATCACACGCCACAGGCTTTGTGTCCATTCCATTTCCACAAAATTTTTGTGGAAAAAGAATGGACACAAAACCTGTGGCTTGCGACAATGACGCCATCTAGAATTTTTTTCCTTCAAATTTCATTTGTGCTCAAGCCTCGGTAATCAGCAAGACAATAATCTGAATGTATCTCTTACCGACAAAACTTGTGGGGAAAAATTCACATTCATTACTACCAATTAAGTTAAGCAAGTTACAGCATTTCAGATGGTTCATTAATCCAGTCAATTTGCTCTCGAACAAAAGCAGCATGATTCACAAAGCTTGACTGTGTCAAGTACATACTAACATACTACTGTAAATCATTTTTCTTTCGTGAATACTTTATTTTCGTGTAATTACGCAAAATTTTTATTCTTGCATATATTTTTGTTATTAAAGATTATATGCAAGGATAACCAAAATTTGTTAAAGTTTTGTCTCGCTTATAAATACCAGATTCCTGATTTTCTCGTGAAAATAAGGTTTCACTAAAATAGAGTGATCTACTGTATTGCATGTTCACAATTTCATGCATTTTCTGAAAGAAACACAAGACTGTTTTTGGAAATAGTATATATACTTTGTATTTTTATATTTTTTATTTCACAGTATTAGAAATCTGTACATTGTTATGTCAACAAGTAATGTTTAGTCAAACAACTATTGACATTCATTTCATATTTACAAATAATACCTACAATGTACATATTACTTTGAAATTTTCAAAATGAACATGATACTTGGTAAGATAAATGAAAATTGTTGCCTTTGAATGCTTGAAATAAAAGCAACAGATTTTCAAACAAAAGCCATCATTTTCATGTAATTCAATTCCTTCCAGAATGCCATGCATTTCATTTGAATTAAATGCAATAGTTGATTATGATGATTTCAATTTTTTCATGTTATTTAGTAAATAGATAAAATATTGTAATGTAATATTGCTAAGTGTATTTTATGATATACACTTGTAATCAAATGCCCTATCACTTACGTCTTACAACATATTCAAGTATGTATAGCATTCGTCTTCAAATGTATTTTTTGTTCCAAAATCCTCTTGCTTTTTAAGATATATGTACATGTATTCTATTCTCATGATTAAATCACACACCGAGTAGCATGGACATCAAATAATACAATCTGCACTAGTTACGGTTATGACACACAAGGATGGAATTACTTTCTTTGCAAATTCTTAACAGTTGATTTAATTTAGATAACTTAAACTGTATTCTTTCTCTAAGAAATAATCTACCCCTGAAAAATTCTAGATGTTTTCTTTCTTTCATCGGATACATACTGTAACTGTTAACTAAAATTCACAGACGTTGAATTTGTAGGAGAAAATACAGCCATTACAACATAAACAATAATGCATATATATGAAGATGAGATGACGATCAATGGGTAAATCACAATGTCTGATGGTTGTCGCAATATTTATTAGTCTCTACTATGTTTGCTTTTCTTGCTTTTCCTTCGATGACGACTAGGGCTTCTTGATGACGAGCGCTTGTGAGGTGACCTTGACCTGGATCTTCGTGACCTTTTGGGACTGAAACAAGAAGCAAATCATGAATCCCTGTGTATGTTGTCAACTGTTTATTTATTGAATCAGAATTATTTTAGTTGGTACAATCTAAACAGTACTGTTGCACTCTAAGTCATAAATAGATATACCAAGCTTTTCCTTTTTTGCTTTACCTTCGAGATCTTTTGGATGAGCTGCGCTTTGGACTTGTCGAGAATGAAGACTTAGAACCGGGTGAATAAGATCTTGAACGATGTCGCTTTCTTTCTTTACTGCTTGGAGAATCAGTCACTTCCTGTAAGACAGAAAAATTGTTTCATGAAAGCCATATTGTAGAAAGTACATTAAATTATGGTTGAAATCAACTACAACATTCAAGAAAAGGAACAGTTTCAAGAGATACACAATAGACCATACCAATTGCCTTAAGTGCACTCAATGTTAAATGCTCACCTTTTGTAAGAGCTTCTTTCTGTAATGTTCCACCTGTTGTGAGATACTCATCTGAGATTTACGAGATCTTTTACCACTCTCAATTTCATCTTGGTATTTCATCACCTTCACCTGTTCACAAAAAAATTATCCCCAAATAAGAATAATGTTCCTTCCTGCATGTATTTTCAAGAAGGTAAAAATTAAATCCTAAAAAAAATATCCTACTTCAATTTCTCTCAATTTAGCCCGTCTTTCCTCTGTCATTTCATGCTTTGAGCCATCAAAACTTCTACTGAAGTCATCCTCTTCTTCTGAATAAGCTCCTTCATCTTCTAATGGACTGCAAGTAAAACATTTCTTCTATATTTACTGAACAAAATAGTGATCTAACAATGAATACCGTAAATCTGGAAATTTTTGCTGTAGATAAATTTTTAGCAAATTTGCGCGTGCATTGCATTCGCAAAAATATATTTCTTAAAAATAAATCAACAACAAAAAAACGAAAACAAATTTTTTTGCTATTTTTTAACAAGATGAACAGGTGTTCGTAAGCAGTGGTCATTTTAAGAAATCTGTTTATTCTACAAGCTAATTACCCTTGACAATCCATGCGTAAGACTGCCTTCACTACATTCAACATCGTCCGATGGTTTGACAGGCAGTATGTCTCTTTTTAATTATTATTATTATTAGAAAGAGAGGCCAGTTGTTTTATCTAAGAACAAATGTTTTAATCGGAAGATTAGTTAAAGCTGACATCGTTTTATATATTTTTTGTACATGCATGATTTATTAAATGTTATGAAAACTTTAAATAGTTTAGATGTTTTATCTCTTAAATTCTAATATTTTTATCTGATTATTGAATGTTGGCATTGTTTAGTATTGTATGTACATGTGTAATTTGTTGTAAGTACATGTATTATTTATAATCCTATTATTACATGTTGGCATCGTTTAATATTGTATGTACATGCGTAATTTATTGTGTGTACTACATGCATAATTTATAAACTGCTACAAAAATTTTAAGCGCTTTTTAATTTTAGCACCAATGTCAATTCGCAAAATTTTGAAACGTAAAAATTAATCAACAACTTTTTGGCCCCGATTCGCAAAAATAAATCGACGTAAAAATTTCCAGATTTACGGTATATCTGTCAAGACAAGAAATGATAATCTTAAAATAAAATGGAGGCTTCTACACACTGTATCTAACACTACGAATACTTAAAACTGCAATTCATTATCTACACTATACATGTCTACTATAAGTAACACATGCTTCATATGTCCTCTGGTTCATTATCTACACTATACGTCTACTATAAGTAACATACGCTCCATCAATGTCCTCAGATTCCTCCACTTTTGAGGACTGCGATTCCTCTGGATCCTCTTCTTGTTGGTCCAGCAAATCCCACTTAGATGTTGTCATAGCTACAAAAACAATAACAATTTACCTGGTAAAACTACTCATGCAAGTTTTCCCATAGTTCAAAAAGTCTGAACCAACCCCCTTCACAAATTCTTCATAGTATTAAATACTAAACTGGTGTACACTTCCAGGGATACTACAAAATGTAAAACTCCTTAAGAGTTAACTCTAAATAATTGATTAACACTAATAAGTATGCTTTCTTTCTTACCTTGTGCCTCTAATTCAGCCTCGTCCACTGTTTCCCATTTTGAGCTGGCAAACCTAGGCTGAGGTGGTGATTTTTCTTTTTCTGATTCCAGAACACTTCCATCAAGGTCTTCCACTAAAAACATTTAAGTGTTAAAATGACATCTTTAAACATATTTGTAATTCTGTTCTCAGGCATTAATGATGTTCACTATGTGTACCAACAAACTAGTGTACATTCAAATGGGTTGATCAGACCAAAAACTTACACATTTTTATACTTCAACCAAATATGAGCTATATATCCAGAGGAATCAACTCAAAATAAAGACTACAATCACTGACAAATAAACACAAAAATGACTTCATACTATCCTTACAAGAGTCTGTATTCCACATTATGAATATTTTAACACTGAAAGATTTACACTGACTGTGTTCTAGCCCCATTTAAACTGTTCCTTAGAACCTACTAGGAGCTCCATCTAGTTCCTCTGTGTAGCTATCCCCATCCACATCTTCCACCAATGGTTTGCCGTCGATTGTCTTAATTTCCACCTCTTTAGAATCCATTGGTAGGCCATCAAGGTCTTCAATTGGAGCGCCATCTATGTCCGCTTCCGTTTTTATGTTATCCTCATCCTCAATCTGACACAATAAACATTTAAAATACAAAAATCTCTCTGGAAAACTGATGTTGAAGTGGTACTCTGAATATCTGGTAGATAATACTTCATATCAGGATTAAATCTCACAATCATATTGAAAGTTTTTTTTAACATGCTATTAGCTAATAGCTATGCCCTTTCTCACAATAACTAACTACAGGATACATTATCAATACTCCTAACCCACCTTCCCAGATCAGTAGGAAACTTTCTCATTTACTTTAGTTTTTTCCGTCATTAAGCATGTCATATTAACCTACCTTGGAGGTCACTAGCCCTAAGAAGACATTCTGGAGGTTGATGAGGAAGTCATTTGGATATATCGCCCAATCCTCCCATGCCCGGAAACAAGACATCACCTTTTGCTATCATTATGAAAATACAAAATAAGAACTTACTTTTGCAGCTATTTTCTAGGAAGCATAACTTTTGTTTTGAGTGTTGAATTATTTTCAAATACACTTTTCTCCAATAAGGGTGTAAAAGAGAGTTGAAGAATGGTGTTTTATGGAGGATAAAATGGGAGACTGAAACAGTTGGCTTCAAATAGACATGTACATGTATGTATACACAACAGAAACTTTTCAAGCAAACTTATACTGCACCTTAAACTGTTCTGCTTTCAAACGTCCATCAATACCAGCATAGGTTTCATGGACATCTTTGAATATATCTAGTAATTTATGTTGAAAGCTATAAAATAAGAAAACTTTATCAATTTAGATCCTACAGGTCTCTACAAATCTGAAAAAGTGTCAACTTCAAATATGCTGTTTTATTGTTTTGAAATAACTCTCACCATCTCCTAAAGAAAGAGGCATTTGGTACTTTGGCACTGCTGTTGAAAAGGATATCTGACACTAAAAATAACCTAGCAATCTGAAAAAGTATGAAAATAAAATATTAACCTTTATAAACAGTACAATTTAGAGTACCATAAAATAAGTAATTCCTGGGGTTGTCCTAGTGCAATCAAAATTGGAAAAAAAATTACCCTCAAATAATTCAACCCCATGCCTCTGATATTATAGATCAATGGTATTGCAAATTTTGCATGAATCTGGATTCTACCATAAACAGATCAAACAAAAATTGAACTACAAAATAACACAACTTACTGTAAACAAACTTTTATTCGCATGCGAGAAATATCTCCTAGATTTGTGACCTACTTAAACTCGCGAATATTAATTGCCGTGAACCATTTATTTTGCTTTCCTTTCATAGAGAATATTTCCTCAGTCGCGAAAATTAATCATAGCGGATTGATTTCAAACTGACGATTCGCGAATAAAAGATGACGCGAATAATAGTTGGTTTACAGTATTCTGTACTTGTATACATGTTTCCTTCAAGGGTAATAAATAATATTCATGGACAAAAATAACTTGAACATCAGCACCTTTTCTTTATGTAACTACCTTCCACTTAATAATTCCACATTAATGAGAGTTACAACAAACTACATTGTATACCAAGTTGGACTGAACGCTATTTTTCTTCTTTGTACAATCTGTGATGCAATGTAAATTTCTAACCTACCTTTTTTGGTATTGGTGTTTGTAGAATGGACAGGGACTCTGTGATACATTCTACAATTTCCTCTGCAGACTCGGCATGGTCTAAACACCACACCATGGCATCTCCAACCTTTGTTCTTTCTGGGGTTAACTCACGCAACATGTCCTCCAATCGATCTCTTTGACTAAAAAAACAACAACCAACACTAATTAATTCAAGCTTTATCCTGTCATGCTTCAAGTAGAACACAGAAATAATGCTTGTTAAAAACTGTAGCTAGTCACAGACACATCTCAAAGTTATATTAATGGATGCAGTATTTTTGCAGAGCCCTCTGACACAACACTAATAAATATTTCATCGAATTCTGAGATATGCCTACCTATCTGTTAGTTGTCCTTTTTTAGGTCCAGGTGGTGCCTGATGTTCCACTACTTTGTCCACCACATCCTCTCTCACCAGTTCCTCAGGCATGCCTTGTGTGTAGGGGTTCATAGGAGGAGGTTTCCACAGAGATCCTCCTTTAAACATTCGGAGCTCCTCTGTCCTCCACTTGTAAGGGGAATCCCCCTAAAAATATTGAACAGATTTTTACATTTTGAGGTAAATAAACGATGGTCTAGGTTTTCATAATGTATCTGCAATCCATTAGAATTCATCTTGATAAATTTAAGGAATTCAGATACAAAAATGAACAGCATTAGCATGCAGAAAAATTCTATTTTTAGATGTTTGAGAAAACTGTACCTGGAGGATGCTGAATAACTTCCATCTATAGTAGGTGTGGGCGGGGCTCATGTTGTCAAACAAGAATCTAATGAAAACAAAAATACTTCCATCAATTTGGAAAGTTACAATTCTACTGTACTCTATCTTTAGAAAAAAGTTTATGTTTTGTTTCAGTCTTTGTCCAGCAGATTTAAAAATATCCACTTAAAACTAAAACATGTATTAAGTTTTTGTTGAACCATAATATTTTTAATTCAAGAAAAAAAACCTGTTTACCTGTACTGTGGGTTCTTCAGTTCTCGGTTCATTATCATAGCTTCAAACATGGGACCTTCACGCACCACAAACTCGATCATACGGTGAATCAGAATCAGCAGGGTTCTGTGGAGAGACCGAAAACAAATTCGCAACCTTTTCACCTGAGAGAACCCCCAATTATTTAATGAAATATGCTTTATTTACAAACTAATTCTATTCCAAAATTTTCTATCTGATAAAGTTAGAGCAATTTCATTTCTAAGGTTACCCATAAAGGTTTTTACTTTGTTAAGAAATCTAGGTTTATCTTAGATTCAAAAGCAAAAAGTATTGAGAAAATCAAAACAAAACATTTAGTAATTTCTTAGACACGTAATCTCTCTTTGAATATTTAGAAAAGTAATATATGAAGAAGAAAAAGAGTAAATGATTGTTTAAAACACAATGTAAATATTAAATCCCTTTCTTTGAAGGTTTTCTTTTTTCTGATAAATATGTATTGCAGAATTGAACCACATTGGGTTGTCCCAAATTCAATGGAATTCAATTAAGCAGACTACATTTTGTACATCTACATGTAATTACAAATTGGAAGAATCTCAAAAAACAAAAAATTACAGTAAAATTATGCCGAGCTCTAAAATCACCATATTTTTTTGAAGGGGGGGGGGGGTGCAAAAATTTACCACAATAGAACACAAAATATAAAAATGTGACATTTCATTCCACAGATATAGTAAACAGACTGTTATACTGTGTTAGATACATTGAAAATATTCTAAACTGATCTCATTTTTTCCTCACTTAAAATTGTAGATTTATACTAGAAAAATTACCATAATGTTCACAACTCATAATTGATGTATAAAATTTTCGATGGAAAAAAGTTGCCCCATGTAAAGGGCACATCCACAAATGAGTTGTGAATTTTCCTAAATCAAGGCATAAATTCTTTGACATTTTTTTTTTCATTTTTAATACCTTTTTTTACAAGAAGAAAATTAAAGTGGTAAATATTCTTCAAGTCATATAACAAGTTGAAAAGCAACTTGAGTAGGAGAAATACTGGGACTATATTATACATGTATAACTGACCAAATACACAGATGGGTTTGTAATCAATTTGGTCCTAATGCACAGCTTTTGGTATAAGGATCACAAAAAAAGTGTACTTCACACAATACATAGTATACTATAATATAAAATGTCTGCTACTGTGACTACATACATGTACAGGTAAATTAAAGAATATGATCATTTCATGCAAAAAAGCTGTAGCCTGACACAATCAAAAATACCCGAATGTCTCAAAAGAAACGAGGTTGAAAATACATTCAAATTTCTTCTTGATTATTTTTTGCCCTGTATTAAAATGCATTAGTAATTTAAAAATATAATTCTTTGACTCTTTCAATTCCAAGGCCCCCACATTTCCAAACTACAGGGGACTGAAGAAAACTAATAGGGAAAAATGCACACAAAAGCTGCTCTAAAAGTTTGTTTTGCATAAATTCCAAAATCATTTTCTCCAGAATTCAACGTATATTGTTGTCATAACTTGATATATTTTTTAAAGAACATCCTGTGTATTTTGTCAAAACTATAAGCATTTGACACACAGCCCTCTCAGTTTTAATAGATGCACATAAAAACACAGAATCCTACACAGGAGGTGACAACAGTAGTACCATAAAATATAACCAAAGTAAACTTCCAAACTGATAGGGTTTTGTTTGTTTTTGTTTTGAGATTTGATAGATACTTCGGACCATACTGTTTGATATTATATACATAATCAGAAAATTAAAAAAAATCTGATCTCATTAAAGAAAATATTACAATTATGCATCTACTTTGTGCTGTGCATCCTGCAATCATAAATATTTTCCCAAAATGTGTGATACTCTATATTTCTTTCAATCTTTCACTCATAGAAAATTGAAGAACATTAACTTGTCTGGCATTACTTTATAGTCCCATGGAAGGTTAAATTCCAATTTTTGTGTTGAAAATATCTATTCTCAAGATGGTAAATATATACACAAAGATCAAATTGAAAAAATACTCTCGATTACACACATATTGAACATAATCAGTGAAGAGGCACACGTATATGTCTGAGAATAAGTAAGCCTATTAATATCAGATGACTCTTTGGAGTTCAAAACTACTGTATATACATAAGCATGTCATTCACAATTTCTCTGTTTATACTTGTATAAATGACAGAATCTTCGAATAATCACGGACTTCTTCTGTTGACGTCAGGTTCTCCTGCTTCTCTTCCATCTTCCTGTCTCCATTCTTCTGAAGCTGGTGGTGGTTTTTAAGCCTAACCCTAACTATAGTTGCAAACCTTGCATTTCTTAGACCAAAAACATACAAACTAAGAATAGATACCTTTCTGTTGGGATAACCACCTTGACAACAGCGTTGGATAAACTCTGGAGAAATCGCAGTTGAAAAACCAAATTAAGTTGTGTTAAGTATTTTTGCTAGCTACATCATGTTAAATTAAAAAATAAATTCGGTTCATTTATAATGAATCCCTAGCCTACCTGACAAAATACATTTAAAGAATAATTTTCAGATAAAGAATGTATACCTACCCTGATGAAATTTAACTTAACACAAATTTATAATAGGCACTTCTATTCATATCATGCATAGAAAGCAATAAAACTAAATACTTCAGTAGTTTATAATGAACATTATCAATGTTTGGGGGCTCTGAACTACATTTAATACAAATAATAACAATACCTAGGGGATGCATAAAACAATAAATTTTTTTCTAAACATTTAACAATGAATTTGAGCGTTATTTCCCCGGACTATTACCTTGTCTCCTCCCTCCTCCTCTTCCCAGCCTGAGAGGGGAGGGGCTTTTCCGTAGCCCTTTCTGTTGCGATCCCTTCCTCGGGGTTGTGCGTTAAATGGAAGTCCTGAGGGAGGGGGAGGTTGTGTCATTTCTGCCAGAGCTGGGGGGATGTATACAGGATGAGGGGGGATAGGAACAGCCTTACCCCAGCCTAACTTCATCTCATACTGCATTATATCTCTTCCTGTAGAATAAAACAGAGATGAAAATTTTTTCACAAGTACTTAATTTTATAAGAGAGGAAAAAGCACACAAAATTTCAAAAAAAAAAATTTCTGAATTATTCTCTTACGTTACGTAACCTAAAAATTTTCAAAATGTAATTGTTATACCATCAGTCCACAATCAAATGGTGCACTGTATTACTGAATCATAATTTTATATCATTCTGTTTATCCCGTTTTGGCATATTCATAAGCTTTTTAAGCTTTGCATGCCATAAAATTAGATTGGCTTTTATATAATAAAGATTACTGAGATTGGAAAAGTATACAGCTTTTCTATAATAAAGACTACTGACCTTTGAGTGAATTTAATGCTCTCTCTCCATCTCTCCTGTTCATGTACGCCACAAATCCACAGTTACGTCCCCTGCTCCTCTCCTCATCTGTCCGGGGCCACATTATCTTGACGCTAGCCAGGGGACCAAATCGACCAAAGATTTCACATAACTGCTGCTCTGTCATCTACATACATGTACAACATATTACTACTGCTAAATCAAGCATGAATACTTATATTAAGAGGTATCCCTGAACCAATATTAAAATTATCCATATATTAATTAAATAAATTTTATAAATACATACCTTAGGATTAATATTTCCAACATATATATTTGTGGTTGTTTCATCTGCTGGATCATATGGTCCAAGCTTTAAATCTGAACAATAAAAAAGGGTAAATCTAATATACCTTACCATACTCAAATTGTAAGTTAGACTTGCACCAAGACAAGTGTGAATTTTTCCCACTGGAATCTAATTTAAGAACATTTCATATGTCTTTCAAATGGCCTTGTCACTGCACCATTAAATATAACATCTGATACTAGAGTTACCTGCAATGCTGATGTCTGTAGGGATGGGTTCAAACTTGGAGACACGGCTAGGTTCCTCTATGGGGGGAGCAATGATCCCTGGGTCTGGGGGCTGCTGGTTCCTTTTCTTCATCTTGTGCCGTTGCTCCCTCTCCTGTTGCATTCTGAAAATCCAAACAATACTTGTGTACTGATGAAGACAACTCAGCTTTTAAAATGTGGAGACTGATTTGTGTATACAGTTCTTTTTCTGTTACATATATCCAAAAGGCAAAGCCCACACATTTATTTAACACATTATTTTGTCTAAGAAGTAAGCAATACATGTATATATACATATTCAACATTTTGCTCTACAGGAAAAACTGGAAAAGCAGTTCCATTTATCTGTAACTGAGGCAATTCTTTAGAATTAAGCAATAAATGTATTTACTGCTTCAGCTCTTCCTTGAAGATCTCCAAATTGCTCTTTTTCTTTGTTTCCATCTTCTTCTTCCCTGGGACAGGCTAAAAAACAATATTATGATTCACTTATCTATTTCAATTCTCTGTGTATGATTCCAGTACTCAAAAGAAGTAGATTCAAACATCAAAAAACCAAAGTAGAAAATGCATGATGTACATGAAATGATAACTCCTGGATATAAGAGACTAGAAGAAGAACCCTGGATCTGCGGGTCTAGATGAGAACCCTTGATCTGAGGGAAGAGACATAGAACCCTGGATCTGCAGGTCTAGATGAGAACCCTGGATCTGCGGGTCTAGATGAGAACCCTGGATCTGCGGGTCTAGATGAAAACACTGGATCTGCGGGTATAGATGAGAACCCTGGATCTGCGGGTCTAGATGAGAACTCTGGATCTGAGGGAAGAGACATAGAACCCTGGATCTGAGGGAAGAGACATAGAACCCTGGATCTGGGGTACTAGAAGTAGAACCTTGGATACAAGGGACTAGATGTAGGACCCTGAATTTGAGGGACTAAATAAAGAACCCTAGATCTGAATGACTAGATATAAAATGGATCTGAAGGGCTAGATTTAAAACCCTGGATCTGAGGGACTAGATTTAGATCCCTGGATATAAGGGACTAGATGTAGAACCCTTGATGTAAGGAACTAGAAGTAGAACCCTGGATATAAGGGACTAGATGTAGATCCCTGGATATAAGGGAATAGAAGTAGAACCCTGGATATAAGGGACTAGACATAGAACCCTGAATCTGAAGGACTAGATAAAGAACCCTGGATCTGAGGAACTAGACGTAGAACCCACCGGCCTCTGAGAATCATCCATGAAGTCGTCCTGTTTCTTTGCCTCCTTCACAGACTGGAAAGTAGATGCCAGCTCGGCCAGTTTAGACGTTGGTTTGTACACCTTTGTCTTTCCTCCTCCTCCTCCCTTCTCCTCTACAATAAATTAATATTGTATGTGTCAAAGTGAATTGATTGAATTAATTCTATCAATATGGTGAAGAAAAGATAAACTGAAATTCAAATAAAATGTTTTTTTTTTTATTTCGTTTCCCTCTTTTAAAGCTCAGTAATGATATTTAAAATTAATAAATCTAAATTTTCATCTAAGCATAGACAGAAGCATGTGAATATTTCTCAAAATTTCCATTATCCAATCTGAAATTTCCAATTACATTTTTTAAATATCATAAGTTAAAAAAAACAAGAGGCCCATGGGCCACATCACTCACCTGAGCACATTGGCTAGGCAAAAGCACAAATCAGTTCAGTATTGAAAAAGATTACCGGGGGGGGGGGGGGGGGGGGGGGGCTTAATTTTAAATTACCTGATGATGCTTCCATGTCAATATAACAAATGGCTTTGCTGTACTAGAGAAGATTTAAAAAAAAAATCCCATATATTCCTTTGTAAATTGCAAACTGAATCTACACTACCTGAGGATAATTCCATATCAATATGACTAAACATAGCTTTTCTGTTCTTGAGAAGAAATATTTTTTCTATATATTCTTATGTAAAAGTTTTAATCCCACATTTGGGCCCCACCCTACCCCCCAGGGGTCATGATTTGATCAAACTTGAATCTACACTATCTGAGGATGCTTCCATATATATGACTCATCATGGCTTTGCTGTTCTTGAAAAGAAGATTTTTAAAGGTTTTTCCTATATATTTCTTTGTAAAACTTTGATCCTCCATTGTGGCCCAGCCCTACCCCCAGGGGTCATGATTTGAACAAACTTGAATCTACACTACCTGAGGATGCTTCCATATAAATATGACTCATCATGGCTTTGCTATTCTTGAGAAGAAGATTTTAAAGGTTTTTCCTATATATTTCTATGTAAAACTCTGATCTTCCATTGTGGCCCCGCCCTACCCCCAGGGGTCATGATTTGAACAAACTTGAATCTACACTACCTGAGGATGCTTCCATATAAATATGACTCATCATGGCTTTGCTGTTCTTGAAAAGAAGATTTTTAAAGGTTTTTCCTATATATTTCTATGTAAAACTTTGATCCTCCATTGTGGCCCAGCTCTACCCCCAGGGGTCATGATTTGAATAAACTTGAATCTACACTACCTGAGGATGCTTCCATATAAATATGACTCATCATGGCTTTGCTGTTCTTGAAAAGAAGATTTTTAAAGGTTTTTCCTATATATTTCTTTGTAAAACTTTGGTCCTCTATTGTGGCCCCGCCCTACCCCCAGGGGTCATGATTTGAACAAACTTGAATCTACACTACCTGAGGATGCTTCCATATAAATATGACTCATCATGGCTTTGCTGTTCTTTAGAAGAAGATTTTTAAAGGTTTTTCCTATATATTTCTATGTAAAACTTTGATCCTCCATTGTGGCCCCGTCCTACCCCCGGGGGACATGATTTGAACAAATTTGAATGTACACTACCTGAGGATGCTTCCACATGAGTTTCATCTTTCCTGGCCCTGTGGTTCTTGAGAAGAAGATTTTTAAAAGATGCTATTAATTTTTCACTGATTCTTTATTATCTCCCCTTGAAAGAGGGCGTGGCCCTTCATTTGAACAAACTTGAATCCCCTTTACCCAAGGATGCTTTGTGGCAAGTTTGGTTGAAATTGGCCCAGTGGTTCTGGAGAAGAAGTCGAAAATGTGAAAAGTTTACAGACAGACGGACTACAGACAAAATGTGATCAGAAAAGCTCATTTGAGCTTTCAGCTCAGGTGAGCTAAAAAGGCCACTCACTTGAATTTTTGTCTGGGTTGAAAGTTCCACCCTTGATCCAAGTTTTGTTCAATTTTCCAACATCATCAAATGATGCCACAAACTCCTTGTAAACTTCAGCAGTTGCCTTTTCATCTTGCTGTAAAAGATTGAAATAATACATTTTACACAGACACACCATTTTTCTCTCTTAAACTCACGATCTGAAGAACTTAAGATACTGTTGTATATTATATAAACATTTTATTCATCCTGTCATTATACTGAGTGGATAAAGACTGTCCTATTCTGATAAGATAATCTTACCTTTTTCCGTAGCTCCTCTTGTTCTCGCTTGGACAGTGACTTTTTACCTACATTCATTGTCCCTACTTCAAAAGCTTTCAGTTTACTCTCTGATATTGTCTACAGCATTGAAAAGGAAAATTTGTTTATTATTGTAGTCCATAGAATAATACTATGCCATCATTTTATAAACAGAAGACATCAGAAAAAAATTCAATCTTAATTAAATCTATATTTTTTGTCCTGTTCAACTGCCTTTCCATTCAGCTCATTAATTAAGAGAAAAGCCATCAATTACTACACTACAGATTACTTCAGTCTATGGTTTCACAATAAAACTCATTTTTTGATAAACATCACTAAACATTCCACATAGTATTGTTTTACTGGAAACTGACTACTCCTTCAATGCAGTTCCCAGCAAATATCAGACTACTTGATCTACAGTGTATCATAACTGTATACTGTACTATACCTCAGCAACTTTACTTCCTCAAAGCTGACAAAGCAGAGTTAGCTTGTCCTAATACACAGATCATATAAACTACAAAAGCCTTTTGAATCTTGTTTGTAGTATCTTCAGAAGGAGCAGTGTGGTTGTAAAGATTCACATTCCAACAAGCTTGAGTTGCTAGGTTAGCCTTTAGCTTAGTTATATTTGTTTTGTAATCATAGTCTACTCAAGTTTGTGTTTAGATGAAGATTATTTAGTCTTGAAGTTGCTTCTTCAAAGAAACACAAAAGGGTCTTAAAGTTGTAGCGTTAGATGTAATATACCAGATTTTTGTAACTTTGCTTATATAGCTTAATCTATTCTTCGAGTACAGTGTTAGACTTTTTATCACAATGGCAATCAATTCAGAGTTGATAAATTTTTAAAAGCAATTATATCCCCCTTCTTGGCAAATGATGGTCATTATTACATGCTTGTACTTGATTAAAAACACAGAATTTCTATTTCCAAGCACAATTAATTTTGCTATAACTTGATATGGAAAAAAAAAATGATCTTAACATTTTCCCTCATATTGCATCTGTTTGAACAAAATCCCAGTTAAAATTTGCACCGAGAAGTTATCTTAAGGAATATCAGAAATTATTATAATATTTTTCTATTATGGTCACTTTTTTGCGATGAATTTGGAGACTTAATGTAATTGCCATGAAATACCACTTAAAACAAGATCATATTTATCTTTAATGTTATTTTACAATTCATGTAACTTATTACTTAACATAAAGTTCTTTGGTCACAGGGCTCAATAACTCTTGCATCCAGGTCCTATAAAAGGACCCTGTCCAAATTGAACTGTTACTTTTTTTTTGCTAAATTTAGGCAATACTTCCCAAAACTGAAATGACAAGAAGATTGAGTTTTCATTGCAAAAAACCTTGAATTTTAAGATTTTAATGATCATATAGGTGTGAATAGTGTATATTTATAAGCCTTCAATCTTACTCTTTATTCAACAGTAAAACTTGTTATGACATTTTTATTTCAAATTTGTGCCACATTCTCAATTCAAAATTCCCAATAAAAAGGGTACAGGACCCTGCACCAAAAAGGATCAATTTATTAAGCCCTGGGTCAGGGTTCCTTTGGATATAATATTGGCCCCTTTATGTAGTCATGCTGATTTGATTTTTTTCCTCCAAAAAGATATAGCAATTGTCTTAAGACTTAAGTCTTTTAATGATTACATGAAATTAATAAAAAATATTATAATATTCGACCGTTATCTAAGCGATGTTTGAATAAGTGGAACCAGTATCAGTGCAACAACCCTGACACAGTTAGACAAAATACTGACATGCGCGAACAGACCAGAAACCGCCGAAATGCAATTTTGTCTTAGCCAAGAGCATGTTTAGCATTTGAGCTGCTGCCCTTGATTCAAAACTACCCCCCCACTCTATAACATAAATACATATTTAAATAAAAATTACAATGGTTTGAAACCAAATATTTGCTTTATATAACATGCGTAGAAAAATCCAATATTATCATCGGGTGCAACTAGGATAACGCCATGCATGTGACATCCTTTACACGAAATCTGATTAATGTCATTGAACATACATAATGAGTTATACTTTGCTTACTTGTAAAAATGAAAATTTTTAGCTCACCTTCGCTGATCCTGGTGATATTTTGTCGTTTATCAGCCCCCATGGTAAATTTTTGTCCGCCATTTTGTCTATTCGTCGTGTTTCTCAATGAATAACAGATCGAAAACGATTGGACAATAAAGTTCCGGAAAATGAAATGCGCTGTGACAACATCGAATTAACGTGTCCCGTATAAAAATAAAATAAAATAGAGTAAAGATGGTGGGTTTATGGCACAGGAGCTTGTTTCAATGAACATATATTTACGTTTCTCTCACAAACAGCGATTAATTATCAATGAATGGATTTGAAATACTTCTTTTAAAATTGCTAATATCCAAGATGATATCAGCCTGCGGGCCAGCAATTCCAGGAAAGGGGGGGGGGGGGAGTTCAAACAATACACCATTTTCTTTTTTTTAATTTCACATTTCTTTCCGTAACAGGCAGCAGAGGATTTAGTACAGGAATTTTATTATTATTATTATTATTATTATTATTTTTTTTTTTTTAAAATATGTCAGTCAACCTTGACCTTAAAGCTTTTGGCCGATATATATTTTTTTATGTATAAAAAATTCATAGTCTTAAGTTTCATTACAAAATGCTTACAGAAAAAAGTGATGATTTTGACTTTACAATCGTCAACTTCCCTTACTTATGCAGCAATATACCTTCATCGCCTGCATACGGGTTTATATCTCTCAGTTGATTCGATACGCAAGAGCATGTTCTATGTATGAGCAATTTCTAAAACGAGGTAAGTTATTGACAAACAAGTTGATGAAACAAGAATATCAGCAGTCTCGTTTTTAAAAGGTCATCATTTCGTAAGTTCTATAATGGTCGATACAATGACCTTGTCAGCAAATACAATTTATCATTAAGTCAAAAGCTGACTGACGTTTTTCATACTAATTGTTAGGCCATTATTTACACACTTAATTGTCGACGGATTTTTCCGTTATTTCCCGATCATGACAAGGAGCACACGGCGGGTGTGACCGGTCGGCAGGGGATGCTCACTCCTCTATGGCACCTGATCCCACCTCTGATGTTTTAGAGGTCCGTGTTTGCTCTGCTCCAAAATTTGAATTGTTTAATGGACTTTTGAGTTTGAATACTGTTCGTTATCTCCATGCATTTCATTACAGAAAAATAAAGATATATCATCTGAAAAACTATGTATGCAATATATAATTTCTGACTTGCTCTTTGATCTTTTGACCTCAAAATCATAAGGAATCTATTTTAATTCATATTGACTAAAAGTATAAAATTTCATTGCAAACCTCAGATAGAACAAAAGTTATCACCAGGAAAACATTTTATGCAAGATATGAATTTTTCACCTTGACCTTTGGTCCAAAAACCAGAAAGGGGCTTCTTTAAGTTAGTGGGAGTTGATATAAAAAAAAATCAAAGAAAAAGGTAAAGGAAAACTAAAGTTAAAATCTGGAAACCATTTAGTGCATTATTTGAATTTCTGACCTTTACCTTTGACATTTGACCTAAAAATCAATAGGGATCTTCTTTGAGTCATTAGGAGTCATGATATGTAATTTCATCAAAAAAGCTCAAAGAGAACTAAAGTTATAATCTGGAAAACATTTTTGCAACATATAAATTTCTGATCTTGGCCTTTGACCTAAAAAATCAATAGGTGACCTTTAAAAGACCATACGGAATTGTGATATAAAATATCTTTGCAAAACCTCAAAGACTTTTTAAGATATAGTCCAGAAAAAAAGAGAAAAATACAGACATAATGTATGAATTTCTGACCTTGAACTTTGACCCATTTCACCTCAAAATCAAAAGTGGTCTTTTTAAGGTCATAGGGAGTTGCAATCTTAACATTCATTGAAAGAAGCTCAAAGAATACCAAAGTAATAATATGAAAACTTTTATTTGCAATGTATGAATTGCTACCTAAGGGACTTAGTCTCTTTTCTGGAATGCTACCTAAGGGACTTAGTCTCTTTTTAACCATGTTTGCGCCTCTGCCACCGGTCCGCCGGTGGTGGAGGCTTTTTTTTTTTCTTTTTCTTCTTTGAACTTCTTTCCTTTGACCTCAAAATCAACAAGAGTCTTTTTTAGGCTATATAGAGTTGTGATAAAAAATTTCATTGCAAAAGCTCAAAGACTTGAGATAATGTCCCGACATGAAAGTGTTGCACACAGAATGACAGACTGACATGCAAAACATTACTAGATACTAGCAGTTTATGTATGTATTTGTTATATATCATTATACATATACTATGTCTGTCAAATAAAAGGGAGATTGCTCCAAACAAAGGTTTATAATTTATAGTGTACTCTCATCTTACTAGAACAGAGTATATAATGGCTACCTTTGTCACACAAACCACCAAGTGAAAGAGAATGACTTAAATCAATACACCACACACTACTTGAATTTGCCTACAGGTCTTTCATGACCGAGATTCTAGGTCGTATCTCTAGCATCAAGGTCATGACACACCCTTGGGTCATAAACAATCTTTATACCAAATATGAGCTACCAACAATTCCCCATTACAAATTAAGTTATAGCTCAGACAAGATTGCACAGAAAGACCAACAAGGTGATTACTTATATACACCCCAAGAAACATTTTGTTTTTGGGGAGGGGGGGGGGGGAGGGGGTCGTAAAATAAGTAATAAAAGTGGATAGGCAAGGTCATTCTTTATTATCCACTATATCCTATATTATATTGTTCCCCTTGTAAGTATCTCCCACAGTATTACAAAGTGCAATGCATTTTTTCTTAACAGTAAATTCAAAAATAGGCCAATAATTTCCTCTCTGTACCAAAACTAAGAAAGCTCGATGCTAAACATATTGTTTCCAAACCATCTAACACAAATTCATTTGTTATTCAAACAAAATATGTGTATCAGTCCAAAGCATGTCTTACTGCTAAAGATAAAAAAAGTCATTGTGATATTAATGTCCATAGTTTATTAATATGAATAAAGGCATTAAAAGCACATCACACAAAAATATGAGGGACAAAATTGTTCTGAAGGTGAATTAATGCAAACTTGAAATTAATACCACTTGAACATATAATGCCCCCTTCTTTTGATACATAAAACAAAATGTAAATAAATTGTAGTCTCTTCATTAATAAAAACAATTTCTTTGTTCTCCAAGATCAAAATACAGGTAAATAAATACAGGTGTTTGATGGGTAGATTACTTATGGCTTCAATGACTGATGTTTCATTATAGCTATAAGCTGTATAATACTAGAGTATATATGTATGAAAGACTTTAGTCAGAATGATAGTGATGCTCTGGCACTCAGCACAAAAAATAGAAAGGCTGATTTTACATCTACTCTACATATTATAACACATTTACAGACAGAGGAATCTAAAGCAGTTTACTAGTTTTTGGGTCTGCAGTGATCGCTGGTATCAATTAAATAAGGTCCTCTCTGCAAATTGTGCATGTATCCTTTCTTAGCCTGAAATCTAATGAATACTTGCACATAAATTTCAAACTGTAATAATTATTTTAAATTTAGAAAGAAAAAAAACCTATATGTCCATAAAAAGGAGAGAGAATATGCTCATTAGATTAATAAACAATAATTAATGAATTTATGTAAAATAGCTCTTTATTTGCTAACAGAATTTAAGTTTATATTTACTAAATGTAGGTTACTTGCAATTGCTAAAAACTTGAAGCATCTTGAATAGATTTCTAAACTGTTCAAAAACTTTCCTATTCCGTTAAAAAACATTCAAATTAATTTAATTATTTTATTAAGCAAGTTTTAATGAAAGCTGACAGACACAAATGCCCCTTATATTAATTGATTTGAAAAATCATTCAGCAGAAAACAAAGCATGTACATTCATATACACAGGCACATTTATTTTGATGCAGTTACTCCTTCCAAACACTGATTCTCAACATTTGTCTTTTAAAGTATCATACATACAAGTAATTCATGTACTTCATCAATAGAAACTATTTACATTAGATTTGTTCAAAACTAATTCATATAACTTCAACCAGCAATACAATTATGGAATAAAAGCAGACCAAAAACATATTTGATAGAATAAGCAAAACAAGTGAAACTGGATTAAAATCAAGTACATCTTCTGACAAAAACTTCAGATACAGAAAGATACTGAACAATAAAACAATACAAGTGATACAAAACCACAAATTTAAAACAAAGTCATCATTTAAAAAAAACTTGAAATAACCAGATGAAAAAAAAAAAAACTGTAAGTGTATAAAACGAAGAATATCTCATTATAGCATTTGATGCAAATCTTAACAGGCCTTCAATTTTGGCACTTCTTTTTTTAATTTCCCAGGTAATAAACCAGATAATTTGTTCCACTCTATCTTGTATAATAATAGCAGACACTGTATTTGTTTACATCACAAAATAAGCAAGTCAAGACAAGCAAGTTTGTTGAGGGTATATGTTGATGGAGAGTTCCATTTTTAAACAGACATTTTTAATTATATAGTGTTAAAAATATAATAATAATAAAAAATAACAATAACTTTCAAATCCAAATTAATGATTTAATGCTTGGTCTACCACAAGGGATAGTCAAACCTTAGTACTAAAAATAATCTAAATCATCGATAAAAAATTTAGCTGCATAGATTATATAGTCATTTATGAAGTTTTAATTAGTACATGGATTTTAATCATATTAATGCCCATCAAATTAATAGAAATTTGTTTGTTTCTTTGTTGAGATGGCAACCTCCAAAAATTTTGATTAAAAAAGTAACAATTCATACAACAATAGTTCATAGTTTTGACAATAATGATTTTATTGGTGAAAGAAAAAAGTAAGCAAGAAATTTACTTCAAGCTAAACAATAGCATCCAACGAAATGTTATGTGTATTGATCCAAATATTGTTCAATTAATCATATCTGGATTAAATCTATAACTAATTGGCAATTAGCATCTTGATATGTTTTTGCAAAAATTAAAATTGCTTACAGAATAATGCATTAAATAATATATGCATTTTAATACAATTTTACATAAATACAAAAAAAAGTAAATTTTGTGCATGTTAAAAATATTGCGAACACATACATGTATATCCTGATGAAAAATGCATAACCGTGGAGAAAAGCACATATACTGTTACCCTGGAAACAAGACACACCTTAAAAGTGTACAAAATAAAACAATAAAAGCTTCCATAGCACTAGATAAAGCTCAACAAAACAGAAAAACAAAACAAAAAATGTGGTATTTACATGTAATAATAGAAAACAGAGACTTAAGCTAAAGGGCTCGGTATCACAGTCAGAATACCTCTATATACAACAGTAAATAAGTTCTGCTTATAGAACTTTGGATAGGGTTACTGAGCTATCAGTGACTCTATAGCTCAACTATGTAGAAATAACACCCTCAATAAAACACGTAATATCTGTTCTAGACTTGTTAAATTATAGTTAAATACTGCAGAATCACAAAATATTCCAATTCCTTGTATCTATTGTTAAAGCGATTAGCTCAAAATATCAAAAGTCTGACTACTATCTCAAAGAATCAAATCACTATATACCATACTTATTATAAGGTAATAAAAAAAGAGACTGCAAAGACTGTTTCTTAAACAATCTACATTTCATATAAAAATAAATGCAATTCTCAAGGAATAATTAAAAGTACAATTTAACATTAGGAAAAAGAATAGATTTTGATCAGTCAACACAATGAACACTTTTTGTATTGTATATCTAACAGTTGCTTATAATTATCATTATGACACAATTGATTCATGAATGTGGATATCATGCGAACAAATTTGAATTGAGAATGATAAAAATATATACATAAACTATGAGGTGCTAGCATATAGAGGCATTATCTGGACTGTTGTTAGGGCGACCCCCTGTCATCATTACCAATGTAGGATGTCGACCTGAAACAAAAATAAAACCAAAACATCAAATAATGACCTGATTTTGGATACTTTTTCGTCTATGTTTTCCCGTATTTACTTATTTATTAAAATGATAGGTATAGCAGTTTAAAATGATGTATAAATGAAATATGTAGAATGATTATTGACAAAGTTATTGAAAGTCAAAGTAGTATCAGGTATTTTGGATCACCCTGTACATACTTTTTGTTCAAAATTCATGAAGATAACAACTAAACAATGTTTATATAAGAAAAATGAATAATTTTAACTGCAATAATTCTAAATTTTTAAACTCCCAATTCAAACCAAAATTTCACAAGTATAAAGAAAGTACAGTAAATCTTGTCTAATCCAGACACCAGGTTCGAAAGAAATTGGCCAGATTAGGCAGCATTCCGGATTAGACAACATTTAAAACAATTAAATTTACTGCAAAGGACTTAAATTTTACACTGTATTAGACAAGATTTCAAATTATACACCATCCGGATTAGACAAGTTTTACTGTATAATTATTCAACAACTGTTCTTGAAGGTATTTTCTAAATTGTTCTTGACCAAAACACTTTTTTTTTACCCCTAATGTGGCCCCACCAAGCCTCTGCCTCCATCATGTGAGCCAAAAAGACTTAGATATTCCTTGTATCATGTCCTTGTAACATGTATCATACTGAAAATAGTTTGTTTTTCCCACACCTGGATACTTATCTAACATTACACTATACCTGTATTTATAACAATATTTGTGCTGCCATCTGTATTATCTTCACCATCTATATAATCATCAATTCCTTCAATAAAATCATCTTCATCCATAAAATCGTCCTCCTCGTCAGTGTGTGTTAATTGTGACCTGTTCATTATCAAGGAGTAACGATGATCTTTTTTCACCTTATTCCTGTTAAAGAAAAAGAGACCATCTATACAATAAATTTGGGGGGGGGGATACAAAAGAAAATTGAATTTTTTTCTGTGATGTTATGTGGCAGTGAAGACAATGAGATCTTACCTCCTTCTATATAATATAATACTGATTCCTATGATGATGAATACTGTAATGGTAACAGACACACCCACAATCACGGGAATGTTAGAACTCAGTGAGCTGGCTGTCTCCCTGTGTTGTGATGAAGAAGTGGGTGTGACCACATTGAAAGGCCTTGGACTGGGTGTTGATAATGGAATGTCTATTCATATATAATATAAACAATACTTCAGTAAACAAAACACAACCAGTACAAAGAAGAAGACTTTTCAATTTTTTCTCAGTTTTGTCAGAATTTCTGGTGTAAACATTTAAAAAAAAAACCCACAACTAACCGTGAGCATGCACCACTTTGACACTGACACCTGCAATGATATTTTCTGCATCTGTCAACAAAGAAAAGATCACCTCTTGGCTCTGGACTTTATCCCTAAGTGCTGAAATCACCTGAAAGTAGACCAAAATTTTGTTTTATGTTTTCTATCAAGAACAGTAAACTCATATACAAATATTTGAAAATAATACTGTAAACGTGGTTATTTTGACGTGTTGAAAAATTGACGATTTTTTGTTGACGAAAATTGACGAGTGTTAATTTTGACGAAATATTGAAGCAAGAGTTATGTATCTTTGATTTACCAAGATTAAAACAAAAATGAATACAAAGAACTCCTCAAAAAACGAGTTTCAAAACTGGTACTCAGAGTAAGTTCGCCAGAAACTAGAGGACCAAAAACTTGATGGAAATATTGGTTTAGTTGACTTGGGAACGTTTATGATTAAGCTGCTCTATGCAAAATTGGTCCTGAAAGTTCACGATGTTATACGTAAGGACCGCGACTTCCTCGGGAACTCATTTACAAGCGACCTCATCAATAAAATTTAATTTTGCTAGTAAAAACCATCTACAGTGTACAAGATTTGATTGAATTAATTGCTCTTTTGTATTTTGTTTTCATTATACGAGATCGATTGCCTGAGGTGACAAAGTAGGTCAAACATACAGGGCGTGATAATTACGCAAAGTTAGAATGTTGTGACCGTGGGTAATAATAGTATATGACATACTCAATGGTTTTTAAAACTGTAATTATATGTTTTCATAACTATTTACAAAAAAAATAAAACAGTAACTGTGATCTATTTTTAATAGGGGAAGCCGAGAAAATTAAGCGGTAAAGTTGTACAACGGTCAATGTCTGTTGTGTCGCTATACATATGATGTGAGGTTTGACGAGTGGAAATTTTGACGAGAAAAGAAAAATCGTCAATATAGTCAAAATTAGCACGTCGTCAAAATTTCCACGTTTACAGTACTTCTCCTAACTATTGAAGCTTATTATGGACTTGACTGTTTCGTATGTATATTTAAACCTGTTGTATGGACAGCCCTCTTGTGTCTGGAGGTAGAATTGTAACATCAACCATATTACGCTTTGGATCAGAGGGAATTGTAATGATTAGTCGTGATGAAGGAATGTGCAGAATCTGAAATACAATGTACAAATAAATGTACCATTCACCCTCACATACATGTATTTGGTGTATATAATATGTATGTGAATAAAATATGTGTAAATATATCTTTATCATTTTGCTTATTAATACAGTACATGTTATAATGACCATTAGGGACAAGATCAAAAGATCGATGTCTGATAAAAACTAAAATAGATAGGGGGAGGGTGTTAAGAGTCCAAAAAAATCTGCTGACCAACATTGATAATTACATATAGAGTGCATATGAAACTTTATATTATTGTAATTCAAAACATTTCTTTTTATAAATAAACAAAAGAAACATAGGCTACATAACTGTATAGTGTAAACAATACTAATACATGTACTCAAATATAAAATTTGAACCAACATTCATTTATTTCATTTTTATTTTTAAAGGGGGGGATCTCAATGAAAATTATGTGAATTTAGTTTTTTGTCAGACATTGAACTTTTGATCTCACCACTTTAACTTACAATTTAATATCAATGACAAAACATCAGTATTCAATGGTAGAGTGATATAAATAATGAGTGGTAGTATGATGTCAATAATCAGAGATAGTGTGGTATCAAAAATCAGTGGTAGTATGAAATCATCACCTGTAATGTGATATCTATAATGAGTGGTAATGTGATATCAATAATCAGTGGTATTGTGATATCAATAATCAATGGTAGTGTGATATCAATAATCAGTGGTAATGTGATATCAATAATCAGTGGTAGTGTGATATCAATAATCAGTGGTAATGTGATATCAATAATCAGTGGTAGTGTGATATCAATAATCAGTGGTAATGTGATATCAATGAACACTGGTAGTGTGATATCAATATTCATCTGTTATGTAGTGTCTATAATCATTGGAACTATGATATCAATAATCAATGGTAGTAAAATATCGATTAACACTAGTAGTGTGATATCTATAAATCAATGGAAATGTGATATCAATCATAAGTGATTGTGTGATATTAATAATCAATGGTACTGTGATATCTATATCCAGTGAAAGTGTGATATCTCTAATAAGTGGAAATGTTAAAACAATAATTAGTGGTTGTACGATATCAGTAATCATTGGTAGTGTGATACTTTCAATGGTAGTGTGTTATCTATAATCAGAGGAATTATGACATAAACAATCAAAGATAGTGTGATATCAATTATCAGTAGTACTGTGATATCAATAATCAGTTGCATTGTATTATCATTTAACATTAGTAGTGTGATACCTATAATCAGTGGAAACTTAATATTAATAATCAGTTATTGTGTGTTATCAGTCATCAATGGGTATGTGATATCTATAACCAGTAGTAGTGTGATATCTCTGATAATTGGAAATGTGATATCAACATTCAGTTGTTTTATGATATTAATAATCAGTGGTAGTGTAACATCTATAATCAGTTGAAGTGTGATATCAATTATCAGTGGTAGTGGCTGATCAATAATCAATGAAAGTGTGACATAAATAATAAGTGGTAGTATGATATCAATATATATTCAGTGTTAGTGTAATATCTATAATCTATGGAAGAGTGATATCAATAATCAGTGGCAGTGTGCTTATCTGTTAAAGTGTAGTATTTATATTCAGGGTAATGCAATATCAATAATTTGTGATAGTTTGACATCAATAATCAGTGCTAGTGTTTTATCTATTATCAGTAATACTGTGATATCAATTATAAGTGGTAGTGTAATATCAATACAGGAAAACATGCTTGTAACGAAGTGCCAGGAATGGACAATTTTGCTTCGTTATAAACGTAATTTGTTAAATCCGTTAAGTTCACAATATATTTTAAAGCCTCAGGAATGAAAATCACTTCGTTGAAAGCGTCAATTCATTACAAGTGTGTTCGCGAAGTGTGTTTTACTGTAATCAGTGGTAGTTTATGATCAATAATCAGTGGTATAGTGAAATCAACAATCAGTGGTATAGTGAAATCAATAATCAGTGGTATAGTGAAATCAATAATCAGTGGTTGTGTGATATCAACCATCAGTAGTAGTGTGATATCAATAATCAGGGGAAATGTGATAAGTTATTCAGTAGATACCTTGGACAATTCAATAGACAACAGATCCGAAGCAGCAGATCTACTCAGAAATGTTCCTCTGTTCACACCCTGAAAGCTTGCTGTTAACTCCAGCTCTACTGTGGCTAATTGATCTGTAGAAGCAACAGAAAAATTTTATTCAAATATATATTTAAAAAAAGAAATTGATTTCAGGATACATACCATGTATGTTGTGCTCAGGTTGAAAAGATAGCTTTACTTTACTTTCATGCATGCTAATTCAAAGATATTCAATTGACCGTAAGTCATAAGAAGCAGGAGGTGGTAATACAAATTAAGCATGACAGGATGAGGGCACTTGCTGGGGGCAGAAATGCTAATTATCAGATACCAGATAAATATTGTCAGATATACCTGCATGTTCTTGTTTTGAAATCACAAATTTTTATTCCTTCTCTATGAGTATTGGCTTGTCGGTTAAGAACATTTATTAACATCAAATTTTACAGTTTTTTTATTCAGCACAAAACAAATAATTGAACTCTAGCCTTTAACTTTTTTTTATGTAGAAAAGAATAACAACTAACAAAAAATTGTTTCAGACTGATATTCCTCACCATAAACATCTATGGTCATTTCTCTCTTGACCGCCCCCACAGAATTGACCGCCTCTACACTGACTGTATATTTTCCTGTCTTGTTGTAGATATGTGAAGCAGAGGATGTCCATGTTAGATATGGTTCCTCTTTGTACTGAAATTTAAGATAATCAACCAATTTTAGATAATCAACCAATGCACAAAGTGTTTGGAATGAAAAAGACATGATGTTTATCACTGTTGAACAAGGAAATAAAATAATAAATTTGTTTTGGCCTAGAATATAAAAGATCAACAACAAATAACACAGATACATCTGAAAAATATGTAGAAAAAGACAAATCATGTAACCCTATGCTCAGTGTTTTGTCTCACCTTGTCACCAAATTTCCAAACAAAGTGAACCTGTCCAAAGTTTTTAAAGTCCTCCTTAAACAGAGAGGCTCTCAGGTGTGTCTTACGCCCCAACTGTGCCCCCCAGGGCAGCTCCAGGTATACTGCCTTCAGAACATCTGCAATACAATAAGAGATGGGTAACCAAAAAGTGTACATTGTAATTGTGCAACAATCTTACACTATGGGATCAAAATAACAAAAAAATCTAATCATACCCCCCCCCCCCCCCCCCCCCCCCCGTGTCCTATCAAGACCAATATCCATTGTGAGGTGCACTTCAAATTTGGTACTGGATGACTTCAGTGAACACAGAGTCCGAGAATGCATCATATGAGCATAACTGATTTATATAACACCTGAATTAAGTGGGGAACAGACCTAAATGCTGTCATTGAGTATTGTCACATGACAAGCATAAGTGCATCAGTCCAAACCAAGATTAATTGAACCACATTTAGTACATGTTTGCCTGGGATGCATTTGTGATATGCAGGGAACAACAGATGTATATGCCTTTATTCACCATTACAGAATTACAGAAGAACAAATTAAGACATTGATTCCAGTACCCCCTTCCTCCACAACCTCTTTTTTTACCTTCTATGGAGATGGTGATGTAACAGGAAGCCTGTCCCCCACTGTTTGTGGCAGTCACAGACACATTGTACTTCCCAGCCTTAGTGTACGTGTGTGTATTGTCGGTGGAGTTGGCAAGGCCTGTCAATGTAATCACCTGGCCATCTCCAAAATCCCAAGTGTAGTTTGTAACAACTTCTGATCCCTGTAAAAACAAATACATGTGTACCGAGATAAACAAGGTTTCTGATGTTAAAATTTAAACCCTAGACACAAAATATTAGGTAAAACTGTTGAAAAAAGAGCATGTGCTGTCAGTGTATCCTATGATTATGTGGCCTTTCTAATTTAACGTTAAAAAGAAACATTTCACTGCTACACCCTCCCTTTATTAACCTGGATAAAGAAGTTTAACATGTTCTTAATCTAATATAATTAATTTTTCATTCCACAACAGAACTGACACAAGCAGAATCTGTTAATAAATGTTTCCTTCTTAACATTGTTTGAAGGATAAGTTCATGGCAAACACTTACCTTTGCCTGTGACAAAGTAAAAGCTATTTTCTCCCCTGTGGGGAACACAGATTTTGCTGCACTGAGCTGAAGTCCACTGGGAGCCAGGATGGGACACATGGCTACAATGGGGCGGTATTTATCTGAATTTTCTACCCCTCCCACACAATGGTCAGCAGCTACCTTCCTGTACCTGTTACAATGCAATAGAATTTATAACAAAATCAACTTCTTACATTTGTCACTTTCAAACAGATATATACATCTATAACACATTCATCCTCCCTTATATTTCATGTCTAATCAGAATTAATAACTTAGATCACCTATATCTAACACTTTATAAAATATACAAGTTAGAGTTATCTCCCTTAGTAGCACCCTATGCTACTTGATGGTCTCTACATTCAGATAATGTAATTATGCCATTTAGCAAAGCTATATATTCTTACAAGAAAAACATCAATACCCTGATCTTTGAATTTATCTATAGTGAATATGGATATGTTTTAGACAAAGTGCATAAAATTCTGTCCTCTGCTATTAATATACTGTAAACATACTTTTTCCACCGAGTTATAATTCTGTGGAATCACAATTCCTGTTCAATCCACAGGTAGAAAATTACACAGATTTCTTGTATTGCCTCTGTATGCCTTAAATGTACTTTAAGTCTGCTTGGACAAATTTCTGCAGCAAACTTGTGACTGTCTACATAGTGTAAATTAATACCACGTGGAAAAAAAGTACTTCTACAATATTGAAATGAGTCAGATTTTATCTTGTAAATCTTTAACCTATTGTTCAAACCCCTTACCCCTGGCTTTTGTTGTAGGCCTGTCCTCCTTTACAGCTCACTTTGATCAAGCTTTCATCAAACCAAGATGCCCTCGTACAAATTTTGTTCACTGTATCAGTCAACTCATAACCGTAATCGCTACAATTATAAAATCAATCTATAATATGTACATGTATTATATAAAAGATATCATGTTTATAAAACTTAGTCTCTTTCACAATAGAAAGGATGAAATATAGCATGCATTTTTGAAGCCAGCCATGTATGTGACTGTGATATGGAGAATATACATTATAGAAAGCAATCCATGCATGAGAGAAGGTGTTTTTACCATTCATAATCTTTATCACTGCAAAGACATGTAGAGGATTTGGTTGGCCTTTCATAATCTCTTCCATTAAAACACTTGGCATCAGCCTTCCTACGATGATACACCATTTTTCTACCCAAAATACAACCCTAATAGGAGAAAGAAAGCTAAACCATTGTCATTCTGTCAGCTTTATCTGTTAATTGTTAACTTTGTGATTGACATTGAAAACAAATAAATGTGATCATCTTTTTCTTTTACCCTTTCAAAGACAGTCCAGTTTTCATAATCAAAGTCGGAGCATTTCTTTGGTAACACATCAGTAAAGTTAAGCTGTACCATCTGCCTGTCGCCTTCTTCATTGAGACGACCATATACACTGAACAAAGAAATCAGACAATTAAAAACTATATTCATAATTAAAAAATGAAAATCAAAACATTCTAAAATTAAAAATCTCAAATTCTTAAAGAAAACTGTCTAGATGTTAAATGATAACAAAATGCCTTAGCTATATGTAAGCAATTTTTTTCTCTTCAAAATCAAAGGGACATATATCTGTCACATGTACTAGAGTGTAAAAATTAAAACTCTGTCTACAACTTATAATTTAAAATTATGTATAACCACACATGAAATTCAGTTCAATGTCTTGAAATCTAGTGAAAAAGACTGTTTTCATGATATATTAGTGAAAAAAGTGTATTTTCGTGAAGTAAATATTTAAGTATTTATTGCATAGTTCCAAATTTACAGTTAAATTGTAAACACAATGATTCATTTGCATAGATTTACCTGACCATCAAGGTATTAATGCCAGGTTCATTGAGGACTCCATCAACAATCATTTTATCATCTGCGAATTCATGTGAGTACCATGTTGACCCCTCATCAATGGAATAACTGTCAAAATGAAACAAAATTAGAAATAACTTACATTTTATAAAGCACCTTAATAAACAAAAGTCAATCTTATCAAATTTTACTGACATTATTTGGATGCACAGAATTTCATACAGGGAGTGATAATTTCACCTGCCTGTGATTTGTTTCAGTTACATCATAGATAAAGCATGTGTTTCTCTCTTGTTTAGTTTACTCTCCCAGTGAAATTCATGAGCAAAACACCATAAAGATGATTGAACAGCTGTATCTCACTGTATTGTAAATATCTGATTCAGTTAACCCTGTTCGTGTATCAAAGGGAAAGAATTTCAACAGATAAACTTCCCTATCACCACACACAAAACCCAAGTGTTTTCAAAATACATTGGAAAGTTTGTCAGTCTAAAATCATATCAAAGACTATACAAAAGTTGATATTGCTGATAAATGTCATTAGACATGAGTCAAGTCTAGAATTTGCTCGGCTTTCTTTGGGCCAAGAGGCTGTTATGCATATGAATTGTTCTGATAGTTTTATTAAACAAAGCAGGATATTGGTTTTTTTTATGAAATACAACTTCACACTTACTACACAATATTTGTCTTGTTGTCCTGCAGGATGGCCGTAATTACTCCCCCTTGATCCAGTATATTGAGATGATAATATCCTACAAAAGGTGCCTGAAAACAGATACAGATGATTATTTTCTATGTAATTATAGATTTAGAAGGCCTTTTCATTAATCATTCCCACCATACAACAGATGCCTTATGGTAGACTATGTACAATAGTTATGGACATCTCACTATACGCACTGTACCTGTTTCCAAGAGAGGCCTCCATCCCTGCTGGTGAACACCCTTGCCTGAACTCCATTATAGAGACTATCCCCCACCCTACCGTGGGCTAGAATCAGCCCTGGAGCCTCGGGCTTCGACACAATACTTGGGATATCAAATTTGTTCTTACTGTAGGTCTGGTGTAGATTCAGAGAACATGCCTGTAATAAATAAGGACAAACTGGTTGCTTATTCACTGAACACTAAGTTAACACTTCAGTTTATAAACTGTCAAGATTTGCAAAGGAAGTTGCTGTTGTATATCTCAACCATTTTAGATTGTCTACAAGTACTATAAACCTACCTGAGGGTTTTTACATCCTGACTTCAATTCAGCAGGGGGTTCTAACAGTCTCCAATTACCTCCCTTGTCAAATGTGATAAAGGTCCGCTCCGATACCTGACTTCCTGTGGGGTCAGGCACAACATACTGGTTAGAGATATAGGTCCCAGGGATTCCTTTAACCTAAATTTAAACAACAAGGATACCTAGCAAGAACCTTAACTAGATTATGCAAAGTGTATGTAATTGAAGTTTTCATACAAAAACATAAAAATAAACTGGTAGACCAACTTCCCTTTATGTGAAACTAACTTTTGCAAGTTTTGTGAGAATGGAAAAATATAAAAAGTTTGTAGGCATGAATAAATTAATTGTTCGGTCATACTGAAATACAATTTCATATTTAAAAATCGAAAAGAAAATCACAAAAAGTAAAACATGGTTGTAGCAAAGTCCTGGGGACCTGTGAATTTACTTTGCTATCCATAATTTGTTTTATCCACATAACAAATTTGCTGAAGTATATATAACAAATTGAAATTCAAATATCAATACAGTAGTCCCCAAAAATTATGTCAGTTCAATATTTCAAATTTTGAGTTCTTTAAAAATCTTGTTATAAAAGATGTAACTAAAATATCATTATTTTTACCTCTATGGGGCACAAAAAGTTAATTTTACAATGTAAAATTTGTTTTATCAGAGTTCACTATATCTGTAAAATTTACAAGGAAATGTTAAGAATTTTGCCATGGATCACTAGATCTGTAAATTGACCATATCTGTGTTCATACTAAATAACTTAAGTTTTACTGTATATATTTTAATGACAAAATTGCAAAGAAAAGTAGCTGCAAAGGAGGTTGATTTATGATGTGAAATCATGTCTAAAGAAATTGAAAATGTCTACTATCTTGTATATCTAAATCAAACCCAACTGCAATAGGTCAAGTTATAGGATGATGTAGAATGTGAGGAAATACATGTACATGTATGAACTAAATATCACAATCAAATACTAAAACCCACATATAACAGTCACTATGGAAATACCACTCTGGGTGTTAATTTAAAGTGAAAAAGTGCATTAATTGATAAAAAAAAATAAAGAAATAAGAAGATCTGTAATTGCCTGACCTCATAGAGATCAATCTCCATCTGGAACCACCCATCCTGGTCACTGACGATGTTCTCCAGGGTAGGGACAAAGAACTGACCACTAGGCTCCGATAAATAGAGCGTGACCAGATTCTCTTCATGGTCAGCAGCCACAAAAACCTGATTTTGGTTGGCATCAACAATCAAGAAATCCTGTAAAATAATAAAAAAATTAATTTAATCAGAAGAATAAGTTAATGTGGCCATTCTTATTTTGAATACAGTCAAACCTGTATTAAGTGACCTATTAAGGGAAATGCAAAACCCATCAGATAAATAAGGTAATAAATAAGAAGGGAATAATATTCTAGCAATTTTTTCCAACACCCTCACTAAAAATGCCAAAATAGAATAATCACTAAAATTTCTGCTTATACCGTATGTTTCTATATGATCCAAATCATGGACAGTGAAATTCTACATAAATGGATATGTTAGTGCAGACATCTTTCTGTATTACGGGGAAAAGGGGGGGGGGATTACTTTGACTGTGCATTTTATTACTTTTTTCTCAAAAGTAGGAATGAAAGTATCTTAATTCAAGATCTAAAACTGCTTCTGAACAGACAATAACAGTCACATTGCTTTAGACAGGGAGTCACTGAAGGTAAAAAATGCTGAAAATTCTTCAGTGGGAGGAAATTCAATGGTCGCATACAACAAGAATTCACTTAATACAGAGGGTTGCTATGGCAGGTTTGACTGTAACTTCATTTTCTTAAGAATTGGAAGGATGGTACAATTAAACTCTACAGACCAAGTTCATTTCACCTTTGGATATATATATATATATACTACAGTTATTTAATTTCTAATTCCAAAGGAAATATACACATCTCAACCTTTACAGAAAAGGATTTGACAGTTTTGAAAAATAAAAGCTCCATAGGTCAGCTTCTTCATTTAGTCAATGAGAATAGAGTTTGTTCAACAAACATATATTTGAAAAAGAACTCCTCATATTTCCATTACCCTGGGGTGAACATTCAATGGGAAGTGAGCTTTTCTGAAGGGACCCCTTTTATACGAGACATACAGCTCAGGATTGTGTTCTCCAGCTTTAGTTTTCTGAAAATGAAGAAAATAAATCTCATTAAATCTGTTTTCACAAAGTGTTGAATAACTGTCAAACACACTGGCTTTATAACAAGAGGCAGCTTTACAATTTATATTGCATTTCAAATATATTTTCTTCCCTAATGAAATTAAATTTCATTTTGTCTTAATTAAATGCATACATCAAAATTCATTAACAAAGTTGTCACTTTGGATAACATGAAATTTACCTTTACAAATATATATTCTTTTTGGACGGACAAAGAGAAAGGATCGATAGTGCCTAGACTTTTATCTGTCGTGACATCAGTACAGGCCGGGGCAATACAAGCTTTATACTCAGAAAAAGCTGTGAAATAGGAATTGGCCTTTATTAATAATTGTCTAGTCTTTTTACTCATAACAATTGATATATGTACATTATAAACTGCACGATGCAATGTTAAAAATACCACTAAATTAAACATGTTGATGATTTTGATTAACTTTTAAAGTACGGTACTTGGTTTACCTTTGCTATTACACCTGTATTATTTTGAGTATAGTAGAAATCTGTATGAGTTTCTTGTTTGGCAATATTTACTCATTCCTTCTTACATTAAGTGACACCTATAGGTTTTAAAAGAAACGGCACCAAGATGCACTCGTCACCCCTTACCAAGATAGTCTGTTATTTCCATGTGGACTGTGAATTTATTCTGGTCTTCTTTGTCAACAGCCCTAAAAATTCCAGAATGATTTTAATAATAGCCATTTAAGTTGTGTGTTATAGGACACGTAATTAATGAAGTTGTACTCTCAGACAGGCAATCTAATTTTGTGATTTATTTTCCTGCTTTCTATGCTGTAGATTGCCTGTCAAGACATAAGTAATACTGTGTAGATCAAAGCCAGTTCTAATACATCATCATATACCAAAAAACTTTTCTTGCATAAATTATGATAATCTTTAAAGTTGTTAAAAAGCAGCTGTTTTATTTCAGAAAACCAGTAGCAACTCACAAGTCAAAAAAAAAAAAGTAGTGTAGTTGAACGTCTATGTCCAAGGCTAGAGGGTTTCAAATAAATTCTACTTGAGAATTTTACTCAACATATGTTACTTATTATGTAAAAGTACAATAACTCGTTAAAATCTCTACCAAGGCAAACTCAGTTACCCTAGCTCAGTCTCCTGGTGTTTCACTTCAAGAACTACATGCCTTACAAAAAATGAAACTGTTTCTTGAATTTGAATTCAAAGCTTTTTTACAATTAGTATTTAAATCATTTAATGTAATCTGTGGTGAAATGTCAAAATACTTTGTATTTAATTACTTCCTTTATTCTAAATTTGAATTTTATGATGTTTGTCAACATTCGAAATTTAACTGAGATGACAATGTCTTTTTATTTTATTTCTAATATACATGTATTAATTATAATCAATCTCAGAAAGAAAATTGTAAAGTTTACAGGAGGTTGACACCTAGGTAACATAAGAGGCTAAAGATGTTAAGAATAAAAATATTAAGAGCTAGCTCAGTTAATCTTGACCTTTGTCCTGTTCCTGACCTGTCCAGTTGTCCTACAACACATCTTGGTATGGATTTACTGGTAATGTAAAGACGATGTACACACATATGTACATGACTCAAGTAGTTTGACACGCAGTTTGTCTTTAGCTACAGCTAAAGCTCTCTGTGTATTGTATTTGATGGATGAAAATTTACTGATGTATTTTCAGATGTGACTGTTCTGCCAGATGTTACATAATTCCAGAAAGGACAACAATAACTAGGCATTTATGTAGTTTTAGATCCCCGTTCAAGTTAACTACAACAGACTGATGTAATCACAAATTAGCATTTCCATGATTCTGAATGCCTTATTCATAACAATTTTAAATGTCACTAAATTCTACAAAAGAATCAATGAAAGAAAAAAAAAATCTTACATAATTTTTCATACTTGACACCTGCTCGATCAAAGTATCATTTAAAAAGGGTTATATTTCCAATAAAATCTCTACACAGTGCCATCTTATGTCAAAGTAATCATATGCTTGTATGAAGAAAAGATATATCAGCTGGAACTAATCATTTCATGCAGCCAAAGTTAAGATGATTGAGGAAATTCTTAAAGGAGAATTCTCATCTAAATGGAGGATATGCAAGTATACACTTTATTGAGCATTCAGGACCTTAGTATGCAAAACTGGGACTGCAGTTCTACAGTGTAGTTCGGTTTGGGGTTTAATTCACAATATGGGATAATGTCACTCTTTCCAAGTTTTTTCAACTTTATTCTAGAAGTTCAACTCACCAGAAGAAGTTCTGCATCACATGTTCTTGTAGAAGAGTCCAGTCTGAGCCAAAGTTACTGCTAACAAATAACTGTATTACAAAAACAAAGCAAATAACATAAGTAAACTCTCTTCAGAAAATAAACAGTAAAATGTCACATGAAATTATTTAAGACCACAATATCTAAATTAAGTCTTTTTAATGTCTTGAAATGATCCAACAATTTAACATTTCACAAAGATATTAGAATGCATACAGCAGTGTTTTAATTTAAAATAGTTCTTAATTTTGATGTGATGTAGTAAACAGCATGTTGCTATTATGACATTTTTGAAAGTGTGCACATGTTTTGGCATTTTTTTTTTTTACGTATATACACTATTCAGTTGTCTACATTTGCACATGAAATATTATACTGATGACTCTATGGACAACAACCCTTCTCCAAGAGACTGAACTTCACCTGAACCATTTACAAATCTGCCATCTTTTATTTTTTAAATGAAAGATGTTTTTTTTTTTGATAAGTGTCAAGTCGTGGAAATCTGTTATGCAATGTCAGCATAAGTACTGACTGCACTTAGACAACAACGTATGAGTGACAGTGAACTACCAGGTAAAAGCAGCAACAAAAGGTCTACGGTAAACAAGGAGATGAACCCTAGCAATTTTGCTGAGAGGAAAAATTCATGCATTCTGGGGTTTTGAATTTCATTTAACTAGCAAGCCTGTAGATGGGGGTATCTTTTTGAAATTAACAATTATGGAGATTTTTTTGGTTAAATTTTCATTCACTTTCCAGAACATATTTTAAGAATTTTTTAATAGAAAATTTAATATTCCATACAATAACAAACATAATAAAGAATATACCAAAGATAAGTAGAAGAAATCTGTGAAATTCCTTTCTGGGCTTACCTGCATGTCAAACAAAGAGTATCCGAGGAGCCAGCTTGGTTCTGAGGGGTGGAGTAGGAGGGTATACGGGGAGAAAGGTAGGTCTACACGCCTCCAGGTCAAACCCTCATCCGAGGATAAGTAAAGACGCTTATTGATACAGTCTGTCACAATCATCTGAAAATTACCCATAATCCAATATTATACAAAGATGTAAATCCATTTTTATCAGTGATGGCACCAGTTTCTTTTGTTTGTAAGAGCAATTTTGAGAACAAGGCCTACAAATGAAACATTCTTTTGAAATATATACATCAAGTTTGTACAGAACAGTCATCCTTGACTTTTGACCTTCAAATCACATCACTGTCAAACTAGCTAGGAAATTAGCAGCAGAATAGCTAAATCTTTTGACTTCTTATTTAATCCTGAAATCAGTCTCATTCCACTCTCTGGCCATTCAGTTCATCTTATAGAGTAGATAATTAATGGTCAATCTTTAACCTTTGACTTCAAATAAGAATTGTTTTCCACTGTTTACTAAATAGTTACCCAAATTTGACCTTAACATTTGAACCTGGAATTTAATGTGGACCTTTTCCCACTGCTAACCAATTCATTAAATGATATATGCACTGCAATTTGGTATGGTGTTCACAACATCGCTATTGACCATACTGACATCTCTTATTCCAGTGCTTTTTAGTTACACCAAGTGTAATTCTATCATCGTGAATATATATATATATGAGAACTAAGCATTGCTACTGTACAACAGAATTATATCTACTATTGTAAAAGGCTCTTATTAAGGTCTTCCGCTCCAGGCGGAAGACCTTCTACTGATTCTGATGGTTAAGATTATTCTTATTATTCTTTTTTTTTTTTTCCTAGACGCCAACTTTGAGACCTCATATCTTGCTCATTTCTCAACGGATTTTGCTCAAATTTGCAGGGTTTAAAGACGTTACAAAATTCTATCAGAATGCTGTCAAACATTTCAAAAACCCACTTCCGCTTTTGGGTTATCTCCCTTTAAATGAAAATTTTCTAGGCTTCATTTCCAGACAAAGGCTCAGAGACTACTGAAGCTGGAGTAGAAATTCTACCGAATTTAAATAATAGAAGCACTGAAGTTGTGCACATCGGTTTTTGTTTTTCAATTTCTGTATTCAAAATGGCGCTAGAAAGGGATCAAAAATTAGAACGCCAAAAAGAGCGAAAATTTACACATATTTTCCTTTTTATCTTCTAAACTAAAAATATTTTGATAAAACATGTAGAATAAAAGTTGTGCACAATTTTAAGGCCTTTCATTTGAGACCACTAAAAAGGGTCTGGCCCCTAAAATTAGGGGTCTGGGGCCCTTTAAAGTTTTTGCTTTATAACTCAAAAACGGTAAATATTTCGAAATAGCTGCCGTAATTAAAGTTGTTATTTAACATCTTATTGATCTCAAGAAAATGTTATTTTGTTTGAGTCTTGTGTTCTAAATGAGCTAGAAGCATAACACATATACAGGTAAGTGTTTTCATTCAGCAAGTAAACAAGAGCTCTTCATGCGTGTAATTAAAATAAACTTACTATAAATAATAAATCTTGCTATATTAGATGCTAATATTCTTTAGAATCAGGTTTTTGAAGTATTTTGTGCTTTATTTCCAAATTATTTACTGACAACTTTCCCTTTAATTTCGTTTGTTTTCAAATTTGGATAAACCAATCTACTAAACAGGGAAAAAAAGATAACCTTTTCTTCTTATCATATAAAAACAAACAATAAAGTTAGAAAATAAAACAAAACTTTAAACATAGACTATTCACAGCCATTAAGTACACGCCTTTTACATTCACCTAATGTGTTTACAATTATGTAACCCCTCCTTCGATAGTGCGTGGCAAAGGAGGTCACCGAGGATCAATCGGCGTGTGAACCAGCGACCTAAGGTCATACACAAAACAAACCATAGAATGGCCATTCCAAATACATTTTAACTAAGTGATAAGTGGATAAATATGTTTAATCTTTCAGATTATTTCATATCTTTGATTAAGTTGCTAGTACATTTCGATTTATATTTTATTCGCTCAATTACAAGAAAGTTGCATATTTATTCTTATAAACATTGCATTGTTGAGATAATTGCGCTTTGTGGAAAATTACTTTAAAATCATTTCGAATCTTTCATATGATTCCGTCTTACTGTTTAATTATCACTCGCTCGTTTTAATCAGCTAGTCTTAAGTGCCTTTCACTTATTCACTTCAAATTCAATGCATTTTGAATGCCGAAAAGACCACTTTGTTTGCGTATTAAAGAAACAGTTTATTTATCTCTCTTATATATTTTATTATTTAACGAGTTGCTATTTCTTTCATGAACATTAAACAGGATGTATATAATTAAAAACGATAATTGTATGTAGAGGTCACATTTTTAATCGTCAGGAAAATCGAAAATAAAATTAAGTACTTTTGAGTTTGTATTATTTTCTTCCTAACTTACAATATTATTGCATACAAAATACTAGGTCGGACGCATGTAACTTAACCGCCTCAATATTTCACTTGTATTTGAAAATTCTATCGAGCGTCGAATGAATTTTACCAGTTAAAAAGTGTACCAAAAAAGAACCCTTCCTATGCAGTTTTCTTTGGGAATCAATTGGCTTAGATAGTCTACTCCGACATGTGTTGACAAAACTCACGCAATGAGAAGCATGGATACATTTCAAACTTGTGACCTCTTGGTCCGTGCATGTGAAGATTACGCATGGCAATTAGTGTCTGGAAAACGAAGTATGTTTTATAAGTTATTTGACAGGTTAAGATTTGTTCTCATTCCAAATTAAATACAAACACAAACCCTTTATTTTCTTTGTTATTTTATACCGTCAGTTATATCAGATAGATTGTTTTAAAAACGCTTTGTTTAGGAAGATTAATCTTATGCATTTGTTTTATTTCATCTAATAAATTGAATTTACCCATGACACAAATTATTGGTACATGCATGTAAGTACGCGTAAATGCGATTTAATTTGTTTGTGCGGAAGAGCGCCCAAAATAAATACACTTCGAACTCTGGAATTTCCCCATTTTACTGTTTAAATCATAGGTCCACTCAGCTGACGAGTTGTTTTAATAACAGTAATAAATTATATTCAAATCCTGGCCAGCTATCGTTACGGTTGGTGACATTGCAATTAAACAGGTCGATACTAAGGTACTAAGATACTAATGGGTGTATATATTTTCACCTAATATGTTTTCATTGAGTGTTTTCATAAGAAGTAAATTGCTGGAGGATATCATGTTCTCCCTGATCACATTGATAGCGTGTAGAAACAGCAGTATATGAACACACGCTTTTGTGTACAAGCAAACGTGTAAACCAAAAGGATGGGAAAAAAACGACGAAATAAAAACATTTCTCTATTAACTGAAATTATTGTCTTTAGACAGATAAAAATAAATGACTATCTGCCTGAGAACATGTGAAAATTATACCCAAATACAATGTAACGAAGGATTTTGGGTTTAATCCCGAGTACACAATTATAGCAATGATGTGTACATGTACATGCAGAATACCTCTTTTTTTATCCTTCGTCCATGTGTTCCTCCTTAGCGGAAAAAATTATCAGTAAATTATATTATACCGAACGAGGTTGAAAAATGCCGAACTTTATTTCTTAAAATTAACAGCAATTATCCGACTTTTCTCATATCACTATAAAAATGCCGTAAAAACTAAAACCGTCTGGAAACGCGTTTGTCAACGCGTTTTAGATCGGGTTTGAGATTTTTATTAAATGTCAGGAGTATTTCGCTTATTCTGCAAGTCCGCCCCCACTGGCGGATTTAAGTGGGGCTTGGGGGCGCAGGCCCCCCCCCCCCTAAAATTTTCAAAATATGACATGACTAATATTAATAATGCCACACTTTGGTTTTATAATTAATGGTCAATTAAAAAATGGTAATTTTATTTTATGACCAAGTATCAGTCTTCTTAAAAATCAAGTCTGAAAACCTTGCATTCCCTAGGCTATGAATATTATCTCATAATTATTCAAAGCGGAAAACGTCTCCAGATTTCGTTTGAAGGGTAGACAGCACTTGTCAATTTCCTATGATGATGCAAAGAAAAATACTGCAATATTTAAAGGCTGGTCGAAGGTAAATAACATTCGGCAAACCTCGGCTGATTCCGTCACCTTCATCCAGATGAGGTACGAATCAGCCGAGGTGTGCCGAGTGAGGTAAATAAATGAATTTAAAATCAGAAGGTCTACGTTACAAACCTATCCACTGATTGATGTATTTATTTATCAAATGGTGTAACTATGCAGTAATTTAGTTACATAGATACAAGACTTTTTTTTAACGTCAGGATATAGGTTAGGATGGTCACAGACGAGTGTAACTTCGACCACCTGGTTAATTTCGACTGTTCATAAATACCTTAAAATAATTTGTTTATAACCCATTATAGTGTACACACATCTATTTTATGCAGAAAGAAAATGCATTTTTCATATACAAATCAATGTTGATAATAATAGGCGAAATTTATTTCTTTACTGGAAAATTACACCCAAGAAGAAACTTTATTGCCCGAAAAATTACGGACGAGTTTTTTAAACCATTGCGGGGAATTATCAGTTTATCACCTCTAAAAATATCTTGTATATACAAAAAGACACAGTGGATATTCCTGGCGTGAAATTTATCAACTATGTTTAAATTTGCAACTTAAATTCATACCTTTTAAATTTATAGTATTTAGTTTTTACAAATAAAATGCAAATCAGCTGAACAGAAATCGGCTGAAGTTACCCTTGGCATGAATACGGCGTCAGCAGGTTACTCAGTTCGACCAATGAAAATGACGCAATGCTATTTGTTACCAGAAAAAAATCATGACCACCATCCGTATAAAAAAAGTATTAGGATAATATTATGTACAAGAATACTCCGTAGAAACTAGTTCTATAACCGTGAAAAAATCATCTGTTTTGTTTACATGCGGTTTAGATGCCTGCGCATATATATATATTTGTAGCATGCCTTGATAAATCGGTAAATAAGTCTCTCGGCACCTGGTGCACTTATGTCTTCAAATTAGGTACATTTTGAAAATTGCTTTTTTTCTTTTTGTCAGCATTTTTTCACAATCTTTTATGTTTTACAACAGAATAATTTAAATTAATATATATGTATTTTTTTTAAATTAGAGATGACGCGAATAATTTCATTTATATTTGCACATCGATCGAAAATACCCCGTGTGCAGTTGAAGCTACCCAACACACATATCTTGTAAATCGAACACATTTATTTTATATCATGACGAATAATACATATAACACAATGTAATCTGAACAATAAAAGGTATTCCGAAGGAAAAATAATCCAGTAAATGTTGAGCGTAATACATGTTTCACAGTGACTTTTTCGTCAGTGAAGTTTGGGGAAATTAGCCTGGTAGGATAGCTACTCGCTTTTTCTACTGTTATGCTAAATTGGCAAAGAGAAACAATTCCGATAAAAGTTGAACGATGTTTATTGTAAAGTCAGCAGATAGAAAGTAAATTTTATAAAAGTTGTTACACAAAAAAAATTATAATAAACAGTACAAGTAATTATCGAATAAACAATGTCAGATAAGTAAATAACTTTTGAAACAACCTGTAGCGAAACCCGCTAAGAGAAGGTACGATTACTAAAACAACAAATAAAGATCGATCGGTTACGTGAAATCAGTCATGCATAGCGCTTATCAAAGTTTTTACAGTTACAAAAGTTAAAAATCAAAAGTAGACAATAAAATCAGAAAACATTTGACTCCAAAGACAATGTTTACAAAACTTCGGGAAAATTTAGTTACCTTCTCTGACTAGAGAGTTCCGAACAGGGAACATAATTCATAAGCGGTAAAATTAAATTGCCAAAAATTTATACAAATAGAAAAATTCCAAAAACACTATTTCGTGAGTAATTCATCAAAGAAATGATTGCTAGTAATGTAATTATATAATTTTAAACATTATTTGAACATTAAATGAAACCAGCAATTTGAAATTAATAAAACATTTCAGATATCTAAAAATGAAGTGTAAGTCAAATGAACAAAGTAATTTATCCAATTCCGTATCAAAAATACTTTATAGGAAATCATTAAAATATAAATTAAAAATAACTATAATGAAAATGAAATTAAATCTAATCTTTAACTTTCAAATAAAAAAAAAACACAAGCTTACCTAAACTGGCAAAGAGAAACAATTCCGACTAAAGTTGAACGATGTTTATTGTAAAGTCAGCAGATAGAAAGTGAATTTGCTAAATTCACAATCTATCCGGACTCTACATCGGAATTGAACTCTTGACCAATCAGGAAGCTTGTTACAAAAATTACTGCAGGTAAGTGGGCAATTTCTTTTGATAGGCTTGACACTGATTACTTACATTATCAAAGAGTCGAAAGGTGATGAAGTCAAGATTGTTATAGTTAGTTTTAAATTCTATGAATTCTAAAACTTTAATGTAACACATGTAATAGGCAGTGACATACTTGAACAAATCTAAATATAAAAAAAATAACCGGTCGAAATTACACCACCCTACCCTACAGTGTATCTGTGATATATGTATAATACTTATAAAAACAAACGTTGCAATATTTAATTTTTCAATATTCAGATATTCTTTGTGTATCATTGTGCTCGTTTATTTCATACTGCTATAAAGGGAACTGCACGTTACAGCGTGTTTGTTTATATTGTTTCGTTGGCTGCAGTGGAGATACATGTGTAGGTCAGTGAATGGAATTTAAAAAAAACAACAACACTTTTTGGAATAACATTAGAGTTACATACAAATATCAGGTTGACTAGCATCCTTGCTGAAATAATAATGATTCAGAACGACTTCTGACATACACGAAGTTTGGAGATTCACGAAGTTCCGAGATACACAAAGTTTCTGCTTTCTCAAGAGTAAATTTGAAATAAAAATTATCAAATGATTAATAAATTTGTACATTATTCTTAAGCAGACGTGAAATTCCTACAAAGACTTTAGAGTATTGTAAGTTACAAACTTAATTCATATCTTATAGGCTTTTGTGTAAAGGAAGTAATCAATACAACTATTTTTGTGTCTGGTTTTACTGACTCTTAAAATTCACGAAAACCCAGGAGCTTCCGGGGGCTTCGCGCCCTGGGCCACCACCAGGGCTTCGAAGTTATCCACGCCCCCCCCCATCACAAATCCTATATCCGCCCATGGCCCCCTTTTGTATCCAAAATATACACAAGATTTAATAAATCAATTTATAATGTGGCTTTGGGCCCCTACCCCGACACAAAACTGGTCGGGCCCCCTTTTCAAGATTCCTGTTTCCGCCACTGAAAAAGAATGTGTTGTTCTCTTGGATGTCGATATCTGAATTATGTTTTATTTAAACACATAGTCTTATATATCATGGGCGCCAATAATAGGACAATTATTTGTTTTTTAAAATAAAGTGGTTCTTACAGATGTTAAAAAACCTTATAAACGGCTAAATAATTATTTAATTCATCTACAACAAATGTTAGTTTAGTTCTTTGCTTTCATAATCTAACTTTTTATAAATTAACACGAAAGTCGTGTGATCGTATACAAATACTCAGAAGCAATCTTTCATATTTAATGAACGTATAGGTGAATAAATTTCCTCTCATCACTATACGTAAACCCCCATCCTCGAAATAAATAGAATGTTTTCCTTCGCAGTCGGTTGGTTTTACCAGGTACATGTCAGTACAAGTGAGGATGGAGCTTTATAGAAGCAGGTGATGAATTCCGAGAGAAAGGCACTGCCTATTTTATATACATGTACATTCTTAGGGACCTGGTTTTCTGAACCGATCTCACTGTTATTCAAAGACCTAGCTAGAAATTCTCTCTCTGTCTCTCTCTCTCTCTCTCTCTCTCTCTGAAATGCAGGCCCGTCGATTGTAAAAAAAAAAAAATGACAAAATAATTTCAATTTTTAATAAGTATCTCATCTCCCAAGCCAAAGACCCAAGTAAGCTTTTGCTGTTCATAATTCTTCATCTTTGTTTGCTATATTGGTGTATATAAGCATTATCGTCGTTGTTGTTCTAAAGCTACTCGTAAATTTTTCTCATTTTTATCTTATCAAGAACCACTGGACCATAACAACGAAAATTAACACAGAATATTTTTGGTAAAGTTTTGTTCAAATGAAGGGTCACATCCTCTTTTAACGGATACATGTAGAAAAAATTAGATGGGGTCCAGGCGCAGATCAAGGAATTTTTTTCCACGGAGGGGGGGGGAGGGGAGGGGATCCCAATAAAAAAAAATATTTCAACCCAGAAATTTCTTGACGAGCCAAAAAAAGAAACTCTTTTCCCAAACGTGAAAAACCTATTTCATGTGTGTGTTTGTGTGTGTGTATGGGGGAGGGGGGGGTTCGTTGACTTTAAACCTTCATACCGAAGACTTTTCATACCATTTTAACACCGATCCGCGTTTTCGAGGAAGGGTCCGTGTTTTCTAAGGGGGGGGGGGGGGGGCATGGTCAGTTTTACTTGTTAGCTCACCTGAGCTGAAAGCTCAAGTGAGCTTTTCTGACCACCCGTCGTCCGTCCGTCTGTCTGTCCGTCCGTCCGTCTGTAAACTTTTCACATTTTCAACTTCTTCTTAAGAACCACTGGGCCAATTTTAACCAAACTTGGTACAAACTATCCTTGGGGGAAGGGGAGTTTAAATTTTTGAAATAAAGGACCAAGTCCCCTTACAAGGGGAGATAATCAAGAAAAGACAAAAATAGGGTGGGGTCATTAAAAAATCTTCTTCTCAAGAACCACTGGGCCAGAAAAGCTGAAACTTACGTGGAAGCATCCTGGGATAGTGAAAATTCTAAATTGTTAAAGTCATGACCCCCGGAGGTAGGGCGGAGCCACAATAGGGAATCCAAGTTTTACATTGAAATATATAGGAAAAATCTTTAAAAATCTTCTTCTCAAGAACCACTGGGCCAGAAAAGCTGAAACTTATGTGGAAGCATCCTCAAGTAGTGTAGATTCTAAATTGTTCAAATCATGACCCCTGGGGGTAGGGCGTGGCCACAATAGGAAATACAAGTTTTACATTGAAATATATAGGAAAAATCTTTAAAAATCTTCTTCTCAAGAACCACTGAGCCAGAAAAGCTGAAACTCATGTGGAAGCATCCTCAAGTAGTGTAGATTCTAAATTGTTCAAATCATGACCCCTGGGGGTAGGGCGAGGCCACAATAGGGAATACAAGTTTTACATTGAAATATATAGGAAAAATCTTTAAAAATCTTCTTCTCAAGAACCACTGGGCCAGAAAAGCTGAAACTTATGTGGAAGCATCCTCAAGTAGTGTAGATTATAAATTGTTCAAATCATGACCCCCGGAGGTAGGGCTGGGCCACAATAGGGAATCCAAGTTTTACATTGAAATATATAGGAAAAATCTTTAAAAATCTTCTTCTCAAGAACCACTGGGCCAGAAAAGCTGAAACTTATGTGGAAGCATCCTCAAGTAGTGTAGATTCTAAATTGTTCAAATCATGACCCCTGGGGGTAGGGCGAGGTCAAAATAGGGAATACAAGTTTTACATTGAAATATATAGGAAAAAATCTTTAAAAATCTTCTTCTCAAGAACCACTGGGCCAGAAATGCTGAAACTTATGTGGAAGCATTCTGGGGTAGTGTAGATTCTTAATTGTTCAAATCATGACCCCCAGGGGTAGGGTGGGGCCACAATAGGGGGAATCTCAAGTTTTACATTGAAATATATAGGAAAAATCTTTAAAAATCTTCTTCTCAAGAACCACTGGGCCAGAAAAGCTGAAACTTATGTGGAAGCATCCTGGGGTATTGTAGATTCTAAATTGTTCAAATCATGACCCCTGGGGGTAGGGTTGGGCCACAATAGGGAATACAAGGGGGGAAGTCTGGTAATGAACAGCATGGCCAAAGTTACTCAGGTGAGCGATGTGGCCCATGGGCCTCTTGTTTAGTATATACATTTAACTGCCCCCAACCCCCTCTAGATCCGCGCATGGGGTCATTTGAAAATAGTATTCTCAAGAATCCCTGGACTAGAATGAGAAAATTTCCAACATAGCATACATTCATTTTTTTTTCAAATATTGATTCCAGGGAGAAGGTTTGGGCCGGAAAGAGTTTTCATAATTTAACAAAGGAATTTATATATCCCCCCAAACGAAGTGTGTGGGTTTGGGGTGGGGGTGTTTTGAGTCTTTTGGAATCTCACTGTCCGTCTGCCTAGCTGTCCGTCTGTACGTGATAGTTCGCCAAGGATATTATAACTTTGTTATGAAGAAACTGGAAGGTCATACTTGGTACAAAGATTACTAATGATCCGAAGGTGTGTCATGGTTTTGATCCAACATCATTCCAGCAAGTTCAAGGTCATTGGAAAAAAATAGCAAGTATCATACTTGATACAGAAATTGCGTATGACAAAATTAAAGGGTTTGACACGACTTTCATCCAAGGTCATTCCTGTAAGTTCAAGGTCACTGACAGAAAACTGTAAGATTACTGTATGTGTTATAACTTTTGAAGCTCATACTTGGAACAAAGATTGCTTATGATCCACCGGTTTGAGGTAACATAGTACTAGACTGGCAGAAGAAGTGGCAAAATTCGTGCCTGGATTATAAATTTATAAGGGGTGGGAGGAACACAGGAAACTTTTTCTCAGATTGCTTGAGATGTTTTCCTGACCTTGAACAAAGGTTTTTTCGGCAAGTTCAAGGTCACTGGCAGATAAATATTTTTTTTTTTTCCACATGCTATAACTTTGTTATATCAAATCACTGGAAGCTTTTACTTGATACAGAGATTGTTTATGATCCAAGAATGTGTTTTGACCTTGATCCAAGGTCTTTCTGGCAAGTTCAAGGTCACTGACAGAAAAGTGCAATATTCTTTTTCAGGTATATCTTTGTCATTGGGTATCACTGGAAACTCATAATTTGTTCAAAGGTTGTTTTTGACCTTAACGTAGGTCATTTAGGCAAGTTCAAGGTCACTGATATAAGTGTAAAATTCAAAAAGGTCTAGTCACCCAAGTGGCGCAGTGGTAAGAGTGTCTGCTCTAGAGTCGTGGATTATGGAGTTGATCCTTACGTCGCAGGTTCGAATCCCACTGTGGGACGCAGAGACTGATCCTTCGGATGAGACCGTACAAACTGAGGTCCCGTCTGGCAGTAGGTGCTGGCACGAAAAAGATCCCTCACTGCTAAATGGCCATGTGTGCCGAGTATAGGTCAAAATTTGCAGATCTCCATCGGCAAATGGTGGCGTCTCCATATGATTGAAAAATTCTCGAAAGGGACGTTAAACAACATACAAACAAATAAACAAAAAGGTCTATACTTTTGTAATAGAAAAAATTGCATGCATTTGCATTTCACTGAAAAGATGATAAATATATCATCCAGAGTGTGTAATGGCCTTGACTTAAATTCGAGGTCACTTAGAATATGATGTTTTGGATGAATAGTCTGAAAGAATACGTGACTGTGATTTTTTTTTATGTTGGTGACATAAAGATGGTGTTTGCTCTTAACCAGCTGCAGAATGTGTCATGGCTTGATGCAAAGTTATTTGGACAAGTTCAAGTTCACTGACAGGGGAATTTTACATTCCTTTACTGTCTTTCTACTGTTGAAACATTGAAAGTTGATGCCCCTTACAGGATTGTTTATAACCTTAAAATGTTGCATGACCTTGACTCAAGGTCGCTCTGTCCTGTCCGGAGCTCCGACGGAAGACCTATTCGTTGCATTGCAACGAGCTCGGCTCTAGTTTTTATTTATTTATTTTTTTGATAAACAGTTTGATATCTTCTATGACTGGAGGAAAATTTAACGCTTTGGTAAAATTCCAGACTATCCTGGATCAGGACCAAATTTAAGCCAAACAACCAGAAGACTGACCAAGAAACGAGGGAACTACAAGGTCACCACAAGGTCACTGCAGTCTTATCTTCACAGAATCATGCCTATTTACAATGGATTCCACTCAGATAAGTCGTCATTTCTGACAATTGTTTACAACTCCAGAATTGTGATATATAAATGACTGATAATCGTAAAAGAGGAAGTTCAAACAAAAACGATAATTAGGTAAAAAAAAATTGTGTATTTATGATATTCCCAATGTAGGCATTACGTACACTGTTCTATAATACCAAAATAATTGCTTTGTAAAATGCATAGCTCTACATTTAATGTTTTGTTTGTGGCTTTGCATAATTTTGAAACACCAAACACATAAATTTTCATGTTTACCACTATTTTGGTGCAAGAAATAGGGTATGTGCCCTATGTGGATGATACATAGGGAAAAGATGATCACATACAGCAAATGTATTACTTAAATAATTAATAATTTTAATTACTTTCTTCTAATAAAGCTTCATTGACATATCTTTACATTTTTCATTTCATATTTTGTTCATTTTTTGTTATATTTAAGTCAGCTTTCTCCAGAAATGCAGAAATTAAGAATGACCCTGCAGATATATATATATATATATATATATATATATATATATATATATATATATATATATATATATATATATATATATATATTTATAGATTGTCATTATTCAACACATAAATGTAACCTCCAACGGTATGAGATAAATTACTGTGGAATCATCACTGTTTGTAGAGGACCAATGTCTGTAGATTTTTTTTTTTTTGGTTTAAGTCACCCTTATCCATGAATTTACATCCACATGAACAATAATTTTGTCAATATTTCAGTTTGTAAAATCTTCTGTGTAAATGAGTTACTTACAAAATTATGTGTCCCCAATGAACCAGTAAAATTGAGTTTTCCCATAAACACCCCCCTCTCCCCCCAAACACACAAATTAGAATGATTCCACAGAATAATACGAAAATGCCATGGCACCTTTATATTTTTGAAAAAAGTGCATAATCAATGTGCAGGATATGTTTCCTTTCGTATTTTTTTTTTTTTTTACTTTTAGGCCTTAGTTCTATTTTGTTCACCTGTCTCTACCACACCAAACTCCATTGTGATTGAAAGATGAAATGTGATTACCTTTTTGTTCCCTGAAGCATTGGTAGATTTGTAAATCATTTCAAGGACAGCATCAGAGTCAAAACCTATCTTCTGGAATGTTTTTCCATAATCTGCTGACCTTGTAAAAAAAAGAAAAGATTTTCATGACTTCTTCCAGTAGGAATGCAGTATTGCATCATGTCAATCACAGGAAATGTTCTGTTAATTTTCTCTCATCTATAATTAGCCTGTTCCTGCTAAGCCTAAGGTGTCTGCGCTTAATTCAACAAGTCAAAATTTTTAAAATGGGCGTTTTTTTTTTGTTTTTTTTTTAAGGCAGTAAAATAAAAAATATTATTTAGAGAAATTTGATTTAAAACTCAGTATATCAAATTTAATTTGTAGAAATTTGATTTATGAATTGAGCTTATCAATTATCCAATCAAAATAACTTAATTTAGCATGTTTGTTGTATTAAAGGCAAGTATTAGCGAATGTTACATGCCATAAATAAACTTCCATATTTTGACCCAGTTTTGAAATAATCCTGCACTTAATGACAGTAAATGTTTAAATAGAAAACATAGATTTTATTTAGTTATTTAGTAAAAAATTAAATACCTCCAGAATGTGCTGTCTACTACACTATAACCCCGCTGTTCTCTGGTCAACACAAAGAGCACCTGATCAAAAGAAAAAAAGTCATTTTTGTAACTGAAATTGAGAAAAATAAACTCACATGTCCAAATAAGTTATCAATTGTTAAGGATTAAACTGTAAGGTATAAAACACAAGTATCTGATATTTTTAAAATCGTAATTTGTAATATTAACATCTATACTGTTGAACACCAAGAACTTGATCTGCACTTAAAATGGAGATATTGTAAATAAAAACCAAGACTGCAGTGAACTAGAATACTGTGTATATATGCATCAGCATTTTTTATTTTCCGTAGAAACCTCTAAGAATATATGAGATGTGGCAGAAATCTTATTAAACAAGATATACATGATATAAAAGCAATAAAAGTTTTTTTTGTGTGTGCTCATTTCAAGTGACTCTGTTTGGAGTAAGTGATTCCCATCAAAATTTGACGGAATGTGATAAAAACTCATCTTAAATTACCAATCTTATCAAGGAATAGGAAGTTTTTTGTTCTTAATCTTTTATATAACTTTGAGAGCCTATTTTGCATGACTTTTTTTTTAGCTTAACTTATCCAAGATTATTATAAAAGTATACAAGCATGGTGTTGAAATGTTGCACTGTTTTGTTTTTTAATTGAAATTTACAAGGAAACTTCCAATTGATTCAGCACACTAGATTAAGAAACCAAACATTTAAATTCCTTACAGAACTACTTTGAAAAATAATTTTTGTTTTTAGTACATTTAAATGGTAATGACATTTAAATGCATAGCCTTATTTCAACTTTGACCTTAGACATATGTACTAAATAAATCTTGATGGAAAATTTCCAAAAATTCAGAAAGCGGCAGACCAAAACATATCCTAGTAGATTATATCCCATGGAATGACGTAGTTGGTCGTTCTTTGAACCTAATGAGATAAACATGCAGTCTTGCCAATAATCTGCCATTGCTGGACTTCCAGATCAGATTAATCACAAAAAAATCTACCTGTTTTACTATTAGACACATATACCATAGATCATAGAAATAACAAATTTGTACAAGGCTTTAAAAAGCTTATATAAAAATTGTTTTTAAAAGGTACATTTTGTCCAGACAAAAAAAAAAACAACTTATAATAAGGGGGAAAAACAAGAAAAAAGAAAGCACAAGTGAAAAAATCTCTATGTCACCATGTATATTTTAAAGAAAAATGAAATATGAAATTAAACAAAAGATGCAGTCAGATTAAATGCAGTTTATTTGTTTAGTACACTGAAACCTTGAACCCTGGAATAAAAGCCATATATAATCCCATAATGATGTCCCTGTCAGTATACTGTGTGGTAACATGCTATTTATCTAAATCCAGTATGAATACACACACATTACAACCAAGAGAGCTGGACTTGAAATGGGACATATCATTTGTGTGGTTGTATAGTCACATATATGTGTATAATTCCCCCCTATATCTGTCATCAAACTATTCATATTACATGTATATTAACAAATATAATGATTTTTTTTTTCAGTGTGTTAATTTGTAAACAGAGAATAATACATGGAATTACTGCAAAAGTACCTAAAGAGCTATACTTTCTGGTATAAAAACTTTTTTATCAGATGAATTGAAGAACTACTTTTGTGATTCAAGAAACGAAGATTTTTGTTTTTTCGTATGTTAATAGATTCCCTGCATGTGAATGACAGCCAAAAAGAAAAAAAATAATCTGTTCCATTTGACATGTTTGATAAATGAGACGCACTGGTATAATCATAATGATCTGCAGATGTCAACAACACGTGGAATAAATATTTATACCTCAGAGAGTATTACATAACACATTTTCTTCATGTGCTTAAAATCATATTTTTTATTATAACAGAACAAAGCCTATTCATACTGATTAAGTCGAATTAACATGCCGTTACCTAACGTCACACGTGCGCACACTCTCTAGGTCAACTCTTTGTTTACATGCCAATCCCGTTATAAAATTGGGCTTTCGCGTGCATTAATATTTATAATTACTTCATAAAAATCAATAATATTTTTACTTACATCGCTTCCTTCTCCCGACCAATGAACGACAGCTTGTGTATGATTTTTATCGGGAATTATAAACTTGTTGCTAATCACACGGTGTCCCATGCTACTGTCCGTAGTAATGTTTGAACCACTGCTTGTTTCGCGTTTAAACCTAAGAAAATTGTCATTTTGAGGATCGACATTTTTAAAATCTAATTTTACAACACTTTTGTCACCGTTTCCCCACCGGTAGAATTTTCCTTGAGATGGATGTACCAATAAAATTAACAAAACATGCACCCATACTGAAATAGCTGCTGTGTTTACGTCGTCCATTGCAGATACTACTGTTCGCGCTAATCGTTCGGGAAGCATTTGATTGGTTATGATTGATATGTAAATAAACCACGTGATCCTAATTGCATCATCACCTCTTCATTCATAAGATCAAAAGAGGCCCCGGCGGGATGATAGTTAACCGAAAATGGGAAAGTGAATCCCTTCATTTTTTTATATAGCCAAACTTTTTGAAGAAACAAAAATCGTGTATTATTTTAACTATATACATATTTTTCTATTTTCAGTTATTGTACAATTGAAGCGCACCAAATACCTCAAGCAACCTAGCTTTAAAAGGTATATCATACCTGTGCCTGATCAAGGTCGATTTCGTGCTATGGCATATTGCATCATCAAAAAAGTACAAACCGTCTACAAAGTGCTTCATAATTGACTTCATTATTTGTTATATAATCATGGGGTTATATATACAAGGGGCACACACACACAATATTTTTTTTTAATCGCAAAACACAAACATGTTACTATTATGCTTTATCGCAGGTTATTTCTTCTGCATATATTTACAATGTATTCTAAATGAAAAATAAAGATAAATAAGTTCTAAATAAACGCGTTTTATAAAATTTGTGTGTGCGGTATCATATCATAGGCTTTAGGGCTATAGGCTTTGCTATTTTATGACATCACATACTCGAATTATTTTTCAATTAGACGTTTATTTAACATGATTTTTTTTTATTTTACACATATTGAATAAATTTTAAGTATGTAAAAGAAGAATAATTTGTGGGGAAGGGAGATAAAAAGAATACTTTGTGTTTTGAAAGTGAACATAAACTAAAGACTATACAAATACTTTACCCCCTTTTTTTTCTTCTTATAAATTTTATTGTATAAAACAAAATTGTAAACGTATAAACTGGCATATTATACTCACTGATCACGTCGTGTTTTCCTCGTGGGGTTGCATCATGGTTTACGGTTCACCAATCAACAAAAGACATTGTAAAATAGAAAAGATCACATGTGAACAACACCTTGCATTTCTTAATTTTTACTAGGATCAGCATTTTGTATAGTGTAGTGTGTGTATGTGTGTGGCAACTAAAAATGAAATGAGAAATCATGAGCCCAACTACTATTACAACGAGATAGGCTACATAATAATTTTTTAAAAGCGAAATCGTAGATTTCATTTTTTTTTCTCTCAAAAAATCTGTTTCTAGTAGTCTTCGATACTTTCTTGCTAAAACCAAAAAGTAAAATAAAACAAAGATACTGATTTAACTTTTTCTTTTTTTTTTTTCTGAATCAAATTGTTGTTTATTAAAATACTCTAACTTAACTTTTTAAAAACCAAAACATGTGTATTATATATTTTTGGAAAGTATCAATCGAGGAAAAAAGTCGGTACTTCATTTGTGTATAGATGTACAGAGGCACTCCGCATCACAATACATTGCTCATTTGATGTATTGTCACATCCCTATCTATTATGTGTAGAAGAAAAGTCATTCTTTATACTATGGAAATTATGTAATGGCATTTCGAAAAAAAAAAAGTCTACCTACATTTAACATTCCCAAAAAATTATTAGTCCAGGCTCATGGGCCACAAAGCTCAATTTTGATCTCAATTTTACCTTTCCCCTATATATTTCTTTTGTAAAGTAAGTAAGTAAGTAAATAAATATTTTATTATAGTGACAAGTGAATACAGTTTTCCAATACAATAATAGATACAATAGAAACATATATACATTACACCCGGCCCATTGGACCTGTATGTCACTTTAGTATATACATGTATACAATATTTTATTTTCAAAAGAGAATGCGCATGACATTGATTTGATTTGTATAGATATTTTTGTCTTATTGAAAAGCATAAATTTAAGAATTTGGCAGTTTGTCTTCATTATATTTCATTAAAGTGTTTAAATTATCAACTGGTTCTACACTTCTATTTGAATTAACATTATGAAAAAAAGTTTCTCTGATGTTTTCAAAAATTCTACAATGAAATAAGAAATGTTTTTCATCTACCGATCCGTCTTTACATAAAACACAATAACGTTTTTGAGGCGGTTCATTTTCATATCGGTCTGCTTTCTATTCGTAAGGTAAAAGTGAGACCGAGATCAAAAGTGACTCATCTAAGTTTTATGGCCCAAGAGCCTATTGTTAAAAAGTTACTTGTCTCGGGTTTGGGTGCTAAATGGGATTTTTTGGAGAATGGGAATAGCATTTTTTGACATTAAAAGTGGAAACGCTCTTGTATAGAACATAGTTGTTAAAGCACTTTGGTTCTTATAATTATCAGCATAGATCTAATTAGTTGCAATCTTGTATGCATATGAATAAATATCGTAAATGTGTACCCATCCAACCAACTGGTTTGAATAATCTATATCTGCTTGTGTCATATTGTGTCAATTTTTGAAAGGGGAGGGGGTTGCCGTGTGGTGACCCCCCTTTACTCAATAGATTTACACACACACACAGGGAGAGAAAAATAATCTTAGACCGTGGTAAAAAAAATATCTTTGTTTTACGTCCATTAATTTTTTGAAAAGGAACCCTCCAGTCAGATTGAATACAAACAAATACATTCCAAAAAAACTGTAGTCTTAAAATTGAATGGATTTGCAATATATACTTCCCTAATAATACAGAGAAAAATTGTTGAGAATTTGACAAATTTGTGTTTGTTTTTTAACTTCCTAAAAACCTATACCCACCTAATGCATACTCCCTTTAATGACTTATAAAGTTAGTTCCTTCAAAAGATGATCCGAAAATGGTATGTAGTCAAAGATCGCCGGAATCTGATATCAAATTGAACCTCGCATGTTTTTTTTTTTTTATCATATATTAAGATAAGTAGAATATTTTCTACCATTCTCTCACAAAAAGAGAAGGTAAATTAAGGAAAGGAAATATGTGAGCCGGACTATATCTATAGCAAGTTATATATGGGCAGAGATTATGGCCGATCGAGCTGTTTTGAACTACAACTTTATATTCAAACGTACGTGCCAGACGTAAAAATACCTATTCCAGGAAAAAAAAAAATATCCCCCCCCTCTCTCCACTTGGCAAAAAATAAGGGGTGTCCAATCCCCTCCTCTGTATCCACCAATACTAGTTTGTCATCACGTCTTTAGGGCTAAGAGCAGGAGGCGTGCATCATATTTATCGTGAATGTCTGTTTAGATGACAACGTATGACCATGATTATTATCCTGGGTTTTTCCAAGGAATTTATTAATTTTCCTGGGTGTAAAAAAGAAACATTCTTCTCGTTTTTCTTTAGAAATTAAGAGAATTTAAAGTAATATTGTTTTAACACAAAGTTATAACTTCCGTGAAGACTTAATGTTTGTGCAGATATTCATATTCCGATAAATTCTTATCGTCAACCCCTTTTCTAAAGCTCAACAACAAATATAATAAATATGTTATCAACCAAAGAATTAATACTGTATTTTAAATCGTATATAATGTACTTGAATATCATAGCATTTGACAGCGTAATTGAAATTTAGTTTCTCAAAGATCTTTCAAAAGGTATCAATGTGTTGCAGAAAAATTACAAATTATTAACGATTTATTTTGTATTTTGCAACGATTCAATAAAGGTTTTGGTTATATAAGCATGATAATATAAAATACATATCGCAACAATATGATACGAATCAAATAATTTGCTGAGGCGGGGGGGGGGGTTAGTTTTTTTTCTATGGACAACTCTCTCTCTCTCTCTCTCTCTTCTGGGGTACGCGTCTGACCAAATATATATTTTAAAACTATATTCATGTATATATATTTTAACGATTTAAGCATCGATACTTTTTAGCTCACCTGAGCTGAAAACTCAAGTGAGCTTTTCTGATCACCCGTTGTCTGTCGTCCGTCCGTCTGTAAACTTTTCACATTTTCAACTTCTTCTCAAGAACCACTGGGCCAATTTTAACCAAACTTGGCACAAAGTATCATTGGGTGAAAGGGAGTGTAAATTATTAAAATAAAGGGCCAAGTCCCCTTACAAGGGGAGATAATCAAGAAAAGACAAAAATAGGGTGGGGTCATTAAAAAATCTTCTTCTCAAGAACCACTGGGCCAGAAAAGCTGAAACTTATGTGGAAGCATCCTGGGGTAGTGTAGAATCTAAATTGTTCAAATCATGACCCCCGGGGGTAGGGCGGGGCCACAATAGGGAATCCAAGTTTTACATTGAAATATATAAAAAAAAAATCTTTAAAAATCTTCTTCTCAAGAACAACTGGGCCAGAAAAGCTGAAACTTATATGGAAGCATCCTGGGGTAGTGTAGAATCTAAATTGTTCAAATCATGACCCCCGGGGGTAGGACGGGGCCACAGTAGGGAATCCAAGTTTTACATTGAAATATATAAGAAAAATCTTTAAAAATCTTCTTCTCAAGAACCACTGGGCCAGAAAAGCTGAAACTTATATGGAAGCATCCTGGGGTAGTGTAGAATCTAAATTGTTCAAATCATGAACCCCGGGGGTAGGGCGGGGCCACAATAGGGAATCCAAGTTCTACATTGAAATATATAAAAAAAATCTTTAAAAATCTTCTTCTCAAGAACAACTGGGCCAGAAAAACTGAAACTCATATGGAAGCATCCTGGGGTAGTGTAGATTATAAATTGTTCAAATCATTACCCCCGGGGGTAGGGCGGGGCCACAAGAGGTATTACAAGGGGGAAAATCTGGTAAAGAACAGCATGGCCAAAGTTACTCAGGTGAGCGATGTGGCCCATGGGCCTCTTGTTAGGTCACACATGCACTTTCCTGACTACAATAACTAAAAATACAATGTACCTGTAATAAAAGATGCATATCATGTTGTAAATTTTGAATTTACTCAGTGGAGGTAAATGCAAAATTTACAACATGATAAGTTATCATGTTGTAAATATTGCATTTACCTTTATATCATAATTTACAATATGGTATGCCTATTGGCCAAAATGCTAACCTGAGTTATTTACTTAAAAGTATGCAGAGATTATGACCCCTCTTGATAACCCAAACCATAGCATACATGTATCTCTCTATAATTTTAAACTAATTTACACTACTTGAAGACACCTGCATATTGACATGATTTAATTCACACTCTGTACTTTTTGTCCCTTTTTTAAGCTCTGCTGGCTGAAGACTGAGAGAATTCGCAATGGTACGGTATCTGTGCTCTAGTTGTCTGTATTTTTGTTATAAACATTTCTTAAATGCTACTCCTTTTACAGCTATGGTCTGATTAATAAAAAGGAACATAATTTGATTATACATTACAAGGAAACAAAATAGTTTCTTTAGCAAGAAAAAAAAAGTGATGCAAGATTTATCTCTCTTTTTTCTTGTCAACAATTAAATATAACTTTATTATTCTCTGTATTATTTCTACTTAGTGAATGTTATTCAAAACTTTTTTAAAATAAAAAACAAAAATGATAAAATATTGTTATAACTAGAAATATATTTAACAAGATGTGTTTGTGAAACACTGATGCCCCCGTATGGCAACTTATAGTAAAGGTTAAAGTTTCTCGAATGCAAACCAAATATGTTGTTACCCAAAGTAAGGTCTTGTCTCAAGGAATATACCTGTGAAATATGAGAGCCCTAGCAGCAACCATTGAATAGCTATGGAAAAGGTTAAAGTCAAGGTCAAATGGTCAAAATTAATGGTGCCTAAGGAAAGGCCTTCTCACAAGAAATATACTGGTGATATATGAAAGCTTAAGCAGCAATCGTTCAAAAGTTATGACCTAGGTTTAAGTTTTTCAAACGTAGGTCAAACTCCAAGGTCAAGGTCAATGGATTACAATTGTTGGTATCCAAAGGAAGGTCTTGTTACAAGGATTACATAAGTCAATTATGAAAGCCCTAGCACCAACGGTTCAAAAGTTATGGCCAAGGTTAAAGGTTTCCAAAAGTAGGCCAAACTCCAAGGTCAAAGTTGTTGGTATCCAAAGGAAGGTCTTGTTACAAGGATTACATATGTGAAGTATGAAAGCCTTAGCACCAACGGATCAAAAGTTATGGCCAAGGTTAAAGTTTTTCAAAAGTAGGTCAAACTCCAAGGTCAAGGTCAAAGGGTCAAAGTTGTTGGTATCCAAAGGAAGTTCTTGTTACAAGGATTACATATGTGAAGTATGAAAGCCTTAGCACCAACGTTTCAAAAGTTATGGCCAAGGTTAAAGTTTTTCAAAAGAAGGTCAAACTCCAAGGTCAAAGGGTCCAAGTTGTTGGTATCCAAAGAAAGGTCTTGTCACAAGAATTACATATGTGAAGCATGAAAGCCCTAGCACCAACAGTTCAATAGTTATGGCCAAGGTTAAAGTTTTTCAAAAGTAGATCAAACTCCGAGGTCAAGGTCAAAGAGTCAAAGTTGTTGGTATCCAAAGAAAGGTCTTGTCACAAGGATTACACATGCGAATTATCAAAGCCTTACCACCAATTGTTCAAAAGTTATTGCCAAGGTTAAAGTTGGGTAAAATTTTGCAAAACTGGGTCAAACTCCAAGGTCAAGGTCAAAAAGTCAAATATGGTGGTACCCAAAGAAAGGTCTTGTCACAAGGAATACACATATGAAATAGGAAAGCCATAGCTCCAACCAATCAAAAGTTATGGGCAATGTTAAAGTTTTTGCGGACAAACAGACAGACAGACGGATGGACAGGGCAAAAACTATATACCCCGAATCTTTGATACAGGGGCATAAAAAGTTATTTTTATTGAATAACTCATTTTTTTATAGCTTATACAATAGAAAATCTGAGTTATTCCCCTTTTTAATTTGTGATTAAAATATTGATAAATGTAAATTAGGCTGCGTCTGACAAATGAAAGATGAATTTTTTGGCAGCCTAAGGTTTACAGTGTTAGTAAAAATGAAAATTTTTTAAAATCCTATTCTTCCTGCAGTTATTTTCCTAGTCAATAAAACTGGGACAAAGGTGCATATACATATGTACTACCCTTTATTGGCCCCTTCCTAGCCCCAAGGAACTATGGCTTAACTGAAGTTGAATCCAAGCAACACTGCAATGCTTCTCTAACAATTACATTGCCTTGATGTTCTCAGGAGATGAATATCTAAAGATTTTTTCCCTATTCATGTATATAAGTACGCGTATATGCATTATGTAAATTTAATCTCCAATTTTAGGCCCACTCTAACTTGATTTGTTCATAATTTGAAAACAAATTTGAATCAACATAATTCATAAACATTAGTAAATTGATAACATTTAGTCAGCTCTGCACCTCTTGAAAAAACTTTTTTACAATTTCCTATACAATACATTCACATGTAAAACTTTGATCCCCTATTATGTCCCCACCCCATCCCTAGGAACCTGATTTGTACATACTAGGATCTTCACTATACCTGAGGATACTTGCATATAAATATGACTAATTATGGCCCTGTTGGTTTTTAAATTTTTTTCCCTGTACCCACATTTTACTTGCAAGAACTTTTATTTTGTGTACAATGTATATAATTATCTATGATGATTTGTTGTGAAAAATTCATTCTCAATTATTTGTATTTATTCATATCATAAAAGGTTATATACAACAATTACCTTGTGAAATTTTCTCCTGCTGCTAATAAATAATATTTGGTGATCTATAGTATATTTCCCTATAAAACTTGATCTCCTATTGGCCCCTGGGGCAGTGAGGATATACAGATATTAATATGACTAATTATGGCCAGTGCTCTTCTTGAGAATAAATTTTTTCTAGATTTTTTTATCAACATATTCCCATGTATAACTTTGAACTCCTCTTGTGTCCCAAGACTATCCCCTGAGGCAATGATTTAAACAAAATTGAACTTCATTTTGTCAGGAAGCTTTCATACAAGTTTCATCCTTCCAGGTTCTGAGTCAATAATTCTTGAAAAGATTTTTTAGGATACCCACACTAGTCTTCTATTTTCTTGATTATCTCCCCTTTTGCAGGCCCTTTATTTGAACAAAAATTGAATCCCTCCATCCAAGAATGCTCTGTGCGAAGTATAGTTGAAATTGTTCCAATTGCTCTGAAAACCCCCCCCCCAAAACATTTTAATAACAAAAGGGTGAAACACCTAAAATTCAGATGGAGAAAGAAAAGGATTGACCTTGACTTTTTACCTTTTGACCTTAAAATCACCAAGAGGTCTTTCTCAGTTAGAGAGGTTACCACCTTCAGTTTCATTGCTGAACTTAAGTTATCTGAACACTAACTGAAACAATATATGAATTTCTGACTGTGACCATTGACTTTATGACCTCAAAATGAAAAGAGGTCTTCTTTGAGCCATAGGCCTAAGGGATTTGTGATTTAAAATCTCATTGCAAAAGCTCAAAGAGAGCTAGCTATTATCTGGAAAACATTTACTGGGTTATTTTTGCCCCATGTTATTTTCGCCCTTTCATACTTGCAAACAATTTTGCCCCATTTTAAATTTGCCAATCATATTTTTGTTTAAGAAATTATACTGTGTTCTTTGAATTCGTCCCGATTTAAATTTGTCCACCTGTGAGGGATGAAAATAAAACGGAGGCAAAAATTTCCCTGTATACAGTATTACAATAAATAAAATGTTGACCTTGACCTTCAACCTCAGAATCAATAGGGGTCTTCTTAGGTCATAGGGAGTTATGGTTTAGATTTTCTTTGCAAAAGCTTTTATTAGGACTTTTTGAGATATTGTTCTGTAAATAAAAGAAGAAAAAGGTGGACAGACAGAAGATGGACTTCAGAAACACTTTATAAGAAAAGCTGACTTGAGAATTTGGCTTAGAAGAGCTAAAAACTGACAAACTTATGCAATATAAATTATCACATAATTGTGTTCCTTCACAAAGAGGGTAATAAAATTTCTAAATCTAAGATGCCCAGAGGTATACATGTCTAACTTTCACCCAGAAAGTCATTCCTTCTCTCTAATCTAAAAAAAATTCAACACGTTCTTCTCAGATTGTACATAACTTGTCAAATACTGTCTTGAGAATTTTATCTGCATAAAATTCTTTCAGATTTTTGTACTTGTGTAACAGAGACATTTATGTGCTTCTGCTGGGGATTAAACCCGGGGCCTCTGGCTTGCCAGTCCAGTGCTCTACCAATTGAGCTAAAGGGTTAACCCACTAGCCCAAGCTAGTAGGAAGCCGTGCACCACACTCTACCACATTGTCCCCCTCTAGAGAAGAGATGTCCTCATCTCTTTTGGAATGCCAATGCCTGTGGGGCAAAGTTCTGGGGTCAATCACTCTCACCCACCAGAAAATACCCGGGTCCCAACGTGGGCGCCAAATGTAACAGAAACATTTATGGGCCTCTGCTGGGGATTGAACCTGGGGCCTCTGGCTTGCCAGTCCAGTGCTCTACCAATTGAGCTAAAGGGTTAACCCACTAACCCAAGCTAGTAGGAAACCGTGTACCACACTCTACCACATTTGTTCTATAATTTGAAAGTACCTGTACCATGGAATAATTTTTATTTATGGGGGTAAGTGTTTGTGGGCAACTAAAATTTTACTGGTTTGTGAATATGGAATGATGTGGGTTACTCATATTTACAGACTTCAATGAATCAAAATGCTGACAAATTTACTGTTTGTGGGAATGAAAATTTGTGGGTAATGGTAACCCACAAAATCCAAGAACATTGCTCATCTATGAAGAATGATGATATCAATTCCAAAGCACAGTTGAACTTTGGTATCTCGAACACGGATATCTTGAACACCATGGATTGATTGATTGTATGTTGTTTTACGTCCCATTCGAGAATTTTTCACTCATATAGAGACGTCACCATATACTGGTGAAGGGCTTCAAATTTTGACCTTTACTCGGCACTCACGACCATTGAGAAGTGAGGGATCTTTATCGTGCCAATGCCTGCCGTGACACGGGCCTCCGTTTTTAAGGTCTCATCCGAAGGACCCGCAACTTTCACTTCAAAGTGCTGAGCGCATGGTGAAGGAACAGTTGCTACCCATTTTTTATCAACTTAGGTCAGTCATGGCTGAGATTCGAACTCGCGACCTCCCGATCACGGAGCGAGCGCTCTACCGACTGAGCTACAGTGAACGGTTCGAATACCATGGATATGTAAAAGTTATTTGGAAGTTCCAACCACTTTTTCTTTAAGTATTTTACCCTCAATATCTCAAATCCTAAGATATCTCAAAGCTTTTTTCTTGGCCCCATCGAGTAATTGTAAAACTTTGATCACCCATAGTGGCCACATCCTACCCCTGGGGTTCATGATTTGTTTAAAATTGAATATACATTACCTGAGGAAGCTTTAATATAATTATGACTGATCATGGCTTTGCTGTTCTTGAGAAGATTTTTAAAGATTTTTCCTATATATACCCAAGTAATTCTTTGATTGCCCATAGTGGCCCCATCCTACTCCTGGGGGGGGGGGGGGGGGGGGGGGTTATGATTTGAACAAATTTGAATCTACACTGTCAGAAAGCTTTCAAATAAGGTTCATATTTTCTGGTCCCTTGGAAGAGGGTGTGGCCATTTATTTGAACAAAACTTATATCCCATTCACCCGAGGATATTCTGTGCTAAGTTTGGTTGAAATTGGCCCAGTAGTTCTACAGAAGAAGATGAAATTGTAAAGCATTTACGACAACGATGACAACAAAAAGGACAATGGACAAATTTTGATCAGAAAATCTCACTTGAGCTTTCAGCTAAGGTGAGCTAAAAACTGAGGTAAAAAAATCATTGGCAGGCATGAAAGAGAAACCTAACACAGAAATACATTCACAGTCTTTAATAACATAACAGCTACTAAAACATAAAACATTTACTGTACAATATTGCCCAAATAAGACTTATATAATTAATATATAGTAAATGAGAACAATAAAACTAAATACCATCCACATACTGAATAATAATTATCAGTTTCTTTCAGAAATCAAGGTCACTAAATGAACATGTATGTATGACAAAAATAACAAAGAATGATTAGTAAAAAACTTTTTCATAGCTTGATAATTTTCCTTGGCAAACACAACTGCACATTTAGCACCTCAATAAAGTCTGCCAGAAAGAAAAACAACAAACAAAATCTGAGCTAAATGATTCCAAATTTAGCACTTCTCTTTATGGTAACTATAAAACCTAGTTTGATGCTTTATCAATAAATTGTACAATTCTTTGATCAGAATGTCAAACACTAAATAAAATGTCTGCAAATGCCACTAAGAACAACATGACTTTTTGGATAATATTGCTGCCGGTTTTGAGTTCTCTCCCTTGATTCACAGCATACTGGAGTCAACATCTACAAAAATAATAATAACTCAACAAAAAAAAAAAAATAAAAATAAATTTACAGCAGTTAATCTAAAGTAAACTACTGTAACAGAAGTTTATTTCAAGTGTACTACTGCAGTTCATTTCAAGTAAATAGTAGTTTATTTCAAGTAAACAGCAGTTTATTTCAAGTAAATTACAGCAGTTTATTTCAAGTAAACTACTGCAGTTCATTTCAAGTAAACTGCAACTGTTTATTTCAAGTAAACTACAGCAGTTTATTTCGAGTAAACTGCAGCAGCTTATTTCAAGTAAACTGCAGCAGTTCATTTCAAGTAAACTACAGCAGTTTATTTCAAGTAAACTTCAGCAGCTTATTTCAAGTAAACTGCAGCAGTTTATTTCAAGTAAACTGCAGCAGTTCATTTCAAGTAAACTACAGCAGTTTATTTCAAGTAAACTGCAACAGTTTACTTCAAGTAAACTACAGCAGTTTATTTCAAGTAAACTACAGCAGTTTATTTCAAGTAAACTGCAGCAGTTCATTTCAAGTAAACTACAGCAGTTTATTTCAAGTAAACTGCAGCAGTTCATTTCAAGTAAACTACAGCAGTTTATTTCAAGTAAACTACAGCAGTTTATTTCATGTAAACTACAATCTTTTCTGACTTTGATGATTTTTTTCTTTACTAGTTATATGAATTTTTAGTGAATTACCCATATACAGCATGGAATTACTTAACAGAAAACAAAGACTGAATAATACAGTGTATATATAACATTTTTTTCTGGAAAAAAAAAGAAAAATAATGTTTAAATCAATAAAATAGGTAAAGCAATGGTCTGTTAGTTAAGAAGGAAACATGTTAGTGTCAAATAGCATTACAACTGTAATAAAACCTTTTACAGAATTCCTTCCTGTTTTACTTTTATTTTCCCTATTTAAGGAAAGAAGATGTTAAAAACTCAACTAATTCAGAGCAAGTACATGTATTTATGTTTCAGTTTACATGAATAATATGTCTTTGGAATGTCTACTGGTGGCCAAATCTTAGGATGCAGAAATTAGAATGCAATAACAAAACCAAACCTAAATATATAGATTTTATAGTTTTCAAAAAAAAAAAAAAAAATCAAATGATAAAACTTTACCCTTTCAATTCTTTTAAGATTTTTATATTTGATAATATGTCTAAAATGACAGGTGCCTTTGTAATTATGTATTGTTTGCATTTATGATAACAATTTAAACTTGAAAACTACTAAATTTGGAACTTTTGCAGATATCATAGACACATGTACATCTTAACTCAGATATCAAAAAATCTAGACAAATCTGATACCTTTGACCCAGATGAAAAGATTTGCATAAATGAAGCTAGATAAAAACAACATCTACATGCCAATGACTGGCAGTTAATTCAATCTGCCTTCTCTTTGCTCAGTTTCGATTAGGTGTGGAACACAATTTTTTTTTTGATCAGTAAAATTACACAATTATACAAGATTCCTAAAATATCTTCTGGACGGTGAAAACTTGGGACTTTCTGTGTTCTGATAACTGTGGTACCACTGTATAATAAATTAACAATTTACCTGAATCAAAATCTAAACGTTTTGATGATGAAGAATCTCCTTCAATGTCAACATCACTCTCTGGAGCATTGAGGGCACTTAGCGTTACATCTGCAATTCATATCATTATACACTGTTATTCATTTCACAGCATTATACACTGTAATTCATTTCACAGCATTATACACTGTAATTCATTTCACAGCATTATACACTGTAATTCATTTCAACTGAACCTAGGTTCAAATCCTCTAAATCCAAATATTCAAAAACATCAACTGTAGTTTTGTTCTTCAGAAGTTTGCATATTTTGTGTAAAACTTTGAATCAGAAAAGTTTACTGGAGCCTTTCACTCAGATGACCTGAAAAAATACACTCTAGAATCAATACAGATCCACGACCTTTACTATGCTTAATTTACATCAAATGCATGATTCAAACTCATCCAGTTTCTTTTTTAAAGATGAAACTTGAAGGTACATGTAAATGCTTCAGAATGACCAACACACACATACTTATATATCTCTAGAAAGCAATTCTTTCTCATCAGTTGATTGTCATGTTACCAGTAATGCAAATTTTACTCCATTGTACAAGAGACAATGGATAAGTGGAATACAAGAATTGCAGAAATTTCTACAACTTAAGTGTCCCATGCCTGCAACATGAGTGTCAAGTGATTGAATTTACCATTTTGTGGCTGTTTTTTAGGTTGAGATTCTACAGAAGAGCTAGCTGTGGCAGTTGTTACTGTAACCTGTGGTGTTTTTTCGGCTCTCACAGCTTGTTTTTTGGGAGACGGTTCTGTCGGCTGAGGAAGTCCGGCATCTTCATATGCTTTCCTTTTCATCTGTGTCTTAATCTGAGAACTAAATTTAAAACAGCAATCCATTTTTGGAATAAATCTGCTATATTTTACGAATATTTTTTTCTTAAGGAAGTAAAATTAATAAAAAGGAACTCATGACAACATATTATCATAAAGATGAAAAGCATATTTTTTTTTTTTACTTTGAGGAAATTGATACAAATTAGCCCATTATTAATAATAATTCTGAACACATAATAAATTTTTCTTCCTCTTTTCTCTTTGTGTAGATCATAGATTATTTTATCATGACTTAAATTATAAAATTTCCTCTAATATGTTACTAAAAATAAACTGGATGTCATAATAACTAAATCTAAAGTGACCTTCAGAAGGTACATATGTATATAGAAATTGTACATGTATATATTACCAACAGTTTTAAACAAATCTCAATAGTATTTTTTTCTTAATTTCACATGAAACTCAAAGCCCTACTTACATGGTTCTTGTTTTGATTATTTCACTGATGTTGTCCAAATCGTCCCCAAAACGTTTGACTGCACTCTTCAGCATATCTACCTCATGTGGAGTCCATTTTCCACTAAAAAATAAAAGCATATAATAAGGCACCAAACTGGACAAGAATACAAAAATTCATCTTTTGTGGTGCTGATGGGAATGACTTGCTAGAAGGAACTGGGTTATACTTTATATTGAGTGAAGCAAGTGACACAAAGCATAACTTTGATAGTGAGGTCCATTCACTATGATAGATATGAGAATTCTTAAAAGAACTTGAATGCACTCTGACTGCTGGAGGGAGTAAAATTAACTGGCAGGCTCTTCACAGACACTGGTCTGCTTTACTGCAGAATCAAATCTGAGAGTCAGACTCAAATATCCTATAAGACCCAAAGAAGTTATAAGAATGGGAAAGTAATTGGCAGATCTATGTCCTTCTACACCTGTAAATGCTAGCTATCAAGGATCATTCGGAAATGCAATCCTATCATTGCCAAGTATACCCTGCATAGACATCAGCTGGCCACTGTCAATAAGGGAACATATCTAGAGCTGTGTCACCTTATCAAGCAAGATTTCTGGGAATGATCATGTCATTGCAACTATAATGACAGCAAACACCAACTTCAGCTTTCTCCAGAGAAATATAGTAACCCTGCAGACCCAGATTGAAGCCCAGTGTTACAAAAGACTTGTCAGGCCAATTTTTGAGTCTGCCTCACTTGTCTGGAATCCTTATACAGCTAGCAATTTTGAGTTTTTAACACAAGCTAAAAGGTGTTTGCATAAAGCAGCAAGATTTGTTGTAATTAACTACAAGTTCAGTAGTACATGTACTAGCCAAATGATACTTAACCTAGAATGGCCTACCCTACATTTCGGACCACAAGGTAGTACTTATAGTGAACTGAATTATGCATACCAACCACAGCATACATGCACCTACTCAGCACCAATACGGCACTACCTGTGGACACTCTCTCAGACTCATTACATCATTCTACACAATCTCAGCTAGATTTGTTGAGACTAAAAATTTTGTACTGATATCTCATCCTTAAGAGACTTAAGTACAATATTTTTAGTCTCAATGCAACTTGCTGAGATTACATTCTGCAGAGCAGTCACAAACCGAACATTCTGTCTTTCCCTCTGGTATCAGACTATGGAACTAGTCACCAAGAGCACCACTGCCAAGTCTCTAGAGACCTTCATTGCAGGGCTGACAGTCTTCCACTAAAGCATTTGATGTCTTTTTTATCCTATTTTGGAACGACTTTACTTTACCGGTCCCCAGAAAAACGCGCTAAAATATAGTGTCGCCGTAGGCGACTTCAGTATATATGAGATCGCGTGAGCGATCGAAAAAAATTAAAAGTATGAGGTTTTTAGCCTTTTTGACCCCAAAATCGAATTCTACAGATAAAAGTTTAGTTTAAAACTTCGTTTTTAAACGAAGTTTTTAACCTCGTTTTCTGAAAAAAGAGATTAATATTGTTTATTCAGTGAAAAGGAGACAAAAAATAATTGTCAACAGAGCGCGTGCGGCGCATGCTTAGTAGCGTTTCTTTCGTACTTAGCCATTTTTTCATGTAAACAAACCAAAGAGATGTCGTTAAAGCTGAATTTTAAAAAAACAAGACACTAACCCTAATCCCTCGGATGGTAAGCGAGGACTAACCCAAATCTCCCGGGCGGATGCTAGACTAACCCATGTGCGAGGACTAACCCTAATCTCTCGGATGGATGCGAGACTAACCCTAATCAGTTGAAAACTTGTGCAAGGACTAACCCTAATCTCTCAGGTAGGTGCAAGACTAACGTACCTAACCAGTCAAAAAATGTGCAAGACTAACCCTTATCAGTTGAGTGACGTAATCTTACTAATGCAATGAACGCGCGGATCTTGCGGATCTGGGGACCGGTAAAGTAAAGTCTACCCCCTATTTTTAACCTGCACCTATGTTTGCAAAGCACAGACAGTGTACATTATTGCATAAAGTGTGAAAATGCTCTACAGAGGGCCCTGCACTATATATGGAAGAAGAAAGCATGGTAATTTTTACCTGGATGGGCTTTGTTCTGCTGTTGGGTGAAGCTGCAGAGTAAGATCTCCTAATTTAGTAAAAGCAGCACCTGCCGCAGTAAATATTTCACCAACCTGAATTAAAAAGATAAGTTTTTAAAGAATTGTGAGGATGATGAATTAAAAAATATATATCCCCCCCCCCCCTCTCTCCGTTTGCTTATTACTGAAGTACTCACTTACAATAATGCAATACCATATAAAGCTTTAAAAAATAAAACACTTTTAATTCAACAGTACCTTGCTCGCAGAACTCATTCTGCCGAGCAGTTCTTTGCACAAAACAGCTTTAAAATTCTCGTTTCTTTTTCATGAGCTCTAAGCGGAAGTTTACACCGGAAATTTTAAAACAATCTTTAAATAAAAAAGAAAAACGATTTTACGAAATTTATTGAAATTAAACTATCTTATTTACGAGGGTAGTTAAATTAATACATAACTGAGTCTTCATAAATAATAAATTAATCACTGTAGCCAAAGACTTTCATCAATACTTTGACTTCGAGATTATAATAAACTATTTTAAGAGGTCTCGTGACCAGAACGCATGAGTGATTGTCACAAGTACAACAAAGTGAGAGAGCAGATTAGAATGGTGTTGCAGCAAACAGTAGAAAATTACTATCATCCTTAAGTATTAAGTTTATTCAAACATTATGACGGAGTCGGAAAAGAAGCCCCTCATTGGAGCAGTGAACGAGGGAGATGAAGAAGAAGAAGAGGTCTTGGAGGGATGTGGAGGAACCATGGCGTGTAATCCCCACAGACCACTTCATCGTTACTTGATCCTTATCATCATGTGTTTCCTCAGCTTTGGTGAGAATTCATAGAAAATTGAAGGGAAAAATGTACTCTGATTGCACGTTTCTTTCTCTCTTACCCCCACCTTTATACAGGTCCAGTACAAAGACTCTTTCTACTTAGGTAGCTACTTATAGCTACCTATAATAGGTATTTAAACCTACTCCAGGTAGATATTTTTACCTACTTTTTGCTTTACTTGCATTTTATGGCCAAATGCAGCAAGGACGCAATATGTTGAGTATCAAATTTCTTGATACATATAGTCACACTGATGATGAGTATGAAAAAAATTTGGCCAAAAAATGATTACTTTTTCAATTTTGCATCAATAACTACACCCATTCCATTTTCTAGGAGTTAAAAAATCAAAGCTACATGGTAAGAAGCCTAAAATGTCTTACAAATCTGTAATCTGCACAAATTTTAAAACTTGCCCTCATGCATTCTTAGATAAAAGGTATTTAGGACGATTTTTCATATGTTTCCTCTCCATTCTTCATCATAAAGTTTTCAAATTAACACCCCAAATTTTGCCGTGCAAGTGTACAGCATGATAAACAACAAGTCTGACCTGTTTTAAAGATGCGCCTAAATTATTATTTATTTGGATTTTTCAAAGACAGGTTATTTAGGCCATCCTTAAAAAAATGATTGTTTGGAATTGCTGCCTGGGAGGTTTCAGACCCAGGAGGGAGGGAGGGAAATTTTTTTTCAAAATTCAAAATTAAAAATTGATGATAAAAATCTCAATAAGGAATGAACACATTATTTTCTGCCTTTTTGTAAAGGGTATCTCCCATCAACCGTGAACCCAGTTTTGCTTAGATCCTACACTTATTAGGTGATTGGGTGGCACATGTGGTAGCAGGCCAAGAATTGATTGAATAAAAAAAATCTTCTTATTTTTGGTCAATAAAATTTTTCCAGGAGGGGTCATTTCAATGAGGCGTGAGGCAATTCCAAACAAACAATTATTTTATTTTGGCCTTAAAGTAGGTAGAAGTAGCTACTTCAAGTAGGTTTAAATACCTAGGTAGCTATTAATAGCTACGTAGGTAGAAATAGTCTTTGGACTGGACCTGCTATATTTTACATTTGTGGAGAATAGTCAGAGTGGACATTATGCTAAAATCCCAGAAATCCCAACAGCCAGCTGGTATCACACCTTTCCTTTCCTTTTGCTTGGTCAGAATTAGGAAGTACAAATGTACCCAACCTCTGGGACTCTGTTGATTTGTTTCAGGTGGAATATGTCACATTTTTCATGTTCTCATATTTGTATGTTGGGCTGTGAATCACGATCATAGAAAAAAAGTACTATTGACAGGAGAGACTTCAGTTCTTACTATAGGTGAATGTGTTTTGGTGATTACATTGCTTAAACAGAGTCCATGAAAATGAGCAAATATGAAAATGTGATTCAATTTCCTTGCATCAAATCTATCAAAGCTCAAAGGTTTGGTAATTCAGATTAGTGTGCAAGAGGGAAGGAAAGTTGCGACGCCAGGTGGTTGTGAGAAATTCTTTTTTTTTTCCTGCATATATACAAAAATTATGGTTTTCATATGAAGTGAAGGAGAAGTTATCAGTGGATGCCATATCTAGCTTAATAGAGATATTGTGCTGAACTTGATAAATAAAATAGTAATTTACTTCATACATTGTGTAGTGTTGTTAATTTGAACTTTGAAGTGTTGCATGTGTTGAAGAATGTCAATCTTTCAAATTTTGATGAAGTCAGTGTTGGTATACAGGGGGTGGAGTCTCAAATTATAATCTCTTTATGTAAAAAGCAAAAAATTAAATGATGATAAGGAGGCCATTGATTATCCACAATTTACATGTGTATTTTAATTCATTTGAAAGTTTAATGAAGAAGCTTAGTTTCAAGTTTAAAGACAAACTTCCATTAAATATAAACTATATACAGGTCATATTTTATAGTCTAAAGTGAATATTTTATTGTTAGCTTTTTGCGAGTTTGAAAATTGAAAAGTTGATAGAGACAAGTTGAGTTTTTAAGATTAATGGAAAAAACTGTGTGGCATAAGGCCACTCTACTTGAACATTGGAGCCAGACAAAAATATCAATCAAGCACTATATGCATATTTACTGCTATCATTCTCTATGGAAGATTGTATAACATCTGTCTTCCCATCTCATATTCACATATTTAGCCCAATATATATATTATTTAAAGTGTTTCCATTAAGTTTATATTCCCTATGAAATATTCCCCAGAATTCAATTTTCAAGTTTGTCTGATTGTCGGTGTCCAGTTCATTTTGTGATAGGTCAATCTCCAGACACACTTATGTGATCGGACAAGCTACTTTTTGTAACATTATGGAATATTGTAAATATTATTGGAAAACATGAATTCATTTCACATTATAATTTAAAAAAAAATTACAAACATCAAATGTAAAAAACATTACAATATTAAGGGGCTCAGTCAATCGAGGCAGACAAACGAGGGTGATCAAGACTAGGTTACAGACAGGGCTACTGTATTTAGAAAGTCAAAAATTATACAGGTACATATACATGTACCACTTCATTCTTGAAAATACATTTTTAGCTCACGTCAATGAAGTCAGGGGAACTTATGTGATACCCTCGGCGTCGGCATCCCAGGTTAAAGTTTTTGGTGCAGTTTTCTTTTTAAGTACTTCTGTGCTCTACATTAATCAGAGATGCATGAAAAATGCTTCTAGTGTGTTTCATTGTACCAGTCAACATTTCAGATGCTGCAATTTCAGCCAAATAAGGACCAGATTAATGTTTTTGGATCAGATTCAAGTTTTTGGAGCAGGTCTCATTTCAAATTAACTATAAGCCCTATATTGACCAAACTTGCATGGCTGATACATCTAAGGATGCACATTACCAGGCTTGCTTTGGATGCTGGATCTGACTTACATTTTCCAGATGAGTGATCAGGGTAAAGCTTTTGGAACAGGTTCATTTCTAAAGTAACTATAAGCCCTATGTTGACCAAACTTGCATGGATGATCAATACATCTACACCTGCACACTACCAGGCTTGCTCCAGATGCTGGATTTGACCTAGATTTTCTTGATGAGTGACCATGTTAAAGTTTTTTAAGAAGGTTCATTCTAAAGTAACTATAAGCCCTATGTTGACCAAACTTGCATGGATGATATATCTAAGGATGCACACTATTGGACTTGCTTCAGAAGCTAAATTTGATCTACATTTTCTAGATAAGTGACCAAATTTAAGTTTTTGGTGCAGGTCCATTACCAAGAAACTATAAGGGCTTTCTGAACCTTGCATGGATGGTGCATCAAGGGATGAACACCCTTGAACTTGCTTCAGATGCTGGATTTGAATTACAGTTTTTGGATGGGTGACTAGTTTAAAGTTTTTGGATAAATTCATTCCCAAGTAACTGAAAGTCCTATCAGATCAAAATTGCATATATGTTGCATCTTGGGATGTACACTTCTAGATTTTTAGTTTAATATAGGACTTTGCCTTACTTAAAGACAACATTTGATGAGGTGAGCTCTGTAATCTCTGATTACCTATGTTTACAATTTTTTATATCTTCAGAGTGGGGCCATCGTTGGAAACCCATGGTTGGTCTCGCTTCTCTTACTTTTAGAAGCGAGACCGACCATGGGTTTCTGACGATGGAGTGGGGCAAGTAAACAATGAATTCATACAAGTGACATTTGTTGGCAGTTTGTCCAATGGACAAGTGAATGATTTAGTTAAAGTTGAGCCTTGCTCTTCTTGCAGAACAATATGATCTAATTGCTGTTTTCCTAAAAAGCATCCTGGGCACTTAGGAAATTTGACAAGTGAGCACTTTTAAAAGATCATGATACAGTGTGTAAAAGGAGAAGTGTACAATAATACGTCATAGATTACACATCGTAAAAGAAAATCTTGGCACTAACTTACAAGAAAACAAATTAATCAATCATGTACCTTCCTGCAAACTTAATAAAATGTTATATATGTTTTAACAGAGTAGGAAATAAAATGTCACATTCTGTCCACAATGGAGAAGGAAGTCAGAGAGGGTGGTTACTTACTGGGGAATAGGCACTAGAGGGCAAAAACTGTCATTTCTTTTATTTATTTTGTCTGTAAACAATCATTAGAGGTAGTACATAGTAGTACAAAAATGTCTGGTAGATGACTACTCTTTTGCACCCCCTCCCACAATGTTGACTGTTGAGTGGACATATCATCTCCTCTTGAGAGTTTTAAGTGACTGCATGGTACTCTGTTTGGATTTGAGTGACTAATCCTCACACAGTATCACAGAATACTCTGCTATAAAGTGTATGAACAGTTAACTATAAAATTTCATGATTATGATGTACAGGTTTAGATACATTGTTTTTCTTGTAACCTTGTGTTTAGGCCAAGTAAACTATTTATTTCCTGTAATAAATATATTCTTTAAGAACTCATGGACTGTCAAGGTAGCTCAGTTGGTAGAGCGCTCGCTCCGTGATCGGAAGGTCGTGTGTTCGAATCATGGACCTAAGTTGATAAAAAATAGGTAGCAACTGTTCCTTTGCCAAGCGCTTGGCACTTTGAAGTGAAAGTTGTGGGTCCTTTGGATGAGACCTTAAAAACCGAGGCCCCGTGTCACGGTAGGCGTTGGCACGATAAAGAACCCTCACTGTTCAATGGCCCTGAGTGCCGAGTAAAGGTCTAAATTTGAAGCCCTTCACCAGTATATGGTGACGTCTCTATATGAGTGAAAAATTCTCGAATTGGATGTAAAACAACATACAATCAATCAATCAATTACAAATCATGGTTGATAGGTATAGATTTTTTAGTTCACCTCAACAAGTCTGGAAGCTAATGTATATCCTCACTATCGCCGTCCTTGGTGAAAGTTTTTGGAGCAGATTTATTTTCAAGTAAATTTATGCCCTATATTGATCAAAGTTGCATGAATGATGCATCTAGTATGTTTTACTGTACAAGTCAGGTTTCAGTTGCTAATTTTCATTCAATATTTTCCCAAATAAAATTCAGGTTAATGTTTCTGGAGTAGGTCTCCTTCCCAAGTAACTATAAGCCATTCTTGAACCAAACTGGCATGGATTATGCACACTACCAGACTTGCTGTGGATTTTTGATCCAGATGAGTCAGCCAGTTAAAGTTTTTGGAGCAAGTCCATTTCAAAATAGCTATAAGTCACATGGTGATTAAATTTGCTTGTATGATGCATCTAGACAGCACTCTGCTAGACTTACTTTGGATGCTGGATCTGACCAATATTTTCTGGATGACTGACCAGGTTAAAGTATGAAGCAGAATTCCATTCCTAAGCTACAATAAGCTATATGATTAATTGATGTATTTAAGGATGCACAATACCAAACATGCTTATAATGCTGAATCTGACTTAGATTTCTGGTTAATAAACAGTTCAATGTTTTGGGAGCAGATCCATTCCCAAGTAAGTGAAAATCTACCCAAAACAAACTTGCATTGATGTACTTGCAACTAGGAATGCACACTACCAGAACATTCATTTGTTGTGAGATTTTGACTTTTCCTAATATTTGTTGAGTTGAGCTTTGTAATTTTTAATTGGGCCTTACCTATGTTTTTATTGTTACCTAGACTTACACTGACTTAGTTCAGTTTAGTTATCTAAGACTTACACGGACTTAGTTCAGTTTAGTTATCTAAGACTTACACTGACTTGGTTCAGTTTAGTTAAATGTTGTGGCCATAGGTGAGGCTAATAGCTGCAAATAACACTGCGCAGGAACATGCTCCATAATAGTTTTTTTGCCACCTGTAATCCAAGATTTTGGGGGGGGGGGTTATTGTTTTTTGCTCTGTCAGTCTGTTTGTCTGCAAAAACTTGAACCTTGGCCATAACTTTTGAATGGTTGAAGCTGGGGTTTTTATATTTCACATGTGTATTCCTTGTGACAAGACCTTTCTTTGTGTACCGAACTACCAATATATTAGACCTCTTGACCTTGGAGTTTGACCTACTTTTGCCAAATTTGACACAACTTTAACCATGGTCGTGACTTTTGAATGGTTGATGTTAGATCTTTCATACTTCATATGAGTATTTGACTATTTCTTGTGACTTTAGAGTTTGATCTTCTTTTGAAAAATTTAATCTTGATCATAATTTCTGAATGGTTGCTGCAAGGGCTTTCATATTTCCATGTGTATTCCCTTTGACAAGACCTTTCTTTGGGTTAAAACATTTTTGATCTCTTGACCTTGGAGTTTGACTTGTTTGTTTGTTTATTGTTTAATTTCCTTCTTGAGAATATTTCACTCATATGGAGACGCCACTACTTGCCGGTGGAGAGCTACAAATTTTGACCTATACTCTGCACTCAGGGCCATTGAGCAGTGAGGGATCTTTTTTGTGCCAGCACCTACTGCGACATGGGACCTAGGTTTATACAGTCTCATCCGAAGGACCAGTCTCCACGTCCCACAGTGGGATTCGAACCCATGACGTAAGGATCAACTCCTTACTCTGCGACTCTAGAGCGAACGCTCTAACCACTGCGCACTGCAGGCGATGAGTTTGACTTGCATATGAGAAACTTAAACCTTCACCATGGGCATTAGTGTTTCACAATGTTTTTTTTTAAGAATTAAGAACTAATTATAACATATTCTTTTCAATTAATCTGTATTTGTAAAACTAGAATGAAAGAAGAATTTTTCCTCAGATTCAGTGAATTTTGTATTAAAACAAGATGTGTTTATGAAACACTGACGCCCCCAAATGGCAGCTTATGGTGAAGGTTTAATGTCTCTCAAATGCAAGTAAAACGTCAAGGTCAAGAGATCAAAAATGTTGTTACCCAAAGAAAGGACTTGTGTCGATGGATATACCTGGTAAATATGAAAGCCCAAGCACCAACCATTCAAAAGTTATGGTCAAAGATAATATTTTCTAAAATTAGGTCAAACTCCAAGGTCAAGGTCAAAGGGTCAAAATTAATGTTACACAGGGGAAGACCTTGTAATAAGAAATACACATGCAAAATATAAAAGCCCTAGAACCAACTGTTCAAAAGTTATGGCAAAGGTTAAAGTTTTTCAAAAGTAGGTCAAACTCCAAGGTCAAAAGGTCAAAATTGTTGGTATCCAAAGGAAGATCTTGTCACAAGGAATATAGCTGTGAAATTTGAAAGCCCTTGTTCTAACTGTTCAAAAGTTTTGACCAAGGTTAAAGTGTATTAAAAGTGGATTAAACTATAAGGCCAAGGTCAAAAGATCAAATATAAAATATTTACACCCATGAAAAGGTTTTGTCACAATTATAATACATGTGATATATGAAAGCCTTAGCACCAACTGTTCAAAAGTTATGACCAAGGTTAAAGTTAGGTAAATTTTTGCAAAAGTGGGTCAAACTCCAAGGTCAAGGTCAAGAGTTGTAATATGTTGGTACCCAAAGAAAGTCTTGTCACAAGGAATACACTTAAAAGAAATATGAAAGCCATAGCTCCAACCAATCAAAAAGTTATGTGCAATGTTAAAGTTTTTGGGGACAAACAGATAGACAAACAGACAGATGGATGGACAGGGCAAAAACTCTATACCCCTGAATCTTCGATTTCGGGGGCATAAAAAACTGAATGTGTGTGGGAGAGGGGGGATTACTAAAGTAGTTCAGTAAAATAACAGGAAATGAATGCATTATTACATTGGTTGAGTGACCAGGCAATTGACCAGAATAATTCCATAGTTGATGGCAGTAGTCTATTTTGTGAATAATGTTTTGTGCCACTAGTGTAAAAGATTAAGTCTAGAGTATAAAATCTGTTAGATGTAAAGAATTAAAGTTCTTTTTTTATTTTTTGTAGGAAGCTACTTCTGCTATGATAACCCGGCTGCTCTCCAGGATACCATGATAAAGGCCCTGGACATTTCTGAGAGCACCTTTATGGGGTTCTATTCTTGGTACTCCTGGCCTAACGTCATTCTCTGCTTCTTTGGGGGGTTCCTCATCGACCGGGTTTTTGGGGTCAGGATGGGAGCCATCATTTTCTCCTTGTTTGTTACTGCGGGTCAGGTAACCATTTTGTTTTTTTTATATTTTTATACATATCTATATATACCAATTCTTCATCTTTTGACCTGAAGCTTTGTTTGAATTAAAAAAAAATTAAGCCATTATTCTTCAATGTTTCCAAAAACCAGTAAGTACCCGGTAATGCATCAGTCAAGATTTACTGACATTACCCAAGGCCCATATGCTTGAATGCATAAGTTTTTTTGATTTGATTTACATGATGAAAATGATATAACAAAAATATAAGGAATGGGAATCATTGTTGAAGCTTCATGCAATTTTAAGAAGTGACAGAAAAATAGATATGAGTAAAAATCTTAGTTGGAATTAAATATGAATAGTGTTATTCTTATATTTACAGGTGTTGTTTGCTGCAGGTGCTCTGGTTAACCATGTATGGCTAATGGATGTAGGAAGATTTGTTTTTGGGTAAGTTGACATTGGTATCAACTGAGGTTACAAGAAAATAAGACATCATTGATTTTATCACAAAAAAAAAAACAGTAGAAACATAGCATGATATTTACACTGTAAATACAGTCACTTAATTATCTCTTGCTTTGACGTAACAAAGTGTGAGACATTCACAGACTTCTAGCCTAAGACTTGATTAGTTTGGTTGTCACATGGTAAGATGACATGTGCTTGACAACTTTTAAACCTATCTAGAAAAACCACAAATGGTAGCTGAAAAAAATCATAAATACATGGCCTAGGTAGTGTATTTCTGTATGTTTCAAAAAAACTTAAGTATTAAATAAAATCATATGGTAATATAAATTCAGGCTTAACATTTACAAATACTGTAGAAGTACTTTTTTCCACCTAGTGTAAATTTACACTATTTGGTGGTCACAAATTTTTCAGGGAAATTTGTTCCAGTGTACTTGAAGTACATTTTAGGCAAATAGCGTCAATCTAAGAAATCTGCATTATTTTTTACCCGCAGATTAAATAGAAATTGTGATTTTGTGGAATTATGACCCTGTGGAAAAATGTACATCTACATTTCCAAATATTGCTGGTAATTCACCCTGTACTATAATACATTACACATTAATCACAAGTCATGATGGTGAGGGAAATATGAAATTTATTCAGCCAAAAAATCATATTCTCTGAAGGCTGAATAAATCTCCACATTTCCCAAATATTCATGCAATTCATTGTTTATTAAACCAAATTACATCAAACTTTTAAAAATACTGTATACAGGGTTATTTTTGCCCCGTGTTATTTCCGCCCTTTCACACTTGCAAACAATTTGCCCCATTTTAATTTCGCCCAGTCACAGTTTTGTTTAAGAAATTATACTTTTTTCTTTGAATTCACCCCGTCTTAAATTCACATACTTGTGACTTGGACGAAAGGGACAAAAATAAAAAGGGGACAAAAATTTCCCTGTATACAGTAAGCATAAACTTTCAGGTCTGGTAACACTCTCAAATTCACTTTCAATTGGAGAGAGTCTCTGAAACTCTTCTGCAAGTTTTGAATGTGTTCTTGAGTCCTTTTTGTTCAGTAATTTTGAATATTAATTTCTCACTGGGAATATGGAACCTACAGCTGTCAGATAGTGTGACAGTTTATGTCTGCTAGGTATTCTCAGCCAAAAACAAAAACTTTTAAAGGAAAACTTTAGAGTGTTCAGAAGTGGTGGGATGTGATATTTCTTCCCTGGGATACTTGATGTTTTTTGAGTCATGTAGGTGTCTGAGAGGAATCAGATTATACATTTTATAGAATTATTATAATGAGATATAATGATTCCACAAGTAGGGACTACAGTGATGTTAAAAGAAAATTGTACATGCTATGACCTGTAATAGGGATTGGGTATTTCGGTCCACAGCACCAAAATCTGTATGTAGTTTTAGAAGAGTCTGTAGAGGATTTTAGAAGGAAAACCTCAAGGAAAAATGGAAAGATTTTAAGAGGAATTAAGTAGGTTTGATCTGTGTGGTAGAGGACCTGCACAGATAGTGGGAGCTTCCAGGTTCAAATCTAGTTGACAACTTTGATCAGGCTTATATACTTACAAGATCAAGTACCAGTATTACAATTTGTTAAGCTGTTTTGTGCAATGTAATATTACATGTTAATTTGAGTAAGAAACTGTATGATTTTTGTCCATGTGGCAGTTAAAAATTAATTCACTGGTACACTTACTGGAACACACCTAGAATCAGTTTTCTTACCATTCCTTCAGAGAAGTAATGCATTTTTGATGCATACATATTGTAAGATCTAAATTTTAAATCTTGAAAAGGGCACCCACCTTTAATTTTCAATGTATTTCTTATTATTACTAATAAAACAAAATGGATTATTAATAATAAAAAAAAATATATTTTTATGGTTGAATTGTATGAGGCTCTATTTTTATTTTTGTTTAATTATAAAATTCTGCTTAATTTCACTATCTATATTGTAATGTTCAAAGATAGATAATAAGGAAAAAATATATTACCAAATGGAAGAGTTTTGAATGGAAAAAAATGTAGCAAATGTGATGGTTAAGTTTATGAAAATTGCAATGACTGGTATTTCAGCATTGGAGGAGAATCTCTTTGTGTAGCCCAGAATACCTATGCTGTAAAGTGGTTCCAAGGGAAAGAACTCAACATGGTGTTTGGTCTTCAACTCAGTTTCTCTAGAGTGGTAAGTTACCAGTATAGTAGTCTTGTGCTTTCTGATTAATGGTCAAATTTCAGTTCAGGAAGTCAAAAGACTAGTAGAAATTTGATAGGTGTAACTGTGTAACAAATTCATCTAACAATGTGCAATTCGTGTTTGTCTGTGAGAACTTTACTTTTCAGTAAATGAATATTTTAGAAGTTATTAAGTAATACTGTAACAATATATTTCTGTAGGGTTGAAATAGTATTATAGAATTTAACATGTATATTTGAAATTTTTAGGGCAGTACTGTGAATATGAATATCATGCAGCCCATCTACCAATGGATAAGTGGTATGGGGTTTAAACATGAGTACACCAGCTTAGGAGTGGTGCTTATGATTGGTAAGAGACTTTTGTTAAGTAAAAGGTATGGAATTTGTGCCTTTGATTTTTAAGTGGTATGGATTTTGTGCTGTTGATTGGTGAGTGATATGAATATTGTGCTGTTCATTTGTAAGTGGTATGAATTGGTGCTTTTGATCAGTGAGTGTTATGGATTTTGTGCTTTTGATTTGTAAGTGGTATGGATTGGTGCTTTTGATTGGTGAGACATTTGGATTTTATGCATTTGATTGGTGAGTGGTATGAATTTTGTGCTTCTGATTTGTAAGTGGTATGGATTGGTGCTTTTGATCATTAAATTGTATGGATTTTATGCATTTGATTGGTGAGTAGTATGGATTTTATGCACTTGATTTGTAAGTGGTATGGATTGGTGCTTCAGATTGGTTAGACATATGGATTTTATGCATTTGATTTTTCAGTGGTATGGATTTTGTGCTTTTGATTGGTGAGTGGTATGGATTTTATGCATCTGATTGGTGAGTGGTATGGATCTTAATATGCATTTGATTTGTAAGTGGTATGGATTTTGTGCTTTTTGATTGATAAATTGTATGGATTTCATGCATTTGATTGGTGAGTGGTATGGATTTTGTGGATTTGATTGGTAAGTGGTATCAATTTGTGCTCTTTATTGGTGAGTGGTTTGAATTTTGTGGTTTTGATTGATAAATTGTATGGATTGGTGGTTTTGATTATTGAGTGGTATGAATTGGTGCTTTTGATGTGTGAGTAGAATGGATTTCATGCATTTGATTGGTGAGTGGTATGGATTTTGTGGTTCTGATTTGTAAGTGGTATGGATTGGTGCTTTTGATTTCTTGGTGGTATAGATTTTTATGCCCCCAGATCGAAAGATCCAGGGGGTATATTGTTTTTGTCCTGTCTGTCTGTTTGTCTGTTTGTCCGTTTGTCTGTTTGTTTGTCTGTTTGTCTGTCTGTCTGTTGTCAACTTTAACCTTGCCCATAACTTTTGATTGGTTGGAGCTATGACTTTCATATTTCACATGTGTATTCCTTGTGACAAGACCTTTCTTTGGGTACCATCATATTTGACCTTTTGACCTTGACCTTGGAGTTTGACCCACTTTTGCAAAAATTTTATGAGACTTTAACCTTGGCCATAACTTCTGAACAGTTGGTGCTTGGGGTTTCAAACTTAACATGTGTATTCTTTGTGACAAGGCCTTCCTTCGGATACCAACAACTTTGACCTTTTGACCTTGACCTTGGAGTTTGACCTACTTTTGAAAAACTTCAACCTTGGCCATAACTTTTGAACAGTTGGTGCTTAGGGTTTCAAACTTCACATGTGTATTCCTTGTGACAAGAACTTCCTTTGGATATCAATCACTTTGACCCTTTGACCTTGACCTAGGAGTTTGACCTACTTTTGAAAAACTTCAAACTTGGCCATAACTTTTGAATGGTTGATGATAGGGCATTCATATTTCACATATGTAATCCTTGTGACAAGATCTTCCTTTGGATACCAACCACTTTGACCTTGACCTTGACGTTTGACTTTTATTTAAAAAACTTTAACCTTGGCCATAACCTTTGAACAGTTGTATCTAGGTCTATCAAATTTCACAGGTGTATTCCTGGAGACAAGACCTTTCTTTGGGTATCAACATTTTTTATCTTTTGGCCTGGATTTTGACTTGCATTTGAGAAACTTTAACCTTCACCATAAGCTGCCATACGGGGGCATCAGTGTTTCACAAACACATCTTGTTTACATTTGATTCGTAAGTGGTATGGATTAGTGTTTTTGATTGGTGAGTGGTATGAATTTTATGCATTTGATTTGTAAGTGGTATGGATTGGTGCTTTTGATTGGTGAGAAATATGGATTTTATGCATTTGATTGGTTAGTGGTATAGATTTTGTGCTTTTGATTTGTAAGTGATATGGATTGGTGCTTTGGATTATTTTTAAGTGGTATGGATTTTATACATTTGATTTTTAAGTGGTATGGATTGGTACTTTTGATTGTTGATTGGTATGGATTTTATGGATTTTATTGGTGAGTGGTTAGATTTTGTACTTTTGATTTGTAAGGGGTATGGATTTTTTGCTCTTTAGTTTAAACCATATTTTATTTGAAAATGACAAGCAGAAAATACAGATAAGTAGTACAAAAATCAAAAAGGATTCGGAAACAAGTTTGAAAACTTATACTAATCCGTTTCCTTATTATTATGATAAAGATGACAGACCCTTATTATTTTTGCTCTTTATTGGTGAGTGGCATGAATATTTTGGTTTTGATTGATAAGTGGTGTGGATTGGTGCTTTTGATTGATAAGTGGTAGTTTTGGTGGTTTTGATTGGTGAGTGATTTGGATTGGTGGTTTTGATTATTGAGTGGTATGGATTGGTGCTTTTGATTTGTAAGTATAATGAATTTTATGCATTTGATTGGTGAGTGGTATGGATTTTGTGCTTTTGATTTGTAAGTGGTATGGATTGGTGCTTTTGATTGGTGAGTGGTATGGATTTATTGCGTTTGATTTGTAAGTGGTATGGATTAGTGTTTTTGATTGGTGAGTGAATTTTATGCATTTGATTTGTAAGTGGTATGGATTGGTGCTTTTGATTTCTGAGACATATGAATTTTATGCATTTGATTGATGAGTGGTATGGATTTTGTGCTTTTGATTGGTAAATGGTATCAATTTGTGCCCTTTATTGGTGAGTGGTATGAATTATGTAGTTTTGATTGATAAGTTGCATGGATTAGTGCTTTTGATTGGCAAGTGATATGTATTTGTGGTTTTGATTGGTGAGTGATATGGATTGGTGCTTTTGATTTGTAAGTAGAATGGATCTTTGAATTTGATTTTTAAATGGTATGGATTTTGTGCTTTTGATTTATAAGTGGTATGGATTGATGCTTTTGATTATTTTGTAAGTGGTATGGATTTTATACATTTGATTTTTAAGTGTTATGGATTGGTGCTTTTGATTGGTGATTGGTATGGATTTTATGTATTTGATTGGTGAGTGATTAGGTTATGTTCTTTTGATTTGTAAGTGGTATGGATTTTGTGCTTTTTATTGGTGAGTGGTATGAATTTTTTGGTTTTGATTTTTAGCTCACCTCGACGAAGTCGAGATGAGCTTATGCTATACCCCCGGCGTCGGTGTTGGTGTTAGCGTCGGCGTCCCGGTTAAAGTTTTAGGAGCAAGTCCATTCCCAAGTAACTATAAGCCCTACCTGGACCAAACTTGCATGGATGATGCATCTAGGGATGGACACTACCACACTTGCTTCGGATGCTGGATCTGACCTAGATTTTCCACATGAGTGACCAGGTAAAAGTTTTTGGAGCAGGTCCATTCCCAAGTAACTATAAGCCCTACCTGGACCAAACTTGCATGGATGATGCATCTAGAGATGGAAACTACCACACTTGCTTCTGATGCTGGATCTGACCTAGATTTTCCACATGAGTCACCAGGTTAAAGTTTTTGGAGCAGGTCCATTCCCAAGTAACTTTAAGCCGTACCTGGACCAAACTTGCATGGATGATGCATCTAGAATGGACACTTCCACACTTGCTTCTGATGCTTGATCTGACCTAGATTTTCCACATGAGTGACCAGGTTAAAGTTTTCAGAGCAGGTCCATTCCCAAGTAACTATAAGCCCTACCTGGACCAAACTTGCATGGATGATGCATCCAGGGATGGACACTACCACACTTGATTGGGATGCTGGATCTGACCTAGATTTTCCACATGAGTGACCAGGTTAAAGATTTTGGAGCAGGTCCGTTCCCAAATAACTATTAGCCCTACCTGGACCAAACTTGCATGGATGATGCATCTAGAGATGGACACTACCACACTTGCTTCTGATGCTGGATCTGACCTAGATTTTCCACATGAGTCACCAGGTTAAAGTTTTTGGAGCAGGTCCATTCCCAAGTAACTTTAAGCCGTACCTGGACCAAACTTGCATGGATGATGCATCTAGAATGGACACTACCACACTTGCTTCTGATGCTTGATCTGACCTAGATTTTCCACATGAGTGACCAGGTTAAAGTTTTCAGAGAAGGTCCATTCCCAAGTAACTATAAGCCCTACCTGGACCAAACTTGCGTGGATGATGCATCCAGGGATGGACACTACCACACTTGATTGGGATGCTGGATCTGACCTAGATTTTCCACATGAGTGGCCAGGTTAAAGATTTTGGAGCAGGTCCGTTCCCAAATAACTATTAGCCCTACCTGGACCAAACTTTCATGGATGATGCATCTAGGGATGTACAGTAACTCATCTGCTTCGGGTGCTGGATCTAACCTAGATTTTCCACATGAGTGAATTTTAGCCATATTTTAACCAAATTAGCATGGATGATGTATCTAGGGATGGATACTTCCAGACTTGCTTTGGATTCTGAATCTGACCTACATTTTCCAGATGAGTGACCAAGATAATTTTTTGGAGTAGCTATATAATATTATGGCCTGTTATGATAAACTTTGTATAGATGGTGCATCTAAGGATGAAAACTTCCAGACTTACTTTGGATTTTTAAGCTGACCAAAATTTTCTTGAGTAGTAAACAGGTTAAAAGTTTTTGAACAGTTCTATTTCCAAGTAACTATAAGTCCTACTTAAATCGAACTTGCATGGATATTGATCTTTGGATGTACACTAACTGGAAAAAAAATATGATGTGAAATTTGCATTACTTATAGATAACACTCGTCGAGGTGAGCTTGGTAATCTTTGATTACCTATGTTTAAGTGGTATGGATTTTGTGCTTTTTGATTGGTGAGTGGTATGGATTGGTGCTTTTGATTGGTGATTGGTATGGATTTTATGCATTTGATTGGTGAGTGGTTAGATTTTGTGCTTTTGATTTGTAAGTGGTATGGATTTTGTGCTCTTTATTGGTGAGTGGCTGGAATATTTTAGTTTTGATTGATAAGTGGTATGGATTGGTGCTTTTGATTTGTAAGTGGTATGGATTTTTTATATTTGATTAGTAAGTGGAATTGATTGGTGCTTTTGATTGGGGAGTGGTATGGGATTTATTGCATTTGATTTGTAAGTGGTATGGATTAGTGTTTTTGATTGGTGAGTGGTATGGATTTTATACATTTGATTTGTATGTGGTATGGATTGGTGCTTTTGATTTGACTGAGACATATGTTGATCTTATGCATATCATTGGTGAGTGGTATGGATTTTGTGCTTTTGATTTGTTAGTGGTATGGATTGGTGCTTTTAATCATTAAATTGTATGAATTTTATGCATTTGATTTGTGAGTGGTAGGGATTTTGTGCTTCGAGGTGACTCGAGGTGAGCTTGGTAATCTTTGATTACCTATGTTTAAGTGGTATGGATTTTGTGCTTTTTGATTGGTGAGTGGTATGGATTGGTGCTTTTGATTGGTGATTGGTATGGATTTTATGCATTTGATTGGTGAGTGGTTAGATTTTGTGCTTTTGATTTGTAAGTGGTATGGATTTTGTGCTCTTTATTGGTGAGTGGCTGGAATATTTTAGTTTTGATTGATAAGTGGTATGTATTGGTGCTTTTGATTGGTGATTGGTATGGATTTTATGCATTTGATTGGTAAGTGGTTAGATTATGTGCTTTTGATTTGTAAGTGGTATGGATTTTGTGCTTTCATTGATGAGTGGTATGAATTTTGTGGTTTTGAATTTTAAGAAGTATGGATTTTGTGCTTTTTGATTGGTGAGTGGTATGGATTTTGTGGTTTTGATTTGAAGTGACATGTATTGGTACTTTTGACTCGTAAGTGGCATGAATTTGGTGCTTTTGATTGATTAGTGGTATGGATTTGGTTCTTTTGATTACTGTAGATGGACTTTCTTCCATGTTGTCATAATTCCGTGGAATCTCATTTTCTGTTTAATCTGTGGGTAGAAAATTACGCGGATTTCTTAGACTGTCACTGTATGCATTACATGTGTATTAAGTACGTTTGGACAAATTTCTGCGGAAAATTTGTGACCACGTACATATCGTAAATTAATACCATGCGGAAAAAAGTACTTCTACTGTAGCTTGTGGTATGAATTTGGTGGTTTTGATTGGTACATATAAGTAGTATGGATTATGTGCTTTTGATTGATTAGTGGTGGATTTTGTGCATTTGATTGGTAAGTTGCATTGATTGCTGCCTTGACTGGTCAAGTGGTATGTACAGTAAAACACACTTAAAACGAAGTGCCAGGGGCGGACAATTTCGCTTCCTTATAAGCGTAATTCGTTATATCCAATAAGTTAACGAAATATCAATTTGTTATAAGCATGTTAGCTATAAGAGTATTTTACTGTATTAACTTTTTATTGGTATAGATTTGCTGGTTTTGATTTGTAAATGGTATGGATTTGGTGCTTTTGATTGATAAATATTATGAATATGGTGCTTTTGATTGGTTAGAGTCATGGGTTTTGTGCTTTTTATTGGTAAATGGTATGGATTTGGTGCTTTTGATTGGTTAATAGTATGGATTTTGTGGTTTTGATTGGTTAGTGGTATGGATTTTGTGCTTTTAATTGGTAAGTGGTGTGGATTTTGTGGGTTTTGTGGTTTTGATTGGTTAGTGGTATGTATTTGATGGTTTTGATTTGTAAGAATCATGGATTTTGTGCTTTTGTTTGGTAAGTGGTATGGATTTGGTGCTTTTGAATGGTTAATAGTATGGATTTTGTGCCTTTGATTGGTTAGTGATATGGATTTTGAGCTTTTGATTGGTAAATAGTATGGATTGGTACTTTTGATTTGTAAGTGGTATGGATTGGTGCCTTTGATTGATTAGTGGTATAGATTTTGTGCTTTTGTCTGGTTAAGTGGTATGGATTGGTGCTTTTGATTGGTAAGTGGTATGGATTGGTGCTTTTGATTGGTAAGTGGTATGGATTGGTGCTGTTGTCTGGTTAAGTGGTATGGATTGGTGCCTTTGATTGGTTAGTGGTATGGATTGGTGCTTTTGTCTGGTTAAGTGGTATGGATTAGGGACTAGTTTAAGAATAGTATGCATGATCAGTAAGTACCTGAGTGTTAGGAGTTCAGACATGAAAACATATTTTTTGAACAAATTCTTTTGATTTTATGGGATGGAGATCATCATTTTATGGGATGGAAGTTAACATAAATGTGAGTCTAAATTGGGTTTCACTGGAATTGCATTTACATTAAATTTATTTGTTTTTGTTTTTATGTAGATATGAAGAATGTGTAGTAAACAGTGTTATTTTTTGTCTTTTTTTAGGGGCTATTATGTGTATATTTTCTTTGATATGTGCACTTGTCCTAAGTTTCTTTGATAAAAGAGCAGATAGAATTCTAAAGAGAGCCAGTGTCACCTCAGGTGAGATTAATAGTATCTAAAAATATATATAGCACACTAAAACTTAACTCTGGATATTCAAAATTGATTGTTGAAGTCCCAGACATTTAACACTGCATTGAGAGTGTTTGATCATTCTGCTTTTTTAGCTCACCTGAGCCGAAGGCTCAAGTGAGCTTTTCTGATTGAAATTTGTCTGTTGTCTTTTGACATTGTCATCGTCGTTGTTGTTGTAAACTTTTCACAATTTCATCTTCTTCTCCAGAACTACTGGGCCAATTTCAACCAAACTTGGCACAGAGTATCCTTGGGTAAAGGGGATTCAAGTTTGTTCAAATGAAGGGCCAGACCCTCTTCCAAGGGGAGAAAATTACAAATTAGTGAAAAATAAATGGTATCTTTTAAAAATCTTTTCAATACTGAACTGATTTTTTTCCTAGCCACAGTGCTCAGGTGAGCGATGTAGCCCATGGGCCTCCCAAGAAGTGAATGTAACAAGGATTTATGTGATTGGATTCTGTATGTCAGCACTGACCTTTGACCTTTTTTTAGATGAGACTATCAGGATTACAGATGTGAAGTACTTTCCTTTGACCTTTTGGCTCCTGTGTATAATATGTGTGGGATACTATGTAGCAGTTTTTCCATTTATTGGATTAGGATTGTAAGTACATGTACATGTTTCCCAGATATTACAGATCTAGAAAAAAACAATTGGCATAATGACACAGTGATTGGTATTGTAGAAGTATTGACCACATCATTACATATTTATGTAAACAATCGGAACCATGCTCAAAACTTACATAGTGTTCAAAAGACCCTTTTGTTTTGTATCAGATTTATTGATCAACTTTAAGATACATCAATTATACACACCTTGAGCTGTGGTTAAGTTTTAAGTCTTGCAGGTTGTGCAGTATTAATTTTTTCTATGCATTCTTAAAATTTTGCAAATTTATGCTGACATTATTATTCAGAGGAAATGCCTGGAGAGATTCCTTTCCAGTGTCTGTAAAATGATTCTCTAATAGCACGGTACATAAACTTGTCAACGTCAAGCAGGTGCTTGATAAATCATGTGCAGGATATAAGTATTCCCCATCACATACAGCACCCCAGAAATTCAACACTACCTTAATTTTCATAAATCAGGGGTACAGTATTCAAAATGCCAACGCATAGTTTTTATTTCATTAAAAAATGAGGTACATGTCTAGTGTAGGAATGCAAATATCTGGGATGCAGGCCTTATTTTGTCTCTGCCATTTTGAGCTCACCTCGACGAAGTCGAGATGAGCTTATGCTATACCCCCGGCGTCGGTGTCGGCGTTAGCGTCGGCGTCCCAGGTTAAAGTTTTAGGAGCAAGTCCCATTCCCAAGTAACTATAAGCCCTACCTGGACCAAACTTGCATGGATGATGCATCTAGGGATGGACACTACCACAATTGCTTCGGATGCTGGATCTGACCTAGATTTTCCAGATGAGTGACCAGGTTAAAGTTTTTGGAGCAGGTCCATTCCCAAGTAACTATAAGCCCTACCTGGACCAAACTTGCATGGATGATGCATCTAGAGATGGACACTACCACACTTGTTTCGGATGCTGGATCTGATGTAGATTTTCCAGATGAGTGACCAGGTTAAAGTTTTAGGAGCAGGTCCATTCCCAAGTAACTACAAGCCCTACCTTGACCAAACTTGCATGGATGATGCATCTAGGGATGGACACTACCAAACTTGCTTCGGATGCTGGATCTGACCTAGATTTACCGGATGAGTGACCAGGTTAAAGTTTTATGAGCAGGTCCATTCCCAAGTAACTATCAGCCCTACCTTGACCAAACTTGCATGGATGATGCATCTAGGGATGGACACTACCACACTTGCTTCGGATGCTGGATCTGACCTAGATTTTCCAGATGAGTGACCAGGTTAAAGTTTTAGGAGCAGGTCCATTCCCAAGTAACTATAAGCCCTACCTGGACCAAACTTGCATGGATGATGCATCTAGGGATGGACACTACCACACTTGCTTCGGATGCTGGATCTAGTGTAGATTTTCCGGATGAGTGACCAGGTTAAAGTTTTAGGAGCAGATCCATTCCCAAGTAACTATAAGCCCTACCTGGACCAAACTTGCATGGATGATGCATCTAGGGATGGACACTACCACACTTGCTTAGGATGCTGGATCTGACCTAGATTTTCCGGATGAGTGACCAGGTTAAAGTTTTAGGAGCAGGTCCATTCCCAAGTAACTATAAGCCCTACCTGGACCAAACTTGCATGGATGATGCATCTAGGGATGGACATGGCCACACTTAGTTCGGATGCTGGATCTGATGTAGATTTTCCAGATGTGTACCAGGTTAAAGTTTTAGGAGCAGGTCCATTCCCAAGTAACTGTAAGCCCTACCTGGACCAAACTTGCATGGATGATGCATCCAGGGATGGACACTACCACACTTGCTTCGGAAGCTGGATCTGACCTAGATTTTCCACATGTGAGACCAGGTTTAGATTTAGGAGTAGTCTCGTTCCCAAGTAACTATAAGCCCTTCCTGGACCAAACTTGCATGGATGATGCATCTAGGGATGTACACTAACCAACCTGCTTCGAATGCTGGATCTGACCTAGATTTTCCACATGAGTGAATTTTAGCCATATTTTAACCAAATTAGCATGGATGATGTATCTAGGGATAGATACTTCCAGACTTGCCTTGGATTCTGAATCTGACGTACATTTTCCAGATGAGTGACCAGGGTAATTTTTTGGAGTAGCTATATAATATTATGGCCTGTTATGATTAAACTTGCATAGATGGTGCATCTAAGGATGAAAACTTCCAGACTTGCTTTGGATGTTGGAACTGACCAAAATTTTCTTGATTACTAAACAGGTCAAAAGTTTTTTGAGCAGATCTATAATTAAATCAAACTTGCATGGATATTGATCTTGGGATGTACCCTAACTAGAAAAAAAAATATGATGTGAAATTTGCCTTACATGTAGATAACATTCGTCGAGGTGAGCTTCGTAATCTTTGATTACCTATGTTTTTTTAACTTGGTGGAATGAGTGGTATGCAACCTAACTGAGTTCTCTTGGTCAGTGACTGTTAAAACGTTACATAAAAAGGGATGGTTACTGACGTAATTCAGCTGAATATGTAATTTATTTGTTTATTGAAATACTGTATTAATTGCTTAGTGTTATAATATAGTTAATTTGTTTTTTTCTTTTCAGGGTGTTCTTTGAGATGAAGTGGGGCTTTGATCCAAGTTTAGCAAACAATGTCAACAGGTATACATATGCAAAGGGAAAGATTGTCAAAACTTTTTATCAATTGTTCATATATATGCACTATATACCATTATTACAAGCACAGGGGTGTTTGTGGTAGCTTGAGGAATGCATCAAAGTTAATGGAATAAATAAATATTCAACAATTTTACAATGAAATTTTCAACTCTCTTCAAAATCATATGAAAATAATATTTCTTGAGTTTATTATGTCTTTGAATATGTTGTCATATTTCAGTTTGGTGTACATTATATCAGCAGTTGCCTCCCCTGTCTTTGGTTTCCTGATTGACCGTAGTGGGAAGAATATTTTCTGGGTTATTTTGGGGACTGTGTGTACTATAGGATGTCACGCCCTTTTAGCTTTCACTTTCCTTAATCCTTATGTTGCCATGGTAAGTAATTATTGAATTATTGTAAACTAAAACTTATCAATATTAAACCTGGCTATTAGCTGTCAAATCAGATCTTGAAGACAAATTTCATGTTCAGTTTGTCTTCCTTCTATGTAAGAGAGAAAATAATATGTATTCATTAATGAAATGATAAAGTTTAATATAAATGATGTGTTCAAGTCAACTACAAGTTTAGGAAAGTCTACAGTCCATTTGCCAGTGTCATATGGAACACATACTGATTATAGACAGTCTGACTGATGATAATATTCCTGTTATTTAATGATGTTTTGGACATTGTAGTCATGTATGGGCTTAGCCTATTCCATTCTTGCCAGTGCCCTATGGCCGATCACAGCACAGATTGTAAAATCAACACAACTAGGAACAGCTTATGGCATGTAGGTAAAATACCTGTATCAGTAGAACACAGTTAATCCTTGATTTAACTTCTGTCTGTAATGTGACATGCTAGAACATTTGTCAATTTAAATTTGTTGAGATCAGCCAATATTCTGTATTCTGTTCCCTTAGATTCATCTGTCAGAATAAAAAAAAAACAAAACTTGTCATTCAAAATGAGCTTGGAATTAAAAGACAAGTAATAGATTCAATGATGAGAGTCACAGCCTGTTTTCTCAGTAGCTCGATAAAGCACCTATTTAATCATTTAATTACCTGTGAAAGCTACTGTAGATTGCAGTGATAGCTATTGTAGCTTGCTTTGATAACTATTGTAGCTTGCTTTGATAACTATTATAGTTCAATGTAATATCTGTTGCAGCATGCTATGATAGCTATTGAAGGTCACCGTGATAACTACTTTAGCTCACTTTGATAGCAATTAAATCTTGATCTGATTGCTTTTATAGCTCACTGTACATGTGATTGCAGTTAGAGCTCTCTATGATAGCTATTATAGTTCTCTGTGATAGCTATATTGTATCTTGCTGATTTTGATTGTTTTGTAGCATGCAGGCTATACAGAACTTGGGTTTAGCTGTGATAGCTATAGTAGCTGGTGCTATTGTTGATTCAAAAGGCTATCTGATCCTGGAAGTGTTTTTCTTGGCATGTCTCTGCGGTATGTTTCTATGATTTCTATGAATTACTTAAACTTTGACTTATTTTCATATAAAGACAATAGTACAATATTCTTCTTTATCATGAGAAATTTCTTCTTATTGTTATTAGTAAGATAAATATCTATGCTTAAGCATAAAAAATGTGATTTATGCTCTTTTGTTTTTCTGTTCATCTGCCTATCTTCATGGAATAAGATATTTTAAAATCTCTGTTCTAAGATTTACAGATGGCTATTTGGAAACAATTTCTTGAAATTTGAAATAACAGTAGGGATTTACCATTCAACCTTTGGAAAGTGATATGCATGTATTTACAAACAAATATGGTTCAATTGATAACAAATTAAATAATTCCTTGATAATTTTTTTTCAGTGGCCCTTATAGCTGCTGTGTTGCTTTATCTAGTGGATGCCTCTAAAGGTAAAAATCAAGTCTGTCTAACCATGTGATACAGAGGATGTTGGAGTTTTTGTGTACCTCAGCAAGTGACTAAAAGTTTATGGTTGTGATAGCACATATGCATAATTATTAAGGTTGTTCTAACTGTACGGATACTGATAACATTATCATATGTTTATAATTATACCTTCAGCTTGAAAAGTTGGGGAATATAGTGATGGGGGTGTCTGTACATCTGTCTGTCTGTCCATTACGCTTGGGGATATCCATCTCTTATCCGCAACTCCTCCTATACCACTGAATAAAAGTTAATGATCAATTTAATTACATAGTGTCATTGTGCACATCTTATTGTGTATTTTGATTGGACACATTTTTTGGGTTTCCCAAAACAAACATAGGCACTGCCATTCTTTCTATTATATGGGGGTACCCATCTCTTATCTGCAACTCCTTCTATACCACTGAATAAAATTTAATGAAACTTTAACAGGATTTTTATTATATAGTGTGCAATTATACACTTCTTATTTTACATTTTGATAGATATTTGGGCTTTCTCATAGCTAAACATGGACTTTGCCATGTGGGAGGGGGGGGGTATCATTTTGTGAGCTCAATGTTCACAGTGCCTCTAGTTTTCATTACTGCAGCATAAGCAGTTTTGAACAGTTCTTAACAAAGTAGGAATTTGCCATCACAAACAAATTTGATATCCATGAATCATTTGGGTGTAAAATGTTGGCATAAATTTTGTTGATAATAAATTGATAAATTCTATGTTTACCTTTATTTTAGTTATTTTATGCTCTGTTCTCACAGAAAGTTTAATTCGAATACGTTGCAAGTTACCGTGAATTAAATTTAAGCCGTGTTTCCATGGATAATTTTATGCGCATTAGTTTAATTTGAATTAATTTGCTGCACATCAAATTGCATTAACTCCATGTGAACAGCTAAGTGAAGTTAATTCAAATTATATTTTGATGCATGCTTAATAGCAAAATTAAGCCACATGCCACATGTCAGTGGTCAAACGTAAGTACTTATGCTATTTTTGAGTGAAAAACAAAGGAAAATTTAGTTTTTCTCTAAAAATGTGTACAGACAACTATGACATTATTTCAAATCTATCTGCTCTGCATAAGGTGATGTGCAAATGACATCATAATAGCCTTACTGTAGAAATAAAATTTTAATACATTATTTTACTTCGCATTAACTGTGGTGTGAACACAATTTAATTCACATTTGTTTAATTTGCATTATTTATAATTCTACAATTTTCTTTAAAAAGTAAGCATTAAAATGTAATATGTTAAAACAGAAAATTAGGGAATATGTAAAAAATTGTATTTTTCATGGTGTATATCTGTATATATCAATTTATTTTAACCAGTTTAAAAAAAAAAAATTATTTCACAGGTGGAAAGCTTAATCTCTCAGCAAAGGAGAGGAGGAAACTGGCAGCCATTAATTCTGAGAAGGGCGAGGAGTGAGTAAAATCAATCTTCAATTTTTCATGATAGGATCGTTTTATGTAGGTTTCCTAAAAGACTTTTTGGATCAAATTATTAAAGGCTGAATTTTTAATTAGTAGATAAATTTAAAAGCAACATGCAAAAACTAATGAGAGTTCAATGCTTTTTTGTAGCTGAAAACTTTTAAATCCTTTGTAAAAATTTATCTCATTATATTCTCTTATGCCATCAGTAAGTACTAATGAATGTGATAATTAGGAAGGATTTGAAGCAAGATAGATAACAATGAAACTTTCACAGTATGTAGGTGGGAGGGGGGGGGGTTATCATTTTGTGAGCTCAATGTTCACAGTGCCTCTAGTTTTCGTTACTGTAACATAAGCAGTTTTGAACAGTTCTTAACAAAGTGGACCTGTTTACATGGATTATGTCAAATGAAGATTCTGAGTTTGTTGTTTTATTATGCCAGCTAGCATTTAAATGAAAATTTTAATATGAGAAAACAACATAGTACAATATAGGCATATTAATACTGTCATTATACATATACTATTTGTATACATCTTATGCATCCTAAAAGTTGACAGCTAACTCTCTGTTCAATGTACAATTGTTTGTTTTGTTCTGTTTATTGTTATTTATGACTATGATTTCGGACATTGTTCATCTTTATGCTCCACTGTGGGCCCAAATTGGTTGAATAAATATTCTATATTCTGTAGGTGTATTTTTTATTAACTGTTATAACAAACATAGATACAAGTTTTTGAAATTACGTTGTAGATGTATCAAATCTATTTTGTATATGTGTGAAAGTTAAATTAATTAAAGATAGATGGCAATTAAACATTCACAGTATGCAGGTGTATTTGTTATTAACTGTTATAACATATGTAGATAAAAGTATTTTGCAATTTATTGTAGATGTATCAAATCTATTTTGTATAGGAGTGAAAGTTAAATTGATAAAGAATAGATGACAATTAGATATACATGTATATTAATTAATCTTACACTCCTAGTATCAGTTTTAGGTTTTGAGAAATAAACTTCATTCCTTTGATTTTCAAGGAAAAAACTACTGGATTGAAGATGGTGCCATGTGGAAATATTTTACAAAATCTGTGATATGTGTGGAGGTGGACAAGACACGGGAATAATATGGGAGAGCATTGACAAAAACCAAGGACATTGTATACACAGGCACACACACACATACACGCATAAAGAATCGGTGAAGATTTTAACACAAGCATTCCAGTCAAACTTACTGCATTTAATGGTCTTTATGTGCAATTACTGGTATACTTCACTTAGGACATTCAGAATTTTTAAGAAATTCAGGAATACATGTCTTGTCTCATACTTTGGTAATATTAATATGAAATATTTATTTACAAAAACAAAATATAAAGGAACTTGGATTTTATTTTTCAAGCATAATATGATTTCCCTAAAATTTGTTTTAAACCCAATCAGAGTGGCGTTGTTAAACTTTACAGTTGATGATATTAACTGCATGAAAACAGAGATTTATTGTTTATATATGCTGGAATACATATTTTAAATTAAAATTGTACAAAAGAAGATTTTACATTTGCTGAAACATGTATAAACAAGTTTTTAAAGATTTTCAGAAAAAGGTTTTACACAATATACATGACAATTCAATGATGTTGTGAATATAAAGTTTGCAGTGTTTTCTGCATCACTCATCAATGTACATCCATCCAGGAACAGCTGGTTGTCCAAAATTGTGGGAGGTGATTAGATTGCATTTCGTAATTGGATATTGTTTAAAGAAAAGTATAAATTTAAGCCACATAAAATATTGTGCAATGTGGCAGCACCAGACCTAAATTTTTGTGTATTTGTGTAATAATTTGTATTTTTCAAATATGTTTATGCTTTCATTTAAATAAATGTTAGACATGAAAGTTTATTATCTTAAAGTTTAGTAAAATTCAGCCAAATCAAATACCAAGAGTTGTAAGTACTTCATCTTTAGCGAAGCAAACTACTAGTCTATATGATGACAATATTTCACAGTGAAGCAAACTACTAGTACATTAGACAACTGTTTCTTCAATAAAAATGGAACTTGGAAGTTTTCATCTTGTGATTGATCATTTACAATCCGGAGGAGGATTTGACTATACTGTATCAAAAAGAAGGGGTGGAGATGGGGGCAACTGACCTCTGAATTAACATTTTCATACTAAAATAACAGTAAAAGATTAAAAGGGGGGGGGGGGCTCTGATATTATGTGCCAGGTCTCTTCCAGCAACCTTTGGAATTACCCCTGGTTTGTTCCCCACCATTAGCTAAATTGTTTTTGTATTCTAATATGAAGCATTTATTCTAAACCTAAAGAAAAAGCGTCTTGCTATAGTGTTCAATTTAACTATGACGTTTATCAATAAGCAATATTCATTTTTACTCATTTGATATATCCCACTGAATTAGAAATAAAAGACACAACAAAGTCTTATGCATCTGCTTCATATTTGGATATTTTACTAGAGATAGACAGTAATGGCATATTATCAACTAAACTTAAATGGTAAACGTGATGACTTCAACTTTTTTTTTATTGTCAAATTCCCTTATCTATGTATATAGCAATATACCATACCCACCTGCAAATGGTGGTTATGTCTCTCAGTTGTTTCGATACACGATAGCAAGTTCTGTGTTCATTTTCTAAATATAGGTAGGTTGCTAAAAAAATAAGTGGATGTTTCAGGGGTATCAACAGTCGCATTTAAAGTCAACACTTTGCAATATTCATTTTTACTCATTTGATATATCCCACTGAATTAGAAATAAAAGACACAACAAAGTCTTATGCATCTGCTTCATATTTGGATATTTTACTAGAGATAGACAGTAATGGCATATTATCAACTAAACTTAAATGGTAAACGTGATGACTTCAACTTTTTTTTTATTGTCAAATTCCCTTATCTATGTATATAGCAATATACCATACCCACCTGCAAATGGTGGTTATGTCTCTCAGTTGTTTCGATACACGATAGCAAGTTCTGTGTTCATTTTCTAAATATAGGTAGGTTGCTAAAAAAATAAGTGGATGTTTCAGGGGTATCAACAGTCGCATTTAAAGTCAACACTTTGCAAATTCTGTAGTGGTTATTGTGACCTTTTTTCTAATATATCCTACATCCTTTCATACAAATTATTACGCCATTATTTCATAGCGATTTGTCTACAGATTACTCCATTTACCCGATCAAGACAAAGGGATCACAGCGGGTGTGACGGGTCGACAGGAGTTGCTTTCTCCTCAGTGGCACATAATCCCACCTGTGCTTGCTCTGCTTTTAATTTCGTACATTTTTTGGATTTTTGACATTGAACACTGTTCGTTATTTCACCTTTACTAACATTATATTTAACATATATGTTCATATTATAGTTATATAATTTAATGTCATATTACTTTAATATGATATGATTATTATTCCTGTTTTTGAGGTCAATACGATGATTTAGCTACTCGAGGAGTACAATATTCACCAAGGGAGAGGTGAATATTATACTTCAATGGTTGTTTCCTCATTGTAAAGACTGAAAAAAAGCCAACAATATATTTATATATGTTTTATATGATTTGATGATTAAATGATACAAAATCATTAGCAAACTTTGCCATCTTAAAGCTTTCTAGATTGTTTACATTTGTTGAAGTCCTAGACGAACGCAGTGAAACGTAATCCATTGTAATTTGGAATATCTTGATCCAACTTTGGTTCGTTGTAAAAAAATAGTATGTTCACATGAATGTCGTTTGCAGATGAAATAACTTTAATAATGTATCAATTTGGATGTTTTTTTTGACTTTTTTTTGGTCCAATGTAGAAAAAAATGATCTCCTGGAAGGTATCGTGCAAGTGAATATAACTTAGTATGATTTTTTTTAACAGTGTTCAATCTCTGCTAGTCAGAGAGCTCTAAGAATCTTTCAATCTTATATATCAAAAATTAATAATTCAAACATTGATGGTTTTACTGTATTTTTCTCATATAATTTGATTCACTGAATTGACAACACCTCCAGGGAAAACAGTTACACACGTTCATGATTATGATGAATGTTGTGAGACAATAGAAAATTACTATAAAGTGTATTATTATAAAAAAATGTTCTAAAATTCTTGAACACGCTAATCAATTTATTTCATCTACTTCAATAAATCCATACACATTGCAAAAACTACATATGATCAACCGTTTTCTGTAATTCATACATAGGAACCTCTGTAAAACTTAAGTTATAATATCTTTAAAAATGATCTTGGCATTTTTCTATTTCTTCAAGGACAATGGTCATTCATGGTATATTGTAGGGCAATTTTGTCTTTTTTCTGTAAGTGTTCTGTCATAATCATTTGAAAGGACAATCGTTGAAATAGTTTCTAAAAGGTTACTCTGCCCTTTGTCAATTAACGGTCGGCAGGAGATGCTCACTCTTCCATGGCACCTGATCCCACCTATGAATTTTGAGGTTTGCTCTGCTCCAAATATGTATCGTTTCATTGAATTTTCGAGATTGAATACTGTTCGTTATCTTCATATTTCATAAATGAATAGCAAGTACATAGAGTGTGTTATATCAGGTAATTGTAATTATGAAACTCACGAATTACAAATAATTTACTTTCCTAATATAGGCAGTTACATTTGGTATCTCAACAGTTGCACGTAACGGAAATTTTGAATAGAGTTAAATTTCACTAGTATACAGTATCACCAGTATACATCTAATATTACAATGAAGCATAATCGTTCGCAATTTGATTGTCACTTTATTCTTTCAATAATTATTTTAAATAAATTGAATATTGATTAATTTGAATTTCTTCTATAAATATGATCACCATAATTATCGTATCAATTTATTCAACGATTGTTAATATCGCTGCGACTGTGCAATTTATTTTAGGAATGACTCTAATTCTTGGCCAAATTATTCGAGTATAACCTGGTTTGGGTCAGTTTACGCTTTATAATCCGCGAAGCTACATGAAGAATAACATACCTTTGTCAACCACATGAAGTTCAATGCTGCCTATTCCTTATAAGTTTTCCTCATGAAGAATAACCCTTAGTCCTTCTATGTTAACAGCATAAAGAATGCTGCTTATTCAATATAAGTTAACCATATGTAGAGTACTTCTTATTCTCTATATGCGTTAACCTCACGAAGAAGCTCTCTTTTGGACAATTGCCGCTCAATGCCGCTAACTTTGCCAGAAGCTCTGTGTTTGGACGAATGCCGCTCAATGCCGCTGACTTTGCCAGAAGCTCTGCGTTGGAAAAATGCTGCTCAATGCCGCTGACTTTACCAGAAGCTCTGAGTTGGACAAATGTTGCTCAATGCCGCTGACTTTTAGTTTACCAGAAGCTCTGTAGTTGGACGAATGCCGCTCAATGCTTCTGACTTTAACAGATGCTCTTTATTGGACAAATGCCACCCACTGCCGCTGACTTTACCAGACGTTCTGCGTTTGGACGAATGCGCTCAATGCCGCTGACTTTACCAGAAGCTCTGTGTTGGACAAATGCTGCTTAATGCCGCTGACTTTACCAGAAGCCCCTCAATGTCGCTGACTTCACCAGAAGCTCTCTCTTGGACAAATGCCGCTCAATACCGCTGACTTTACTAGAAGCTCTGTGTTTGGACAAATGCCGTTCAATGCCGCTGACTTTACCAGAAGCACTGTGCTAGACAAATATCATGCTTCTACTGTTAGATAAGTTTTTAAAAACATCTTACCCAAGATTTTTTTTAGAAGGGTTGTTAGGTATTTCTTAGTACTGGTAGTTTGCTATAAACTAAAAGTAATCTTTCGGGAATTCTTACATGAAGGAATAGCTAAATAATTTTGAGATAAATCTCGAAACTTTAACGTTATAATGACGCGAAACTTACGTGAATAAACGCGTACAACTTTCGTAAATAAACGCGTAACTTTCGCGAATAAACCTTTAAATTTCGCGATATAACACGAAACTTTCACGAATAAACGCGTAACTTTCGTTTTGTAACTTATATAGGTACAGTGTATGTAAAACAGAAATTCATTATAAGAACAATGAAGAAAGACGATAACTTGTATGCTTTAAATGCTCTTAATACCGCACTCCGAGGAGTGCTTCAATATCATAGTGATCTGTCCTTAGATGTAAAACAGAATAGAGGTTATATAAACAGTATTATATGACAGATTAAAAGGGCTATCCTAGAGTCTGACAATCTGGAGAAAAAGTCATGGATTTCAGATTTTAAGTGAAGGTCCATTCTAATCTATCAATTTTACTACCCTTAGTTTAAAAAAATTTGCTTCTAAGTATAGGGTAAAATTGGATGAAAGTTAATGTATAGTTGTGAATAATTAGCCAGTAATTGTCAGTAATTTCCGTCCAATTTTACCCTATAATTAAAAGCAAAATTTGATGTTTGTGTAACCAGCATTATTCGCATATACAGTGAAGATTTAAGGAAAAAAATCACCAGGAACAGCAAAGAAAAAGTTATGCGGTTCTTGTGTAGAATATATGTCATACTTTCATTTAAAATGCTTGAATCTTATTCGTCGAGAAAACATATCCATTGAATGATAAAACCACGCCCTCCAGTGTAGCAACAGTCAACATTGCTGCGCCTCGATTTGATATGTTTTTTGATGGTGAAAATGTTCAACGTTACTCTCAACTACATGCAGTATTTATTATATTATACTTTTATACAAATTTATATAACAGTGAACCTTGCGCGCATAAATTCTGCGCAGTCAATGTTTTTTTTTGGAATATTACCCATCGTCAAGCAATGTCGACTGTTGTTATTCTGGAGGGTGTGGCTTCGTTATTCATTGGGTATAGTTGTTGTTTAACAAATGTTTCTCGACGAATCAGATTCAACTAATTTACATGAAAGCATAATATAATATATTGTATAATTTAATGTTAAATAGTCAAGTGCGATGGGTTTAAAAAATCTGTTAAAAGAACTACTACCCTACAGCATGCATAAACCATGTTCGAACATTAAAATTAGATTCTATAAAAAGATTGTTAACTTGCATGTCAACATAATTATTATGCATGTAGACATAATCTACCCCCCCCCTTCCCCCGCACTATTCTTAAGACATTGAAAAACTCTGCATAATGTTTAGTAACTTTGAGAATTGTAAATATATCCTGAATTAATCTGGTTTAAAAAAATTACCACGTAGAAAAAAAAAATATTTCGTTTACAGAGTTCAAATGCAACTTAAACAACATTATCGTAAATGGATGGCTGAATTTATATCTTATTAATAATACAGATTTTGATATGAAAATAGTCTAATAACATATGTTAGTAGACGCGTGTATTCGCGAAAGTTTGACGTTATAACGGAATATTTTTTAGCCCACGAAAATGACCAATGGGATTTCGTAGTCTTTACTGAAAGTAGCATTTAATAAAAGTAATAACAGAGTTTAACATAAAGTTCTTGTATCTATTCAGAAAAAAAAATAATGGATTTGACTTTGAAAAATTAAACCATGTATCCCTTCATCTTCGATTGCATTTTGTTGTTTTGACTCATTTCGTTAAAGAGCGACATTAAATCAAACTTTTCGAAAAATATTTTCATTGTGGATTCTCTTTACTGTTTTAATTTTGGGTTTTGCAATTAACACGACGAAATAGACTATTTAATATCGATATGCCGATGTGCTTTTAATTCCTAATAACCCATTTAGACAAATCTCTTGTGACAGTCTGTATATGAAATTGTATAATTATTCTTGGCCAATCATTATAGTAAATTACTCTTTTAAGTATTGTCGCCAGTATAATGAATACGCTTTTCAACAATTGTTCAAATAAATCTTTCTGTAATGAGGATTGTTTTATGCCGTCATGGAAACATCATGCTATAAAGCACAGAGAAATTCACTTTATAAGGAAACCCAATTCCGCCGTAACCCGGTGTTGAACTTTCGAACTACGGAATCTGTCTCCTAGCAGTAACAGTAAATAGCGCGCTACACCGCTCAGCTACCTAGGCAAGTCAAAAAACTACCAAAAATACCATAGAGTCTTTCAAATCTGTTTCATATTTGGATGTTTTACTGAATAGCGACATTAATGGCAGATTTATAAGGAATATTCAAACGGAATGGCTGCATTTATTGTCAACTTTTCATATTCATGCAGCAATATTTCAAAATCACCTGTATATGGTTCCAATGTCTCTGAACTGCCACAGAACCTGATTTATGTACGATACATTTTTGAACCGAGACAGGATACTGACAAATAAGTTGATGGTACAGGGTTTTAACATTCTCGATTAAAGTCATCATTTTGCAATACTATGGCCGTTTTTAAGACCCTGTTTGTAAATACAACATACTGTTAGGTCGAATTTCGACTGATATTTTTCAAACCAAACGTTAGGTCATTATTATCAAACTAATTTTGGCTTAGGATGATCAATGTAAAGGGCTTACGGCGAGTGTGACCGGACAGCAGATGCTTACTCCTCCTAGGTTCCTGGTCCACCAGGAGTGAACCAGGAACCTCTAAAAGATATCTTTGGTAGTTTAATGTATTTCTAGGAGTCCGTTTTTCTGCCCTATTCTCGATTTGCATTTCTCATAGGATTTATGAAATTGATCACTTTCATTATCTTAATTCACTCTATTTCACTTTGGAGATCAAGTATTCCAACAGTCTGTTGGAATTCCCATATTTGGATATTTTACTATTGTCAACTCCCTTATTTAATTGCAATATACCATTATCAACTGCATGGAGCTTATTTCTCCCTGTTGATTCGAAACGCAAGAGCATGCTCTACATACGAACAATTTTTAAAACAAAGCAAACTAATGACATATAAGTTGATGATACAAGGAAATCAACAGTTTTCCATCCCTAATAGGACCTAATTCTCAATCCTTAAATATCCATCACGTATATAATACTCTGATATTAATTCAAAGCATTTTACAGTAGAAAAGGATTTACCAAGAGAAAATTTCACAAATGTAATTAACTAAACAGTAATTAATTACCAGAAATTGCATTGAAGTCTATGGAGACAAGCGATTTTTTTTTAAAATAAAAATTCAAATAATAAGAATATCAATAAATACTGTGGTGGAAAGATGCATCAAATCATTAGAAATAGAATGACAATAGATTTTTTTTTTTTTTTTTTTTTTTTTTTTCCGTATAGATTTTTTCAAAATGGGAATTATGTATAAATATACTGGGTATTCCACCAGTACACATCTGTTATGTATTCAAATTTATTGAATCTGAGACTATTAGGTATTAGGGATTGAATACCTTAAAGTCAACATTTCGCAAATTCTATGGTCGATACAATGACATTGTTTGCAAATACAAGCTATCGTTAAATCGAATGCTGACTGACTTTTTCATTTAAATTGTTGTCGCCCGCGTGGCGCAGTGGTTAGAGCGTCTGCTCTAGAGTCGCAAAGTAAGGAGTTGATCCTTACGTCGCGGGTTCGAATCCCACTGTGGGACGTGGAGACCGGTCCTTCGGATGAGACCGTATAAACCGAGGTCCCGTGTCGCAGTAGGTGCTGGCACGAAAAAGATCCCTCACTGCTCAATGGCCGTAAGTGCCGAGTATAGGACAAAATTTGCAGCTCTCCACCGGCAAGTGGTGGCGTCTCCATATGAGTGAAAAATTCTCGAGAGGGACGTTAAACAACATACAATCAATCATTCAAATTGTTAGGCCATTTTTTCACATTGATTTGTCTACAGATTTTTCCGTTTGCCTGATCATACAAGTGTGACCGGTCGACTGGGGATGCTTATTCGTCCATGGTACCTGATTCCACCTCTGAAGGTCCGTGTTTGCTCTGCCCCCAATCTGTATTGTTCTAGTGACTTTTGAGCTTGATTACTCTTTGTTATCTTCATATTACATTCATATAATTTAATTCTGGTTGTAACCCTGTATTTGATTGGATAAAAAAATTTACTTTATATAGTATAAAATGGGTTGCCTACGTCACAATGACTTGCGTCGAAAACGATCGATCCGCCTGACGTTACATTTAAATTTTGTACAAATTGAAGTCATTTTTTAAAGACAATCATCTTTTTTTCTTACACTAAATGAATGAAAATTAAATTATAAGGAATGAAATTAATAGCTACCCAATTTATACGGTATAAAGTGGGTTGGAACAGTTTACGCTTTTTTATAAACCGCTTCGCGGTTTATAAAGCGTAAACTGTCCCAACCCACTTTATACCGTATAAAATGGGTAGCTATTAAATTCATTCCTTAAATATTGCACAAATTTAGAGTTTATTAAATTAAAACCCATGTGGATACAGAGGGACTACAACTGAGAGCCAATTTTTAGAGGGTAATACATGGGTAAAAATCTCTTTCTCAAGGACAGCAGGGCCATGAACCATTAGTCATATAAATATATATCCATCTTCATAAGGTTTGTTTCAAATCATGGCCCCCGCAGCAATTTTTGTTCCCCCTTCAACGATACATGCTAAATACCAAAATTAATTGGTTGGAAATGTTTCAGTCATTCCAGAGATGTTCAAAAGTTTAAGACCGACGGACGACGCACGATTACGGATGAAAACAGTTATCAATTAGTCATCCGACACAGGTGGCCTTAAAATGCATGTACATAGCTGAATAACTATTACATTAATACGTATATTCATCCATTATTGATGCGTCCAAGCCCGCACCAATTGATCCCATAACTATTGAGAATTTATGCTCAAATAGTTCATCTATATTTATTTTTCAAAATTTGATCTTACTTTGTGTTGAACCAACTTCCTGTTTACTTATTTTTGCCATACATCATCTTCAATTTCTCTTTAAAGTATTCCCGCGCATTGATGTATTTAATATCTTCTTTTAGTAAGTTATATTAATTTTCAAAATTTCTTCTGATATTAATCAGTTTGAAATTTTATCAATAATTAGTGCGGATTTATGAAATATCAGCCTTTACCAAGAGAGGAATTACAGTTTCGTTTATAAATATTATCAACATCATCGAATTAATTGCATATTGTTCAAACTTGTACCTTGAAGTTAATTATTTTGGCAAGATTCATCTTAGACCGTAAGTGATTAGGGATTATAGGTCAGGCAGAACTGAAAACACTGTATACAGTACATAATACCTCAAAAAGCTGTAGCAAATAAAGCAGATAATTTCCTCGACAGTGTTTGCGACAACCAATTTTACACCACTACATAACTAACAACCATCGATTAAAAAAACAAAACAAAATTATAAACCAAATAAAAAAATAAAAACCCCAAAACAAAGCAAAAGAAAACAAACAAACAAAAAAAACCCACACACACACACAAAGAAGAAGCAGCTCAGATAGTACTCTGCAGAAATGCTGAAAAAGTTCGATCTTTCCGTAATTGTTTCGTGAATTCATCTATACTTTGATGATTGGTCAGGACCATTTGAATACTTATTCATTATTGATGGTTCCATCCCTAATTTTTTGAAGCTGTTAAATGAAATGTTCTCAGGTACAATGTTCCTTTGAAACCAAACCCTTTGAATATGAATTACCGTAAAGAATGTTTGAGTAGAATTAAAATACTAGTGAAGACAGTTTATCTTTCCAGTAAACAAACTTAGAAGTTTATGTCTGAAAACAATACATGTAGTTTCACATCGGAAAGTCATATTTAGTGCTAATATTCCTTAGATCCTAAGTAAGAAAGGTCATTGGTTCAAGCCCTGGCCGCTACACACCAAAGTCAATAAAAAATAGGAAGCAAGTATTCCTTCGCAAAGCGCTTGGTACTTTGAAGTAAAAGTTGCGGGTCTTTCGGATGGGACCTTAAAAACCGGGGCTACATGTCACGGTAGGCATTGGCACGATAAATATCCCTCACTGAAAACTTTTCGATTGGGATGTAAAAAAACATACTATCAATCAATCAATCCTTCCTAAGTATTATCTTTACTTACATTGTTAAATTGTTATTGAAAAAAAATGAAATAATCAGTAAAACATTCTCACAGAAACAGACGCAACAATTTAACAGGTATCTACCTTTAAAGTGTGAGCATTATTATTTCATGGTTCTTCAGCTGTAAGTGGGATGTAGAGGATCATCATCAGAAGGTGTCCGGAAAATTGTCTGATGAAAAGAAAAGAAAGATTGTTTTTGAGGTGTTGGTCTGCTGGAGTACATCTCTGATAGTTAATTACACGGTGGCAAGACACACATACATCACCCAGGGAAATCTAATTTACGGTGTACAGAAAGCTTGGTTACGTACGGCTCACTAATCTACAAAGCAAATTCAAGAAGATTCTCATTCAAAAGAAAATATTTCTAAGTTAGAGAATCTGCTGAATTTTAGTAAATATGTATAATACTTTGGATAACTTTGGAAATATATGATTATGATGGGAAATGTAGATAAAATAGTGATTAAAGATAAAGAATGGAACAGTAAAAAAAAAATCAGCCAGTAGGCAGTGAAAAAACTAATTTAACTTCTCCAAAAACGAAATTCATCGCTAGCGCTTCCAGTGTGGACAGAGTTGGTATCTAAATCTTTGGAAGCGAACCTCTGAAATTTTAAGCAGTCAGTCTAGGAAATGTGTGAAAATGAGTCCAGAGATTCAGAAAGAATTAAGAATTTTCTTGAAAAAAAAACCCCCACAGCGACACACTGTCAGATAAAACAGTAGATTAATTTAATTCCTTGTCAGTATTGGTTGATTTGGATAGAATAGAAGATCCAACGTAATTTATATAGAATAACTAGCATACATGTACATTTCAAAAAAGTTTTCCACTAGTGACTATTAAAATAACATGGATTAAATATTTATATACTATACAATGTACACTAATATATCAATAATATTATGTTACCATCTTAATTTGAACAAATTTACTAATTTATGACAGTATTATAAAAACGATCCCCATACTACACGAAGTAGAATAATTTGGGGTCCACTTAGCCAGGATGATGCCCAAATCAAATGTCTTGTTTCATATAAAATCTAAAGGTGCAACATTATTCTTTTTAAGAATACGACTTCAGTTAAATAAACATTTAAAAGTCCCTTGAACCTCTGGTCACATGACCTACCCTCACGTGTTGCCGTTTTGAAGTGGCCTTGATTTTAATGATGTAATATAATTACGTAATTGGATACAGAGAATATTAATAAACAAAAATTTCTATCTACTTTGAATATAACTTCTTAACTAAACTAAAAAAAATCATCTCTTTATTAAAAAAAATATAATTACCATATCAACGAGAGTTTGTCACGATTATCAAGGAAATTTCATGAAATTTGTGTCACAGAATACATTCCAAATGCACTCAGGTACATGGTTCCAAAGAACATGTAATCATTTATTGTCAAAACTTGTATTACGTTATGCAGTAAGAGATAATTTAAGTACATTGCATCGTTTTAAGAGGTAGTACCTATGGAGAAAACCATCGCCATATCTGACTAAAGGAGTCAGATGACAATATGTAGATGACAATCTGAATGTAGAGCTGGAGATAAAGACAAGAATTAGGATCATAGATCAGGCAGAATCTTCCCATCAGGAACTGTTAGGATGTATCCCCATGATAAACGACGAGAAACAGTCTTATCACTCCACCAAGTTTAATAAAATATTCCCTGTGATCTTATAACGATGTAGATGAATTCAAAATGAAGGATAAAATAGCAAAATAAAAACTTCTAGCTATTATTTAATTATTCATCTTCATTGCATCCTTTGTCTCTTTTTTAGATTAAGATTATAGTATTATAGAAAGATTCTTAAACCTGAGATCGATTGTGATTGATTTGGTGCGATATCCATAATAACATTATGAGCGTCTCTCTAACATTGATTAAAATTAATCTGGCCAGTACGAGAGAGTTTAAATGAAGACGAGGAACTGGTAATTACTGTCATTTGATTAAGGGAAACAACAAAAAAGGAACCCGGAAAGAAAACATCTTCACAAGGTTTGTCACTTAATGTCTTTAAGAAGGTTTTTTAATTGTTGGTGAAAGTTTGAGTGATCCCGAACAATATTTTAGTGTTGTTAATTTATTTAGGAATCGAAAGTATTAAATGTTAAAGTTAAACTTTCCTTTTAAATAATCAAGTAAACGATGGTTGAAATAGTATAAATACAAATAATAGCCAGAAGTTTTTATTTTGCTATTTTATTCTTCATTATGTGTGTCACTGATGAATTTTGCAAATATTGCAACTTATACTCAAAATCAATTACTTAGGGTTTTAATTGTTTGAATACCCAAATGATTAAGCCAACTGTTTATGCGATTTAGATTTACTACTAATGAAGTAAATGAAAATAAAATGTGTAAATGAATAAAAAAGAAAACTATCAATTGGAGACAGGAAATAGGAGATACATACGCCCAGTAATTTTTCACGATACTAAATACACAACAGGTGGAACGATTCTTACCGATTACTTGTTTATGGTGATTATTTCCTTTAGGGAATTATGATATGTAACGTGTTGCACTTCTTCACATTAATTTATGATTCTACAGCACGACGATCGACTTCCATGATTTCGTTCGAAAAAAAAAAAAAATAGAAAAGTAAATGCATTGTCTTCAGGCTATTATTCTCTTTAGTCTCTCAATTAAATACAAAAACAGTTAGCTGATGATTTGCAACTTTGATATAAGATATTTTAAGATCAGTGCATGTCCAATTGTAGTCCATGTGGATGAATAAAATTGTTCTGAGACGCTGTTTGTCTATTGCACTTATTATAGATAAGAACTCTCAACTAAAACTCAATAATAAGCGATGAACTTTAAAATAAACGAACCCACACTTTCTCTTAATATAAAAACCTAACAGGTTTGATCACTTCTCAAATATATAATAAAGCTAAGGATTCTATTGATACTACCAATTACACATCTTGATACATAGCTCCCAGTGGCAATTGTAATCACATTGGTTTATTATTATGATTTTGATTTTTTTTTTCTAGTGGTGTTTAAATTGTTCTCTTTAAGATTATAAATTCCAAACAAGTATGAAGCGTCTATTCGATATTCATACAATTTGAATATGATCTCGATTGGTCGTATAACAAACTCTCAGAGGTCGCTAAGAAAACTTTGTAACCCTCAATCTCTGAGGGATCTTTCAGTGTGCGCTTTTTGAGCACCTAGATTGCTCAGTGATCTCGACAGATAGCCATGAAATGTGGCAATATCCGCAATTTTTCATTTTTATCCTTTTCAATTTATTAAGACCTCCCTATAAAAATACACGAAGACGGATTTCCAATGTCTTTCAGATATTTACACACGTAGTGATCGTTGAGAGCCCTACAACATGTATGTATGGCACGCCAAATTCACAAAAATGAGCTAATCATAGTTTCACAGTTGATAAACTAGGTTTATCGATTGTTAACTATAGTTTACAGACCGTAAACTATAGTTAACGATGATAATCTATATTTCACATATGTAAACTATAGTTTACACGATAATCTATGTTTCACAAGCGTAAACTATAATTAACACGGAAAACAATCATTTGCTACTGCAAAGTATAGTTTATCTGATAAATATAGTTTCACGATTTGTAAACTATGATTTACAACTCTAAACTATACTTAACAAATGTAAATTATAGTTAAGGCTTTGTAAAGTATACTTTACAGACATACAAAGCGCCAAATTCACAAAAATGCGATAAACATAGTTTTACACTTGAGAAACACAGTTTAGGAACAGAATCGCTTATTTTGTATCGGAGATGCACAATTTTCTGTGAAACTAGATTTCACGACTCTAAACCATAGTTTACGATCAAAACCATAGTTAACAATAGTTTTTTTTTTTTTTTTTTGTAAATTATAGATCGGCTAATCCTAGTTACAGCATTATAAGATTTTGCTATGTTACGACAATTGTTGTTAAATATATATGCATGTATATTTCTTGTTGGCGTTGTATAAGTAAATGTTCTATTATTTTAAAGCAAATCTAGTTAGAAATAAAAAGAAAAATGACTGGAAAATTATTGATTAAAATTTTATTTTTTTGATTTAAAAGAGAAAAATAGAGACCGAAATGCGTGATCTGTCATTAATAAAATACATGTATATCTTAGATTCCTCTGTAAATAAAGACATAACACAGTACATGTAACATTGCAGGCGCGGAATTTATTTTTCAACAACCGAATTTTCTTCATACATAAATAAAAGTAGCCTTTCACGGAACAAACACAACAAATATTTGGGACTTCTCTCTCATTCTCTCTCTCTTAAATTCAAAGGAGGACGTTGAAACCCCCACAACCCTATCTATATCCGCCACTGCATTTCCTCTCTTTCAGTTTCTTTGTTTTGGTGATGAGATGTGGCGGGAAAATGCTTGGCACATTGTAAAACGCGCTTCACCCTCCTCTGCTTGAGCAAAAATCTCGTAATATTCTGTCTTTTAAAAAATTAAAATTTTATCATATTTCTAAAAATTTCCCCATGGGAAATGTATATATACACGACATTTTAAAACAAATACAATTAATCCTGTTTAAATAGAGAAAGTAATATTGATTATATATAACTCGATCTTTGCTTTAGATAATGCTCAACACGTGTCCTTAATATCCATTATTTGCTTCTCGCGATTGGTGCCGCGAAATTTCGAATTGAAAACTATCGTTAACAGGTGTTTAGATTCATAAACTATATTTAACAACTCTTAACTATAGTTTACGAGTGTGAATTATAGTTTATTACGATAAACTATGATTGGCAAATGTGAATCATAGTTTAGCTCTCAAAACTATAGTTTACGATCGATAAGTATAGTTTACGTCTGTTAAATATAGTTTGTGAGTATAAATGACAGTTAATTATAGTTTACAACCGAAATCTATGGTTAACGAATGTAAAACATAGTTTATCTGATAAATATAGTTTCACGATTTGTGAAACTATGATTAACAACTCTTAACTATAGTTCACGATTGTAAATTATAGTTTACAGATGTGAATCTATGTTTATCAACAAAATCTATTGTTAACGTTTAATTACAGACAGATAAACTTAGATTAGCATTCGTAAACTATAGTTAACAACCGTTAAATATAGTTTTACAGATGAAAACTATAGTTAACGAATCGTTAACTATAGTTCACGGTTTGTAAACTATAGTTTACAGTCGATAAACCTAGTTTATCAACTGTGAAACTAAGTTTCGCTAATTTTTGTGAAATTGGCGTGCCATATGTATGGGCAAAGCAAAACTTGTCCGATCTCTTTAAGCCTCTGAAAGATCATCAGAAAAAAACAAAACAATCGTTGAGCGGTCTTTCTGCGCTCTTAGTGTGTTCTTTGAGTGACTGATTTGAGAGATTACCGTTGACTGTTGAGTGACTGTTTTTGGTAGATTCAATGCGTTGAAGTGACCATGGAGACCGTGAAAACCCCTGGGAGATCCTGAGAAATCCTGGAGATTGGTGACCGAGCGTTGAAAGCTCGTTGGGAGATCTGGCTAATTTTGCAACGCTCAAGAATCTCTCAAGGGTCGCTCAACACCTATGTGCTTTAAAAGGTTTTAGAGATCGGACAAGTTTTACATCGCCAAAAGATATAACAATGATCACCTTGTTTGTAAAGGGGTTCTTGTGTTCATTAACACAAGTAAAGAAGCGACACTTACCACGTTGGATTTTAGGGATCATTCGAATTTGAATTCTTTTTCCTCGCTATTATTTTTCGGCGAGTCCTAGTTCCGAAATTGATTAAATTCAGTTGCATTAAGTTCAACATTTACATCGTCAACTGTCCTTATTTATATATCAATATTCCGCTATCTCTTGCATATGGTGGTTATGTCTCCCAACTTTTTCGATACTCAAGAGCATGCTTCGAGTACGATCAAACCAAGACAGGCTTCTGACAGATAAGTTGATGTTTCAGGGGTTCCAACAACATCGCTTAAAGTCAACATTTCGTAAACTGATGGTCTTTATAATGACATTGTTAGCAAATATAACCTACCATTAGTCGTATTTTGGCTGACGTGTTTCATACCAATTGTTAGACCTTCGTATTTATACTGAATTTGACTACGGAATGTTCCTTCTACCTGACCAATACACATGGCTCACGGCGGATGTGGCCGGTCAGCGGGGGATGTTTACTCCTCCTAAGCACCTGACCCAACCTCTGGAATTTCCTGGGGTCTTTGTTTCATGCCCTCTTCACAAAATTTTATTGTTTATAGATTTTTTTTTTTTTTTAGATCTATCACTTTTCGTTATCTTCACCCTTTTCATTAAGTCTGGCTCGGATTTGGTCCAGTAACGTAATCGTTAAATGACTGATTAATCAATGTTAAAGATGTAGTTTCTGTTAAAGTACAAAACTGTACCCTATATATATATATTTTTCTCTGAAACAGGATGTTGTGTTTCTTTTGCGTGTCAGTACATATAACTTTGATCTACCATTGTATGCACTGGATTTTTTGCAGAATTGTCACACATAATGGCAATTCTTTGTCCATTACACTTGTGGCCCCAAGACTTCTAAGTACTGGATACATTTAAAAATGAAAACACAGTCGTCATAACTTAATTGTATGATCTCCCGAACCAAAATTCCAAGGAAAAAGGCCTTCTTTACAATACCTCTCTCTCCTGTGGTGGCGAAGGCTCTGTATACAAGTCGAGCTTTTTTTTTTTTACAAAACAAATTCAAAGCATTTTAGTCTCCAAATCAGGATGGAATCATAAACATTGCTACACGAGTCTCAAGTGATATGCCTTGGTTCAATGAGTGGCACCCCTGCGTTAGGATCCAGTGACTGATATAGGTACCACTTACATTATCAAACTGTAATAAAGATCAAAATATTACTAATATTCCTACACATATATGTGCCCATACTATATGGTTACTATACGTCTCCTTCGCCAGCCTCCAATGATGAAACTTTTCAATGAACATCCAGACACCGGCTCTCTCGAATTTGGGAACCACTTATCATTCTGTATAGGAAAAACCAATGCCAACAGTGATGTGTAGGGGTGCCATAAACATGCCTATCCCACCCTTTCCTGATGGATTCCGATTCAGACACCATAAACATACACCCACCAGTTTCCACTGAAATCTTTTCAATTTTAAGCCTAAATTTTGCATTTACGTATTTGATAGTTACATTCGGAATCGTCGTATGTGTGGAGCACTAGGAAAATACTAGGAAAATAAATAGCGCGTGAATTGAAAAAAAAAAAATTATTGTAAAATGTTAATAATCACTGCATACTGTCTTAAGTTTTATTATGCCTACTCATATGGAGTATATATTGGTGTTGACATGTATCCCTGTAAATCACAAAGTTCTGTCTGAAAATAACTATGGAACCGTCGGATAGAATCAATTCAAACTTGAGCCTGGTGTTGCCTATGATATAAGACTGTATTATAATGATGAATGAAGACAGGTGAAAGTTGCTAAACTGGAGACGAGGGGGTTGGGGGGCATATAGTAAATAATTATATTCCTAGTATATTATTTTCAGAATAACATGATACTTCATGAGAGCAAATTTGTAATACTATATCTAGAAAATTTAAAGATCAACAATAAAAATATAAAAGAATTGTGAGTTTCAGTATATATATATATATATATATATATATATATATAGAGAGAGAGAGAGAGAGAGAGAGAGAGAGAGAGAGAGAGAGAGAGAGAGAGAGAGAGAGCAAACACGGACCTCTAAAACTTCAGAGATGGGATCAGGTGCCATGGAGGAGTGAGCATCCCCTGCCGACCGGTCACACCCGCCGTGTGCTCCTTGTCATCATCGGGAAATAACGGGAAAATCCGTCGACAATGCAGTGTGTAAATAATAGCCTAACAAATAGTATGAAAAAAGGCATTTGACTTAATGATAGATTGTATTTGCTGACAAGGTCATTTTATCGACCATAGAACTTAAGAAATGATGACTTTAAACGAAACTGTTGATATTCTTGTTTCATCAACTTGTTTGTCAATAACTTACCTCATTCTAGAAATTGCTCATACGTAGAGCATGCTCTGGCGTATCAAATCAACTGAGAGTTATTAACCCCGTATGCAGGTGATAAGGGTACTAGTATATTGCTGCATAAGTAAGGGAAGTTGACGATTAAAAAGTTATAGTCACGTTTATCATAAAGCTTGGTTGTTAGATTACCATTAACGTCTTCTCTAATAAAATATCCAAATATGAAACAGATGTGTCAGACTCTGTTGTATCTTTTATCTCAAGCTCACCGGGATATATCGTGTCGACATAAGAATGGAAATAACCATTGTTAATTGACAAAACGTCGTCGATATATCTGAATGTCGAGTTGAAGGCCACAGCAAGTGTTTTCTTCTTTTTACTTAAAAGATTTTGAACAAATTCTGCTTCATATGAATACAAAAATAGGTCTGCTAATAACGGGGCGCAATTGGTACCCATGGGAATTCCAATAGATTGTTGGAAGACCTGGTCCCCCAAAACCATGTAGATATTGTCAATAAAAAACTCGAGCATCTTTTTAATGTCAACTTCAGAGTACTTGTGTGTACAATCAGAGTGCTTTTTAACAAAATAATTTTGCAAATGACCAATGACAAGGAAAGTAAATTTACGAGTTCCATTTTTATTAAAAAAGCAGCTGTCAACGATGTCAGAAAGTCTGGACTTTAATTTATCGTGGGGAATAGTTGAATATAAAGTTGAAAAGTCGTAAGTTTTTATGTTGTTGATTTTGGTAAATTTTTTTGATTTCAAATGGCCCAAAAGTTCCTTGGAATTTTTAAGTATCCGCATCTGATTTACACCACTTCTCGAATATATTGTTGCACAGTACTCTTGAAGTTTCTCCTTCACTACTGTTAATATCTTAGTGAGAAAGAAAGAGGCTTGGTAGAACATTTACTGGAACCCGCTATGTATCTTTGTTTGTAAGGATTTATATGAAGTTTCGGATTCCAATATAGATATGGTAATTCAAATTCATTTTGGTTGTTGGGAATAGTAAGAATATTCAAAACTGGCATATGATTTTGAAGAATTTCCTCCTTGGAAAGGGAGCTATGGGTATTAGTTGTATTACTACTTGTAGAATTAAATAATATATATTATGTATATATTAATAATAATAATAATATTTCTTTCAAAAGATAATCTAACCGACTTGTTTCTGCTGTGAAGCACGATATGAGGCATTTTATGCCAGTGAATACGTATCTGTAAAAATATTTAGCTGATCTGAGCAATTTATGTGTTTTGTTATCCCTGCATTAGGATCCAATTTGTTTACATTTTATTCAAATCCATATAAAAAAGCCAACCTTCTAATGAAAACTTGATGATTTTGATTTTTTTCTTCACGGGCCGCGAATTCGTCCAGAAGGGATAAGTGATAATTATCTTTTTTCAAAAACATTCTTTAATGTATGTGAAACCTGATTTTTAGGAACATTAAATATTCTCTGTATTAGAGTGAAAACTGGTTGATGTTCGATGTAAATTTTGATCAAATATTGACGAAGTTTCTCTGATTGTGGCGGTGTGAAATTCTGAACCAGTTTTTGTTTCATTAAAAAGCACTTGCCCCTGTTCATTTTCAGATGTTTCATGTGTTTTTAATCTTATCCAAGATTTAAGATGTGACTTTGATATAGAATTTTAAAGGTTTCTGGTAAGATATGATTTTTTTTTACCCTGAGGAACTCTGATTCAGCTCGTAAAAGTAATAATCAAAAATATGTAATCGATATCCTGGTCAAAACATTACTTGTACATCAATAAATCAACACCTTATTTCAATATTTATCAAAGATAAATGAATACTTTGCTTTGAAATACCAAGGGTAGTTTTTTCAGTTTTGAAGTGACATAGGGAAATTATTAACGGTTTATGTCTCCTTGTATCTAAGCATATTGTTTTACATTTTTCGTTTGCTTTTGTGGTGTTGATGAATACTTAGTATCCATTAAATGGTTTTTGTTCTGTTCAAAATTGTAAGTTTCTTATAAAAAAAATTGCAACCATCTTTGCTGTTTCCTTATATTTAAACATTGTAATTGAATTTTTTTTTTTCAATATTGTGATTCCAATTCAAAACTTAGTGATACTGACATCTTCCCTTGAAACGGTTTAATTCATTACTGATCAAACGGCATACAAGGGAACCCCGCAGGATGATCCATTAAATGGTGAATTTAGGTATTGTGATATTTTCTAAAATGCGACTCATTGGATGCAAATTCATGCAAAATACATGTAAATCCTAGTACATTTTTTGGTATTTTATCAATATCAAAGTCTTGACAACCATTATATGTGGTTTTTCACAAGTATAGCGAACAACATGCGATGGTATTGAAAAAAATATTTTTAACACTAGTTGTTATATGGTGGAATCGACCCTTTGATGCTTATCAAATTCATGGGGAACCCAAACAGAGCTTATATGTAGGAAAAAAAATTAAATGTATTGAACGGTGATCATTCTCATAAATCCTGTAAATGATACAATTCGTGATCACAGAAAAATCACGGACCCCTTGTTCAAAACATGAGGGGTGGGATTAAGTGTTTAGGGGGAGTAAGCATTACCAGTCAACCAGTCACACTCGCCATGAGATTTCTGTATTTCATCAGATAAACGGAGTAATAGACTGTCGATATAGGAATCAAAGTATCCTAACAATTGGCAGGAAGCATGTCAGTCAAAATCCGATCTTACGAAAAGTTGTTGCAAACAAGATCAGTATGAAGACCATCGAATATGCCAAATGCTGATTTTAAACGACATTGCTGAAAGCCCTGTACTATGAACTTATTTGTCAGTTAATTGCTTCGGTAAAAAATTACTCTTGAGTATGTTCTTGAGTACGGAATCAGTTAGGAGACATAAACACCATATACAGGTGATAATGGAATATTATTACATAAATTAGGGAAGTTGACAATGGAAAAGCTGAAGTTTTCCCGTTGGTCATATAGTTTAATTGTTAGTGTGCTATTTACGTCTACAGACAATGAACATCCGTGAAGGAAGCATAAGTGTCAAACTCTGTAGTGTTTTTTTTTTTATTTCGAGTTTCATTGGGAATCATTGGGTTTATTGGAGTCCATATATGAATGAAAATAATTATTGTTCCTTGACAAAACGCCGTCAATATATACAATTGTAGAGTTGGAGGCCACAGCAAGAGTTTTTGTCTTCTCATGTAAATTCTGCTTCATAAGGATATAAAAATAGGCCGGCTAATCAAAGAGCACAGTTAAGTGCCCATCGGATTTCTAACAGATTATTGGTATACTTGGTATTCAAAGACTACGTTGATATTGTCAATGAAGAACTCCAACATCTTTTTAAAATCAACTTCAGAGTACTTGTGTGTAGAATCTTCAGAGTACTTGTGTTTAGAATCTTCAGAGTACTTGTGTGTAGAAACTTCAGAGTACTTGTGTGTAGAATCTTCAGAGTACTTGTGTGTAGAATCTTCAGAGTACTTGTGTGTAGAATCAAAACGAGTTTATTCAAAGTAATTAACTTTATTTATGACAATCACAATGCACGAAAATTTCAATTTCTGAGTTCCATTTTTTTGAAGAAGCAGTTATCTGTAATGTCAAGAACCATAATCTTTAAGTTTTAATTATAATTTTTCGTGTTATTGCTCTTGGGATAATTAAGTGATTTAAGATTTTCCAAAGGTTCTTTGAATGTTTGAGAATCCACATTTGATTTACACCACTGTTTGAATATACGTTGAAACATATAGTAAATCTGACGTTTCACTTTCACAGTAACTGATATTTTAATGAAGATTAAAGCTAAGGTTTGCAAAGAATTATCCAGTATATTTCCGTTGACTGAAATGATAGAAACATTAGTTAATTAATCCTTTATTTCCACAAGTAGGCTTGTTTCATGACATGCATTCTAAATAATCATCAGTCGCCCGCGTGGCGCAGTGGTTAGAGCGTTTGCTCGAGAGTCGCGGAGTAAGGAGCTGATCCTTACGTCACGGGTTCGAATCCACTACGGGACTTGGAGACGGGTCCATCGGATGAGACCGTATAAACCGAGGTCCCGTGTCGCAGTAGGTGTTGGCACGAAAAGGATCCCTCACTCCTCAATGGCCCTAAGTGCCGAGTTTAGGTATGAATTTGCAACCCTCCACCTGCAAGTGGTGTCGTCTTAATATGAGTGAAAAATTCTCGAGAGGGACGTTAAACAACAAACAAACGAAATAATCATCGGCAAATGATCTTTCCCTCGTACCATTGAACAAATAAAAAAAAAGAAAGAAATACATCTCTTATATACATATAAAACATAATGATACGAAAAAGCTCTCCTCTTAATATTAGTACAAACCAGTACATCTACATTCTCAATAGAGACTTCTGATTTTGTTTGTTGTTAAATGGAAATGTCTCATAGTTTTTCAATAACTTATATAAGAGTGTCTTTTTATTGTTAATTCTTTTGAAGAAATCTTACTTATTTATCGTCGACCGTGGATTTGGTTTTTGTATGAGATCGCCGTTGTGACGGTCATGTCGTGGAATGGTATCGACTTATCGATGCTAATCAAATTCATACCTCGTAATTGACAACCGCTGAAAAGTTCATTTAAAGCAGAACATGGCGATTTTAACGTAACATATGCAAATTTACGAGGACATGGCTTCAATAGTAGGTGATACCGAACAGGGACTCATAACATTGCTGCTATAATCCCACATCATCTTCTTTATCCTGTCAGCTTGTATCGAATTCTGCAATCAATTCATTAGTGGGAATTCACTTAGATTCTGTGTCGTCTACAACAATTACCCGCCAAAAAGACAAGTGATGAAGATGTGAGCCAGTCACTAAATATTAAGTGTGGACGAATAAACGTGTATGGAAGTAAATGTTTCTCTGTAAAGAAAGTAGGAAGAATCAAGATTAGATATGAAGTAAAGAATTATCAGATTGGGCTTCATTTTATCTGACAATTTGCAAAATGGAAATTTAATTATTAGCCAGAAGAAGGCTGAATATTTCTTAGATAAAGAATTATACTGGTCAACCAAGAAGATGATTTCATGAGAAACAAATTTCATGAGAATTTTTAAGTCAAATTTGAATGGGAGACTTCATTTCGATGAATGGAGGATACTGCAAAGCGGAGTATCCTTTCAAACAAGACGTTTTTTCTCCTGCATTATTGGTTGGAAGAGAATTATAAAACTAATTAGTATGGGTTCCACATTTCAATTCATTTTCATGAAAGTCATTTTTTAACACGATCCTATTCAGGAATGATGTGTTTTTATATACACTTTTTTCACAAACAGCAGAAAGAATGATATTAATTTTGTTATACATTTTGCATATTGTTTCACCAACTGAAAGCAGTCATGGAAGTTTAAACATGCAGAATGTAAACAACACACAATTGAAAAAAAAACAACTTACTATCAATGCATGAACAATGTAAAACAAAGAAATAAATAAATCTCGTTTAAGTTCAACATTCCACATATTCTTTTAAGGAATGAATTTAATAGCTACCCAATTTATACGGTATATAAAGTGGGTTGGGGCAGATTACGCTTTATAAACCGCGAAGCGGTTTATAAAAAAGCGTAAACTGTACCAACCCACTTTATACCGTATAAATTGGTAGCTTCTAATTTCATTCTTTATAATTTAATTTCATTCATTTAGTGTAAGAAAAAAGATGATTGCTCTTAAAAATGACTTCAAATTGTACAAAATTTAAATGTAACGTCAGGCGGATCGATACGTTTTTGACGCAAGTCATTTTGACGTAGGCAACCCAATTTATAAAATTTTAATAAATTTCTATTCGGTCAAATGGCGTGTTACAATCGGAATTAAATTATTGGTCGATACGACGACTTTGTCTGCAAATACAACCTGCCTTCCATTAGTTCAGCATTTTGTAAACTCTGTGGTTAATGATCTTGTTTGCAAATACAACCTGTTGTTAGGCTGAATGTTGACTTGGTATTTAATACAATTTTTTGGCCCTTTTTTCCATACTGAATTGTCTAGGGATTATTTCGTTTACCTGATCGAGACAAAGGACTGTGACCGGTCGAAAGGCATAGAGGATGCTAACTCCTTCATGGTACATGTACCTGATCCGACCTCTGATTTTTTTTCAAGGATGCCGTGTTTTCTCTGCTATCAATTTGTATTGCTCAACTATACTTTTGAGCATGATTATGGTTCGTTATCTTCACAATACCTGTAATCAGTATCCAGGTTAAACGAATTTTAAGCATGAACTGAACATTCCACATATCTAGGTATGAAAAAAGCAATTTGGTATCAAGAAATTTCGTACTATCATTCTATAATCACGATCCTTGGTTTGAACTATGTGTTATCCGTGGATGATAGAAAATATGTATGTTGTCTTCGAAAAGAAGGAAGCAAATAAAAGCTTATGAATTTTCACACTCAGATCTCATAACTTTTGCAGACGCCTTGTAAATTTTGGTTTCAAAGTTTTAAACTAAAATACGAGTAAAAACTTTTCTTCCAGTCAGCATAGGCTAACTATATTACTAAAAAATAAACATATTTAAAAGCTACATGAACTTACAAAAGATATCAATTTGTTATAAATACATTCAGTCTTCTTTCAAATTGGATTTTTGAACATATTTTATTGTATTCTAATTGAGTGTTAAAATGCATACTCATTCCAATTTAACAAAAATTGTGCTGATTAAAAAAAAGAATCAAAATGGTAATTCTTATTAAACATTTTGATAATACCTTACTAGAATTATATCAATTACGTAATGTCTGGAACATGCATTTAATTGATGGGAAAATTGTCAAAATTGATGGAAAAGTGTCAAAATTAATGGGAAAAGATATTGTTTAATTTATCTCAAAATTGTAAATGACCCATTTCCATAAAATATGAAAATAAAACATATCTCGCCATTGTTATGTACATGTAGGCAAAAAAACCCCCAAACAAACAAACAATCCAAAAAAAAAAAAAAAAAAAAAAAAAAAAAAAAAAAAAAAAAAAAAAAAAAAAAAAAAAACCAACAACAACAACAACATTGTAAATTACCACTCCTTAACGAAGTTTATAGCTGTGAAGTATATTAATTAATTAATGCCTTATTGTATTGGTTGTGTTATTTAATTTATTCAAAAGTGGCCCATTGACGTGAATAATCCCCCAAAAGGACAAATTTACAGAATCTTTACGCATAACTTTGGATTTGAAAATTAATTTGATAAGTTATCTCCTCAATATAGAAAACACTTTTAATATTTTGCACTGCAAATCTTCCAGTAGTAACTGGAAGATGTTATGGTACACCACTTTGCGAAAGAATTTTGTACACGTTGTAATAATGCTCAGATTGCTGATGAATTTCATGCAAGAATATTTAAAAACTTATTTTAATGTAAGGAAAAAAAACACTTGGGAATTATTTTTTTTACAGATCGAAGGATATTAATATTTAGGAACTAATGTCAACTCAAAAAGAAATATTTACATTTGTTGTGTTTTTCTACTAAGCCAACTGTGAAATTGATTTGAATGCCATTTTCATGTATACTCACGCGTAGAAATATGAACGGAGAAACTCGCGATAAAGTGACTTCACAATTAGCTACAGAGACGTTAATAAAAATGTAACGATATAGGGCAGTGAATGATTCAAACATTGAGTATATTTTTGGTGTTTTTGAACATGTAAAATGTAAATATAAGGACTGTTTTTACGTTTAGTGTGAATTATTGGTGTGTAAATCACACAGACTTGCTTGTAGGCATATTTTCATGAAGCGCTAGCGCGCTTCATGAAATATGCCTACGTGACAAGTCTGTGTGATTTACACACCAATAACTCACAAAAAACTTAAAAACATTCCTTAAATAAATATAAATAATAAAATGCTTTCTTTGGTTGTTAGTACGGGGATTAATGTCGCAGTTGGTGCAGAAAAAATACATAACCCGCGAAAGCGGATATGTAATTTTTTTCTGCAACGGCTGCAACATAAATTCCCGTACTAACAACCATAGAAAGCATATAATTGTTTAAATATTGTATCCCATTTACCAAAAATTTGGTTTGCGTGAATAAAATGAACCTGAACATGTTACAAGCTTGAAAAAATAAAAACAAAATGCATCAAAATATACTACCACGAGTATGTATTTTAAATACTTATAGTTTTTACTTACGAAACTAATTGCCCTGTAAGTATGCAAAAACTAAATATCTAGGTAAATAAATACATGTATTATATGATAAAGTTTATAACTTGCAACAACATAGAAAAATAGCAATTATATAATGCTATCACTCAAAATTGATTACTAATTCTCTGTTATGCTGCATTATCATTCCTTTGGTATTGTTACTTATAAATATAATATATCGAAATTAATTATTGAATTTATATGCTATACACCAGACGCTAAAGAAGACAGAGTTTAACTTACTGGAGAATCTACCCAGACGCTTACATAAATTATTCAGTAACTTGAGTGTTCACAAAGAGATTTAAAGGATGTACTGTTGAATTATGAATAGTGAAACGACTTTGATATGCACTTATCCAGACAAAAACCCGACTTATTTTAATATAAATAAATACATTATGTTGTTATGAAATCTAACATTTCTAGGATTTCCTTATATATTGAATTTCTGCAATATTAATTTGTTAAAAAAAAAAAAAAAAAAAAAAAAAAAAAAAAAAAAAAAAAAAAAAGGATGGAAAATAGTGAATAATGAATAAAATATATTTTCCACACTAATCATGTATCTGTTTGCACGTCATGATTATAAGTGGTATTTACTTAAATTAAACGATAATTACATTGTACTTCCTACACATCGGGATCGACTGTGGATGAAACTTGTGTGAACTCAATGAAAAGTGCATGACCCCAAAGTTTCTTTACAAAGACCCGCTAAAGTTTGCTGATTAAGTTTGGGTCTCATAATTACCCATTCTGTCTATACAGAGAAATAAAGCCCAATATTTGTAGGAATTCTCCCTCAATAATTTCTTGTGAGGAAGCAGTAACACTGTATTTCATTCTTAATCAATCGCCATGTCTTGATTGATGAGAGGTAATTTTAATTAACTGTTCGAAGTTATTTTCTTTACTGAAAGATACATTGATGAATTAGTCAACAAGAGAATTGAAACTGGTATGTGCTATGTGAAAACTCTTTTTAATCTGCAACATTTTAAGGTTTCAGAGGCCCGTAGGAAGCAGTTTCCATGTGTGTGTGTGTGTGGGGGGGGGGGGGGCAAACATCTTCAGTTTTGGGGTGGCAAAACAAAGGTCATTGAGTTGGCATAAGCAAAAAGTAGCTATGTTCTCTAATGTCTACAATATACAAGCACAATAATTGGGCCTCCGCCCCCCCGTTCCTACAGCCATGAAAAGGACAGACATTTGAAACCACAAACCACTCCCCCTCTCAGTCTCTCTGTATCAGCCGAAGCTCTTTGTTTTTTGATAAGGGTTCATCCCTCCTCCTTTCACTCATATAAAGTTTTGACTCTACGATTAGGATTTTCCAAGAGAAAATTATTACTATTATATTAGTAAATTATTAAAATGTACGATATCTCAAATTCTCTTAGTGGAGCAAAATTTTACAGAAATGGCGGTTAACTTGAAAATTTCATAAAGAAATAGATTTATCTCATTTATCAGAGGGTTGATTAACCTTAATATTATAAGGTTTTCTTGATACTGAAAAAATATACTTTTCAGTTTATATGAACACTTCTTTATAAGACTGGAATTTTAACGTTTCTAAAATGAACAATTGAAGATAAAATATTTGAAGTCCATCAATCCCAGCCAAGAGTAAGAAGTTTTTAGCAAACAATACTCAAGTCCTAACACTTAATTATAGATTGGTAAATAAGGATATTGATATTGTCCCAAAATGACTTTGCCCTTTATTTACGCCAATGAAGATACAAGGGAAAATAAATCATCAGATATTATGGTATTACAGTAGTATCAAATTTTATAGGTTTTGATTATTTTCATTAAAAAAAATTATGAAACTGGATTACATAAATCCCTTAAACCTTGACACGTTACTTTAACAGTCTGTTGGAAGATAATTATCCTTCATTTCAAGATATATTATCTTTTTATCTCATTAAAATCACATTAAGTATTTTATTATGAATGTCAAGAACGGAAGAACGAAATAAAGCGTGACCTTTGTGAAGCTTCGTCGGATAATCTTTAAATTGAAATTCATATGAATGGGAAGGGAGTGGGGCAATATATTCCTACAGAAATAAACTAAGGTGTCCCGAAGGTCTTTTTAGGAATCTTCAATGTGCAAAAAGCCCTGATCTGTCCCGAAGAGCCGTGAAGTATCGGATATAGGAATGTACTATAACGATGTCCCTTTGGTGTTATAATAAAGAGCCGACATCGTAATATTTAACAAAAACCATATAAAATCAAAGCCGATGAAAACTAATTGTACTTGAATTGAAACTGTGTCTTGTTCTTCAGAGCGCTTAACATACTGCTATATCCAAGCATCCATTAACAGACATTGGAGAAATTGTTTGACAGAGATTTCCACCCTCAGGGAAGAATATGAACATCCAATAAAATCTTTTAATCATATTTAAATATCATAAGCTTAGAGTTAAAAGCAGGGATCAAACTGCTTCTATTTTAGATGACTGCTAATTCAGAACATTGCTACAGAGATGTCATCCGCAAGAATTTTGAATAAAAGGATTGTTTATGTGCGCTTATTGTCATGCACGTTTTTGACCAGAGACCAAAAAGTTTATCGATCTATCAATTAAAGAAAATATTGAATTCAAGGATCAAACTGATTTATCTCACACATTACACATGTTAACTTAAAATTTATTAAACTCCTTGCAGTACATGTAGTTATTTTAGGGTCCCATTTCATATATTGGCTAACTTAGCAAGTTTCATTAGTAATGAAATATGGAGATGACGAACAGTATTCAAGCTCAAAATCCATTAAAACAATACAATTCGGGAGCAAACACGGACTAGCTGCAATAATGTAGCCCTCTCCGATTTTTTTTAATCTGATATTTTCAGGAGAGGGCTACAATTCCACTGCATCTCCGTAATGGTGCAAATATATTTTTTTAGATACGGGCGACTGCAGGCAAAATAAATGGTTTTTGCCTTCAACTTACTTCCAATAAGAGGGAATTTTTATTCACTATCAACATCATAGCCCTTTATACGCGAAAACCAAGTAAAATAAATCTGCGTGTTAACCAGTCGTTCTCCTCAGAAGCCATGACAGAGAACTTGCGCTTGAAATTTAGAATCACTTGATGAAGTTTTAAGATTTCATTGATGTCGGTGTTGATAAATGTTTGTGTTGTATGATATCACTAAACATCGATAAATAAAAGCATTCCATGTGATATTTTTTCATAAACAGTGATATTTATGCTTAAAATAAGGGAAATCCTAAATGATCCGCTCCCTAGATCCCGAATTTTCATTGGTTGTCCCAAAATAAAATCGATCAAGGTCAGTAAACATGGCGGATAAATTCAATTTGTGATGTTGACATACGCGGAAACTAACCGATATACGGATTGTTCTGTATATTTTTGGATCAATTCACGTCTTGCATAACTACATTTTATGAATTAAGGTAAGATATGTTAATAAAAAACCCTTTTACTGATAATTTGAGCCGAAATCTGTGCGGTAGTGAATCACTCCTTACGGAGATCCTGAGGAGCTGTAGCCCTCCCCCCCCCCCCCCAAAAAAAAAAATCGGAGAGGGCTACATTATTGCAGCTAACACGGACCTCCAAAAACATCAGGTCAGGTGCCATGGAGGAGTGAGCATCCCCTGCCGACCGATCACACCCGCCGTGTGCTCCTTGTCATGATCGGGAAATAAAATCTGAAAAAACTGTCGACAATTCAGTGTGTAAATATATAATGGCCTAACAATTAGTATGAAAAACGTCAGTCAGCATTTGACTTAATGATAAATTGTGTTTGCTGACTAGGTCATTGTATCGACCATAGAACTTACGTAATGATGACTTTAAAAGAGACTGCTGATATGCTTGTTTCATCAATTTGTTTGTCAATAAATTACCTCATTGTAGAAATTGTTCATACGTAGAGCATACTCTTGCGTATCGAATCAAGTGAGGGATAAACACCCCATAAACATGCAGAACATCAAAGAATACACAATACAAGCTTATTTTGCATAATTTACCAAAAATTTTCATGTAACAGATAAACAGCGTCATTCTAAAAATAAAGCTTTTCATACAATTTCTAAAACACTCCATAAATGTATGCTTCGTCAAAATTTTGAAATTTCTCTTTATCTTTATTTTCTTCTAGATATGTCAAACATGTTAAGCTACAAAGTGAATTTCACCTGTACAAACATTTTAAGAATCGTCATTTCCTGTGACAACATTAGCAATTTACAAGCTAATCGATTTCCTGTTATTGTTTTGATTTACAGTTATGGTATTCATTATTAGGAGTTTTTGAAGTTATGCAATGTCAAGATAGTTAACACTGCTCACAATAAATATTACTCTTTGCTGACGCTGAGCAGGAGTTTTTCACGTAGGCATATAAAACAGGCAGTAAAACAAAATTTTACAAAGGTCTCAACTCAATTTTACAAAGGTCTCAACTCAATTTTATAATGGTCTCAACTCGAAAGTACAATATATACTAGTATTGCATATCAATGTTACAGTGTTATATCAAGAAAATTCCGGTCCCAGGATAATGAAACATTTAGATAGAAGTCAGATTCTACATATTGTCATGAAATTATGTGGAGGTCAAGCAGTCCTAAAAAAATTAAGTTGACATAGCCAGGCTGTTTTATAGGCAAATCTTCAATATTAGGTCCACCCATAAGGTATAACACACATGTTTAAAACCCTTATATCCAAATCAGTTTCAAAATTCTGGACCCTGGCTAAACTTTCCCTGAAATGTACATTTATACATGCGAGTGATCTTTTTTTTTCTTTAAAACATTTTTCTCGAGGCAAAAAATATTTTAAAAATGCAGGCTTGTCCAGCAAGAGGGATCAGATTATATCTAATATATAATAATAAGATTTTATCTGATATCTTTGGCCAATTATGGACTGTCATCTTTAAAAGTTCACATTTTTAATACATTTATGCTATCATAGAATTTCCAAATTTAGAATATTATCATAAAAACAACTTATCCTTCTAAATACCCTAAATAAATTAAGCTAAATAGATGCTCTAAAATACAGCGTACCTTTGTATTATACTCAATGGGATCAGCAACATTAACATCTATAATGTTATACATGTATACAGGAAGAGAAAAATCATCCTTGCATTTTAATACCATATATGTTCAAAGGTAAGCACACTAGAATCAGGAATATTACATACCGGTAGGCGTGTAAAGTTAGGTGTGAATTTTTAAAGACTGTCGAACTCTAATTTGATTAGTACATTTTTATCAAGTGTCTCTACATCCTTCTTGTAGAACTGAATTTTGCGTCATTGTGGTAAGGAAGTTCTCTAATCCCACGTTTCATCATGTGTAAACACCAATCCTTAAAGTATAGTATAAGGAGAAGAAACACTTTTACTTTGAAATAATTCTGTTTGATATTTTATAAAAGGAGGTATCTGTTTGTCTTACATTACAATTACTGACTTCAGTTAAATGTTTATAACCAACCTCTTTACCTCCCTAATTTACAAGCTTAAATGTTTAGCAATATAAGAAATTCATTTGAAATTAGAAAAATAAGACAATTATTTAGAGAAGACCCACTGAAATTTAATCTTGTAGATGATATAAAATTAAGAATCCTAACCCCATAGACAAAAAAAAAAAAAAAAAAAAAAAAAAAAAAAAAAAAGGAAAAGTAAACAATTTAAGTAAATTCAAAGAACAAGGTTCACTTAAGGCCTTTTTTGGCCCTGTGAATTTCTGAAAAACTGAAACTGCTTAGTTTTAGTTCACAATGTATTAAATTTCAATTAGACATATGGCGATTGCGAATCTACCAAAAATGACATAATTTTCTGGCTAGTCAATGCATTGTGACGTCATGAAATGCGTCATTTTCCCTATATCCTGAACAATTCTACAAAAACAGCCAATTTTTAAAGGTATTTTTCGATAATTAATATAGAGCGCAATCTCTGATCTAAAATATGCAATTATTTACTGATAGAACCGTTTCTGGAGATTACAAAACATGTTTTATTTTTTAGATCAGAGGGTGCGCTCATATTATTTTCTTCTCTGAAAGTACTTAAATATACCTGTTTTCCTTAAAATTCAAGAACATTGTAATTCCATAAAGCTTGTTTTCCAAGACCTGGACTTTAAGAGAAAAATTTTAATAGGAAATGAAAGCACTAGGTCTCTACTTTATCTTGATGTTTAAAATGGAACATAAGGTGTTAGTCAATAAATTGGTATATCTACAGGGCCATTTTATGCATAAAATGAACTGAGCTCTTTAAGAGCCATTCTCTGTAATGACTTGAACTTTTATATAGGAGCTGTGGCACGCATAGTCTCAGAATTTCTCCAAACTCTCTATGATAAAAGTCTTTGATACCGTAAACTCAAATCAGGCAAAAATTGGTAGCTACGCGTCATGGTTACCATAGCAACATGTCCTAAAGTTTGAAAAATGGCATTTTTCAACATGTTCAGAGTCCCACAGTTAACGTTTGCAGCAAAGCAAACAAGTGGCAGTGACTGTTTATGAAAGTTGAAGGCTTGGTGTCTTAAATGCATGATAAACATGTTTGGTAAATCAACTATAACATACGTTACTATGGAAACAAAGTATTCAAAAGTAACAATTTTGTTCATTTAATTTTATAAAGTCATACACTTAAGAATAAAAAAAATTATAGGTTGAAATGCAAGCAAATAATAGACAAGAGATCCTTGTAACATATATTAAGGACAAAACATGATATTTCTTATAGGTTGGCCATGTTGCCATGGTTTTAATACCACGAAGGGATTTTAAATTTACTCTCTTAGTGTTTTAATCTTATCCTATCTTTTTAAAAAGCATATTTCTAAATGACTGATGATCAATTTTTAAAGGCCTTTGTGTGACCCTAGTTTTCACAGTTCAAAAAATTCAATTTCAATTCTTTAAATAGGGCGTTGCTATGGAAATAAGGCGAAAAAACATGCATAAAAATCTGAAAAATACTCTGTTTCCTTGGATACGTACCCTTGTATGTAGATTCCCAAAACTTTAATGATTGATATATGTGAACAACTAACCTGACTTTCAATTTTGACTACCACCCAATCTCTAACAGGATGCAAAAAACTGGCATATAGGGTCTAATATTGACATAAAATTAACAAAATCAAACATTTTCTCTTCTTGGTAACCATAGCAACAGTGTTGTATTTTTCAACAACCTTTATCAATATATGATATTCAACTTTAGTTCTACGAGATAAGTACTATTCAAGGTGATTCAAATAATATGTTTCTTGATTAAAAGGTTAGTAAATTCCTAAAGCAGCAAAAAGATATAACTTTAAACAACTATTATGTTGTTTCCATGGTTACACTGCAAAGTAACAATTTATCTCAATTTTTCTTATGTTGTCGGTGTTTCAAGGTCCTAAGGATGTATATGTGCCAGTCAGGAATTTTATTTTTTTCCTCAAGATAGTAGCATTAACCCAATCATAGCAACAGATTTTACATGGTGACACAGTGTTACCATGGCAACCATGAAAGTTATTTTTAGAATAATATTGCCAATACCTAATTACATAAGGTCAAATATTTTTCATTGTTTTTCTTGGGTTGTTGATTGAGTTTGATCATGTAACATCTATCATTTGTGAATATCGAGCATTTTTCAGCATTTTTCAGCATCTAAAATGTATTCCAAATGTACCCATGGTTACCACTTACTTAGAGATAAATTCTAAATAGTTTCTTTATAGCATAAGTGGCAACAAGGTGTCATGTTTTGGGGAGAATGGTTTGTTTGTTTTTCTTAGTCTTCATTAAGGCTTAATAAAGATTTAAAGTAGCTGAAAATCTCAATTTTTTAAACTTTTCTGGCTGTTACCATGACAACCAAGACACATAGCAACGAAATTTTATTTGATACATGTTTCTGGTGTCAAGTTGTAATAATGGGCAAAGTTTCATCAAAATCGGTGACCATGCGTGGCAAAGAATTTTAAGTGGTTACAGAGAATCGCTATTAAAAAAAAACCCAAAGCGTTGATTTCTGTTTTATTAAAAGTTACGTTTATTAGTAATTCTACAAAAACATGACCAATTAAGAATTTTTTATGCCCCTTACAAATTTACCTTTGTAATATCTTAACTATAGATTTAAAGGTCGATTTCAACTCTAAGACTTAACATACACACGTGGTTTTGTAAATATTTACCGATATAAATGCAGTTAAAGTTTTGATATGAACATAATGTAATGTTGAAAAACGTATTCCACTGCAAATCTTAATGTCGCTTCATTTATTTACAAATTTCAAGATGAAATTTTCAGCCGTAAAATCGTTCCGAATAGATTGCAATGAATGTTAAAAAAGTTTTTTTATCCAATATAAAAAGAAATCAAACCATTTTTCGCAAAGAAATGCATGGATCTCCTTTCATGCGAAATCATAGCATGTCGCTTAAAATCGAATAACTTCCGTATCGATTTTGTTTTAAATTTCACGCTTAGAATGCAGATTTCAAAAAGAACTGAAACTTATCTGAAAGTGACCACGGATTTTAACCTTATATCATCGATTCTAGTTGCGAGTCAGCTATTTTAGACGATTACATTTTCGACATAACAAAATGAATTAGAAAAAAAGTTGTCTCTATTAAAAATGTAGGTTCCGTAACGGTTATTCAGGAAAGTTTTTGCATTAAAGGTATAATTTTTTTTTTATTATTTTGGAAGCGAAATGCTTCATACTTTTGTTTAATATCCTAAAACAAACTTTGATTTTAACTATTGAAGAGAATTTTAACTTTTATTGCTGAGAATTAACTTCCGTAAAGATTAACTTCCGTAATGACATTTTTCCCGAAAATTTAATTTAAATTCGGTTTCATGCGAGACTTCATGAATCATACTTTAGCGTTTTTTTTACTGAACATCAGAAACGAAAAATTATTCAAATTCAGTTTTAATTAAAAAATAATAAGGCATGATCAAGCATTAAATTTCGCAACATTACCTTAAAATCAATGGTATCTTGAAATTGTGGTAAAAAGTTAACGAAACCAGATTTGTGGACAGTTCTTTGTTTTCAAGTTCACTGATATGTCCTATGAATTATGATGTTCATTTTGCTATTTGAAACAATTTATTTTTTTTATGTTTTATACTCTGAATTGGTCCATTTATCGTAGAATGACTGACGTATTTCTAGCTACTTTTATTCAAACCATAAAATGCTGCTTGTTGTAATATACGTGATATAACCGCATCATTCCACAAAACAATCTTTTCTGCAACGATTACAACCTTTATAATCTGTAAAGAACAACAACCAAAATATTGTTTATTGTTTTTATTTATTTCTTTTTCAATTATTCCTATAAAGCAGTTGAAAGTACGTTAAGTTTTATGTTATTTGTTCGTTCCTTACCTAACTGCAAAATAACTTATTTTCATTAAGTTAAATTTTTGTGGTTTGAGAAAAAAATATTGGCTTAAGGGGAATTGATTTCATTGTAAAGAAGAAAAATGATACTATGATTCCAAATTGTATCATTTCCTATAGGCCATAAATCTGTTAGTCTCCTCAAACCACGGAAAAAATGAAAATTAACCTCCACGAAAATTTGCAGCAGGCGTGATAGTCATAAAACGGTTAATCTTTAATCTATTAAAGATACAGATAAAACCCATGTCTAAATAGCTTATACTTTAGTTATTTAGACGACAACAATATGGTTTCCATAAGAATTAATGGGGAAAAATATTCATTGTGTGTGAATATGTATTATTAACAAAGTGGCTTAAAAATCTTTTTAAATCCAACATTTTTATAAATGAGAAAACTTTTGAAGAAAAACCTGAAAATTGTATTTTTAAGGAGTGTTTAATAAAACCCTTTTTTACCACCGTAATTAAAAGGTAAACAAAGTAATAAGGAATAAATAAACTCACTTTGATATGTACACATTTTCTTTTAATAATGAAAAAAAAAGTGATCGATCTAAAAAAAAATACAAACAATACCATTCTTGAGCATGACATAAAAACGCACCCTCGGAAATTCCAGAGATGGGATCAGGTGCCTAGGATAAGTAAGCATTCCATGTCGACCGGTCACACATGAGCCCCATGTATTGATCAGCTAGACAGAATATTCCGTAGTCAACAGACAAAGGCCTTACAATTGGTTTGAAACATGTCAGCAAAAAAAAAAAAAAACAAAAAAAAAAAAAAAACAAAAAAAAAACCCACCAAACCCAATATTAGGTTATTCATGCTATCAAGGTCACTATGACGACCTTGTTGAATTCTGATTGTTGAAATCCCTGAAGCATCAATTTATCTGTCAGTAGTCTGCCTTGGTTTAAAAATTGATCGTACTCAGAGCATGCTTTTGAATATCGAATAAGTTGGGAGACGTAAATACCATATGCAGGTGATAGCGGAATTTTACTACATAGATAAGTAAAGTTGAAGATTAAAGAGCTGAATTCATCTCGATTGTCATACAATTCAGTTGCTGACTGGTCCTTATCGTCTATAGTTAGTAAAGCATCCAAATTTGAAATAGATTTGACGGACAACCTGTGGTATTTTTAATTTCGAGTTCACTGTGATATATCGAGTCGACATATGAACGGAAGAACTATTGTAAATTGATAAAACGCAGTCGATATATTTGAATGTCGAGTTGAAGGCAATATCAAGTGTTTTTACTCATTCTCATGTAGAAGTTTTTGATTTAATTTTGCTTCATATCTATATAAAACAGGTCGGTATTACAACAGTTTGTTTGAAGACCTGGTCTCCGAGAACTACATAAATGTTGTCAAAAAAAAAATCCAACATCCTTTTAATACCAGTTTCAGAGTACCTTGTGTGTAGAATCAATGATTCTTAACAAAGAAAACTGGTTGATGGCCAATCACAAAATATGAAATTTTCCGAGTTTTTATTGAAGAAGCAGTTGTCTATGATATCCAAAAGCCTAGTTTTCAATTTATCGTTATCGTTAAGAATAGTTGTATAAGGGTTGAAAAGTCGCACCTTTTGGTGTTCTTTGGAGGTTTTGAGAATCCGCCTCCAATTGACACCACCTCAAGAATGTGTTCTATAGCACAACATGTCTGAAGTTTCGCCTTCAAAGCAGTTAACAAATAAAACAAGATTTTGTTACTGAACACTTCTAATATATTTTTTTTATATAAGAAATGCAGTCTTGAAATAAGGAAGATATCGGATAAAGCTTAACGACATAATAATGTAATTGTAAAGCAATTTGAAGCACTTTTCATGCCGAACATAATTATTGGGTTATAAATATTATATCACGTACGTCTTCTACCTTATGATTTGAAATATTGTATTCTTGCCAGCTGCCATAGCTAGAAATAATTCCAGTCTTTGCTTTAAAGTTGTTTCTGCATTTGACTAATATGGGACATTCAGGAAAAATCTTTGATTAAAAAGTAAAATTTAATGATTGTCAATATCTCATGGGTAATTAGTAGAATAAATTATTTCATGTTCAAAGTTACAATAATTCAATTCTTCACCGTGAAAGACCACCATTAGTAGAATGAGAACTAACATCAATTGAATGAAGAGAAGCGCCAATCATGCAAATCATTTTGTGAGGACACCTTGCAATAAATATTAGCTTTTGATGGAGATGAAGCCAGTAGATAAGCGTGGTGGAAGTTCTATCCCACTCTGTGTCAATGAGCATGCATGAAATATCGAAACACGTAGGCTTTAAAGGTTCAAGTATCTGCTTTGCATAAAGCTCTGGTTAGCGCGGGAAACAGCATGTGATGGATACCATCAAACACCATGATTGGTGTTCTTTTCTCAGGCAGAACTTACAACTAATTACGTAAGTCATGTCCAATGAAAATTCCTCACATAGTGCGTTTAACTTATCAAGATTATAAAACTGGAATTTTTGAATGTTCGATTGAACAAAACAGAACTCGATTAGATTAGGAAAATTATCCTTTCATCCTTTCTGGATTTTGGTAAGTTTGTTTCAATGTTTCCAAAGTTGAATTTATATATATATATATATATATATATATATATATATATATATATATATATATATATATATATATATATATATATATATATATATATATATATATATATAATTATATATAAACGTTCATTTAAATATCATTGGTTTTATAAATCTTTTACATGTATTAAAACGATCTCTGCTTGGCAATGCAGCAAAAAATCTTCATATGAATGCTTGTCAGAAGATGGAATTTCATTATATATTTAACAAATGGATTCGTGCTTTTCATTAATGATGTTCCTTCTAAAAGCAAAATTTAAGACGTTTGTCAAGTTTTTTTCTGGTCAAAATGTCATTCAAGTTCACTGTCCTCTCTAGTATTTCTTGCTTTAAAAAATTACGAAGCTTTTCTTTGTCTTTTTTGATACAGTCTTTACTTATTAGCCTTTTTAAATAGTCCATAAGCTTAGTAAGTAGTTTAATGGAAAGTATTGTAAGAAATAAGAAATGAAAGGAAACAGTTAATTTCTCAACTATAGAATAGTACATTTTGAGCAATGAAGCATTAACAATGACAAGACAGATCGCCTGCTCCAGGTATAAGGAAATAATTACTCAATAAAAAAATCTTCCGTACCTAAATCGACGTTCCGGGTGCAAACTGTTTACAATTTCCGATGATTGACAGATAACTGTTATTAAAAAGGATATTTTATAAATGAAATACTCTAATTTAAGGTGAAATTCGGCAGTGCTTGAGGGTTTGAGTTTTTGATAGATTTCCATGATAATAATTTCTTCGATGTTGTAGTGTAAGTCATCAAGTTAACGATGCATTGTACTAAATCCAGCATAGCCTTCAACTCTCAATATGACAGGTAAAAGGATAACATTTGTTATATTTTGGCATTCTATTCTTAGCTTTCTGCACTTCATATCAATTTTTGAAAAATAAATGAGAGAAAAAGCATTTTTCCCTAATTCTACATGTTTATTTTTGATCCCTTTTCTTCCCAGTTGTTTGTATTTTTTAATTACAGTATTTTTTAAAATTATTTATTAAAGTAAAAAAAAAAAAGTAAAATTTTGCATATCTAGTAATTGTGTAAAAAAATTAGTATGAAAACATTTTTGTATTATCATTCATCTAAAAGAAAAAAATCCTTATTATTTGCCATTCCTTAATAAAGACTTTCAATATCCTTGAATTTCAGAAAGTTTTAAGATCCAAAACTTTAAAAACGTCAGAATAATAATGAAAAATTGTTTTAGGAATGAAAAATAATATCATGAATGTTTTCAAAAAGAATGTAAGAATGGAAAACGTCTATTTACCAACCTTGTCATTGATCATTTTCAAACTTATTTTGTTAAACAAAACATTCTGATCCCACGGGTACTAATTGTTTTCCGTTATTCACAAGATGTTTTTGTATTGATATGAAGCAGAATTTATTCAATAACTTTTACTTGTAAAAATGGAGTATTTTGCTAAGGCCTTCAATTCGACATTTAGATTATCGACTTTTAATCATTTAACAATACTCATTTAATTTCAACGTTGATTCAATTTATCCCAAATATCTGAAATAAAAGACACTACAGAGTCGAACACATTTGTTTCAAATTTAATCCGGAAACTTAATTTCAAAAGCTTTTCGGATTTTAACTCTGGGCTGCCGTGCGCATTATTTGCAACCTTTAAGGACCGCAATTTTCACAAAAATATTAAGTTCAAACAATCAAAACCAACTTCTAATGAACTGAATTTTCATAGCAAATACTTTGGTATACAATAATTATATCTAGGACCATTACGTTTGCCAAAAAAGGTCTTATCCGTGAACTGTGTGGACTACTCTCGAATAAACACTAAGGAATATCTGAGTACTACCTGTACTTAAAGTTTTCCATACTGTGATGATTTAGATTTCTTCAGTGAGGCTGATCAGAATGGAAAGAATAAGTAGAAACATTATTTTCTGCAAGCAACATTACTTGTTAACTTGAACTGACCCCAACGGTGCAACATGAAAGTGAATGTATAAAGAGAAACTACATTTCAAAATTTTGCAAAAATTCAACATTTTCAGAAATTTACCCAATTTGTTTCCAGGCAATAGCAGTCATGTTGGAAATACCTTAAGAGGAAAAAAAAATCAAAGAAACTCCAACAGAATCCTATTGTTTGTAGAAATCATTTTAAATTTATGCAAGGAATAACCTTTAGTGTTTCGAAAAAATAAGCTGGACACTTACTAAGAAGACTGAGCTTAAATTGTTGTGTCTCTTACGTTTTCATGGCAACAGTGGCCATTTTGAAAATTTTAAATGTTGCATGCACAAGTAGATTTTAGGATTTTTAATACTTTGAAGTTTTATTAAGATTGTCCAAGCCATCTACGAGAAATCCTGTAGAAATAATTATAGGTGGAATAATATCAGTATGCTTCCCGACTTTGTTTGGGGTACCATAATTATATTGTTTTCGAAAGATAAGGATAGGGGTGTGATATTGGATGATAGAAAAGGAAATTTCTTTTCGGATATACATTTTAGTTGCAGACTTCCATAGGAAATTGTTCAATAAATCTCAATCTTTTTTATTTAAAATTACTTTTTAACTCCAAATTTGTTATTTATAAAAACTCTCATTATTAATTACATGCACATCTATTTTAAAAACCCTCTATACATTGCACACGAAAGAGTTCTCATTCTGTGGCATTTTTATGCAGTAAGAGTGATCTGCTCTCAGAACTAAATTGCAATAATCAAAATCTAAAGTTTATTACTCATTTTATAATCAATTCAAGTATTCTAAACATTCCATTTGGTCAAGATGAATTAATTGAACACTTTATTTGCATGAACTTCTCCCATTTAAGCAAGCAACAGTGATTTCAGTTCACCAACACTTCATGCATTGCCTTTGAATATTTTTCCTTGTGGTAAACGGCAGGTGCCCTATGCTGAAAATTAAATAGATAAGCTCCATATTTACAACTTTATATGATATAATTTTCTCAGAGTTAAAAAAAGAGAACTGTCTTACCTTTTTTGAAATAAACATAAAATGAGATCGTATAATAGTCATAAGGAACGACTGAACTCAAAATGGTTTATGAATGTTTTTGGCTTTGATTTTATTTTCTTTCTGTAGAAATGTGTTTTCAATACGCTAGTTAGAGGGAAATACATTGACGGCCACTTGAAACCACTAAAAATAAAAAAAAAATAGCGATATCAAAATTGACGGGAAATCAATAAAATAGGTATGTTTAAGATTTTTTTTAAAGGATATCCTGTAAAATTTCTCTGAACATGAACTTCCTTTGCCAGAAGCTACATAAACCATAATTTTCGTGTAGCAAGTATCCTATTTCAGTCATTCAAATGATCTTGGAGGTAATTGTTTTATAGTTGTTCTAGATAAATTGATTAAGGTTTTTATCATTTTTTTATGATAATAGACCGTTTAAACGATCACATACATGTATAATGTACAAATAATGTTGCAATGAAGCATTTTTTAAAATTCATACGTATATATCAGATTCAAATTGACTATCGTACCTTTTGACTCAATGGGTCATGATTTGAACAGGTAGGAATATAGTTGCTCTGACTATTAAGTTGATAGTAAGCACCATTATTCTATGTTAATTTCTAAATATGCTGACAACATATTGTATCCATGAATAGTACCGAGACAGAATGGGAGTGCAAAAGAGTAATGGAAATATAAAGGGAAAATATCTTTAACCCCCTCTCAAGAAGAGTCGAGCATCAGATTGTAAAAAATATGCAAAATATTCTCATTCAATGCATATTCAACATCTTCAAATGATAGTCCCTATGCTGTATCTGATGTTTAAGGTTATCTAGGCTGTAACTGATGTTTAAGGTTCCCTAGGCTGTAACTGATTTTTAAGGTTCTCTAGGCTGTAACTGATATTTAAGGTTCCCTAGGCTGTAACTGATGTTTAAGGTTCCCTAGGCTGTAACTGATGTTTACGGTACACGGGAAGATATAAACAATCTTGGAAAATTTTCTGGAAAACAAGAGGGCAAAAGATAGTCAAATGATGATAAAAATAGTTTTGTAGTGAAGATGAAACAATATTCAAGCTGTGGTCCCTGGGTGTGGGGTGTAGATACATGCAGGACCCAAATAATGTGTTGATATTTTACATGTCGTTATACTGAGAACATTTTTAATTGCATTTTCAAGAACAGGAGGAGCACAATTATTGAAAACAAATAAATATACGAACATCACCGTGATGTGTATATGTGATCATTATGTAGTTCAAGACTTAAATCCGCTAAAACAAGAGAATCTGTTTAGTATATGAACGTAAAAGTTAAAATCTTGAATAGCAGTAGAATTGCTGGTAGTCAAGCATTTCGAAGTGCTTCATTGGTTTAGATGATTCAACAATATGTGCGTCAAATTAAAAAAAAAAAAGATTTTAAAGAACAAAAAAAGAACACAAGTCAAACAAACATTTAATTGTAATTTTACATATGTTTAGTAAAAAAAAAAACTGTCCTAGCCTAGTTACAGGTAATGCACATGTCAAATATGACCGCCATTTCTTCTCTCATTCAGAAGTTATTAGTAATGTTAAAATTTTTCAAAATAAGATCAAACTTGAACGCGAAGGCCACGAGGTCAGAAATCATAGAACGTCTTGTCACATGTAATGCACAAGTCAAACATGAACACTATAAATTTCTCTCATTCAAAAGTTGTAAAATATTCGAAAAGTAGGTCAAACTTCATGGTCAAGTTAAAAAATCATAGTATATTTGGAAAGGTCTTATCACGGGTAATGTACATATGGCGTATGAAAGCCCTATCTTTTCTTATTTAAAAGTTATGACTAGGTTTAAATTTTTTTGACAGACTGAAAGACCGACAGACGAATGAGATTTAATGTCCCCCTCTCCTTCGCTAAAGGGGATCACAAAGCAAAAGGATAGAACAGTCTGGGAGTGAAAAGAAAAACAAGACCGAGAGAGAGAGAGAGAGAGAGAGAGAGAGAGAGAGAGAGAGAGAGAGAGAGAGAGAGAGAACTGTAAATAGAACTACTAATAGTAATTTATTAAGACAACAAACCTAGAAAGAACAAAAAAAATGATATTTTAAGAGAGGTATTGTGTTTGCGATCCAAATCCCAAAGAATTATTATATATATGTTTTATCTATAAGTAAACGCCTTTTAAGGAAATATTTCAGAGACAACACCTTCACAAAATACATGTACATATTGTAGTATGCGAAAATTCTGCAGATTTTTAAATCTTCTGAAAGACTGTATAAAAACTAGTGAAGTTGATAGCTTTCCGACTTTATTAACCAACCCTCACCAAATTATCTTCCAAGCACGAACATATAGTGACGAACACAAGTGATAATTAGTTTACTCAAAGTATTAAATATTTTCTTTCAAACGCAAATGTCAGTACGTAAGAGAATTTCGCTCTAAAAGGTATGTTTTTCCCAATTTCATTTTTTCATTTATATGAAAAAAATGTATATATATTATCATGTTCACTTTTTTTTATTTTCTAGGCTATGATGTCAGTATTTTGATTTCAACATAATAAAGGGTCGCCAAAAAGGAAAAGATTTACTGATCAAGACTGCAAAGACATATTAATTAGATTTTTCTCGAGATGGTGGCAAAAAAGCAACAAAAGGTTTTTGTGACAATGTAAGTTGGTATTATTTTATTCAAGTTCACGAAGTAAAATTTGTTAAAATTTGTAGTATTTTGGTTTTTCCACATTTAATTTCTCCTGTGTTCTATTAACAGAATAATGTTTGGTACGTGGAATTTTGCATATATAGCTTGTCAGGCAGATTTCGAATATAACGAAAACTCTATCGCACATTCATTTCGGGATGAAGACAGAACGCAAGTGGACAAACGCTCCTTTGATAGACTAGCATCAGGACTTATTGGTAAACGACGGGTGGACTCAGTCGGAAGTAGTTTGGTTGGAAAACGCCGTCTGGACTCAATTGCAAGTGGCTTAGTAGGCAAACGGCATCTGGACTCTATAGCAAGTGGTCTTGTGGGCAAACGGCGCCTGGACTCGATTGCTAGTGGATTAGTCGGTAAGCGGCACCTAGATTCGATTGCGAGTGGACTCGTCGGAAAGCGTCGTTTAGATACCATTGCAAGTGGTCTTGTTGGAAAAAGACGACTTGATTCCATAGCAAGTGGTCTTATTGGAAAACGCCATCTTGATTCCATTGCAAGTGGGTTAGTTGGAAAGCGTCAATTGGGAACACATGTCAGTAGTCTTGCTGCCCAGAAACGCATGCTTGACTCACTTGCAAGCGGTTTGGTTGGAAAGCGTATGATGGATTCTTTGGCTAGCGGGCTCGTGGGGAAAAGAACCATGGATTCTCTAGCAAGTGGTTTGGTGGGAAAACGGGTGATGGATTCTCTTGCTAGTGGATTGGTTGGGAAAAGAAGACTGGATACTCTTGCAAGTGGATTGGTTGGAAAACGGGTGATGGATTCTCTTGCAAGTGGATTGGTTGGGAAATGATAGATTTTATTGAATTGCCTGATAGAGGTGCAGCAAGGTTGTGAAAAGAGAGTTAGCATTGTGAGACATTGATTTCTAATCTAAATATCTTCAGAAATATGCTATTTGTAATTAAAATATATTAATAACTTTGATTTAAAAAAATTATGGAATCTTTTGATAAAGTTATTGAACTATCCATTCTCGAAAATGAATCCTATATTAATTTTGCGTTTGCTCTATCGAAAAGCATTGTAAATTAATTTCTTTGATAATTTTGTGATTTTACGCTGTACTTAATAAAGCTATACTCACAAATTAATTCTATTTGTGGAATACCATTTATTTTTAAGTCTTTTCAACTCACATGAGCTAAAGACCCAAGTCAACTTTTCTGATTGATGTTTTCTGTCGTCCGTCCGTCTGTCTCCTTATCTGTCTGTCTTTAAATTTTTTACTTCTTTTCAAAAACCACTGTGTCAATTTTAACCAATGAATTCTTGGATAAAGGAAATTAAAATTTTTAAGGAAGCTCTAATCACAGCTCACTGAGGAGTTCTAATTTGATGATAGTTTTGTGCAGATAAAGTGATCTGCCCTTTGATGTAATATGGAATAAACGGAAATCTACAGTAATGAAATATATGGAGATAAAGAACAGTATTCAAGCTCAAAAGTCCATTTAACAATACAAATTATGGAGCAGAGCAAACACGAACCTCTAAAACATCAGAGGTGGGATCAGGTCCCTTGACACACAATTGGAAATAGATTTAAGTCTTCTTAGCATTATATTAGACCAAGATAAAATAAATGTCAGAACACTTTTTTTCCGTTTTTTAATGTAAATTTAAAAAACGATATTTAAGTACATAAATACTTTATTACCTTTGAACATTTTTCCTGGAGAAATATAATAGGTACTTTATGTTTAAAATAAACTAGAAAAAATCAACAGTACACCATTTTATTTGATAGAAATTTCTCAGAGTAATAAAAAAAATGTTTAGAGCTTCCTTAAATGAAGGCCCAAGCTTCCTAACAAGGGGAGGTAATAAAAAAAACCAAACATAAGCTTGCGTCATTTTAAAAAATCTGCCCAGGAACCATTGGTCCTGAAAAAAAAACGAAACTTACATGAAGGATTCCTGACATTGAATGGATTAAAAATGTTTAAATCATTGCCCTTTTCCATACGGTTGGACCACACCACAATAGGGGATCAAGTTTAATATGGGAATATATATAATAAGAAAAATCTTCCACCAAAGGACAATAATTTTTTTTTTACGATAAGTCATATTAATATATGTAAGCATCCTCAGAAGGGTATCACATTTTACACGGGAATATGTTTGACAAAACTTTAAAACTCAACAGGGCCATGACTAGACATATTAATATATAAGTATTATCAGGTAGTGCATGTTCATTTGTACAAATAATGGTCCTTGGGGGTATGGTGGGGATACAGTAGGGGAATAAAGTTGTACAAAGTTATATAAATTAACATTTTTAAATGGTCTTCCAAGGACAGCAAAGCCATGAAATAAATTACAATGTATGTATAATTATGCATGTATCCCCACATTGCCCATTACATTTATTCAATTCGTGGCCCAGGGATTAAGTGTGCCACAATAAGGGATCATATATTCATATCGAATATACAGGGAAATCTCAAAAACAGCATTGCAACATGCAATTACTCATGATATATTTAAATATTGCTCTATTACAACCCTGTATGAATCAGTACCTAGCAAGGCATTTATAACTCCAGGCACGCAACTGCACTCATTGTAAAGACAACCTATTACAGTGAAAAATCTGTTCAATCATTTTTAATTATCCCCCGCTTTCACTGAGAGTGGGGAATATTATCCTGATTCTGTCCGTCCTTTGTCTGACTGTCATTCAGTCTGTGTTTAACACTTTCGTATCCAGACAATATCTCATGAAGCCTTTGAGATTTTACTGTGAAATTTTATACCACAACTCCCTATCGCCAAAAGAAGACCCCTTTTGATTTTGAGGTCAAAAGGTCAAGGTTATAAATCATACATTCCGATTTTGTGTAAAACTTTTGTTTCCAGACAATATTTCAAGAAGCCTTTGAGCTTTTGCAATGAAATTTTATACCACAACTCCGTATGGCCTAAAGAAGACCCCTTATGATAATTTGAGGTCAAAAGGTCAGAGGTCAAGGTTATAAATTTATATACACTGTTTGTGTGTAACACTTTTGTTTTCGGGCGATATTTTAAAGTCTGAGCTTTTGCACTGAAATTTTATAGGTAATAAATACATTTTCCAGTTCTCCCACTGTCTTCTTTTTTTCCTTAAGTGGGGGACAAAAATTCTCTAAATTAGCTTGTTATATATCATACATTGTAAGTAAAATAAATGTGTCAATGAAACAATCGATCCAACACAACACAAAATTGAAAAATAAAAAAAAAAAGTCTTGCTTGACAAATATTTTATTTTTTTTATTGAATATTTTTAAGCATTTTACAAGACTATATGATAAAAATGTCTTTAGATAAAACACAGGTGTAAAGGGCAGACGACACGTTCCTCAATGATATATATTTTTTTCCAAGAATTTATCATAGAAGTATTGCTACTTAACAAGTTTCCTCACAAAAAATTAAGGTACCTTACCAGGCATTTGTGCAAGATACCAGAGGGTGTTATTTACTTATAATCCTATTGGAAATCACTAGCATTGCCAATATCAAAATTTTTTTGTGTCTTTATCTATTTAGACATTTTGAAAATAGTTTAAAAATCACAAAATACTGATGATTATATATATTATTAATTTATGGTACATTTTGAAGAGATACAGATATTCGGGCAACGTGTCGTCAGACGTTAAATTCTTCAATTTACCTGTATATTTCTACACGTAGAAGGAAATGTAACTCTTCAGATACTTGATGATTGATCGTAGTGATTTTTCTGTAGTAGAATAATATGTACATTAAGGGAAATCTGCAATCTATTTATCTTTCATCATGACGGTGGACATTACAAAAAGGACGTTTAAAACCAACTAGAAACTTCATTGATTTGATCAAAATACAACTAAATGATCGAGTTTCTTTTATGACGCGTGTAACAGCATAACAGTCACGTACAGATAATTGTATCATTGCTGCGGTGTTTTTCCTTTGATGTCCACTATGTTTTTATTTTTGATATACCATGACTAACTGTGCTCTAACAACCATGCTCTATCAAGATAGAACACGCCAGGGTAATGATGCAACAATTCCGATGACCCTTGACCTTACATTGATAAAGAAAAAGAATATAAACAAAGTATATCTGACTTTATAAGCAAAATACAAACACATATAAACATAGTGAAGGTATACCTTTCCTTAGGTCTACATAAAACATTCTAAATTTTGCACGTCAATTTTTAAATCCAAAATGGAATTCACACACGCACATTTTTATTTATAAATGAACGTTTTCGTCTCTCATAAACTTGAAGCGTAACAAACCACACACAATGCAGTACAGAGAGCGAGGTGGATATTCCTTGTTTTCTTATTCCAACACAAATCGCTGCATCCAGTAATTTATATAGAGAATCGCTGTTCATCACGGTCAGAAGTGGACATTTTCCCGTGCCGCACGCTACTCCTTGATTAACCTGAACGTTTAAATTGCCATTTGGTATATTTACGACTGTTGATATTTTCTAGAGTCTCTCAAACGCTGAATTTCATGATCGGACACTTGTACAAACCTTTCATTTTTTCGCCTTCGTGTCGACTGTCGACCTCGGGACTGGTAAAATGAACGCCACCATGGCTAAAATAGCTCCTATATCGGAATGCATAACATGTTCAATTTTTAGCTACGGTAGATCAAACGTCATACTTCCCAAAGAATCTTCAACCTGCATCTGGTTTCCTAACTGATCTAAGGAATATTCCTTCATAATTCCGGTTTCCGTGTCTATAAGAATTGCGCAAGCAAAAAATCACAACCGTCATCCATGGCGTTCAAGATATGAATGGACGAGGTAGAAAGTTCAAGAAATACAGCGCGCTTTACTTTTCGAATCACGTGCTCTTTTTTCACTGGTTATATAAAATGGTATGATGAAATTTTGATAGATCATGGCTAATTCAGTGCATGAGAATATAGTTGAATAACATTAATAATGAAGATTCTTTGGGAAGTATGACGTTTGATCCCCCTCGTCTGATATCTGAAGATACACTCGTTAAAAGGTACTCTATATATTACTTAGCGCATCAATATAGTTCAATATTTGACATTTACAATTTTAGGGAACTAAACTAAAAAATACAGGATTTATTGTGTATATATACCTTTGGCAATGGCAATTTAAAGTTTTAACAATTTGTGTATGTTAATCAATCTAACTTGTTACTTTTGTCACAATATCTCAATGTCAAGGTCGGAAGACGGGGGAAGGATATTTAAAGGGATAAGAAATGCAAAAAGTAATATATAGAGTACCTTTTAACGAGTGTATCTTCAGATATCAGACGAGGGGGCTTGTCCCCCGAGTCTGATATCTGAAGATGCACGAGTTAAAAGGTACTCTATATGTTTTGTATCATTAATATTGTTCTCAGGTATTGAGCTACCTATGATCTATGAAATTCACGTTAATAGCACTTAATTCAACTACATATTCTCATGCACTGAATTAACCATGATCTATCAAAATTTCAACATACCATTTTATATAACCAATGAAAAAAGAGCATGTGATTCGAAAAGTAAAGCGCGCTGTATTTCTTGAACTTTCTACCTCGTCCATTCATATTCTGAACGCCATGGATGACGGTTGTGATTTTATGCTTTCGCAATTCTTATAGATACGGAAACCGAAATTATGAAGGAAAATTCCTTAGATCAGTTAGGAAACCAGCTGCAGGTTGAAGATTCTTTGGGAAGAATGGCGTTTGATCTACCGGAACTAAAAATTGAACCTTTTATGGATTTCGATATAGGAGATATTTTAGACACGATGGAGACTGAGTTGAGTGCGCTTATTTCACCAGTCCTGAGGTCGACACGAAGACGAAAAATGAAAGGTTTGTACAAGTGTCCGATTATGAAATTCAGCGTTTGATAGACTCTCAAAAAATATCCGTGCAGCACGGGAAAATGTCCACTTCTGACCGAGATGAACAGCGATTCTCTAAATTACTGGATGCAGCGATTTGTGTTGGAATTAAAAATAAGGAATATCCACCTCGTTCCCTGTACTACATTGTGTGTAGTTTGTTACGCTATGAGAGACGAAAACATTCATTTATAAAAATGTGCTTGTGTGAATTTCGTTATGGATTTTAAAAAAATTGACGTGCAAAATTTAAAATTTTTTAGGTAGACCCAAGGAAAGGTATACCTTCGCTATGTTTATATGTGCTTGTATTTTGCTCATAAAGTCAGCTACTTTGTTTATATTCTTTTTCTTTATCAATGTAAGGTCAAGGGTCATTGGAATCGTTGCATCATTACCCTGAGGCCTGTTCAACAGAGCGAACGTTCGCGAGCGCTCGCGAACATTTCTGTTGGAAAGATAAGGAATTTTGGCGAGCGCCCGCGAACGTTCGCTCTGTTGAACAGGCCTCTGGTGTGTTCTATCTTGATAGAGCATGGTTGTTAGAGCACAGTTAGTCATGGTGTATCAAAAATAAAAACACAGTGGACATCAAAGGAAAAACACCGCAGCAATGATACAATAGGTAATAAACAACGTTACTCAGTGAAATCGACAATGTTCTGCTGGCATACTTAATTTTCCATTATGTCCCAGTGTTTTTGATAACACCCTGTTCACTGAATCTTAAATCCAAGCATCCTAGATTAACCTTGATTCTAATCCTAACCTTATTCCAAAACCTTAATACTAACGCCAGATTTATATTTGTTCAGATCACCTGGGGCAAGGGTTGGGGTAAGACTTTTAAGTGGGAATATATCTAAAAGTTGGAAAAAGGTACAAGTAGCAGGACAACACTATAAATCACATTTTCCAAATGTCTGTGATGAAATTGTACATACTTATAGTGCATATACATGTATATGAGAAAATTTAAAAAAAAAACTATCAAAAATATCTATCAAAATTTTTCTTTCAAAGAAAGCAAGTCCATGTTATTCATATTTATTTATTTTCAGAATCTTCATGTAGTATCGACTCAAGTTTAGTTAATGCAAGACCCCCTTAGGAAAAAGTAGGGCGAAAATATCGATCTGGTTTCTGTTAATAATTTTATGAAGATTGGTGGGGCTAAGAGGACTTTTATGAGAGATATGTCCTATTGGCTTCTTGTTTTCTTGTAACCAGGCACCTATTTCATCTTGTCCTGTCAAAACATTATCTTAGCAAAATATACCTTATATACCATACTATAGTTTACTACATGTATAAGACTTTGATTTATCCGGAAACCACCGGCCGCTAACATTGACCGAATAAATGTAACCTAATAAATCAAAGCTTTATTCGGTTATAATTCTGACGTCTTTAATACATTGCGATGTCATATAAAATTACTACCTGTTCACTTTCTAAGGATGAAATTCTTCAAAATCACGTTTTAGTCTTTAATATTTTTAACATTTAAGCCAACCAGGATGAGTTCGGCCTACCATATATCTATACTGAATTTCGAAACTTAAAAAATCGTAACAAAGATGCATTGCCAGGTCATGCAAATGCTCTACCGAGACCCTCTCTTTTCTCTTTACAAAATATTAACTGCTGTAAAGGAGAAACTACAGACGTGCTGTGCTACAGCATATTCTAGAAGTGGCGTACATCAGATGTGGATTCTCAAAAACTCCAAAGAGCTTTTTGAAAATTTAAAATAATATTTTTCAACAAGTAAGTTTCATCAAACGTACGACTTCCATACACTTTATACAACCATTTCTCAAGATAAATTTAAAACAAGGTAATTTGATATCACAGAAAACTGCTTCTTCAATAAAAATGGAACTCGGAAATTTTCATGTCTTGTGATTGGACGTCAACAAAATTACTTGGTTGAAAATCATTCTGATTCTTTACATAAGTACTCTAAAGTTGATATTAAAAGGATGCCGGAGTTCCTTATTGACCACATTTATGTAGTCATCGGAGACCAGGTCTTCCAACAAACTGTTGGAATTTCGACGAACTCTAACTGTTCTCCTTTATCAGCCGATCTGTTTTAATATTCCTATGAATAACATTTCAAAACTCCTTTACGAGAAGGAGTAAACACTTGCTTTGGCCTTGAACTCGATTCAGATATATCGACGACGTTTTATCAATTAACACTAGTCACTTCCATTCATACATGTATGTCCACTCGATATATCCCCGTGAACTCGAAATAAAAGACATCACAGAGTCTGCTACATCTGTTTCATATTTGGATGTTTTAACTGACTATAAACGATAAGGGCAAGCTAACAACTAAATTGTATGACAGATGAGATGACTTCAGATTTATCATCATCAACTTTCCTTCTTTATGTAATAATATATTCTGTATCACCCACCTCTGTTTACATCTCCCATCTTATTTAATACTAAAGAGAATGCTCCGAGTACAATTAATTTTTAAAAATGAGACAGACTACTGATTACTGACAGATAAGTTTATGTTACTGGGATTTCAACAACCTCCTTTAAAGTCAGCATTTCGAAAATTCTATTTCTATAATGACCTGGTTAGCAAATATATCCTATCATCAGGTAGTATTTTAGCAGACGTGTGTTTGATACCAATTAATAGGCCTTTGTTTTTTTTTTTGTTTGTTTGTTTGTTTTTTTTTTTATGAATTTGACTTCGGAATATTCCGTTCACTTGATCAATACGTGAATATCACTGTACCTAGATGTGATCAATCGACAGGGGATGCTTACTCTTTCTAGACACCTGATCCCACCTCTGGACTTTTGGGGTCCCTGGTCACAACCGTATAGTTTGTAGATTTTTTTTGGAAATCGATCACTTTGTTATCTTTACCTTTTTCATATTGCATTGTTACGCGGTTTCATAGTTTTCAAAGTTTCAACTGCAGCAATGTACCTAGCTAAATTTGTTGAAAATAGCTCGTTTTGGAGGTCAAATTTAAATACATGTTGTACGAAAAACATAATGTATGATAACTTTCTTGAAATGTAAGCGATATTCAGTCTAGGATCGAAAGTGTGATAGAGAGCTCGGCAAACCTCGCCCTCTTTCACGTTTTTTTTCACTCAGGCCAATATGTATTTTCAATATATTTCAACCATTTGAAATTCACTAAAACATATCTTGTGATGAGCTTAGTTAAGCTGACTTTAAGCACAGTAAATCTCAATTGCTCTTGATGGATGTTCCTTCTAAGAATAATATCATTTATTTTAAATCTATTCGATGATGCGCTGACCCAGCCCTATATAACTTCCGTAGGTCGTAGGAGAGGGGCTACTTGTAATGTGAAGCTACATGATATTGAATGATATGGTAAACTAATAAAATAAGTTTTGACTCCTGCTTCAAACCGTAAGTAAGAAAAAGGGATAGTACATATTTGCAAAATTACGAATATTTGTACTGGGATGCGATTGAGCTTGAACAAGAGTTATTCCCTATACTGAAGGCTAAAAAAGAATCCATTTTTAAACACAAATAATCGTTGTATAATCGAAATTTACAGATTTGACTAATCTTATAAAAAATAAGATGTATCCAATGCTTAATTTATAAGGAAAAGGACATTCAGGAGAGAGAGAGATGGGGGAGTATATGTGTGAGAAAGGGAGTATTCCATCATTCTGAAATAATATCCATTCAAAAGTTTTGTGTATCACTAGCTAGAACCCCTCCCCCTCTCTTCGAAGTAATTCTGTGCTGAAAGTGACTGGTTAATGACCCATGCAGCCATGCACTGATTTAATGACACTGCTCACTATCCTGTTGCATTGCATGTTAGCCAGCACATAGCAGAAGATGACTGAGAATCAAAGGGTACATATATTTCTAAAGCAAGCAAGAGTGCTTATTAGAGGAAGGTAATGTTTTAGATACACTGTAGGAAGATTAATGTTGTTAATGAATTGTTATGCATATGCAGATTACATTTATACATTTAGAAGCAAAAAAATTCCATACGATAAACAATTTTATTATTAATCATTACCATTCATGAACCAATAGAAATTTCTATTTGAATTTGAACTTCATCGTGGCCATAGGAACCGGAGAAGGGGTGCGTCCCCCCCCCCCCAAATAATTTTGCCGATATATAGATTACTATAGAAAACATAGCTACTACATGTATATGCTTGTGTCCCCTCAACAAAAACGTCTGATGACTTGTCAAGGAAAGTTTGGTAGTTGATAGTGCCCCCCCCCCCCCGCCCACTGAAAATGTAAAGCTGTGCCCCCCCCCCCCCCCAACTGAAATTGCTTCCCATGGGCCTGTTCAATGGCTCATAAATTTTGTAAAGGAGCGTAACAAAAGGATGAATTGCTAAACACAATATAACACAAAGTTGTTGAAGGGGAAGCTTAGACTTCAAACTTCTTTATTAATATTTATATTGAATTAATGAAATACCAATTTACACTTTGCACTTTATGATTGGTCACAATAACTACACTGTATTGGGAAATAAATGCTAGTAATTTTTACCCTCCTATATTTCCCGATTGTGGTAGAGTGCTCACTTTGTGATCAGGAGGTACCAAGTTTGATTCTTGTTCCTGACGCCGCGTCAAGAGAAGGTTCACCAAGCAGTCAGCATTAGAAGTGAAAGTCATGGGTAAATTGGACGAGACCTTAAAATCTGAGGTCATGTTTCAGGATAGGCGTTCGCGATAAAGAACCCTCACAGCTCAATGGCCCTGAGTGTCGAGTAAAGGTCTAAATTTGAAGCCCTTCACCGGTATATGAAGATGTCTCATATGAGTGAAAAAATGCTCGAAAGGGACAGAAAACAACAATCAATTAATCTTATATATTATATTAGGAAGCAATACATTCTTTATCACGTATTAATCTGTATAGTGTCATGGCGTCACATTTTGTATTAAAAAAATAAATTCATTAAAATCTTTTTAAGAATTAAGTTATCAAAGCAAAGACTATTTTTCCGATTCCTGGAAAATATAATTTATGATAAATTTTCCTTAATTTTTCAAGTAGGACCCATTTTGGTGGATTCTTTTCTATGACGGAATACATTATGTTCTTATAAATAACGTTAACGTCATGAAATTACAGTATATAAAACGTCAACGTCATGACGTTATGGGTTTTCAATGAAAAACAATACCAGATTTAAACACCTGTAAAAAGAAAATGGGAAAAGAAATCGTCAAAAATGAATTGTTTTATAATCTACAAAATTCTTGGGTATTATCTGAGAAGTTTCATCTATTTTCATGACAGGGCGGATTTTGATACTTAAAATTATTCCAGACCTAAAGGGGATTTGAGTTATCTAAAATGATGCTAGGCCATCGATTTACTCAGGTTATAAACTCGAAAATATTTATTTATGTACATAAAAAAAACTTCTAGAAACAAAAATGCAGCTATCTTGAAAATGTCCGTTTATTCAATGACATCAAGTGTAAACAGCCGGATTATATCTTATGATTATATTATAATTCAAGGAATAATGAGTGATGTCCAAAGCTACAACAGATTTCACACTTTTCGTTTGCGTAGGATCTCAGGTAAGTTTTCCCCGAACGTCAATGCATGGGCAAGTTCATTTGTTACTTCTAAAAGGTGACACAGTTTAACCTTTTCTAATGGTGATCTGACTCAATTCAAACTTTTCTTACTTTAATTAATAGCACAAATGTTAAGTAAGTTTTTCCCGAGACAGTTTGGTTATTTTAAAAATGTCTTGGGCTTTTTCAATATACCAAAAGGTCAGAGGCTTGACTTACTCGTTTTCATGGATTTGTACGGAGGAAATCTAACAATTTCTTCTGTCGTGTAAAGATAGATGATACACAAATATCAGGCTATTTGGATTGTTGTTGGTGGTGTCAGTAATATATCAAATTTTGCGACGTCGTTTAGGAAATAAATACTAGTATATAAATGCATGTTATTCGTATTAAATACGTTTATATGGACAAAAATTTCCAATAATCAACTGCATGGCTTAAAACGGGCTGGTTACACAGATGCTTCCAATAAAATATTCCCGAAAATGAATGAAGTACAATTTACTTAAGTGCAGCTTCGCTATAAGGCCACTATCTGTATTTTGTTTTCTATCACCTGTATTTTGTTCAACAGAAATTATTAAAACTTAACAGCCTACATCTTATAACTAGTAGATGTTGTTAACTGAGTAAAGAAAACGCATGTTTATGTACATAAGTCTGAAGCGTAGAACAGTTGACGTTTCCTTCGTATATTGCGATGGTGTTAATGGATATTAGCGATTTCACCATTATTATGTTAATCAGCGAACGGAAGTGAGAGGAAGATGTTTTTGACACATCTTTGAGGCTGTGGTACTTACGTAGTTGGTAATTCCAATTCTAAGGAGAATTGACCAGTTGAATGACCTTGACGATCAACTGCTTACTTATCAATTCAATATTGCTGCTCGGCCATTGACCAGTAAATTACACTAAAACTAGACGATAAGTATATCAAATACTTTGGCAGACGACAAAATGACATAGTTCATAAATGAGAGAGAGAGAGAGAGAGAGAGAGAGAGAGAGAATACCGTTCCACATGTCAAAATATTACTGCCTATAGTTCAGGGGGTCGTAACATAAAGGGTACTTAAGTCTAAGACCATGCTTAAGTAGGACTTAAGTACAGTTTTAAACTTAAGACCGTAACTAGAAGCGTGCTAAGATTTGACAATCTTAGCAAAACTTAAGTATGTCTTAACTTTCTTAAACACATATTTAGAACTATTTAAGGTTGACTTACTATGTTAAAACACTCCTCTATTAATATTATGCATTAAAAAATATTTTTCTCTTTTTAATATACTGGTATAAGAATTTTAGTTTTTCGTATGGGGGGGGGGGGGTTATACATCACTTATTCCGATATCACTCTCTAAATGACATACATGTAAATGCAAAATATTATTTTTGGGATACGTTTGAAATATTTGTGGGACCTAGGTTATAAACACTAATTATTATAAGTAAATTGTATATAGTAATCATGGATTTGTTTGTTTACTGAGGAAAAAAATGAGATGAAATGATGTTAAAAACTGTAGGTGAAGTAAAGGATGATGAGTAGAAAAACTATTTAATAAAGATTTTCTGTAAATTAGTTTGAATGTAGAACGCAACAAGCGAGGATTCAGACAGGGGTTCACTACCGTAAACGCTTGAGAGAGAGAGAGAGAGTTGTTGATAAGTTGGAGATACACATCTTCGCTACGCTACTCATAAACCCTTGGCATACGGTGTTAAAAAAAGTTGGGATTTTTTTCTCAAGTTGTGATTGGAGTTGATCGACATCGTTCGACCAATCATCAATTGTTTTTTATAAATGACGATATTTGCGTTCGGAATATATCTTGACTTTTTAATATCGGAAATGAAAAACGCAAGTAAACAATGATCCGTAAGCTAACATCGTGCAAAATATGTGATTAAGAATCTATACTGAAGATGTAGATTTGCATTTTAACATGTTAAACAAATTAACATAACTCATTACCTTCTTGTTAATTATTCTTTAAAAACAGTATTTTTTTAAGTAAGGCACAGATTGCGTCATCGACAGAAATAAAAAGCGTAATAAAAAGGTGAATACTTCAGTTATTCTCAACACAGAAAAGTAGAATTGTTACACAAGTTAACTAAAACGTCTTTTATTAGAGGTAAATTTCTATAATCTTTGGTTGTCCTCTTTTCTATTGGAAATGTCAGTTGCAGTCTATTTTAAGACACTGTGATTTTTCAATGATAATTAATCAAAGAGAAATATTGTTTGTTTTTTGATTTTTTGTAAGTTATTATATATTAGCACTAGAAAAAATAAGCACACTGTTATATCCTATTTTGTCGTATCTATTTATAAGATACAGATGTACAAGGTCAGGGATCGAAATTTATTCATAGCAAAAAATAATTACCAACAATACGAACAATATTTTTTCGGACGCCATTTCCTTTCCTGGGGGCAAAGAAAAGAATAGACATAAAAAAGGAAATGGGAAAAACCATTGATCATTTGCAAAATTATTTTGTTAAAAAGCATTCTGATTTTACACACAAGTTGATATTAAAAAGATGCTTTAGTTTCTGATGGACAATATTTATGTAGTTTTCGGGGAGATCAGGTCTTCCAACAATCTGTTGGAATTCTCATTGGTACTAATTGCACCCCATTATTAGCAAATCCATTTTTGTATTCACATGCAGCAGAGTTTATTCAAAAATTTCCACAGGAGAAGTAAACGCTCGCCGTGGCCTTCTACTTGACATTTCGATATATCGAGGATATCATCAATTAACAATAATTACTTCCATTTATTCGTCGATTCTATATATCCCAGTGAACTTGAAATAAAAGATACCACAGAGTCTGACACATTTGTTTCATATTTGGATATTTTACTAGAAAAGGACGTTAATGGTAACTTAACGACAAAACTTTATGATAAACGTGATAATTTCAACTTTTCAATCGTCAACTCCCCTTACTTATGTACTTACTTATCACCTGCAAATGGAATTAATGTCTCCAGTTGATTCGATACGCAAAAGCAATTTTTTTTTAGAACGAGACAAGATATTAACCAACAAGTTGACGAAACAAGGATATCAACAGTCTCGTTTGAAGTCAGCATTTTGCAAGTTCTATGGTCGATACAATGACCTTATCAGCAAATACAATCTTTCATTAGGTCAAATGCTGACTGACGTTTTTCATACTACTTGTTAGGCCATTATTTACACACTGAAATTACTACAGATTTTTCCGTTTACCCGATCATGACAAGGAGCACACGGCGGATAGAACTGTCAACAGGGGATGCTTACTCCTCCATGGTACTTGATCCCACCTCTCTGTGTTTGCTCTGCTCCGGATTTGTATAGCTCAAATGGACTTATGAATTGAATATTGTTCGTTATCTCTATATTTTACCGGTATTTACAATTTACATGTTTAATTTAAATTTGAAAAACCAGTTCAAATGAAATAATTTCGGACCTCTATGAAATGTGTATTTCATATAAACTGGTTTTTATTACTTTGTATTACCTTTTAAACCAAAAAGGTCGCCCACGTGGCGTAGTGGTTAGAGAGTTTGCACTTGAGTCGCTGCATGGTTAAGAAGCTACCCTTACGTCGCGGTTTCGAATCTTACTGTAGGACGTAAAGACCGGTCCTTCGGATGAAACCGTATAAACCGAGGTCCCGTTTCGCAGTAGGTGCTGGCTCGAAGAAGACCCCTTACTGCTCAATGGCCCTGAGTGCTGAGTATAGGTTTAAATAATTTACAGCCCTTCAACGGTGTCCCAGTATGAGTGAAAAATTCTCTAAATGGACGTTAAACAACCAACCAAACAAATAATAAAGAAAAAAAACAGTGTTTCTTTTTGTTTTTCTTTTTTGTATCATAAAAACATGGATTAAACATTGGAAACAACTGATGAATTGAATTAGTTATGTCTTTATTCGGTGTACTATTCATAAAGAACGATGTCAGTGAATTATATAAAACAAATATATTAAAAAATAAGAAGTACACATCATGGTTCGATTGATTGGAATAAACAGCAGACATGGACACTGAAAATTGTTCTATCCACTGTTAATCTATTTTTTTGCGTCAATACCGTCAAATCGACAGCAATAATTGAAAACGTATCGTTAAAGGTGGAAACAAACCCTCTTCCATTACAAAGGCTTCGAAATTTCTGCTTTGCTAGGAAAAGTTAGTTTTTAGCATTAATATCTTTAAAAACGTAGCGTTAATGAAATGTGGATACTTATTTTAAAAAATCCTAACTACTTTTAGAATATCTAAAATAACAATATTTTGCCAAAACTTATATCATCAAAACATATGACTTTTGACTAGTGTACAGAGCCATTCCTTACAATAAATTAAAGACTAGACTTTATGACATCAAAGTCAACTGCTTCTTTAATAAAAGTGGAACTTTCGTATCTCGTGATTAGTCAACTACAAGCATACTTTGTTGAAAATCATCCTGATTCTACACACAAGCACTCTGAACTTTATATTAAAATGATACTGGATTTCCTCAATGAGAACATCCAAGTAGTCTTTGGACTTCAGGTCTTCCAACAAATTTATTACGATTAGTACGAATTGAGCTCCCTTATAAGCCGACCTTTTGTGTGTGTGTATATATATATATATATATATATATATATATATATATATATATATATATATATATATATATATATATATATATATATATATATATATATATATATATATATATATATATATATATTTATTTATATATTCCCTTGAATCAGAATTCATTCAAAAAATTCTACATGAGAAGAATAAAACACTTGCTGGGGCCTTCCATTTGATATTAAGATATATCGACGACGTTTTTGTTTTCAATTAACAGTGGTCAATTCCATTCATATGTTGACTCCATATATCGAAACGAACTCAAAGTTAATGAATCCTCACAGTGTACGCCAGATTTCTTTCTTATTTCGATGTTTTACTGACTATAGACGTAAAGGGCCAGCTTACAATTTAATTTTATGTCAAACGAAATGACTTCAGTTTATGCATCGTCGCCTTTCCTTGTTCATGTAGTTTTTTCCGTTATTTCCCGATCATGACAAGGAGCACACGGCGGGTGTGACCGGTCGGCAGGGGATGCTTACTCCTCCATGGCACCTGATCCCACCTCTGATGTCTTAGAGGTCTGTGTTTGCTGTGCTCCTATTTTGTAATGTTTAATGGACTTTTGAGCTCGAATACTGTTCGTTATCTCCACATATTTCATGTAGTAATATTCCGCTTTCACCCGCATTTCTTGTTTATGGGTTTCACCTTATTTGATACTTAAGTGCATGCTCTGAGTACGATCAATTTAAAAACCGAGGCAGATTTCTGACAGATAAATTGATGTTTCAGGAATTTCAACAACCTCATTTAAAGTGAACATTTCGAAAATTCTATGGTCGTTATTATGACCTTGTTAGCAAATATAACACATTATTAGGTCGTATTTTGGTCGACGTGCTTTATATAAAGTGTTAGGCGTTTGTTTTTATACTTAATTTGACTATTATTCCGTCTATCTGATGAATACAAAATACCTTATGGCTGGTGTGAAGGGTCGACAGGGGATGCTTACTCCTCCAAAGCACCAGATCCCACCTCTGAAATGTCTGGGGGTCCGTGTTTTATGCCCTGTTCACAGATATAAATTGTTTGCAGATTTTTTTTTTTTTTAGATCGATCACTGTTCGTTATCGACACCTTTTTCATTCTCAAATAATTTTCAACAAGAAAGTTTGAGCAACATTCTTTTCCAATAGCTTTAAGAAATGAATGTTTAAAGAATAGATCAATTTCAAAGCACATCTATTCCAGCAAGAACAGCTTCTTTCCTTGCAAAATGCCAAAAAGTGGAAAAACAGCTTTAAAACAATGAAAATCTTAAACAAAATTTTCAATAATGAAACTTTACAAGAGAAGAAAAAGAGCAGTAAAGGTAAAACTTTAAGAGAATGAAGATTTAAACCACAAGATAGCAAGATAGATTAAACAATTCGAAGCAGTGATTAAAAGATCAAAGGCATACATTGAAATAGAAAAGATGCAATATTGAGAGAGAGAGAGAGAGAGAGAGAGAGAGAGAGAGAGGGCTAGAAAACATCATCTGTTCGATTATCATATAGTGGTAAAAAATTCAAGTCAAAAATATCTGAAAAGAAGACAGCTCTTTTAGAATCTCAGAAACACAAACGCTTACAGCGTTCCAGAAAACACGTATATTTTACTATGAAAGGAACTGTTTTTATTATCAAAGTGTTTTCCGATCTTATGAGAACAGAAACAACGGAATGGTCAGCAAAAATGAAAAATTTCAGCTGAGATAAATTACTCATTTTCGAAAGTATGTTAACTCAGATATGTAAAAGCAAATACAGGGGCAATAGCACTCTCTTATAAGGACAATTTGAGGAATCATATACGACATATGTCTAAAAAATTTCTTTTCAGATTAACGCCAATTGTGGATCGGAAAAGTATTAAATCAAATGAAATTTTTAAAGGTATCAATATGTTTGTGTATGATCTTATTAGTTACCGTATATACTCGCCTATACGTCTGTTGTTATTTTTTCATATTATTTTGGAGGAATTTGCAATTAGCCCGCTTATAAATCGGTGCGTTTCTTGCAAGAGTCCTTAGCCAATTTCAGATTAATAATGGGGTATGACATCATTATTTTATCTTTTGTTAACAATTTAAACAAAAATATGATCATTTAAATTTGTAAGCACATATGTTGTATAAAATTTAACCAAAAAAAAAAAAAATCCAACTTATAGGCGAGTTTGTACGGTAAATTAGATTTGGTATTTCTATTTTCATACAATGTGTCCTTTATTATGACAGAAATCAATGTACTTTTAATTTTGAGACGGGGCTGTATGCACATGTTTATGTTTGAATTGTATGAGCGTATTTTTGATAGATACATTTTCAATTCATTTAAAATGGATGGAAAGACAATCCGGGGAAAAGTTTTCCATTTAGATTTTAGAAAAATCAACGTGTGAACAAGTTCCTCTGTAATAAGATAAAAACCTTCAAAAGTAGTTTGTTTTGGGTAGCTTTATGTACAGTGGACCCTCAGATATCCGGACGCCAGATATGCGGACGCTTCAGTTTCCGGACGATTTTTCATGGGAACGGAATTTTTTAACGTTTTTTTGTCTCGTTTAACCGGAATTCCGCGTCCATTTTTTTGTAGTCGGCAAATAGTTTTCTTTTTCTGTTAGAATACAGTCGTTACATGGTTTTATGTATTGCTATTTATAGACATGACATCGGGGGTATTTTTATGCACAGTATTTTGTGTGCAACACGGATTGTGATTTGATGACCTTTATAAAATCACTTTCAATATTAAAAATCGTTAATACGATCTCGCTTGGAATGATTATGAATATCAAATAAGAATAGAGATATCGAAAGATTTTTTTTCTCCACCAGCTCTCGGACTCTTGGTTGGGAGAAGTTGATTTATAAGACACTGGGAAGTAGAAATAATCAAGGTTTTCATATAAATAATGTTTCATCCAATGACAATTTACTTTTTTATTTTATTTAAACAGGTATTGAGTAGTACTAACGTATATTAAACTATTTAAACAATAAAACTTAATGATATAAAGCAGCATTCTATTGCCAATGGTATGAAAGGCCATATAACTAAAATCAAGGCAATTCAGGTATCCGGACGCTTCACATATCCGGACAAATTGACTGGGAACCAAAGCGTCCGGATAAATGAGGCTCCACTGTACATGGGTTTGCTTCTGGACTCGTGATATATCTAAAAAAAATTTGGCTTGAGTACGACAAAGTATTGTCTGTTTTCCCTTGAAGTGAAAGTATTTGATTTAAAATCAATTTATGTTTTCAAGCATAAGGTTTTTTTATATAGATTTTTTTGTTGTTTGAGTTCTTTTAAAAGTGTTCACATTGTAGACATGTCTAATTGTAATGCCACGCACGCATCTATTTTTAGTACAAGAATCAGAGAGAACAACGATTGAAACTATACACCTCATCTATGATTTTCCTGAATGAATAGAACAGCTTGATAACTTTTCGTTATTTTCATATTTCAACCAATAGTTCGCCAATTCTTTTTGTGACATGCTATATTTTCATAATATTTGACAATTAAGCAGTCATAGTTTTTAGTAAGTTATTACTTCGGGCGGAGTATTGGAATGAATAAAAATGTGAATTTGGACACACTTACTATCTACATGGTCCATTTTCACCCCATGACCAGAGTCTTTAAGAAATGTGAAAAAAACGCAGTTTCATTTCATATAATATACTTATTTCAATAATCCAATTATCACAAATCTGCTCGCTAACAGGTTTAATAGAAGCAATAATTTATCCCTTCTGAAAACAAACAGGTGTTATAAAATAAAAAAAAATGGATGGTTTTAATAACTTTTAAACTCTCCTATACCAAAACATTTAAACCATGAATGATAAAAACTGTTTCATCATGAGGAATAAATATATAAAGTGTTCAAAAGTCATATGCTATGTTGATAAAAAAAACACAGGGATTTAAATTTTTCTGAAAGTTCTTTGAGTTTTTAGAGAATCTAAATTTATTTTCACTAGGACTACCTAGTGGTAGAATATTTAACGGAACCTGTATTAGATTATCTTACCTATACCTTTTATCTTTTAATTGTATTTTTCAACACACTGTCATATTGGTTAAGGTGTCATTTTAAGAGTACAGGCTACAAGCCTTACTGATGTTATTTTAGTAATGTTTATCACACTCCTCTTAGTTTGAAAACACCCTTAATGTTTTGAAAACATTAAGGTTAAATAAACCTATCTATCAAAATTAGTTAAGTGGATTCTCAGGAAAGTTGTGTGTGCGTGTGTGTTTAGTATACAAATACATGTATAATGTATAATACTAGTAACTTTAATCCTGGTGTAATCCTTTATGGTGTACTTATATATTAAAAAAATACATGGATAAAAAGTGTATACTTATCCTACTATTATTTAAAAGCAAAGGATCGTATTGCAAGCTTCATTTGAGCCTGTGTATACTATGTACCTTCAGAGAGTGAACTCGGTTTAGCTCGCCAACGCATCCATCAATCGGAATCAACTATTTCTCACCTCATTACAAAGAATTTACACTTAGATGACACATCCATATATCTTATATAACACTATTATCACATTATTGATAAAATTTTATCACCAGACCTCAGACAATCAAACAGTCCACACCAAAGTGAGTGGCAGAAATGAAAATATAAAGCATAATTTGATTATTATAAAGGCTCAGGTGATCTTAATCGTAACATGTTTATTTTTAAAAGTTGGAACCTACCACCTACCACCTACCCCCCACCCAACCCCACCCCAAACACACACACATATACACTTTCAATTATGATACTACGTCATCACGTGCCTGTGACACTGCCAACATATCTTATATCTTACATATAAGAATTTCCATATGGAATGCACTACCCTAATCTATCATAGATGCTGATTCCTTGGAGGCGTTCATGGCTGGATTCAGCACTTACAACAGCACATCGAGAGCCTTGTTTTATCCGAACATCCCCCATCACCAACCTTTTTTTTTTTTTTTTTTTTAGCCTTTTAACCTATTGCGCGATATTACTCTATAAGAAGAGTCCGACACAGGACTGGATGGACTTTTTGAATATTTATTGAACAATTTTCACAATACAAGAAAATCAAAAAATGAAACGCCTTGGGGCTTTTAAAAATATTAAAATCGTATACAGTATGTACATAGTAGCCAAATTTCCAGGATTATAGACATATTGTATATTAACTGAAATAAATGGTTGTTCGGTTTAAAATGTTGACATATTTTGACCATTTTTGCAAACAGCAGATTTTTGTCCAAATTTAAACCATCATTTTTTTGTCTAGCAATTTTCGTTCTAATTCTTTATCAACTCGATATATCTAAGTGAACTCGAAATAAAAGACCCACTGAATTTGCAACGTCTGTTTCATATTTGAATGTTTCAATGAATATAGTGCTGACGTTAATGCTAAATTAACAATTTTACTCTATGACAAACGGGAGGACTTTGGTTTTTCCTTCGTAAACTTAATATATTTATATAGTTATATTCCATTATCATCTGTAGATAATGTTATGACTGATTTGGTTCTCAAGACCATATTCTTGTACGATCAAGATTTAAACAAAGCCTTAAAGGCAGGCCTCTGACAGATAGGTTGATGTTACAATGGTCCCAAAAGTCTCGTTCAAACTTAGCACTCCGCAATTTCTATGGTCATTATTATAATGACCTTGTTTGCATGTCGTTAGGCGTCTTCATAGGAGTGAAAAATTCTAGAGAGGGACGTTAAACAACAAAGAAACAAAACAGCATGTCACTTGGTCGAATTCTGGATGACATGTTTCATACCTTTCATATTAATTTTGACTACGTTTGCCTTGTAAATACAGAGAGCTCAAGGCTGTTATAATCGACAGCTAATGGGTTGTCCTTCTGGATACCTGAATTCACCTCTGGTATTTCCAGGATCCCACCTCTGATATTTCCAGGATCCTACCTCTGGTATTTCCAGGATCCCACTTCTGTTGTTTCCAGGATCCCAGCTCTGGTATTTCAAAGATCCTACCTCTTGTACTTCCAGGATCCCAACTCTGGCATTTCCAGGATCCCACCTCTGGTATTTCCAGAATCCCACCTCTGATATTTCCAGGATCCTACCTCTAGTATTTCCAGAATCCCACCTCTAGTATTTCCAGGATCCCACCTCTGGTATTTCCAGGACCCCACCTCAGGTATTTCCAGGATCTCACCTCTGGTATTTCCAGGAATCCACTTCTGTTTTTCCAGGATCCCACCTCTGGTATATCCGGGATTCCACCTCTGGTATTTCCAGGGGTCTATATTGCTGTCCTGTTTTCGATTTGTATAATTTATGGGGTTTACAGGGTTGATTACAGTTGTCTTCCCCTTTTGCATTTCTTAGATACCCATTAATTCTCTCTCTCTCTCTCTCTCTCTCTGTGTGTGTGTGTGTCCGTCTCCAGTCACATGGCTATGCATCAATGTTATTAGTCGCCCCAAACTATTCTATATAGAAATAATAAGTCACATATTGGTGCTTACCAGTTTAAAAAAATAACTATTTTTGGCATAAAGTTGATATATTTAACAGTCAACTAAACTCACATTATTTTTAATTATTCTTACAATCTGATTTAACACCTAAATCTTAAACTTGTAAACTTGTTTTGTGATTGGTCTATTGCATTAAGGATATAATATTCTACCAATTTGAAATACCATCTCTTAATAATCGCATATTTCTTGCTTTGTCAAATAAAAATTAAATTCTTTGATATTGTGATTGTAATGCTCAGATATTTGTCACGAATTCGATCTATATATTTCAAAAATCCTTTTGCCACCTACTCTGTTGACGTAAAGGGCTTGTTAGGTAAATTAAACTTTCTTGCCTATATCGTCATAAACTGTTCTGGTTTAAAGTGATAATTTCTTAGAATCGTTTCAAGTGAGGATCTCTTTAGCAATTGCTGATCTTACAATCCAATCAGAAAGGTATTTTGAGTAGTGAGTAGAAAAACAAGTGCCTACATAACAGTTTTGCTACCTCCATTAGGAAAGAACCATCCTTTAAAACATCAGACTGTTTAAACAGCAATGGTAATTAATTTGAAAAAAGTCTCATGCATCGTAATGTCTGTTTATATGTACGTCAGTCCGTCTGTCCGTTACACTTTGGGGTACCCATCTTTTATCCGCAACTCCTCTTATACCACTGAATGAAATTTAATGAGACTTTCACAGAATCTTTGTTACATAGTGCCATTGTGAAGCTCATATTTTTTACTTTTTGATCTGGCACTTATTTCGGGTTTCCCATAGCAAAACATGGACACTGCCATTCTTTCTATAATATTGAGGGTACCCATCTCTTATCCGCAACTCCTCCTACACCACCGAATAAAATTTAATGATACTTTCACAGAATCTTTATTATATAGTGCTATTGTGACCTCCTATTTTACTTTTTGATCTGGCACTTATTTCGGGTCTCCCATAGCAAACCATGGACTTTGCCATTATAATAATATGGGAGGCGGGGTATCATTTTGTGAGCTCAGTGCTCACAGTACCTCTAGTTTAAACAGACAACATTAAATAGCTATATTTCATATAATAGATAATTTATAACTGATGGTCGTTCTCCAGAAATGTCTCAAGTTATATGGTGGCATCATTGACCACTGCCAAAAGTCAATGGTTCTTTGCAAAATACGTGCAAATGCAGACAGACGGACGGGACGGACGGACATCCCATCACTATATACCCCCATGCTTTTCAAGCGGAGGCTATAAATATACATTGTCGCTTGTTTTAAGTACTTTCACGTTGAGAAGAGGGTCTGAAATAACACTTTTGGAAGTATACACACAGTGTACATTTTTATTAAGCTTGTGTGAAGTAACATTTAAAATGTGTTTCTGCTTTCGGCTTTAAGGATAAAAAATACTTCAATTCTATATAATTCATATTTCAATTGATTCCTCTGTCTTGTCATACTTTTTACGCATTTCGTCATACAATCTGAAAGAGAACTCCAGTAAAAGCATTGATATTAATTATACTTCAACACTGTTCGTGATAATGTGATGATGTGATTTTGTTTATATTTCATGAAATATACTTAAAAGACTGGCATAATTGTGTATTTTTCAAAACAATATAACTCCTAAGTAAATTAATCAGAAATGTAGTGGGCTGTGAATTGATGATTAATTTCATTTTGTTAAGATACCCGCTTTTATTCGAAGGGTGAATGTGTATGATTTTAAATGATTTATCCATTTGTTATTCAATGTGCTTTACTATAAGAGACTTAGTACTGTACTTGATCATATCTTTTTTTTCTTTTTGGATGTCTACATAGGAAAGCCTGTCGAGTTATTTTGGGGAGGGACCTTGTAATAAAGTAACACTAAATTAATTAATAGTCTAAAAAATTTTAACTGTAAGTTTGAAAATGGTTGAACAATGAGAAAGGCTTTCTGACTTTATATTACTCATGTGAATTAGTTATCAATATTCTTATTTAAAATAAAAGTACCATATAAATCAACTCTTTCAAAAAATGTTCCATGTATTTTTGATTAATAGATTCTTGAAAACAAAATTTCACATTTGCATGAAAAATTGCATGAAAGACTTATTTATTCAATGGTATCAGTAAGGAGGAATGCATGACATCTAAAAGAGCCGACAGAACTCTAGCACTCTACAAGTATAGGATAAAGTTTAATCCGACAGGATTTCAAGAAACACTTGTTAGGCCATTACTTACACACTGAATTGTCGAAGGATTTTCCCGTTATTTCCCGATCATGACAAGGGGCACACGGTAGGTGGATGCTCAAGTCATGGTACCTGATCCCACCTCTGATGTTTTAAATGTCCGCGTTTGCTGTGCTCCATAATTTGTATTGTTAACTGAACGTTTGAGCTTGAATACTGTTCGTTAATATCTCCATATATTTCATTATCAAAGAGAGGCCACTCTGATACATAAATATAGGCCATCATCAGTGATATAACTAAATTAGATAGAAACTAAATTCTAATTAAAAACAACAATGAATCAAAACTACTTAGTCCATAAGTCAAGGTCACAGAAATTAACTGAAGCGAGGAGAGATTAAATGACGCAACTTGAAGTATTGGAAGGAAAAAAAAACAGATACAAGATTCAAAGAAACCAATTCATACCATATCACAAACATAAAAATATAGGCTTTATGATTATTAGAAGATCTTGTCATGATTACCACAATAAACTGCTAAGTAGATCTCTGATAAAACAACCTTCCGGACAGTACCCCGGAAACACTCTTTACTTTTAAAAATACTTCTCGTGATATCATAAAATAAAAGTTGCCAAATATGGCCTAGAAAATTGGGTCCTGAAAAATTCACATTGATGTGCTCCCCCACATCTCACCAAATATGATTTTACAAACTTTAAATAAATATACGAATTTAAAAAAGTCGATTTTGCGGTACTGAAAATGAAAAATGCAAATGTCTTAATAACCCTATGGACAACATTAGTTATTATGTTAACGAATAATTGAATACATTAATAGATAAGTTTAATCAATGTACGAAATGGACTAAAAATCAGAGACTAAAGTTCTGACATAAACAAGTAATACTAAATTTATAAATAGGCAAAAGATTTGAATTCCATCTTCGCATTTCTCAGCTGTGAGCATAAAATGTCGTTTGCCGTCTACTACTAGCATGATCCGTTCCTCTTTGTACTCTAACTATAATGAGTCGTGAATTTCTGAAGTTTCTGTGCCCTACATTCAGGAAAATCAACAAAATCAAATTACCCCTATAAAGATACTAACCCTTATTTTCCTTGCTCTTAATCTAATTCCCAGTCTTATCAATATTCTTTACTACAGTTTTGACGATTTTAGAGGGTCAAGCTGCGGAACTTAGCTCTCTGCTTGAAAAAATGGACAGATAAAGCAGAGAGCTACAGATTCACGCCGCCGATTCTTGTCGTTCACTTCGAATATTAATAAAATAGGTATAAAATATATGGTTAATTATCGGATACCATTCTTAAAGCGAAAGAAAGCATAAAATAATACTCGAAGTGAGCGACAAAAAAGCGGCGGCGTAATTCGAAGGTTTTACAACGCTTGGATCTGTAGCTCTATACGTTTTCTGTCCGAATTTTCTCGAGGAGAGAGCTACGGTTCTGCAGCCACAGATGGATGCGTAAAATTATTTCAGGTTTTACAGCTGTAGGACCAGATTTTGTTATGTTTAGGCAGAGTCACAGAAGGTAGAAGGAATTTAAGATTTAATGCGAAAAGATGAAGCTTGTGTTCCTATAAAATATATTAAGGACAAGAGATTGTATTGTCAGTGGGATGAACGAATCAGTTATGATTAGGTTGAGGTCTAGTGCTGAAGTTACAGGTTTGTTAGGTTTGGCAATTTTCTAGAAGCTAAAAAAGCTTCAAGGGCATACACCCCGTTCCCAAATGAGTATAGACTCTGCATATTAGGGTATACATGGTGAAAAAGGTAAAATTAAGGGAAAGCTTTCAAACACAGGTGGTCGCCCGCGTGACGCAGTGGTAAGAGCGTCTGCTCTAGAGTCGCGGAGTAAGGAGTTGATCCCTACGTCGCGGGTTCGAATCCCACTGCGGGACGTGGAGACCGGTCCTTTGGATGAGACCGTATAAACCGAGGTCCCTTGTGACAGTGGGTGCTGGCACGAAAAAGATCCCTCACTGCTCAATGGCCCTAGGTACCGAGCATAGGTCAAAATTGGCAGCTCTCCACCGGCAAGTGGTGGCGTCTCCATATGAGTGAAAAATTCTCGAGAGGGACTTTAAACAACAAACAATCAATCAATCAATCAAACACAGATGATGAAAAGACGAATAGGAATTATCAGGAACATTACCTTACAGTATGTATTCTGTTTATGTGCGAACTAGATCTTATTGAAATCAAATTAAAAGTGTAGGATGAGTAGCGTTTTGAAAAAAAAAAGTTTACAGACAGACGATCAGCTGGACAGAGGGAAGGACGATGGACACCTTACTAATGCATAAGTTTATTTGAGAAGCTAAAACAAGTCCATACTTAGATTCTTCAACTACAGAATACAAGCTAGTGTTTGTGATTATGGATGTTGCTCCGCACAGACTCTTTAAGCCAACAGAGAAGTCGGAAAATAATTCTGACTCAACCCGTTGGTTCCTTAAACTTAAATTTGCCAACAAAGGAATAGATGCTGTGAACATTAGTAACATTCTTAATCATAAAAAACGTTCAGTCTTGTATTCCACCATATTTCAAGTTGAAATCTACACCATGTATTTCCTACAGATATTCCAAAGCTATTGCTTCCAAACTTTTCAATTATAAACAAACCTTACAGTGCCTAGATATTGAACATCTAAAACGAAATCCTCTCAAAATTTCTTCCTATTCTTCTTTCAACTACAATCCCGCTAGACACGTCATTGCTAGTAATGTCAATATAATAGAAAATGAAGACCTTAAAGCGACCATCTTAAGAGGTCCTAAATACAGTGAGTCTTTCATATGGCGACATATCTTCATTTTTTTGACGAATTCTGTCGAGATTTATTCGAGACGTTGGGCTAAATATGAAAAGGAAAATCTGAATACTTTGTCAAAATGGATTAATATTTTAGATATATTAAAGAATCCTTTAAGATAGCTAAAAGTCAATGTGCGAAACATCCATTCTTTCGATTTCATTAAATCGGAGGTTATCAAAGAATTAGAAAGTCTAAATAAACAATATGTTATGGTTGCAGCCGACAAGGCTTGTAACTATATCGTCTTTGTTTGCAAGGCTCATTATTTTAACTGTTTTTTAGAAGAACTTGTTTTTAATTAAACTTTTGAAAATTCAACTTATACTCGCAGTTCATTTATTAAAGATTAAAATCTTCAAAATCACATTTCAGTATTTAAAACTTTTCACATTCCACAAGGTGAATTCGATCTATTCTACCCATTTTGGATTCCTTAATCTCATAAGAACACATTGCAAGGTCAATTAAATGCTCTACTATGCCCCCTATCCTTACTCCATACAAAAATATAAACTGCTTTGAAGGAGAAACCTCCGACATACCGTGATACAGCATATTTTAGAGTGGTGTAAATTAGATGTGGATTCTCAAAACTTTTAGAAAATTTAAAAATCGCGAAATTTTTCATAGTAAGTAACGTCAAAACGGACGACTTTTCTGCACTTTATACAACCATTCATCACGATAAATTGAAAACTTGGCTCTTTGATATCATAGACAATTGCTTCTTCAATAAAAATAAAAGTTGGAAATTTTACTATCTTGTTATTGGTCATCAACAAAAATATTTTGTTAAAAATAACTGATTCTACACATAAGTACTGTGAAGTTGATATTACAAGGTTGCTGGAGTTCTTCTTTGACAACATTTATGTAGTCTTCCTTGACCAGGTCTTCCAACAAACTGTTGGAATTGCGCTGGGCAATAATCTGTGCTCCTTTATCAGCTAACCTGTTTTTATATAGCTATAAAGCAAAGTTTATTCAAAAACTTCTTCATGAGAAGAATAAAACACTTGCCGTGGCCTTCAACTCGGCATTCAGATACTTATATAGACGATGGTGTCAATTAACAATAGTTATTTTCATTCGATATATCCCAGTGAACCTGAAATGAATGACACCACAGAGTCTGCCACATTTGATTCACATTTTGATGCTTCACTGACTATAAACGATAGGGGCAAACTAACAACTAAATTGTATGACAAACAAGATGACTTCAACTTTTCCATCGTCAGCTTTCCTTATTTATGAACCGTTCACGGTAGCTCAGTCGTTAGAGCGCTCGATCCGTGATCGGGAGGTCGTGAGTTCGAATCTCGGCTGCGACTGACCTAAGTCGATAAAAAATGGGTAGCAACTGTTCCTTCGCCATGTACTCGGCACTTTGAAGTGAAAGTTGCGTGTCCTTCGGATGAGACCTTAAATACCGAGGTCCCGTGTCACGGCAGGCGTTGGCGCGATAAAGATCCCTCACTGCTCAATGGCCCTGAGTGCCGAGTAAAGGTAAAAAATTTGAAGCCCTTCACCGGGATATGGTGACCTCTCTATATAAGTTAAAAATTCTGGAATCGGACGTAAAACAACCAACCACCCAACCTTATATATATGTAGAATATCTCGCTATTACCTGCATTTGCTATTTATATCTCTCAACTTATTCGATTCTCGAGAGCATGCTCCGAGTACGATCAATTTTTAAACCGAGACAGCTATTGAGAGATAAGTAAGTTGATGTTACATGAATTTCAAGAACCTCAATAAAAGACCTTTCGTAAATTCTATGGTCGATATAATAACATTCTTAGCAATTACAACCTATCATTGGTTCGCATTTTGGCTGACTTGTTTCATACCAATTTTTAGACCTTAGTTTTAAACTGAATTTGACTACGAAATGTTCCGTCTACCTGATCAAAACATAGGGCTCACGGCGGGTGTGACCGGTCAACAGGGGATTCTTACCCTCCTAGACACCTGATCCCACCTCTGCAATTTCCAGGAGTCCGTGTTTCATGCCCTCTTCACAAAATTGTATTGTTTATAGTTTGTTTTACTGTTCGTTATCTTCACCTTTTACATAAGCTCTTCTTTTTCTGTATATATCTGTATGAAGCCCAAACGCACTATATATATATATATATATATATATATATATATATATATATATATATATATATATATATATATATATATATATATATATATATATATATATATATATATGACTCTAAAGTGCGTTTCGGCTTCATACAGATATATGATAATTAACCATTATTTAGAATGTGTACAATTGTAGCTATGAACGGTAATTCAAAGTTTATCTTTAATATATAGCAGACCTAAGTTCATTCTGAAGAATCTACCATTTTTTTTCATACCTATTTTAATTCAGTCTTATACTTTGCCTTGAGAGAAAAGGACATCTTAAAAATGGCTAAAAAATCAAAGTCACTGATTAAGAATCTTAGTAAACATTTGAAAAATAGAACATTTATTTGACTTGAAGTTTTCATCATTAACTATGTAAATGAGAATATGATTTCGAAAATAAGGCAAACTTTGAATTAAACTGATGTTAGAAAGTCACCTTTTGAGTCGATCAGTTTTGAAATGTTTTTCTTTTAATGCACTTTGATTATCTACCATTATTCGAAAAAGTTTTCTCTAAAAACAGAAGCTAATTTCGTCAATTTTTTTTGAAAATTTTCTGATTTTTATTTTTATATAGAAAATGCTTAGCCACAAATATCTTCTGAAGATGCCACTTTTCATTTGGGCGATTATTTTATTGCATGGTTTTCTGACAAACTGGGTCATAGCACACAGAATTGTGAAGTCATTTTCGGAATCAAATACATGTACGTCCAAAAAGTTTAAAGTGACGACACAATATTTGAATATTTTCCAGCCCTTTTTAATGTTATCAAAACCATTAACATCCTTAAAAGGGATATTATCCATCAAACCATTTTCAGAACTTTTCTAATACCCCTTGTACAATTTGATTGTTAAATCAACTAAACATCAATGTTTACATTATATAAGTATACAGTTAATTTTGCTAGTAATCAATATCTATTACCTTTTTTTAAAAAACAAAAAAAAAAAAACCAAAAAAAAAAAAACAAACAAACAAACAAAACAAAACAAAACAAAACAAAACAAAACAAAACAAAACAAAAAAACTATTGTTTAATTGTAGATATTTACATTTGTTGTTTTTTTCTAGTAAGCCTGCCGTTAAATTAATTTGAATGCCATTTTCGTGTATAGTCACGCGTATATACACGGTGATTCTCGCGGTAAAGTGACGTCACAGTGAGCTACAGAGACGTTAATAAAATATAACGATATAAGGCTGTGAGAAAATCAAACATTGAGTATTTTTTGGTGCTTTTAAACATGTTAAATGTAAATATAAGAACTGTTTATAAGTTTAGTGTGAAATATTGTTGTGTACATTACACAGTCTTGTACGTATGCATTTTTGTCATGAAGCTCTAGCGCGCTTCATGAAATATGCCTACGTGAAAAATCTGTGTGATTTACACATCAATAACTCACACAAAACTTAAAAACATTCTTTAAATGTCCTCTATTGTTCTCTACAACATGAATTCATTCTCCTGTCTCCGTATGGGTTATTCACTGGACCAATAATGCTTCTTCCAAAGAACTTAATTTCTCAGTCAATAAAGGTTCAGTGAATTATGCCAACAATAATTATTTTTTGATTTTATTTTTATGAATGAATTTTGCATGGATATTTTATTTAAGAATTACATTTTCTCTGACAAAAGAGGGAGGGGACTTTAAGAGTTGAATGGTATGCCATGTCGAGAAATAGCATCAATGGCAACCGATATCGTCCATAACTTTGCATAAAAATACTTTTCACACAATTGTACTTTTCTCTTCAGTCGATTTTCAGTGTCTATGGTTATTACAAATTTCGTCCGCAAGAAAGCATTTGAAAAGGGGACATTTAGTAAGTTGAGGTGTTGTTTGACAACGTTGTAAGCCTATGTTTAAAGTAAATTGTCTGCGCATAGAAAGAATATTGGTTTTTCAAAAACAGATTTGATATTAGTAAAATTTGAAACTGGTCAGTTAGCATTCGTAGGCAGGGTGACATGTATTTAATGTCTCTTGATGGAAACTATCTAGTTTATTAATATTTTTAAATTTTTTTTATAAAAACCTTTTCTTTTAGTTATAAATAAATAAATAAAGAAAGAAATAAAAATATGTACACCTTTTTTAATGTGAAAAAATAATGTTAGAATAAACAAATAAAAGAACTTTATTAATAGTTTCAAGAAAGAAAGCTCTGTTTTATTCATAAGATGAGACCTTGCTTCATGTAAAAAAAAAAAGAAGAATTTACGCACCTTAGATTGACTTGTTGCTGTACGAATTCTGTTTTGAATAAAAAGGTGACCAGATGCACGCACTCTTTTGGAAAAATTCATTCTGAGAATGTTTTTGATATTTTGTTCTGCATTAATGCTCCCAAAGCCATTGTGATTTTCTTCTAATTTTCTTAAAGAAACTCGCAAAGTGTAGATTCTTCTGGAAATTTCGGAAAGATGAATATGGAGTTCAAATTGCGTTTTGCGCCAGATCGGATAATTCAGGTAAGAAGGTTTTTTGGGGGGTGAATGTTACGCCACGTGAGATAAAATTTGCCAGTTTTTAGGTCACGTGGCGCAACATTCACCCAACGAATTCTTTGATTTTTCTAGCATTAATTATATTAATCCCTTTACATATTCATGAAGTGCTTAGAAGTGGGTTCCCCCATGGAACACATAAATGTTTTTTTTTTAATTTTCACACTTTTAACCCAATATTTACGTTTTTGTTTTAAAAAAAACCTTAAATGTGATAAACCACATAAGAATATATTTATCAAAACATCCTAGAAATTTCTGGCATTCTGGATGGAAGATAATTAGCTATATATTTACATGAAGCTGATATCAGGTGGCAATTACAAAATCTTAATTTATTGCCAAAAAATCCACTTTTCAAAGTTTGTGTAATTTTTTAAAATTAAATTCTAAGTCTTAGTCTAAAAACATTGAATCATTGATCTTCTATATTTCATGAGAATTTTAAGCTCCAATATAAGAAATAAGACGATTATATTCGAACTTCAGTACAATAAAAATATCATTCGAGGCAGAACAAGAGTCTTGACATCTAGATGCATTGTAAAAAATTGATAAAAAATAAAATAATAATGAATAAAACAATGTTGCTTACACATGACAATTTTGCTTTTATATGATATTCATTTTCTATTCATTCAAATGCATTGAATATGCATATTCACTAAGGAATCAAACAAAGCCCAGGAGAGACGTGTTCGATTCTCTTTGCTGGTGACTGGTTTCAATGTCATGAAGTGTCAAACCAAGTGAATTATCAATATTTTGATTCTCTAAATAATTTCTGTAAAATAAAAAAAAATCCTATCATTTATTCTTCCATTAGATATTACACCTTAAATTGTTCTTCTGAGGGTTCCTACTTTGTATGGTATGTAATCCTTGAAGCTAATGTCTAAAATCATCAGATGAAGAATATCAATGTATTCTGCATTGGCTGTTAATAAACGCTTCAGTAATTTTATTATACGGAGCTCAATGTATGGACTGTCTGAATTAAGATAACTGGCAAAGTCTGGAGCTATTTGGATATTGATATAGCTAAATATTCTGTAATGACGAGTCAAAAAACCTGTTATATCTTGTCCTCTTTTTCCCTTGGAGAGGTCTTTGTGATATTGTTTTTTAATCGATTATTGATTAATAATATCGATGGACGTAAACACAATAAGGATATATATAAAGGCAAGTGACTCCTAACACGAGATACAGGTACGAGGGGTTATTGGAGCCGTCAATTCAAGGTAATTTATCTAATTCTAAAGGCTTTTAGTCTGATTATAAGACAAGTAATCGGAAACACAGGAAAGTAAAACTAATGGTGCTTTGTAAGCAGTAATTCAATTCATTAGACATCTTTATTTCAATAATTCGACTCTCATGTTGATGTGTTTATTTTATTTCATTTAATTAGTAGGCGAGGATTCATGTATGAAGGATGGGATTCTGAAAGAAAACCATACGTACGAATTATTCTTCATTATATGGCTACAGGAACCTAAACTCATGCAAAGGTAGGTTAAAAAAACTTTTAAAAAATAATTAAAAAAAATTAAAAGATGTAAATGCACATATTGTACAGCAGATAACTAATAAAGGGTAGGTATCATGACTTATTCTTTGCTAAGTATGGTTTCCACTTCCTTGTATAAAATAGCAATCATTTTTTTTAGTTGTTATTAATGCTTTTCGATATTAAAGATAAGGCTTTGGAAAAAAATTTGATGAGAAAGTCTTACACACACACACACCCTCACACACCCTCTCTCTCTCTCTCTCACACACACACACACACACACACCCTCACACCCTCACACACACACCCTCACACACACACACACACACACACACACAGAGAGAGAGAGAGAGAGAGAGAGAGAGAGAGAGAGAGAGAGAGAGATTTTATATTTACAAGGAAGTCAACTTTGTATTTTGGTGTAAAAGTTCTGTAAGAATAACTTAAATTTAATAACAACAATTTAATACCATTGTAACCTTGTCTAGAAATATTTTAACTTTTTAGGAACCATCTCAAAATACAGGTATATATTTGCTTTAGGATTATCAATATTTTTATGGAATTCGTATTTTTCGCACTAAATGATTTATAGAAATATTACAATTAGTTTCTTGCTCAGACTGCACTATGTGATGAGTTTTAAAGAGCCATTCTCTGTAACGACTTGAACTTTTATATAGAAGCTGTGGCACGCATAGTCTCAGAATTTCTCCAAACTCTCTATGATAAAAGTCTTTGATACCGTAAACTCAAATCAGGCAGAAATTGGTTGCTACGAGACATGGTTACCATGGCAACATGTCCTAAAGTTTGAAAAATGGCATTTTTCAACATTTTCAGAGTCCCACAGTTAACGTTTGCAGCAAAGCAAACAAGTGGTAATGATTGTTTCTGAAAGTTGAAGACCTGATGTCTTAAATGCATGATAAACATGTTTGGTAAATCAACTATTACATACGTTACTATGGAAACAAAGTATTCAAAAGTAATAATTTTGATCATTTAATTTTACAACATCATACACTTAAGAATAAAAAAAAATTATAGGTTGAAATGCAAGCAAATAATGGACAAAAGATCCTTGTAACATATACCAAGGAAGAAATATGATATTTCTTATAGGTTGGCAATGGTTGCCATGGTTTTAATACCAAGAAGGGATTTTTAAATTTACTCTCTTAGTGATTAAATCTAATCCTATCTTTTTAAAAAGCATATTTCTATATAACTAATGATCAATTTTTAAAGATGTTCATATGACTCTAATTCTCACATTTCAAAAAATTCCAATTCAATTCTTTAAATAGAACGTTGCTATGGAAATAAACTGAAAAAATATGCATAAAAATCTTTAAAATATTCTGTTTCCTTGGATACGTACCCTTGTATGTAGATTCCCAAAACTTTTATGATTGGTAATTATGAACAACTAACCTGACTTTCAATTTTGACTGCCACCCAATCTCTAACTGGATGCAAAAAGCTGGCACATAGGGTTTAATATTGATATAAAATTAACAAAATCGAACATTTTCCCTTCTTGGTTACCATAGCAACAGTGTTGTATTTTTCAACAAACGTTATCAATATATGATATTCAACTTTTGTTTTACCAGATAAGTACTATTCAAGGTGAGTCAAATAATATGTTTCTTGAATAAAAGGTAAGTAAATTCCTAAGGCAGCAAAAAAATATCACTTTAAACGACTGGTACATTGTTTCCATGGTTACACTGCAAAGTAACAATTAATCCCAATTTTTCTTATGTTGTCGGTGTTGCAAGGTCCTAAGGATATATATGTGCCAGTCATGAAATTTATTGTTTTTCCTGAAGATAGTAGCATTAACCCAATCTTAGCAACACATTTTGGATGGTAACACTCAGTTACCATGGCAACCATGAAAGTTATTTTTAGAATAATATTGCCAATACCTAATTACTTAAGGTCAAATATTTTCATTGTTTTTTCTTAGGTTGTTGATTGAGTTTGATCATTTAACACCTATCATTAGTGAATTTTGTGCATTTTTCTGCATTTTTCAGCATCTAAAATGTATTCCAAATGTACCCATGGTTACCACTTACTTAGAGATAAATTCTAAACAGCTTCTTTATAGCATAAGTGGCAACAAGGTGTCAGGTTTTGGGGAGAATGGTTTGTTTGTTATTCTTATTCTTTATTAAGGCTTAATAAAGATTCAAAGTTGCTGAAAATCTCAATTTTTTCAACTTTTCTGGCTGTTACCATGGCAACCAAGACACATAGCAACAGAATTTTATTTGATATATGTTTCTGGTGTCAAGTTGTAATAATTAGCAAAGTTTCATCAAAATCGGTGACCATGTGTGGCAAAGAAGTTTAAGTGGTTACAGAGAATCGCTATTAATATCTTAAGATACAAACACAACATTCTATCATCTGGATTTCAGAAGATAGCATCTCAAAACGTAAAAATGTACAAAACGTTCCTACAGAAATTCACAAAAATAACTCTGAGATTTATATTCTTCTGTGTTTAATATTTCAGAAGCTGGTGTTTCATATTAATATAGATTTTTGTCCTCATCCCGAAGAACGTGTTTATAATAAGGTCATTAAGGCATAACGATAACACTAACTTATCTATCCATTGAAAAATCCTGAAAAAATAATTTCTTTAAACAAATGCATTTTTTGGAAATGCTTTTTTTCTTAATTCATTTCTTTCAAATTTGATAAAAGATATCGATGTTACTTAGTTTTTTAAAGGGTAAAACTATACTGCGCAAAATATTGGACAATAAAACCCAAGTCAACCATCTTAAGGTCATATGACCCCCCCCCCCTTCAAGTTATAGGGTTTATCATAGCTTCTTGTATTTTGTTGTTTTTATTTAAAAATCGATTTTTATATGGTAAAATAAGAGTAAAATTATATTTATTTTGGAGTGACTTCCATTTGTTCCATATTTTGCATTGAATTTCAATATAGATATAAAGATGTAGATATGGGGAAAATGCAAAAATAAGATTGGCTACATAGGAAAACTTAATGATACCTACTGTGGAATCATTTAAATTAGTAGGGGTCATTGTTCGTGGGCAAGCAAAATTTTATTGGTTCGTGGGGATGTAATTTCGTGGGCAGCTCGTTTATTTGGTAGATTTAATTAATCAGTACGTTGACAAAAAAATTGTTCGTGGGGATGTAAATTCGTGGGAAAAGTTGACCCACGAAATCCACGAACATTGATCCCCCACGAACAATGATAATTCCACAGTATCTCTGATCATTTAAGTAAATGTCCCTCATTTTTTTTCCCTTCAAAGTGTGCTGTAATCTAACTTGTATTTTGAAATTTCTCGATTCGAAAATACCTCTGATTTTCGACTGCAAATGGCATTCTATTCCTTTAACTACGCCACAAATTTTTTTCTACTCATTTGATGATATATTCATAACGGTATTTGAAAGTGTATACATGTACTTAACTGATAGATTTCAAATTTTAGAATTCCAATGACAAAAATATAGTGAAACTCCTAGATTTCCTAACTAGCAACTAAAAATTCAATACTGAAGAGAAAAAATGATTGTGTCCACATTCTATATTTAGATTTTGATTAATACATTGCAAAAAATAAATTAATTTTAAAAATCATGAATACATGGTATAGAATATTGAAACTTTTCCAAGAGGAGTGACAAACAACTATGAATCATTTGAATTTATTTTGTTCCGACAATTGTAGTTTTTATTTTAAATGGCGCGTTGACGTCAATTGATATCTGTCAGTAATATGACACAGAGAAGTATGTTTGCTTTATTTTCATAAAAAAATGTTTTGCAGAAAAAGGAAAAGAAAAAAATCATTGCGGCTGCAATGGATATGGTTTCCATCCCCATTTTTCAATATTACATGTTAAAATTGTATTTAAGAATGGGTTGTGAGATGCCAGACATTTAAAAATTTCAAGAATTAAACGCAGTTCATTGAGATAGTTCAAAAATATATTCCAGAGGATTGATTTTTGAAAAATTTCAAATTTGAATCATCACGAAACTACTGGTATTTTTACATAACCTATCTTTTGAAAATAACATAAAAGTGACAGAGTAAAGCGGAATAAATCGACCTAGTGTAAAATTTTGTTTACGATCATTTTATTAACATGAACTAAAAAACGATAATTTTATTTGTAATTTTTTGATTGAATTGCAAAGTTTAATGCTAAATTTCGTAAATGGATTAATTTTTCTCATTTCAATAATGAAATAAATTATGAATGTCCCTAAATATATGCGAGTGGAAGCCCAACGTATCTAAATTCAGATGTAGTTACTACCTTATCCCCTGGAGTAATTTGAGCTATAATTAATTTTTGGTAGTTGTTCTTTATTAACTCGAGCACTTTGAATTATTTGTAAATTTTGCTTTTTTTCTAAGCCATCAAGATATTGCATATATCCCTCTCCGTATAGAATACCGGTCATGTAGAGTAGGCTTTCCCCTCTAAAATCGTTCCCCCGGAAAACTGGCTCTAATTAGATAAAATATTGGGCCTTTTAGAGGACAAAAAAATTATCTAATCACTGAAGGTGGCCTGATATATATTTTAAAATTCCTGAACAACAGTCGCCGAGGGAGGGTGTTATGACATCGAGTCTTACGATTTTTGAGTGACTACTTTTACAATTTCCTGTGATCTAATGATCATAACTAAATGATTTAAGATTTTATTATAAAGGAGATGGGTGAACATGACGAGCGATAAGCCTATAGTGTGACAAACATGAAGATGAAAAATTAAATTTCTATTATATCAAAATTTTCCTTGATATTTCGTCTAACATTAAAATATACTTTATGTAAAATCTCTACAACTTGCAAAAATCCCTCAAAGATTGAAATTATTTGCCTGTGAAATATTAGAAACACACTAAAGCGGGCAAAAAGAGTCATTTTCGCATACTATATCACTATTTTTCGATATGAGTGGGTCTTCGCTCCACCTTTTTGAAAGTTAATCCTCAAAGTTTGCATAAAAATAGACATTTTTTGGTTACCAAAAATATGGAGCAATGACCCACTATACCTTATAAATATTCTTTTATGACATAACATTCGCATCTTTTCGAGAAATACTTGAAGTCCATTAAGTCAAGGGTCATATCTCAAACATGATTTAAATGCCACTGTTCGTCAGGACTTGTGTAGTCTAGTGGTTAGCGTGCTAGTCTCGAAAGAAAATGATTCTCAGGATTTTTATTGCTAGGGTTCGAACCCCACGAATACCATATTAATTTCTTTTAATAAAAGAATAAATTTTGCCGAGAAAATTTTCCTCAGAAAAGTTTTGTTTATCACAATTACATAAATTTCAATAATGAGAACTTCACTCTAAATATTTAAATTCACAGACTGAACATGACGTTTATATTTCTAAAGCTATAGGCTTTCTGCACGCTATGTTCACCCATCTCCTTTGCACATTATTGATAAGAAAACACTTATAAATTCATTAAAAAATCAGTTGACTTTCGTATAAACTTTTAGTCCAAAATATTTTCAATATGATTAAAGCATTGATAGAAGAGGGGAGTGTCCTACTCTGAGAAAGACAGAGGGGAAATTTGGCTCTGTTGTGAGATTTCCCCTCGGGAAATATCCTATTCTAGAGTTGAGATTCCGGGGGTGGGAGCTGGCTATTGGAGAAATTCTACTCTTTAACACTGGTACTTTAGAACGATAACGTATCTGTATAATAAAACAGAGACTTGGTGTAAATAAATGCGTATTGGATGAATCGGTAAAGATGAAACGGCACGCAATCAGAATGATCCCTTATGATGTGTTGAAATATCTAAGATGAAAAATTATGTTCAATTTATTGTTTTTGTGCTTGGAAACTATCGAAAGTCCAAATGTTTGAATACACAAACTAATGCTTCTTGGATGCTGTGTTATCCTTTAAACAAAGGTATTGTCCTATACTTGACAGATGTCTTTTATCTATTATAATTATTATATATGAATACCCAAAACCCATACTCGTGAAGCTGTAGGAGTTAATCCTGATGATTTCCATAATGTTTAATTTTGTTCAATTAATTGTTATGAAGTCTGAACGTATTATATAAATAAAATTTGACTAAGAAATATCCACAGTTAAAATTGACAACCAAGTTTGAGCATTTTGTCCACGGTGTGTTAAAATTTTATATTAGGACAGAGAAACATAGAGATGTTTTATGGTTAGTAAAGGCTGCTTTTACATGATTTTCTCTAGGTTTTAGTCATTGAGACCCACTCCTTATTCACAGTTCAAAGTTCAAGAATTAATGCAGTTCATTGAGATAGTTCAAATATATTCCAGAGGATTGACTTTTGGAAAATTTCAAATATGCAATATGGAGAAGCAGAGAAGAAACCATATTGGTTATGCATTCATTTAAGTAAAGTAAAGCTACCTTATTATGCAAAATGAAGAGAAGAAATTATTCAAATTGACATTAACATTTATACACCCTATTAATAAATCAAATGGCTAATTTTCTTATAAAATAAAGATTGTATACGAAATCCAAGTTTCTCATCACAAGAATTAAATTCTTTTCTATTAGATTCTAATTTATTTATGTCTTCAAAACGAATTGCTTTTCTGGTGTATAGATGTATTCTCGTGGACAACTTTTCAATTTATTGAATTTGTATGATATATAAGAAAAGATCATATTAAATCCTAGAATTAGAAGGTTATTAACTAAAATTATAGGAAAAATAAACACTACATTGAATTAAATAAGCTTGAAATTTTTACAACAAGAGATCTTAAAGCTCTGAATGAAAAGATCTTGTTGACATAAACCCTCTAAAACCAAACACTTTGAAAATTTTTATAGAAAAATGGCGAACTCATGATAAATTATGGATAGAAAGTAAATGGGAATTTTTGATCATGCATATAGATGTATAAATCTTATAGAAGATACTCTATTGTTTGAGGAGACTAAATTCCTAGCTACAACAAAGCAAACTATGCATAAATTATATTTGAAAAACTTTTATTATTAACAAGCGTGCATTTTTTCCAGACTAAGATATTAAATCTTAGTTTGTTGTCAGGGATTTTTTCCTATTTTAATTATATTTTTATCTAACATCTAGAGAATATACATTTCTTTAAGCAATATATTACTAGTATGTTTCTTTTGACGACTTTTTATCTTATAATCTTAAACCTTTTTTTTTTGCTCAGTGAAGAATTAATCCGGGTTCGAAAGAAACATTTGAATGCTTATATACGAATATCAAAACAAGATTTTATGATGAAGTCAAATAAGGGCAAATTCAGTTTACGAACATTCGGTGAAATGGATATGTAATATCAAAATGGCTTCAAACGAACTTCTTGCGAGAAAAATATTTTTAAAAAGCATTCTTAATATTTCCCCATAAAAAAATTCCTTATTTTCATCGTAATTAATGATTAATGAACTCTTACAAGCAAATTAAAGAGGTGGTCATTTCACACTTTTCGTAATAAATACTTAAGAAATTCATGTAACTATTTTGAAGCCTTATTAATTTTATAAGATCTAGATTATTACAGATTTAATCATCTAAATATTATTCAAGTTGACGGGCCTGACGAATGATAACAATTTGAAATAACTGCATATATCATTTTTCTCATTAATGATTTTAAAAAAGCTCGATTTTAGACACATAGCACTGGGATCTGCGAAGACATTTTATAGAATCATTTTTATTCACAAATGCCGAAAGACTCATTCTCCCACAAAAATCCTATCTTAATCTGTTCAATTCTATCTAAATTGTCAATATTATAGAATATATATCATAGAATTTCAGAGACCACCCAGGTTAATGCTACAAATTAAAGAGTAATCAAAATATTATATTATATGTAGTATATTAAATAAAGCCCCCCAAAATTATTTAATTTCAAATTTTGGATAGATTTCTATCGTTCCTTCATATAATTGATTATACTGTTAGACACTGTCATCATGAATTGAAATGCAGCTTTAAAACTGAAATCTCTAAAATCAATATACAATGCTGGGCATGTGTAGGGGGTCTAAGATTAATGTACGTGGGACATTAATAAGCAGGAGCAGTCTCATGACTGTAATTAAATCATGATAGGATTGACAAATTAAGCATTACTTAAAGGGAATTTAGAGATGTATAAAGGTGCTTGATCTTAAATTATACAAACAAAAACATAATTATCATTCTCAAAGATATTGACCCAAAGTTTATTGATCCATTCCTCCATTACAAGATATAAAACAAATTGTCTTGATAAGATATTGTTTATTTGGAAAAATAGTTAATGCTACCCTTTAAATGTAGATATTAAAGAACATTTATACAACTGCCGATTTCTCCTTAAATCTTTTAACTCTGCGCACTAAACAATGGACTTAGTGTATTTTGTGGTATACAGAGCAACCTGTGTCTCGAAGTACCCCCAGATACTAATTTAATTTCAGGCCAGAATAGGGGAAGCGCATAGATTAAAGAATTTTATGGATATGTAAGAAAAATGTGACTGAAGAAATGATGCGCAGGATGACGAAATATTAATTTCTCAGGAAATAACCAGGATGACCACGATCCGAACAGCGATAATGAGTAAACAGCACAATGATACTGAGTTAGATACAACAGGGAATTGTAATAATAGCATACATGAATGGTATAGTTTCTGTAAAGGAATGGTGATGTATCTGGTGCCAAAATGTTTAAATACTGTGCAGTAAAACAGAGGACGATTTTTTTTTACCTTGTTTTATATATGCAATATTTGCAACAGGAGATCTTAAAAAATTGAAACATTTTTACATACCTTAAGTAACTGAGAGATGATTTCTGGGAAATTACCCAGGTTTAATTCTTCAATATTACTCTAGACAGGATAGCATTCTACATATGATTCTACTTAAGACTGCATGTAAGGTCTTCTTATGACCTCCCTCAGTATACAACTTACAATACCTTTGTTATTGAGACCCTCCCTTTTTACGCGACGAAAAATTAGGTTGGTTGGTGATTATATAAGGACTTTCATTGATGTATATTAATAAATAAGTGTAAAAACTAGGAAAGGGAATTTCGTCAACAATGTCATTTTTTCACATGCATCAGCCACATTTTCGATTATAGCAAAAGTATTCTGAAGGTATTACAAAGATGTTGGAGTTCCTCATTTACAATATTTATGTAGTCTTTGGAGACCAGGTCTTCCAACGATCTGTTGGAATTTCCCTTGAGCACAACGTGTTTTCTTTATTAGCCGACCTGTATATATATTACAAAGCAGAATTTTTGGAAAAAAATCGGCATGAGAAAAAAAAACTTGCATTTGACTTCAATTCGACATTTAAATATATATCAAGACGTTATATCAATTATAAATATTCATTTTTGTTCATATGTAGACTTAATATATACCAGTGGACCCGAAATTTTATGCATCACAGAGAATGTCATATCTGCTTCACATCATGGATGTTTACTGAAATAAACGTTAATGGCTAACTTACAACTAAACGGGATGACTTAAGTTTTTATATTGTCAGCTTTCCATGTTCACGTAGCAGCATTCCCTTACACATGTAGATGATGTCTACGTCTCCGAACTGGTTCGGTACGCAAGAGTATGTTCTGTGTACGAACAATTTTAAAACTGAGGCCTTTCTACTTAAAAAAATTATGTTACAGAATATCAAGGTTTTGTTTAAAGTCAGTATTTCACAAATTTTGTGAATTATGATTTACTTGTTTGCAAATACAAACTATCAATGGGTCATGTTTTGACTTACAAGTTTCATAGCAATCGTAAGGCCATTGTTTCAAACTAATTTTGAATTTCTCAGTTTATTGATCAATACAGAGGGCTCACTGCGGGTGTGACCGGTCGGTAGGGTATTTATCTTCTCCTAGGCACTTAATCCAACCCCTGATGTTTTCAGTAGTCCGTGTTTTACCTTTTTTTCTCTGTTTGTACTGTTCATACGATTTTTTTTTGAAATTCGATCAATGTTTGCTACCTTCACCTTTTTCGTTTTCTGGCATCATAACATTAGTATGCAAAATGACACACGAAATGTTTTAAAATTAAGTCGTTTGAAAACCTAACGCTAGGCTATGATTTACTTTGTTGTAGTAGACAATTCAATTTTAGTTCTAATTATAAGGAAACATATTCGCCGTAGTTATTTATAGATAAAAACCTTTTTGATTAATAAAAAAAATCCTTCTCTCCAAGCATATAGAAAAACAGCAATTAATCTTGCTTATTTTTGGTTGCTTATATTATAGAATTCCTTGTAGATGTCCTTTTTATATTTTTAATGATGGTCTTATCTCCTGCAAGGCCATTTGGAAAAAAAATTCAGAACATATTTTTTCCAGTAAAAGTAAAATAAAAGGAAAAATAATATCCATTTCAGTATATTTATCTATTTTGACGACCATACATGTATATAATGTTCTGACATCTACAAAACATCATAATTAATATATATATATCTTACAGCTAAAAATTACATAAAAGTATTTAGCAATTATACCTTAGTATTCAGTTTAAAAAATCCCAAGATAACATGTTTCCATTCTATGTCAAAATGTAACCGAATCCTTAATTTTCCATAGTATTTGAACATGTTCGATATTAGTAGAAGAAAACATATTAAAAACAATTGATGTGTAATATCTTCATTTACATTACACGAGAGGCAGAAAATTTACATTTGCATTTAAAAAGAAAACTGTTGCATCACAAAAATCTGTTATTAAATTGGCATTTTCTTTTACTATAACTATAGTAAACTTTGTTTTTTGATAAATAACATTCCAGTTTTCTTTATCTGCAGAAAATATTTTTAACGAATAATTGATGACTTTGAACTTTAAATTTGGATAAACGTAGACTTGTTTACATTGTTTTTTTTTTTTTTTTTTTTTTTGTTTTTTTTTTGTAATACAATATATATTAGATTTTTAAAAAAAATAAAAGAAAGAAGGAAAAAAAAACAACAAACTAAAACGAAAATCGCATTTAACTGTTTTTGTAGGTATAAACAATATGTTATATTGAAATTTAGTGATTTTAAAACAGATAGTTTTTAATATTTCATTTTCGTATATCCACTTTTTTTTTTATTTCAAAGCAAAGAACAATTCTCGTAGTGTTTTTTTTTTTATTGTTCATTATTGTGAAAAAACTCAACATTTCTTAAATTCTACGGTTGGATAAAATGACCTTGTTTGCATTATCCTATTTTGTATTCAATTTTTAAAACAAATTGATGAATTATTTTAATTAAAAATATCTGTATTCCATATTGATCATTGAGCGAAACATAAATTAACTAATTAATCTCGTCGATAGATATTTACAATTATTAAAACAACAAAATCGGAAGGTGCGAAATAATTTTAAAGTGGGAAGTTTCTGTCTCTGATAGAGCTCATACAAAATGATATTCAATTTGAACGATTTAAGTAGCTGTCTACTATTTCGCTGATAATGCAGTTCTTTTCTACTAGGATTCTAATCGATGCAGCTTTTATAAAGCCTTTACTCGTAATTTAATATTGACTACACCTCCTTACCATCTCCATGTTTTCCAACCGCTTGATTCTATCTCGTTTGTTCCTTATGAAGTAAGACGTTACTTTTAATTTGCTGCAAATGTTCAGGATCAGGAATTTGTAATATTGAATCCATAAAAATTAGTTGTAATGTAAATAATGAGTTAACGCATGATTTCCCGCAGATACTGTAGATTCTTTATTTTTCGCGAGTAATTGTTATTGGGAAAGGGCTATTCAACGTCAAATCGCGAGAACAATAATTCGCGATTGGACGGGAGGGATTTAACATTGATTTCAGTACCATAAAAAATAAAAGCGAGTAATTTTATTTCGTGAGTAGTGCTTCTCGCGTAATTACGCGATAACTAATTCCTCGCGTATATTTAGGAATCTACAGAAGTCAATCTTCCTTTTTCTAAAAATTCAAACATTTTTTTCCTTAGAGTTTAACCATATCATTTCATAATATGGAAATTTTTTTATGGTCAGTGTTTTATATTTAAACATAAAACAACATCATTAGTTAGATGTATGTTGCAAACGCTGGTATGTTTATCTTTAATGCTACCTAGTAATACACCTTGTGTTTTATTTAAATTAACTTTTGCGCTAGAGCCAGCGTAGTTGTAAAATTCTATCCTTTAAAGACAATGTGAATTTATCTGCATGCTTGTTAAATATTTTTATATCTCTGTTCATGTTTGATACATTAATACCTTTTATTACTTGTAATTATTAAGATCAAGAACAAATATTTCTGCAAGAAATAGATAAGACAGAGCTAAAATGGAACATGGTTTATAGTTTTATTTGTATCTTATTAACACTACCCAAAAGGCTAAATGATGTTTTTAAATCGAGGAGCTTTGACATCAGAAATAATCGGCTTTAGTACGGGAACAATTACTGCATCATATCTTTAAAAACGTGACAATCATTGGTGTATCCAGAAATTTGAAAAAGAAAGGTACAGTCCTTGCACAAAAATGGCTTAAAAAGAATTACGAATGTTTGCTATAGCAACAAATGGAAATTAGGTGACAATAACGCAAGGAAATAAAGTGACAAAAGGTAAAAAGAGCAGTGGGAGATAATAAGGCTGAGTTTTTATATTTTCCAATAAGTTATCATAATGTTATCATTTAAATAATTTGTAACGCATCTCCTTGATTCTATTTAACAGTCTATGAAATACATGCTAAAAACTATTAGGAAGGAGTCCGTGAGGATATTTCCAAAGATACACAGTGGGATCTAGTAAATGTTCTACGAAGCCTTTTCCTTAACTTCTCCTGAAAATATAAACAGCAGCAACGGAGAAACTCCAGCAGTCCTATGCAAATATTCGAGAAGTGATGTAAATCATATGTCAATAAAAAAGCAAAGAACTTTTAGAAAATTGAAATCACAATATTTTGACAAAGTGAATAGCATCTCAAGTATGACTTCTCGTATGATTTCAGAAATTTTCAACTAATTGGTCATCTAGAAACTTACCTCGTTACAAATCTTTCTACAAATAAGTACACCGAATATATTAAAAAAATGCCAAAGTTCCTCATTATTAATAAATATGTAGTCTTTCGAAACCATGTCTTCCAACTTTCTGTTAAAATTTCCATTCGTACTACATGTAATTGTGCCCCCTTTTCAAAAGACCTGTTTTTTTTTTATGTTTATTCAAAAACTTCTAAAAGAAAGGAACGGACCTCTTGCATCGGTCTTCAATGAGACGTAGACACATCGCCGACGTTTCATTAAATATCAATATTCATTTTCATTTGGATGTTGATTCGATATAACTCACCGAATTCAAAACAAATGACAACACAGAAATTGACAAAACTGCTTCATACTTGGATGTTTCGCTAGAGATAGACATCATTTGCATGCCAACAACTAAGCTTTAAGAAGAAGGTAATGAATTCAACTTTTCTATCGTTAACTTCCCTTATTTAAGTAGCAACATTCCAGATACATATGGTGTTGTATGGTGAGCATGTAATTTCTTAATGAAAAAGGTGAAGATAATGAACAGTGATCGATCTAAAAAAAAATCTTAACGACGTTGGATCCTGATATTTAAAGTCTTAAACTTTTTTTGTCAAGTATATTTTTAGCTTCTACACACATAGCTTAATTAAAAATCAAAACAAAAAATGGGGTCAATATGATTCTTTTGGCGCTACAGTACATTTAAAATGACCTTTTTGCACTGAATTTGTGTCTTAATAAAAAATAACATCTTCGACGTTTTCCCTCCAATATTTTTTATCCAAATAAATCATGGGACGAAGTATGATATTATTCTCTCTTAAAAAAGACACATTAAAATTGTGACAAAAAAATTTCAAATTGCTTCGCATAATCAATTATTTGACCTTTCTGCACTCACAAAATGTCATTTTTCGGGCATTAAAAATTTAACAAGCAAGAAAAATATTTTAAAGTCTTAAACTTTTGCTGTTTTAATCCTATTTGAATGGAATTTAATCGCGGTTTTTTCATTGGATATAGTATAATTTGCATTGTAGAATCCAGATTTAATGTTAGAACTTAAGAATAATGCAGAATTTTAGAAATAAACCTCCAGACCAAAATCTGCTCAAAAGCTCAGGATCGAACGTCCTTAAAAAAATACAAATCTGTCTAATGGACAAAAAAACAAAAAAACAAAAAGACCACTGGAAATTTCAGAGGTAGGATCAGGTGCCTAGGAGAAGTAAACATTCCCTATTGACCTGTCACACCCGCCGTGAGCCCTTTGTATTGATCAGGTAGACGGAAAATCCCGTATCGAATTCAGTATAAAAACAAAGGCTTATAATTAACAATTGGTATGAAACAAGTCAGCCAAAATGCAATCAATGATAAGTTATATTTGGTAACAAAATCATTATAACGACCATAGAATTTACGAAATGCTGACTTTAAACGAGGTTGTTGAAATTCTTGTAACAACTTATCTGTCAGACGCCTGCCTCGGTTTAAAAATAGATCGTACTCGGAGCATGCTCTTGAGTAGAAGTTTGAAGATGTAAACACTAAAATATTAACAGCAGTGGAGATACTTCAGGAGTACTGTGCAACAATATATATTCGAGATGTGGTATAAATCAGACGTGGATACTTAAAAATCCCAAGGAACTTCTGGAAAATTTGAAATCACAAAATTTCACCAAAATCAATAACAATAAAAATCTTACGACTTTTCAACTCTATATACAAACATTTCCCACGATAAATCAAAGGCCGGGCATTTTGACATCATTGGCAGCTGCTTTTTCAATAAAAATGGAACTTTAAATTTAAATTTACTTACCTTGTCATTGGTCATTTGCAAAATTATTTTGTAAAAACATTCTGATTGTACACACAAGTACTCTGAAGTTGATATGAAAAAGATGCTTGAGTTTCTGATTGAAAATATCTTTGTGATTTTTGAAGACCAGGTCTTCCAACAATCTGTTGGAATTCCCACGAATGCCAAGTGCGCCCCGTATTTTTGTATTCATATGAAGCAGAATTTATTCAAAATTTTAAGAAATCTCTTGCCGTGGCCTTCAACGCGACATTTAGACGACAACGTATTATCAATTACCAATAGTTATTTCCATTCATATGTCGACACGATGTATTTCAGTGAGCTTGAAATAAAAGAAACCACAGAGTCTGACACATCTGTCTCATATTTGGATATTTTACTTGAAAAGACGTTAATGGTAATCTAACAACAAAGGTTTTGGTAAACGTGATGACTTTAACTTTTCAATTCAACTTCTCTTGCATATACATCAACATTCCCTTATCACCTTCATATGGGGTATATATCTCTCATTTAATTCGATACACAAGGGCATGTTCTACGTATGAAAAATATCTAAAACGAGGTAAGTTATTGACAAACAAGTTGATAAAACAAGAATATGAACAGTCTTGTTAAGAGTCATCATTTTGTAAATTCCATGGTTGATACATTGACCTTGTCAGCAAATACAATCTATCATGAAGTCATATGCTGACTGACGTTTTTCATACTAATTGTTAGGCCATTATTAACACACTGATTTGTCGACGGATTTTTCTGTTATTTTCCAATGAAATATATGGAGATAACGAACAGTATTCAAGCTCAAAAGTCCATTAATCAATACAAAATAGGAGCAGAGCAAACACGGACCTCCAAACATCAGAGGTTGGATCAGGTGCCATGGAGGAGTGAGCATCCCCTGCCGACCGGTCACACCCGCCGTGTGCTCCTTGTAATGATCGGGAAATAACGGGAAAATCCGTCGACAATTCAGTGTGTAAATAATGGCCTAACAATTAGTGTGAAAAACGTCAGTCAGCATTTGACTCAATGATAAATTGTATTTTCTGAGAAGGTCATTGTATCGACCATAGAACTTACGAAATGATGACTTTAAACGAGACAGCTGATATTCTTGTTTCATCAACTTATTTGTCAATAATTTACCTCGTTTTAGAAATTGTTCATCAAGTCAAAGAGCACACTGCGGATGTGACCGGTCGGCAGGGGATGCTAACTTCTCCATGGCACCTGATCCAACCTCTGATGTTTTTGTAGGTCCATGTTTACTCTGCTCCCAATGTGTATTGTTTTAATGGACTTTGAGTCTGAATGCTGTCTGTCAATTCCATATTTCATGCAGATGATACGGCATGTTACTACATAAATAAGGAAAGTTGACGATAAAAAAGCTGAAGTCATGTCGATTTTCTTACAACTTAGTTTTAACGTCTATAGTCACTTAAATATGCAAATATGAAACAGATGTGGCAGACTCTTTTGTGTCTTTCAAGTTCCTTGGGATATAGCAAATCAACATATGAATGTAAGTAACTATCGTTAATTGATAATACATCGTCGATATATCTTAAAGTCGAAGGCCACATCAAGTGTTTTGGAGAACACTGATGAATAAGTTGATGATACAAGGGTATCAACAATGTTACAAAGAAATGTTACCAGCATGCTCATTATCTTCTTCCATTTTCATGTAAATTTTGTGTATCTAATCATGAAATATGTAGAATTAAAAAGGCTTGGTCGTCAGACATCACCTATGACACACACACACACACAAACTGCCACCAAAACAAAATTGAATTTTAAGATCTTTAAAATCTTAAATAATTAACGTTTTTAAAGAAATAATGTGTCAGGTGCCGGTGATTTGTGTCGATACAGTAGAAAACAAAAGTCACATTATCTGCGTGAAATCGGTCATCTTACATTGCATATAAATAATTAAATATCCCTTCCTACATTACAAGTGTAAATACGTATAAAACTGATATACATGAACATTCGCAATACGCTTTTTGTAAATGAATAAAATGCACACAGATCAAACAAGCTATTAAGTTAATGATGGTTTCTCTTTTTAGGAAACATCAGTTATAAGTCCACATCCAAGTCAAACATACCTTCTTCTTTGATTATTGCACTGTTAAATTGATATCTTTAGAATGATTGGTGTCCTCAGTATGTTGCAGAGAAAGACAAAAAATAGTCCAGGAGCATATTCTCATCATCAGGTAGATAGAGTTAAACGATTAATCGAAGTACTCATACAAATATAAATCAATTTCATAATTTAATAAACTACTGTTGCAGATTTCAGTTTGTTTTGACACTACAGTGTAATATAAAACAATTTTGAAAGAGATTAAAAATTAAAAAATGAAAATTAAAATCTATCTTTGTAAACAGATTATCAAATTTAAAGCTGTGACACTTTTATTCCATGGTCCAAATTGTACAAAATCCGAATTAATTTAACATTTCCTAAAGTACGCAAAGATTGACAGACAGGAATCGGTATAAATTGGTGATAAAACATTACTCATCCAAAAGTTTGTTTTACATATTATGTTTTCAACAGTTTCAACAGGTTATTTTTTAAATGTATAAGCATTAATTTTCATTTGTGAAGAAAAATCTTCTCTTTCTTCTTTCTGCATTGCTTTAGTGTTTGAGTCTTTTTACCAAAGCAATTAATTTCTGCACTCGTTTCCTCAGCGTAGATTCAATTTAGGCGCCACAGTGTTAGCTTCCGTTTGAAGCCTCGGCTGATAGACAGGGTCCCGTCTAAAAATGTCAAGGCATTGTAAATAATGAGACCACACTCCTAGCACTAGCTAGTGTGTTAACCCTCTGTCAAGACAATTAATATCAGAGTTGGTTCAAATCCGACACTGGCAGTTAATATGACCAATAATCTAGAGGGTTTCCACAATATGGTTGAACCTATAGCCCTCAGGTAAAAAATCAAATACTCCCAAAGATTGTAAACCCGCCATGTTGGGCCATAAATAATACCTAGCTACTTCAAGTTCCGTTACAACTGGAAGGGGTGAGATCCTTGACAACTTTCCGTCAGATGTTTTTGTAAACTGCCAGTGTTTCCTTTTTTTAAAGCCAAATGATTTTTTAGTTCGAAAAAGATGAAATCACAATAACAGCGATTGCTAATTACATTAATTGTATACAATATCAGAAAACAAACATCGCTATGATACAACAGAGACAACATGTACGAAAGCTAAAAGTTGAATGAGTTTTCAATAGTTTTGGTCAAGTATGGAGTTGTATTTTGATAAACCCGATTATATGTAGCTAATGATGAGACATTTCACTTGATGAAAGAGTATTTGTGATTAATTATTTTTTCTCCAATTAAAACACAAATAGTAGCTTTGTAAGTATTAATTTTTTCAAGAATACACATATGACTACCTCTACATCACACGTCAATGAATAACATGGACATTAACTCTACCATGTTTTGTGATTATATTCTATTCGACCAGTCTACTGCTGTAAAAATTCAATATATTCAAAGAACGGAAATTATTCTGATGAGGTCAGGGACCCACACAAACAGCAGTGCACTCAGTATGGCTATACCTGTCTTTATTTTATAGATACATATATATCTTGCAATATCAGGGCCTAGGAGGGATAATGAATGCAACTGTTCTTATTCTCGGATGTTATTTCTTAAACAAACGATTTATTAACAAGGGAATACTATGAATATATGTTTCTATCATAATCCGAAGCTGTATGTTTTTAACCTTGCTATTATCATGGTAGATAAGGGTGAACGTTGAAAATTGGATAATGGGGTTTACCACGTGCTTTTACTGGTTGCCTATCGAAGATACAATAAGTAATGTGCAATCATTATTTTCCACTTGTCCTTAGCGCCGATACGTTGGATTGTGATTTAACAAACATAATTTTGTGGTGCTGTTGCTGTTCTACGATTATTCCTCTACATTGCAAAATTCTTCTCTTACTTGACAGTCTTGGTGAGTTTTGATTTTCAGAGCTGTTACCCTGGTCTCATTTCGAGAAAAAAATGTAGGCCGAGCTGATGTATCAACTTACATTTTTAAAGAAAAATGTGGTCATAGGAACTATATTTCGTGTCGATATTTGGGGAGCAGATGAACAATAATGGATCATTTTTGAAGTCTCTTTTCTTCTGTAAAATTTTATTTCACGCTTGGAGAAAGCTTTGGGTAACTATCAGATTTTTCAGGCTTTACTTGTTTAGCCTTTACTAGTGGTACCTCACATTTTAACGGACACGTAATTTAAATATAAAATTTCATTTTGTTTTTTTATTTCTTAAATTAAGATTAAAATTGCAAAATTTCTAGGATGATGGTTGACTTTTTTCGTTCCTTGTTAGATGAATTCCTATTTATTTTTCATTTCAAGTTAGGATAGCTTTTTGATACAAAGTAGTTTCTGTTAATTTCTTATTAGGTTGCATTTTATTTTCGTAGACACTTTTTCCGGATGATTCATTTCTTTTAGTGTACTTCAGTCTAAATACTACGCTTTCAATTTAGCACTCTTTACAACAGCAGTATTTTCTTCCGATTTTGAAAAACATTTTCAACAGTTCTTAATTCATAGAAAGGTCATTTGAATTTTATCCACAAATTAAGTTTAAATTCTAGATGACGTACATTAAATTTAAAACAGACAATTACTTTCCTTACAGAATGGTATAAAACACTCAAATATGATGAATCATTCTTCAACATTAAGGTCGCAAATTCAAATATTTACATGAGACATTCCAATATCCACAAAGGTAATGTGAAGTTAATGATGAATAAGGGGGTAATTTGATGGACGGGTGAAAGATTAAATCACGTCATTCATTCCAAGTGCATAAGCATCAACAATTATTGGCATTGGAGAAAACGTTTTAAGAAAGGAACTTTCAAACAATTATGCAAAGAAAATACAATACAAATATATACCTCAATGAAATTACCTACTGCGAAAAGAATTAATAATGGCAAAATTGTTTAATTTTAGCTGTGGATTGTTTATTTAAATAACTTAATCGACAAACTTTGAGTAATTATATTGTGAAAATATACGATAAGGGTGTAAGTTTTGTTTCATATTTAAATGTTTTACTGACTATAGACGATAAGGACCCAGTAAGTACTAAATTGTATGACAAACGAGATGACTTAGGCGTATCCATCGTCAACTTTCTCTATTAATATTCTAATTTTCTGCAATCAACTGCATATGCTGTTGACGTCTCTCAACTTATTCGACACTCAAGAAAATGCTCTAAGTACGATCGATTTTTAAACCGAGGCAGGCTACCGACATATAAGTTGATGTAACAGGGTTTTCAACAACCTCTTTTGAAGTCAGAATTTCCTAAATTCTATGGTTGTTAAAATGATCTTGTTCATAAATATATCTTTCATTTGATCGTATAATGGCTGACGTGTTTCTCACCAATTGTTTGGCCTTTTTTATACTAAATTTGACTACGGAATGCTCCGTATCCCTAAAAAAATTAGAGCTCACGATCACTGTTCGTTATCGAAACCTTTTTTTTCATTTTACTAACCATAAAATGATTTAAAAATTTAAATATGATATAAAAAAAATAATAAAAAAATCAAAAATGATTTAAATCTGTTTTATTAAAAAATAATGGTAAACTTTTTTCTTTCAACATTTAAATATTGCATTATCTCCTAAGACATATGCATTTTATCATTTTATAAGATTAAACTAGTTAACTTCCAATCAAAGAATAGTAATGCAAATGTGAACATTATTCTGAAAATATCTATAGAGCCTTCAAAGACATCATAACCGCATTAAGAGGATGTTAATTGTAAAATGTAATTAGGAAATACAATGGCAGTTATAACAATGTTACTCTTACATAAGAGAAGTATCTCACAACAAAATAAATAAACCAGAGTCTCAAAAACTTCACATTGCAATTTGTAAACCCTGCATTAGCAGTTTGATTTGAGAATATAATTCATCTCTCTCAACAGTTGCAATCTTTTAAAGATGGACGGAGTAATACAGTAATTGTTCATTGTCCAATTTAATAATTTGATGAATTACCTGAAAAGTAAAAAAAAAACTTAAATACATATATGTATATATGTTTTATAAAAATAAATTTAAACATGGAAATCATGCTTATGCTGATTATAGTAATTCTTATGTTTGCAATAGGAAAAATTTAAAATGATTTTGATGCTCATCTCTCTCACAATGACAAATGTCTTTTCTTTTTCAGATGGTTTACCTTACTATGGTTTTGGCTGAGTGCTGTATCCTCAGTGTCGTATTAATGAGTGGTCCATCATCGGCAACCTTACAACTGCTGGCGTCCTCGGCACGTGGTTCGTTTGTCCTGTCATTTTCTAGTTCTAACATTATCAAGTATTCATTTAGATTCATATCAAAATAAAAGGTGTTGAGTGAATCATGATGACCAGAAAATCGATTTACTATTTCGTTGAGACGATTAACACCCATTTACGATGAGAACCTATTCACAATGATTCAAAATCACATAGGGAAATTGATTGATAATTTATTGCATTTCATATCTTTAAGAAAGAGTCTTTATGAATGACTTATTTGCCATGAAATCTGACAATTATCTAACAATTTACTATGTATAGAACATTTTAAAAATCTGGAAATTTTCATGAAACATGTACTTGAAAAATAAAAAAAATGGTACTTTACTTCTTTCTTTTACTTTACTTCTATTATTATATATTGCTTACTCCTCTATAGCACCTGATCTCACCTCTGATGTTTCTAGAGGTCCGTTTTTGCTCTGCTCCCAATTTGTATTGTTCCAATTTATTTCGAGCTGGTTAATTTTTCGTTATCTTCACATTTCTTTGTAATAAATAAAGGTTTTTCGTAGTTGAACTTGATTAACTGCTTTTGTTTCAATTACTATAGCGCCAGCATTGAAAATATTTGTTTATTTTTCATTTGTATTAAACCGCATATACTTTTGAAAAACATGGCTCTAGATTTCTGTCTTTATTTAAATGATATGTCATCTTTGTTAAAAAAGAAAAAAAAATCATTCACCTTCCTTTACATCAAACTGCAATAGTATCAAATTTATTAACATCAGGGTCTTGGTTGAACTTCATAATAGAAGTTTAGTTATATTTAAGAAATAATCAAACTACCTTCTTAATTTGTTAAAATATCCAATCTACACTGAACACAGATCACTGAAATGAAATGAAAATAGCATGATACTGGAACTACTTAAAAACTCTTGTAACATCTAATATCAGAGTTTAACATAGCATACCTTCAATTCTTATGAAGTCTGTGTTTGTAGTTGATTGTGATTTTGAAAAGGACATGTGTGGGTGGACCACTGGAAGAAACTTTTCGTCCCCTACGGGCAGTAATCAGTTTTGGGCTCTGTGTCCACGTCTTCCCACCTCCAACGACCTTGAAGACACATGCGCTGGAAACGTAGGGTTCAAGTTCGCAGATCCATTTTCTCGTCATAATTTATGTGATAGTAAACAGACAGATAATTCTAAAGGTATATATAGAATACAGGATAATGTTCTCGATGAATAGAAGCAAACTCATTTTTTTTAAATTTTCAAATTCATTTAAACTTTGAAAGACTTTCCTATTAAACATGAGTTCAAGACTTAAATCTTTTTTATAATAATCAGAAATATTTCAATATATAAATTTGTCTTGTGATCCCGTGTCTTTAAGGTTTTCCATGCCACGATGGTTTCGTTCTCAGCTCCAGTAACAAAGGTGTTGAGCCTCCTTTTAATACTCAGTACAGCACCTTCTATACATCCAACATTCTGAGCGAGGAACTGCCAGGATTTTTTCTCTACAGATGCCTCCATTATTCGTATTCCATGAAAGGTCAGAGTGTTCTTATTGTGTCCTATCTGCCCACAATAACAGAAGCTAAGACTGACGCCATTTTGAAGGAGCACAGAGGCCATTGGTTGACTGGTCGTTCAGAAGAGTGGATCAGTGGTAACAGTTTTGTGGATCTTCCTCTCATTCCAAATTTTAGGGTAAGATTCATGATATGTCGATAAACTTTTCAAACTGGTTATTCTTTTATTATTCTGTTGATATAACTAAAAATCCCGATTTCCTTCATATTCGCAAACGTATATATATATGTATGTATGTATGCTGTTTTACGTCCCATTCGAGAATTTTTCACTCATATAGAGACGTAACCATATACCGGTGAAGGGCTTCAAATTTTGACCTTTACTCGGCACTCAGGGCCATTGAGCATTTAGGGATCTTTATCGTGCCAACGTCTGCCGTGACACGGGGCCTCGGTTTTTAAGGTCTCATCCGAAGGACCCGCAACTTTCACTTCAAAGTGCCGAGAGCATGGTGAAGGAACAGTTGCTACCCATTTTTTTTTTATCGACTTAGGTCAGTCGCGGCCGAGATTCGAACTCACGACCTCCCGATCACGGAGCGAGTACTCTACCGACTGAGCTACCGTGAACGATATATTCGCAAACGTACAAAGAAAAACGCAATTGAAACTTGCAAACTTTAACAGTATATAAAAAAGGGCGTTACATTCCGCACCCTTAAATTAAAAACAATTATTTCAAAGTTGTGATATTTTATGTATACGAAGTCCATCATACTACTGTTAAGGTTTTGATTGTGCTTTTGGAATAAAAAAAGAGGAAGATAGAAACCAAAACAGATCATATATCTTCTGTATAGGAAAAGCAGAGACCCAATGATAATATTTGTTAACAAGGTCATTATCACTACCACAGAATCTACGAAATGCTGACTTGTTGACATTTTTTTAACATCACCCTATCTGTCAGAAGCCTGCCTCGATTTAAAAATTGATCATACTGAGAACATGATCTTGAGTATTGTAAAAGTTGAGAGACGTAAAAACCATATGCAGGTGATTGCGGAAACATACATAAGAAAAGTTGACGATGGAAAAGCTGCAGTCATCTCGTAACAATTGAGTTGTTATTTGGCTCTTATTGTTAGTATTGTTAGTCTATTGGTAGTGAAACATCCAAATATGAAAATGTGGCAGATTATATTCTGTGTGTTTCTTTTTTTAATTTCAAGTTTACTGGGATCTATCGAATAGACATATGAATGGAAGTAAATATTGTTCATTGATAAAACGCCGTCGATATATCTGAAAATCATTTTCAACTATTTTAATAACACTTGAAATGAATTTCCAGCGGGATTGTAGACTGTAGTTGAAAGAAGTAGAAGAGCAATAATAGTTTAAAGTCAACACTGTAAAGTTTTTTTTCTACCAATCACAACACAATGCAATAAAATGAAATGATTTGTACATTCAAAGCAATAATTTTAGTCACAGAAACCAGTCACACGGGCCCAAAGATCCAAAATGGTGAAATACAACATATTTTTAGATCGTTTTCTGACTGACATGTTTTATTCCAATTCATTGCTGTTATACTATTTTTGACTAAAGGCTTATCCATCTACCTGATCAATACAGCAGAGGGCTCACGATGCGTGTGACTGGTCGTAATGAGATCTTTACTCCTCCTAGGCCACTGATCCTACTTCAAATGTTCCAAGGGGTTCGTTTTTTTGTCCTGTTTACGATTTGTACTGTTTACAAGATTGATGAAATTGAAAAAATGATCTTTTTCATTTGAATTTCCTAGAAATATTCCCCAACTGTTGCACCCATGCTTTTGAGTCATAAACAAACTCTGCAGTGTTTAGACATTGACCATCCAAGTCTTAATGCTCTTCTTCTTTTAGCATAGTCCTGCTGAACACGAACTACGAACAATCATTCTGAGAGAATTCAAAGATTGATTGATTGTATGTTGTTTTACGTCCCATTCGATAATTTTTCACTCATATAGATACGTCACCATATACCGGTGAAGAGCTTCAAATTTTGACCTTTACTCAGCACTCAGGGCCATTGAGCAGTGAGGGATCTCTATCGTGCCAACGCCGCCGTGACACGGGGCCTCGGTTTTTTCATTTCTCATCCGAAGGACCCGCAACTTTCATTTCAAAGTGCCGAGAGCATGGAGAACGAACAGTTGCTACACATTTTTTATCGACTTAGGTCAGTTGCGGTCGAGATTCGAACTCACGACCTCCAGACCATGGAGCGAGCACTCTACCGACTGAGCTACCGTGAACGGTAGAATTCAAAGAACTACAAAGTATAGTTTTGCCGCCTGCCTTTAGGCCAACTTTAAAAACATATTTGAATGATTTTTTCATATATATATATTTTTTTATTTTCTTAGAATAAAAAACAAAGAGATAACTCTATAATTTTTTGTAAAAGACGTATTTTTTCACTATAGAAATCAATGGAAAACAGAAAATGTTTTTTACCCCCACCCCGTGAAAAATTGTACTTCGTCAATCTTACCCGTTATATGCTTAAATTCATATAAGATATGGTACTATTTTCTAATGGTAGTAATTAAAGTTAGGGGAATTAAAATTGAAAAAAGAAGTGTCGGATAGGAATGTCATCGCGCGGAGTGTTTGTATATGTTTTGCTGATTTCTTTTACAGATAATATTTAGAGTTTGGTTTAAATACGAGGGCGATAACATCGTGAATTTAGACAACATCAAAGTCACAGAGGGATTATGTAATGGTATGTTTTTTTTTGTTTTTTGTTTTTGTTTTTGTTTTAATTATGTCAGAACAATCCATTTTGACTTTTATAAAGTGCCTTTTATTCAAATGAGGTAAAGACATGATCTTTTAGTAGATTTATTATATATATTTCAATTAATATAATGTAAGGTTTCTTTGAGGCGTACTATATATCTGATATTAATTATCATCAAGTCAAACTGATTTTGATGTGTTTTAGCTTCAAAGATTAACTTGGTTTGATTTCGAAAGACTTAAGACATTAAGATCATGTATTTTAACATCGTTTTATATGCTTCATTTTTAGTTAGTTGTCCTCTGGACTCATTTCGTTGTACCAGTGGAGAGTGCATTTCACCTACCCTTGTTTGTGATGCTCAGCAAGACTGTGAAGATATGTCGGATGAAAAAACATGTAAAACCTTTAAAAAAAATTAAATTCACAAAGTGTATGGCATGATTTCATTATATAATAGCTGCAGATCTGTAGCTCGCTGGTATGAAAAAATTGGGATGAACGACCAGAGAGCTATAGTGCCACCCATTGAAATAAAAAGTGTATATTTATTGCGCACAAAAGAGTGCTCTGTTTCTCAATTTATTTCTCCGTTTATTTATGCTGCCATCCCAATCGTTTACTAACCATGTGTTTCTACTATTTCCACAACAAAATATTTCCCGAAACCGTTGATTATAGCTCTCCTGGACCTGAAATTGAGACCATCGAAAAATTTCCCTATTTATACTGTTTTTTGGGTAGCAAGACAAGTCGGTCCAAAGCGCTTCGTGCATGACTTGTAGATGCAGTTTCGTTGTGGAAGTAGTAATAAAATATGTTAGGAACACACGGTAAGTAATATTTTGAAATATATGGTGAAATAAACAAAAACCCCTCACTCGTTTCTGCGCAATTAATATACACTTTTTTAATTGGAGACACTGTAGCTCTCTGGGCGTCCATTCCAATTTTTTTCACACCAGCGAGCTACAGATCTGCAGCTAGTTATAAAATTAATACAAGTTAACTGACTGTAAGCATCATAGTACTGAGTCTTTTTTATAGAAAAAAATATTGTGCTTTGTCTTTCTCAGGTAGTTAAATTCCTCAAGGCCAATAATTATGCGCTGGAAATTGTCAATAGGCCATTTTCTAATTTCTTCCTTTGCTGGAACTGAATACTTGAAAATATGCATGATTAACTTTAAGGACAAAGCTTGTTTGGAATACACCAAAATATTTTCATGATTTCTGATCTATTTGAATCATATTCGGTCTAAAAATAGAGATAAAAAATCATATATTTAGATTTTTTAAAATTACATAATGTTTGAGGCATATTCATAATATTCTACCCTTGCTTTTGCATAAATGCTTTTTGTACAATAAATGTCATGTATGACTTTTGTTCGGATTTTTTTTTTCAAGAGTCATGGTGAAGCTCACAAAAACTAGTACACTTGTCTCGATTCTGTATTTTACACAGCAGTATGTAGTGTATACGATAAAAATTGAAAATGGCCTATTTCAGTAAATCAAAGGAATCTATAGCAACCTGAATGTTTGCAAATATTTGTAGGTGATTACATAGCAGTCAGCAACCATTCAAGCGTAAATTCCTCGCAACAAGCAGACTTAGATATCTCATCTCGTTGCCCTTTTTGTCCTCGTGAAAACAAGACATCTTGTGTGGCTTTCTGTCCTTCAACTTGTGACTGTGATGGAGATACTTACCTTTGTCAAAGATCTGCGTCTTCCGCCTACACCTTTTTCGCTCAGCTCTCTGAAGTGGATTGTGATTTTCTCAACATTACGGAGTTAGGACAGGGGATATATCATCTTGATATTTCTTCATCCCACATTCGTTCTCTGAACATCACTGATTATGTCAAAGTGGAAAAACTCACGGTTACCGAATCCACCATAGAGACGATCCATATACCTGACCAAGTAGTAAATTACGTACAATTTACGAATTTGAAAACAAATTCAATATCTTTTTTCACTTATTTTATGTACCTTCATGTGGTTGGGAGCCTTCAACAGTTCAGTGCTTCAGCTTTGCTTCATCTGCCCTATGTGAACCTTGAACGAAACATCTTGTCCAATGCTACTGTGATATACAAAATTTGGTCCAAGTATGCATCATCCATGAATACCTCGCACAACAAAGCAGTCCTTAATAATTGTAACATATACCAAACCAATACTGTGAAGGGCGTGGAAAGTAATTATTTAGATCTGAGTAATAATAAACTTAAGACATCTTATGTGTTTAGGGGAACAGAAATATTACTTATTAGAAACAACCTGTTGGAGAGCGTGGTCAAATCTCTTGATAAGACTTATATTAAGACTCTGAAGACTCTTGATATGTCATTCAACAGAATCACGCATCTGCACCTGGAGGACTTCACTTATTTTTTTAATCTCATGTATTTAGATCTACAGTCTAACAACATATCATGGATCGATGACGAAACGTTTGAGGAACTGAGCAACTTGTGTTTTCTAGATTTATCTAGTAATTTATTGCAAAGTATCAAAAGGTCTTTCTTTCAAAACCTAGAAAAGCTACAATACCTTTATTTACAGAGAAACCTAATCAGTACAATAGAGGTCGAATCATTTTATTCCTTAAAAAGTCTTGTAATATTAGATTTGTCTAACAATAAGATAACCTCTTTAAAAGGAAAATATTTTCGAAATTTGGAAGAATTGAGATATCTCTATCTTCAGAATAACAAGTTTCAGGTGTCGGAGGGAATGTTTGATGGCTTGTCGAGCCTGAGATTAATGCAGGTAGATTTTTTCTCTCTTTGCTGTGCAAAGCCAAGAAATATATACGATATAAAGTGCATAGCTCCTGAAAATGAGATTTCTTCTTGCACTAATTTAATAGCTGTACCCATTCTAAATGTCGGTATTTGGTACATTGCACTCTTTGCTGCTTTTGGAAATTTTGCGGTGTTTTGGTACAAGATAATCTATCTCAAGAGACAATCAGCCAGGGCCCACTTCATTTTCACAATTAATTTAAACTGGGCAGACTTTGTTATGGGCATATATCTTTTCATTATTGCTATCGCTAATTTAGTATACAATGGGCGATATGGATTAGAGGACTACACTTGGAGAAACAGCTATTTTTGTACCATCGCTGGAATACTTGCTACGCTTTCTAGTGAAACATCAGCATTTCTTGTGTTTTTAATTACAATGGATCGACTTATAGCTATAAAATTTCCATTTTCTGGAAGGGGGTTTACAAGAAGTGGAGCGATTTTCCTGTCTGTTCTTTCCTGGCTTGTATCTCTTTTTCTTGGTCTTTTGCCTATAATTCCTATGCAGACTACATTCTTTGACAGTTACTATGCAAGGTCTGGAATTTGCATATCCTTACCTCTATCCGTTGTCAAAAAATCGGGATGGCAGTACTCCATGGCGGTATTCATTGGTTTGAACTTCCTTCTTTTCACGGGAATTTTAATCGGACAAATTGCGATTTTCGTAGAGGTTATAAAAGTTGGAAGTAGTGTTACTTCTTCAAGGTCGAAGCAAAGGGAAATAAGTCTGACGAAAAGCCTGGCTGCTATAGTCCTTACAGATATGTTCTGCTGGATCCCGATCGGAACAATAGGTGTGTAAACTTGGTGAATGCAGCATGATGCACTTTTTAGTTTGTATATATAATATCTGAATAAATTGAATATAAATATAAATGTTCCTGATTCAATTCTGGAAATTTCTTTCTTCATATATTATATGCTTTTTAAAATACCTTTATCATAATACTAAGTTTGTATTGATATATATACAAGTAATGTATTAATCAAACTTTAGAAGTAATAAAAACATATTTGTCGAACAGGCCTACTGACCTTCTTCGAAATCGATGTGTCTAGTGAAGTTTATGACTGGATCATTGTCATAGTGCTCCCTATTAATTCCGCCCTTAATCCAATCATCTACAACTTTACTGCCTTTATGAGGCACAAGGTAAGCAAAAATGATTTCGAGAAGAAAGTAAAAACAAGACGGAAAGAAGATCTCCGTATATGATATTGTATATATCTCATGTTCTGCTCTTGAAATGATAACAATAAAAAACCTTTTTTACACAGAGAAGATTTGAGGCATCTGAATCAAATGTCTTGAAACAAGAATGCGCATTACTTAAAAAGAAGTTAGAGGCTATGCAGGTATTTCCATTGAGTTAAAACACCTTTGTATGACTTCCGATGTATAAACTTTTTGAATGGTTAAAATAATTAATCCATATCCATGTTATAAAACACCATTTGGTGAGAGAGAGAGAGATTGATTGATTGATTGTATATTGTTTTACGTCCCATTCGAGAATTTTTCACTCATATAGTGACGTCACCATATACCGGTGAAGGGCTTCAAATTTTGACCTTTACTCGGCACTCAAGGCCAGTGAGCAGTGAGGGATCTTTATCGTGCCAACGCCTGCCGTGACACGGGGCCTCGGTTTTTAAGGTCTCATCCGAAGGACCCGCAACTTTCACTTCAAAGTGCCGAGCGCATGGCGAAGGAACAGTTGCTACCTATTTTTTATCGACTTAGGTCTGTCGCGGCCGAGATTCGAACTCACGACCTCCCGATCACGGAGCAGAGAGAGAGAGAGAGAATTAATCAGTTCATGCTTTATATTGAATAATAATTATCAATTTAACAAAATTATGAAATGTTTTTGATTATTACTTTTCAGTCGTTAAACTCGAACTGTACTTGTCAGAAAAGGAGTACGGCGAGACAACCATCTATAAACATTGATGTTTTTCCAACCGATTCGACGTTTGAAAGAGAGACTCAGCAATATGGCTTAGGGGTAACCGTCGTAAGAATGGACACAAAATTTTGACGTCAAGGCTGAACTAGTCATATATACAAACAAATGAAATCCTTCATTAACTATTTTATGCGAACCAAGATGACAAAAGTGAATCAATTGTAATCATATTATTTATTATGTGAATTGTTAATGTTCTGTAATGAAGCAATATTTAATTATTCTTGTTAAAATAATGCCACTGACAAGAGTTATCCGTATATTATATTGATACTATGTATCACATGCACATAAAAATTGATAATGATGCTTTTAGCATGTTGTCTGTTGTCGCTGTGAATATGTGCATTTTATATGTTTTTTTTTTTTAAATTTAATTTTATTTGTTTACGATGCCATATAGTTCTAAGCACAAAATAAGAACAGAGTTTTTTAACATCTTTTCATGTTTTTTTCAAGTGGAAAAAGTACTTAAATCTATATAACATCATTAAAAAGGACAACCAGAGAGTGCACAATTACACAAAACAGTGAATAAAAACTTCTTGAATTAGACCATATCTTAGACGTCATATCAGATGATATTTCTTTTTGAATTCATTCTATGCATGTTTGACACATAACTTATAATAAATAAATAAATACATAAATTGATTGATTAATTTATTGATTGATTGATCAATTAATTGATTGATTAATTAAAAATAAATTAATACGATTTGGTTCATATCAGTCCTTATTGACGTAAACGTTAACCATTTATTCCGAATAATGTTATTCAGTTGAATTTTGGAAACGGTCGATTGAATTGATTTAAAACATATGGTTCTACGCCATTCCTAGCAAATAAATCTGTGTTTATGGTCATACATCAAAATTGTTCACGTATTTTCTTACATGAATTTTTGACATGAATTGATGCGAAATGTAATACAAAACAAAATATCTTTAAGTAAGCTCAGATTTTTAGCTTTATCTTTGTCATTTCATTTTAATTTGCCATTATCGACTTTATGATGTTGTTTGTTAGAAAATATAGTGAAATTTAGTTTCATATTTACGTTATATTTTAATTGTTCACGATTTGTTGAGAATGTATGTCTTTGTTATATTTTTATTTGTATAAGAGGCTTAGATTTGTTAATATATCAGACAAAGACTTATTATATTAACCATATTGGTTGTTATATAAATATTTTTATAATTACATTATTAGCATGATTTCTTGATATTCAATTGTTATTCTTATTAAAATATTTTGTATGACTTACAACTCTTCATTTGATTCCTTTCTTCATCCATTATTAAGAGTCCCCTATTTTGTTTGGAAAATGAGTCGATTCCAGAATATATTTCCTTTTTTAGAGCAACATTAAATCAAATTGAAATGAAAATTAAACATTAAAAAAATGCTTTATAAAAAAGAAATACTATCAGCAGATATATAAACTTCGTGTAATATATAGAGCAATGTGTATATATATGAAAATGCATCATGTATTTCTAACAGTCCATATTATTTATTGAAGCATTAAAGATATGGAGAGTAATTTTAAATTTCGAAACAAATAAGTTATGTATGTCATTGCAATACAGGTATTTAATCAGACGTACATTAATGCAAACATATTCACCTAAGATTAAAAGAAATTATATCTAGATTAAAGAATAAATACAAGGTCTACATTTGCAATTTTCACGTACTCATAGATAATTCCTTACATCCCATAGATTCAGTCTTAATTCCATTAATGTCCATATTATTGGTAAACTCTCGTAAATTGACGTCTGGTACTGGAATGTCGTCTGCAACTGGTCGTCCATTGATCTTGATTTATACGAACTTTTAATGGTCAGATGTAAATCAATGGTCCATGCTTACTTACTGTCAGTATGTGACCTATATATTTAACACAAAAGCTATATGCTTAGTGCGAAAGGACCTATCAAAAATATTTTTGAATTCGATATAATGAATGTCAACTTTGTTAATAAAATTATGATTTGGTATAGGAATTTTTGAATATGTGATGACAAATATACAAAAAAGCTATGGAAGTCCATTTAGAACCAATAAAAAATATTTTTGAAATCAATTTAACGAATTGTCGAGATTGTTAAGCAAATTTAATTCGTATGATTTTTTTTTTTGAATTCGTTATAACAAATTCAAAAAATTGCTATAATCAGATGAGATTCCTTTAAAGGAATTCCAAATTATATAATAACAAACTAAATAAATGTAAAGGAATTCTTTAATTGTTGTAACGAATGAAATTCGTTTAAACAAATTCATAGACATTTTTCTCTAGGCCCTAAATGTCAAATTCGATTTATTGAATTTAATTCATTATAACAAATTCGTTTAAATTTAATTCGTTATGACAAATTAGGGAAATTTTTTAAACGAAATAAATCTGTTATAACAATTTTTTGAATTTTTTATTAGAAATTCAACAAATATGTAAAAACAAATATAAATCATTTCAACGAATTAAGAAATGTTTTAATGATTTAAATTTGTTCAAACAATTCAAAAATTCATCATCTCGAATTCAAAATTATTTTTGATAGGTCCTAAATGGCTTTTTGTGTAATAAAAATAATCTGCAATCTGTTATCATCAAAAAATATTTTTCAATTCAATAAAACGAATTGTCAAATTGTTAGAAATGGAATTTAATTTGTTATGACAATTTTTTGAATTTGATATAACGAACTTTATCTTTTATAACAATTTTGTTGAATTATTATCATGACGAATTCTTTAATTCATTATAACGAATTGTATTCGTGAAAACGAATTCTTAAAGTAAAATTAGATTTTGCTTCATAATAAGTTGACGGAAGAAAAGTTGAAGTCATAACGTTATTCATGAAGTTTAGTCGTTAGTTTGCCATTAATGTCTTTTTTAGCAAAATATCCAAATATCAAAAAGATGAATCAGACTCTGTGGTTGTATACTTTTAAATTTTCACGATGGTTTAAAAGTTTATATTAATGGGGACTTCGAAGGGACAGGTTCAGTGGAAATTAGTATATGTGGCTAGTTTATATCAACAATACAAATTCTCTTTTACTGTGAAACAATATATTCGAGAATTGGTGTTAATCAGATCTCGATACTAAAAAATTCCAAGGAACTTTAATTGGAAAATTTGAAATCGCAAAATTTTTTCCAAAATCAATAACATAAAAACTTATGACTTCTCTACTCTATATACAACCATTCCCCACGATAAATTGAAGTCCAGGCTTTTTGACATCATTGATAGCTGCTTTTTGAATAAAAATGGAACTCGCAAATTTACTTTCCTTATAATTGGTCATTTGCAAAATTATTTTGTTAAAAAGCTTTCTGATTGTACACACAAGTACTCTAAAGTTGATATTAAAAAGATGCTTGAGTTTTTGATTGACAATATCTAAGTGCTTTTTGGAGACAACAATCTGTTGGAATTTCCATGGGTACCAATTGCGCCCGTTATTTATTAGTAGACTTATTTTTGAATTAATATGAAGCAGAATTTATTCAAAATCTTATACATGTGAAGGAGAAAACACTCGCTTCGGCCTTCAACTCGACATTTAGATAAATCGACGACATAATATCAATTAACAATAATTATTTCCATTCGTATGTCGGCATGATATATCCCTGCAGTGAGCTTGAGATTAAAGATACCACAAAGTCTGACACATCTGTTTCATATTTGGATATTTTACTAGAAAAAGACGTTAATGGTAACCAAACAACAAAGCTTTATGATAAACATGATGACTTTAATTTTTCAATCGTCAACTTCTCTTACTTATGCAGCAATATACCCTTATCACCTGCATACGGGGTTTATATCTCTCAATTGATTCAATACGCAAGCACATACTCTACGTATGAACAATTTCTAAAACGAGGTAGATTATTGACAAACAAGTTGGTGAAAAAAAAAAATCATCAGTCTCTTTTTAAGTCGTCAATTCTTAAGTTCTAAGGTCTATGACAATGATCTTGTCAGCAAATACAATCTATCATTAAGTCAAATGCTGACTGACTTTTCACACTAAGTTAGGCCATTATTTACACACTGAATTGTTCACGGATTTTTCCGTTATTTTCCAATCATGACAAGGATCACACGGCGGGTGTGACCGGTCGGCAGGGGATGCTTACTCCTCAATGGCACCTGATCCCACCTCTGATGTTTAAGAGGTCGTGTTTGCTTTGCTCCTGATTTGTATTGTTTGAATGGACGTTTGAGCTTGAATACTGTTCGTTATCTCCATATATTTCATTAAATTTGCATCTCAATGATGGTTGTTGATTATATAAATTCTTTTACTTAGAAGGCAAAATAATTTTTCAATTCTATTTCTAGTTTTAAGGTTAACGCAAGACGAAAAAAAAAACGGCGGAGCAAATAGTCGGGTTAGAGGTGTTCGCTGATGTTCCATGTAATGCAAAATATTTTTGATATCTAAGTCATTATATTTTCTATAAGGCTTAAGCTTCTCGGACGTTTTCTTACGATTTACTTGAAGTATTATTAGACACAGATGTACAATAGGCATGACTCAAAATACACCCTTGATTATTGCATTCATAAAGCCAGTACATGTATGGTATATAAATAATGATTCATCCTTAATTCATATGGAGATCAACCCGTACCCTTATAGTGAAACTGCAAGTTCATCATAAATCACCAAAAGTCGATAGCTAGTGTGCAGCTTCAAACATTATCCTTCCTGTTTAAGTGGTTAGTTATTACATTTCGAGTTTTTAAGTGTCGCATTTATTACCAGGTCTTGTTTTCTTGGTAATAAAGTTTTTCTAGTTTAGTTCATTTTTGTCAGGAAAGAATTCCAATTTAATTGATATATCAATAAAATGTTCTACAGAAGCCTGTTGTAGCTCGTCCATGCTCTTAGTACGAAGAATTTCTGAAACGAGATAAGCTATTGACAAATGATTAGATGAAACAATGACATCAAAAGTCTCATCTGAAGTCAACATTTCGGAAGTTCTATGGTCGATACAATGACTTCCTTAGCAAATACTCAGCACAATTTATCATTGAGTCAAATTTTGACTGTTGTCTTTCATACTAATTGTTATACATTATTTAAACACAGAATTGTCTATGGATTTTACCGATTGTCCGAACATGACAAAGAGCACACGGAGGATGCGTCTAGACGACAGGGGACTCCATCATGAGTTGAATTATATTGCTTACTCCTCCATGGCACCTAATCCCATCTCTGATGCTGTTAGAGGTCCGTGTTTGCTCTGTTCCCGAATTGTATTGTTTCAATGGACTTTTGAGTTTGATTACTGTTTGTTATCTGTTACCAGGTCTTGTTTTCTTGGTAATAAAGTTTTTCTAGTTTATTGTGTTTAAATGTAAAAGTTTGTGTTTAAATGATTATTGCAATAAGATTTGCATTTGAATGCAAAAATCATGAAATGTAATTATTTATTTGCCTTTAAACGATTCAACATTGCATTTTAATACATAAATTATTACGTTTAAAGGCATAATTCACTGTGTCTTTTTGCTTATACTCTTTAATGGGTTGGGACACAGATTTGAAGCTCATATTTTCTGAAATTTTCTAAATAATATCATGACTTATATGTTGCTAGAGGATTTTACACTGAAATATATTAAAATCGTGTTTGGAAACTTCTTTTATCTGGAAATTAAAACTACGAATTTCGGGAGGCGTTTGATTGAAACATATCCTTGCACTTTCACAAAGTAAACTTTATCCTTAATGCTTAACAAAAGTAGAGTTTTTGTTGTATATTGATGAAAAAATATTAAAACTAGAATCCAGAAAATTCAGAGGAGAAAAGAGAGATAGCAAAACCAACTAAACAGTATTGTCAGTCCGTGATCAGTTATGTGTGCAGACTTAAATTTTAACCAGACCCGGTAAAACGTAAACACTAACAATAACAGAGGTCGTGCCCTGTTTACAAACACAGATGTTTGACGTGATGTTCTGAGAAATATCGTTGTCATTGAATTCTTAGCATATTCATGTAAGTTCAAATCATTAAACTAAAGTCATTTTTTGAAAACAAATAGACGTAAAATTGTAAATATGCAACTGTGTTCAGGCCCCTCTAACCACGTTTCCATATTTGATCATAAAAGTTGACTCATATGTAGTAAAGACCTATGTATCTTCCAACACTATTTCCATTTGTCTTTCCTTTTCGACGTGTCGACTTTCCATCATTTGTTTGTTTGCTCACAATATTTATGTCACAAAAATAATAAAACATTTACACATCCAAAAACATTGGGACATTATTTCGACATAAGAATATTGAGTGGACGATTCATTTATTTATCTATAAGACTTAGATTACATGTAATCGATATATTTATTACCATGTGTTATTTTTAAAGATATTTTAAATCCTAGTATTTAATATCATTGCATACAACCTCTACACCTGAACAAGATTTTCTAAGTTTTAGAAAATGTGGATTCCTAACAATGCACTAAGTTAATTAACTAAAAGAAAATGGAAAATTCCTTCCAGTGCCTGTATGTTCTTTATGGTAGGTAGATCATTACTCTCCATCACTGTAAATTGAACATAGGTAAAAAATAACGAGGATTGATAAATAAACGCCTGACAAGCATTGAGAATGTTATTTTAAATCAATTTGTGCATCGGAAGAACAACCGAAGTGAGATGTCTTCTGGAGGAATAATATCAGTAAATACGATCCCAATGTTCTTTGATATATTTTTTCAACGCTCTTGCAAACGAAATTTACTTAAGTACCTCTGCACAACTATAATTAACCAATGATATTTATTTTTGCAATACAAATAAGTGGTCAAAATTATCTATTATTCATCAAACTTTAGTACAAATAATTTCATCATTCACTTAACTCAATTTATCATTTTGTCGACTTTACGATCAAAGTTTGTCTATGCATGGTGTATGGAATACGGATAACTTTAAGCTATAAGTTGATGTTTGAGAGATTTCAACAACCTCCTTTAAATTCAGCATTTCGAAAATTCTATGTTCGTTATAATTATTTCGTTTGCATTGGGTCGAATTATATTAGCAATAATTGCTTTATTATGATGAAATTCAAGCCCAAAAGTCCATTCAAACAATACAAATTAGGAGCAGAGCAAACAACCTCTAAAACATCAGAGATGGGATCAGGTGCCACAGAGGAGTGAACATCCCCTGTCGACCGATCACACCCACCATGTGCTCCTTGTCATGATCGGGCAAAAATGAGGAAAATCCGTAGATAATTTAGTGTGTCAATATTGGTCTAACAATTAGTATGAAAAACATCAGTCAGCAAATGTTACAAACTCGTATAAAACTTGTTTACATTTGTTGAAGGCTTCGCCAAAAGCAGTGAGAGACGAGGGACTAAAATAAACATAACCAGTTATTTTTATGAATAATTTTTTTTTATGTTTTTGGTCGAATATCGAAAAATAACGAATGTTATTTTCCCCCGGTAGTCTGGTGTCGGTGTAATTACTTTGGCGCTTGTTGTCGGATCAATAAAGAAATCATGTGTATTTGATATACAAGATCGACACATCGACATAATTGTATTAAAAAGTCTTTACATTCTTTTTTCTGGCATGAACAGTAAAGATAACAAGTTTCTCCTACCCTGAAAGTTGGTTTTAACAATACATGCATTTTAAGCTAAGAAGTTGTTTTATTTTTAAAAAATGGTGGATTTTCAGCAATTGTAAAGGATTGGTTGATTGATTCCTATTGTATAACGCCGAGTCGGCAATATTTCAGTCATATTTCGGCGGTAAAAAAAAAGGAAGTATAGGGAATAATTGGGAATATCTGTATAACTTCTTATCTTCTTTCAAGTAATGCACATGTCATTCTTGTTTCAAGAAATTTAAGACACCTCAAAGCTTCCCCTTGAAAGATAGATTTTATTGCCAAAAACTGTTTAAATGCAAACATAAAGAATTACACAATGTCATTTACGGAATTCTATTTTTCAATGTTTGATTTGTACAAACATGCATGTTTTTTTAATACATTTTCTCAAAATCTTTGTTTTTCTAAGCATGCATTGTGATGTTTTGTGTACCTTTTGTCTAATGAATGCAGTAAATTTGTTCATGATTGGACAATGTTGCTAGGGACCTAAATATACCTCAATGGATTTCAAGGAAGGTTAATGGACATGTTAAGAAATACTTAATTGACTAGGTTTGTTAAAAATACTCGCATAAAACTATGTCTTTGGATTGAGGAATTTCCAAGAATATGTGATAGAGGAAATTTTATTTATACATGATAAGTTTAATTTGCATGCAAGGTCATTATTACGACCACAAAATTTGCAAAATGCTGACTTTAAACGTTTAAACTCCTATAACATTATCTTGTTTGTCAGTAACCTGTACGTTCAACAAAGTACTCATAGTTCTTAATGATGTACTGCTTATGTAAGATACCTATGGTATCTTACATTAAAAAACAATTCTGAAAATGCATTATATTCGAGTTACATAAATAATTAGCATAAACAAAATTCACTGAGACCATGGTTAGAATTAAACATGGTCCGAATTATTTGACGCCCTTTGAGGTTAAAGCAGGAACAATTAAGTGTTAAGGAATGAACCCCTTCGCAAGTTTGTATACAGGTGATGCTTTTTAAAAGATTGGCATTTTTCCAAATACAATGCCATCAATCTTTTATTGTTAGAAAATACCTCACTGAATAACATTTTCTTTTGTTTGCAAAAGCATTTGTATAATCTTAACAGCGGTTGAGAGTACATAATATCCTTTTACACATTAACTTCGTTTGGCTTTTTTTCAGTCAACATCCGGTTGAATTAAGAGGCTGACAAAATACCGGCGAAAAGTCTACGAGCAAAGAAAAAATGATCGTGCACAAAACAAGCTCTTGTGGTCCCAATCACATGGGAAATAAAGACACCATCTGCGGGTGAAAATGCCATTCTACGATAAATGGACCAATTTAGAATATATAACATGAAAAAAAATAACTGTTTCAAATAGCCAGTTGTACAACAAATTTCGCTAATGGACATGTCAGTGCACTTGAAAAAAATTTATCATCCACAAATCTCTTATCGTTATCAGTTTACAACAATTTCAATATACCATTGATTTTAAGGTAATGTTACGGAAGTTAATGCTTGAACATGCCTTATTATTTTTTAAATAAAGCTGAATTTGATCAATTTTTCGTATTTTGACATTCAGTATAGAACGCTGAAGTGTGATTTTTGTCTTGCATGAATTCGATATTAGGGGAACAGTTAATTTCCAGTTCTACTCTTTATGTAACCGATTTAAAAGAAATTTTGCTTTATCAGAATACAAAATAAGAAAGGCTAAAAAAAGAACACACTTATGGTAGCAAAAAGGCAAAGAAAACAAGTCATATAAAATATCATTCATATATCATTTTTTAGAAATTGTTATATGGAAATGGTTCAATAATCTTTTAGATCAACATCTTTGCGACCGATATCTTTTTTTTTGTGAGCACCTGTCTTTGTACAATTTAAGATTATGCACCTTTATACCTACCTTTAGGTCGGTAAAGTTAATCTTAATTTCACAGTCCTTTTACGAATCCAATTAAATAATGAAACTGAGACCGTACCTTATAGCTTATATATTATAGCTTATAACTCCTGCCCGTGCTACGCATTAAATTGAAGAAGGAGTGCTGCCTTTTAATTGTCGCTTACAATAGCTAATATACATCAATAATCTAACAGAACGAATGACATTTGTTGCTAAATTTGTAATACGATGATGTAAATCTTATACGGTACCAATTTCGATGCACCAGATGTGCATTTCGAAAAAGTATGTCTCTTCAGTGATACTCATGTCGAAACGTTGGAAATCCGAAATATGTAGATAAAAAAACCTCTGAAGAGCTGAAAAAGGGGTTTGCCAAAGACTGGAGCCAAATACGTCAAAGGATCAGACCTATGCATGAGGGAGATAATCCTTAATTTTTAAAATAAATTTCTAAATTTTACAACAATTAAATATATATCCGTATTTTCAAGGTAGTATCGAAGTACTTAGCTACTGGGCTGAAGAAAATAATTGTTTTATTTTCGTTATCTCCATATTTCATTTTAACCACCGAACATGTGGAAAGTCTGTCCCCGAGGATACTTGTCGTTCGGTAATTATTCATTCATTCACTCATGAAAAGTGCAAAGTTAATGAAAGGATACTGGCAGACGCGTCGCCCAGTATAAACAGACTCTTTTGAGTCTATAAGGGACACAGACTCTAAGAGTTCAATCGGTGTCCCTCGGATTATCCTCAGGGATATTAAACATATGTCATATGTGCAATTTTCAGATGCACAGTTTTGGTATAGAACCAACAGTTTTTACAAAAAAATTGAAGGAATGTAAAGTTTCTATTAGAGATATATTTGCCGATTCCTTTTCCGATCCCATGTGTTCTTTTTCAAAACGTTCCGTCAAAAACTGTAAAATCTGTGATATTTTGATTACTAGCTCTTCGTTTTTTAGCAACCTTAGTAGACAGAGTTTCTTTACCAAAACTTGGGAATAATTGAATTGCAAATCTTCTAATGTTGTCTCCGGAATCAAATGTACCCTATCTGGACTTTTTTATGTTGCTGAAACCAAGTGGTCACTTAATAAAAGAATATCGGGGCATAGATTTCAGATTAACAACGGGGACCAGCAGCTTCTATACAAGCATTTTAATTTACCTGCCTGATCATTTTATTTTGTCAATGAAAGTTAGAATTCTAAAAAAAAAATTAACAATCATACTAATAGCCCATCACTGGGTACACCTTTCCGTAGACAACGAGAAAAATATTGGATTAGAAAATAAACACAGCCTTTCAATATGGTAGCAATGACAATGTCGACAGTGTTGGGAATCTTTCAAGCTTACAGTGTAGCAATGTGAATGTGATGGGAATTTTTAACAGCACAAAGAGACTAAAGCGTTGTCATGGACATCGGTCTTACAATAAACCTATTATACACGATGCCTCTTTTGATTCACTACTATCTTATGTAAATATACAATTAGGCCTTCATCACATTCGCACCAAACTTTACTCTGTCCCTTTGAAAGTTTTGAATAGTCTATTTGTAAAAGTCAAGGAAAGTCCATATTTGGATTCCTCGACAGCAGAATACAGGCTCGGATCCTTGGTTATGGATATTGCAAAACATAGGCTTTTTAAACCGCCACAATTTACTGAAGAAAATACAACTAACACTATCCGTTTTTTCCTTTAACTTCAATATGCCAACAAAGGAATTGACGCTATTAATATCAGTAATATTCTTAATTTAAAAAAAAATTCCAAGGAACTTTTGGAAAATTTTATCGAAATCAATAACATAAAAACTTAAGACTTTTCAACTCTATATGCAACCATTCCCTGCGATAAATTAAAGTCCAGGCCTTTTGACAGCTACTCTTTGAATAAAAATGGTACTCGTAAATAATCTTACATTGTAATTGGTCATTTGCAAAATTATTGTGTTAAAAAGCATTCTTATTGTACACACAAATACTGTGAAGTTGATATAAAAAAAATGTTTGAGTTTCTTATTGACAATATCTTTGTGGTTTTTGGAGACCAGGTCTTTCAACAATCTGTTGGAATTCCCATGGGTATCAATTGCGCCCCGTTATTAGCAGACTTATTTTTGTATTCATATGAAGCAGAATTTATTCAAAATCTTATACATGAGAAAAAAAAATCTCTTGCTGTGGCCTTCAACTCGTCATTTAGATGTATCGACGACGAATTGTCAATTAACAATAGTTATTTCCATTCATATGTCGACACGATATATCCCAGTGAGCTTGAAATAAAAGATACCACAGAGTCTGAAACATCTGTTTCATATTTGGATATTTCACTAGAAAGAGAAGTTAATGGTAATCTATCAACCAAGCTTTATGATAAACGTGATGACTTAAACTTTTCAATCGTCAACTTCTCTTACTTATGCAGCAATATACCCTTATCACCTGCATATAGGGTGTATATCTCTCAGTTGATTCGATACGCAGGAGCATGTTCTACGTATGAACAATTTCTAAAACGAGGTAAGTTATTGAAAAACAATACAATGACCCTGTCAGCAAATACAGTCTATCATTTTCAAATACTGACTGACGTTTTTCATACTAATTGTGAGGCCATTGTTTACATACTGAACTGTCTACGGATTTTTCCGTTATTTTCCGATCATGAGAATGACCGGTCGGCAGGGGATGCTCATTCCTCCATGGCACCTGATCCCACCTCTGATGTTTTTGGAGGTCTGCGTTTGCTTTGTTCCCGATTTGTATTGTTTTAATGGACTTTGAGCTTGCATACTGTTTGATATCTCCATATTTCATGAATTATTATTTGTTTTAACAACAACATATTCAATTTTTGATATCAAATATACATTTGATATATATATATATATATATATATATATATATATATATATATATATATATATATATATATATATATATATATATATATATATATATATATATATATATATATATATATATATATAGTTTGAAGCTTTAATTTAGTTGTAATGTACATTTCATTTTTATTTTATGTTTTTAACCGTTTTGGTCTATCGATTTCAAATACAATAAAATTATATTTACAGTCTTCTTTGTCTTAATGAAAAAAAGGAAATACTAAAAGTGAAAACTGTCTTAAAATAACCATAAAACACATCTCACAACAATTTTTCTCCATCCAATTATAAAATACTTGCAAAAAGGTTACCCATTCGTATAACAAATGCACATATGCTCGTCGATTTTTATCTGCGGGATATATGAATACTTCTTTCAATAAGAGATTAAACCATGTTTTATTGTTTACACAGTTTGACAATTAAATAATTGGAATATTTTGGAAGTCATTCGCATCATTATAAATATAGCATGATGAGTCACATTTAACAGATTTTTTCCTAACAAAGTACTCCATTTGTTAACCAGAATGACTTATGATTTCAATGCAATAACTGTATTTTCGTACATTAACAATTCTAGAAACTATAGTACTGTGGATGATTGGCTTCATAGAAACAAGACATCCGAAAAATATCAGTTTTTTTTTCCAAAAATTTGACTTTTGAGAAATCAGAACAAAAAAATATGTTAATTGTTATATATTTTTTTCAAAAAAGAAAACTCAGTAAAAGTATTTCAACAGCATCACTACATAGAGGATCCCTGTGACTACGTGCAATATAGGATATGTTTGGACTCCACTAATACACAGTTATTCGAAGTTAATATCACCATATAAAACAGGTTATCGGCTAAGAACCGTCAAATAAATTATTAACACTAGTTTGAAGGAAGAATCTTTAAATACAATGTCTCTAAAAGCACAAAATATATACTTTCATTTTTATTTCTTTAGTACCAAATTCCCCTACTAAGCCATTGTTATTTTATTTGGTGAGTTCAAAATGGAAGCTAACTTAAAAGTAAACAAAGTACAATTCCACAAAACTTTTAAATCAAAAGAGGAAAAAGTCTGCAGCTTAGTTTAGGTATGATGAACCTCAAATATATTTATAATGCCCTCCTTCATAGCCATGGACAAAAGTTTGAAACATTTAAATACTTTTTCAAAGAAGTTTTCAACCCAGTCAAAAACAATATATAAAGAGCTAGGCTCACTTAAATTTAAGCCCCCCCCCCCAATGACCCCGTAGGTATAGCAATCTAGTGACTAACATACTATATCTTATTTCAAATATAAATATAAAGAAGAGATTTAGTGTTTTCATTACCTATAACAAAGTTTTCTCTGAGAGTTTATGTAATTGAAATCAAGCTTTGTGAAATTGCAATGCAGAAAACATGTCAATGTGAGAACTTTCAGCAAACAATTCAAATATGAGCATACCCCTCGATCCAAAAAATAAAACATATTTTATAATCTTCTGATACAGATCTACCATAATATAATTGCAAGTGGGTCAGAGGTTGTGCTTTATATAAAATATTGAAAAGCAGTTTCAACTTCTGGCCATTTTTAATGACGCAATTAATGAGGTCATATTGTGTTGACTAGCACGAAAATTCTCAATAGTTATGCAGTCACCAAGGGTGCAAGTGATATTTTATATATTGTCAATAAAAACGAAGCAGTTTTGATTTTTCAGTAAGGAGATGGGTGAACATGACGAGCGATAAGCCTATAGTGTGACAAACATGAAGATGAAAAATTAAATTTCAATTATATCAAAATTTTCCTTGATATTTCGTCTAACATTAAATTATACTTTATGTAAAATCTCTATAATTTGCAAAAATCCGTCAAAGATTGAAATTATTTGCCTGTGAAATATTAGACACACACTAAAACGGGCAAAAAGAGTCATTTTCTCATACTATAATACTAATTTTCGATATGAGTGGGTCTTTGCTCCACCTTTTTGAAAGTTAATTCTCAAAGTTTGCATAAAAATATACATTTTTGGTTACCAAAAATATAGAGCAGTGACCCACTATACCTTAAAAATATACTTTTTTGACATAACATTTGCATCTTTTCGAGAAATACTTGAAGTCCATCAAGTCAAGGGTCATATCACAAACATGATTTAAATGCCACTATTCATCAGGACTTGTGTAGTCTAGTGGTTAGCGTGCTAGTCTCGAAAGAAAATAATACTCAGGATTTTTATTGCTAGGGTTCGAACCCCACGAATACCACATTAATTTTTTTAATAAAAGAATAAATTTTGCCGAGAAAATTTTCCTCAGAAAAGTTTTGTTTATCATAATTTCATAAATTTCAATAATGAGAACTTTACTCTAAATACTAAATTCACAAACTGAACATGATTTTTATATATCTGAAGCTATAGGCTTTCTGTACGCTATGTTCGCCCATCTCCTTTACAGCGCCAAAAAAGACCTGAAGTAAACATTGCTCTTTGTTATTTCTCCGTCTTTCTTTATTAAATGATCACAGGCAACGTTTTACACAATGTCAATGCTTATATTTTACTCTAAGCATACTTGTAAACAAAACAATCTTAACAGCATATTTTTGTTGAAAATTTTCTTTGAATCATAATGATGCAGAGAAAATTCCTAGATACAAGTATAGTTAATAAAAAAAATGTTCTCGGTTGATAATAACGCTTAGTGAAAATCTTGTGAATGACAAAGTAGAAAAGGGGTGAAGCCTTCCAACAAATGATTCTATTTTTACTTTCTTTCACCTCCAGTGTAAATCTGAATGAAGAAAACCATTGTTACTACAAAATTTGAAACAAGGAAGAACCAGAACGCGATAATATCCAAGGCTGATGAGACGTCCTTCCAAGTACAGGATGTCTGGAAACTATCTGCTTGTTTGAGTGACGAGATTCCTTCCTTAACCTGTATGTAAGTACCCTTACCCTTCTTACTAGAGGTCTTAACGTGATCTCCTTCTCCACTTTTTCCATGGAATTGTTTCAGCTTATTTGTGTCTCTAGAATAAGGGAAGTCTATTTCCACCCTTTCATTTAAAATATTTTCCATGTTTTGATTTATATTTCTGGTCAAAGGTTTAATTTTGACCCCACTTTTACATCGCATAAGATTGCTTATTTTAATTATTGTTACGTACGGTCGTGAAGGTATCTCTGCTTCGTCCCTGTGGTGAATTTGTAGTTGAAGTGACGCCACAATAAGAACGGTGACACTGTAACCCAACTGCACTTCCAGGTATACTCCCAAAAGAGGTGTACTTTCCGAGTTTGTTGGAAGTTGTGCTGATATGACATTCAGAAAAACAAGAAAAGAAAGAAACACTGTCATTCCAAATGTTAATTTTTCTCCTGAATCTACCGGTATGACAAATGTTAAGATGTTGAGAATTGCTAATAAAACTACAGGGATTATTATGTTTCTGATAAAGTAAAATGGTTTCCTCCGAAGATGAAGGGTGAACATTATTTCAGATTCTCTTATTCCAGGATCGTCGATAATTGTAAAGTTCGTGTTGACAATTGACCAGATGCTATTTTCTTCATATTGATAGAATTTCATTCCGTGATTAGAACAACAGATCTCAACTTCGTCCCTAGCATACGACCAAATAACAAATGATATGCTACATATTTGCTCATCGAATGGGAAGTAAGTGATGTCAATTGGACAGCGACTTTCAAATACTTCATAAGGTAACCACGTGATCTGTCCATCAGAATCCAGATCAAGATAGTAGAAGTCACCCCCTAGCTCCTGAAATCTAGTAAATCCACCCTTCAATACAATATCAGGCGTCCAAATTTCTTTCTGAAATATTGTGAGAAATAAATGAAGTACGAAGCATAAATGTTAAAATTTTTTGACAAAACAGCAATAAACAACATCATTAAATTATTTCTAAATGTGAAATTACAACACACACACACACATTCACAATTTATAAATTCTAGTAGCCTGATTTTTATGTGTGGAAGTATTTGCTACATACGGAGCGGTAATTACCTTTGTTTTGCTTTGAACATATTTTATTGTCAACCAAAAGAATCAGAAACAAGTTCTATCAACTTACTAGTTCCTCTCCTTAATATAACACATAATAACAATAATTGTCATGCAAAAGAATATCAAAAACTTAAACAAATAAATAGTAACATACATATATTAACAAGCTATTTAAACATACAGGATTCATTTATGAACTTGTAAACAGCAGCAAAAATACCAGTTTTTTACTCTAATGATGTTTTCATTGCCCCAAAGAAGAAGGTGTACATCTATGATATCTAAATCAAGTCGAAAAAGATAGTCGAAAAGATTATTTCTAGCATTAAGATATTTTCTACAAACAAAGAAAAAATGGTTAGCATCTTCTTGTTTACCTCATGAGCAATAAGGATTGTCAATGATATTGCGTTTATAAAAATCTTGATTCAGTACACAGTTGTCCTTAATTTAGTATGGATTATATTTGTAATGCGCTTACCAAATTAAAAAAAAAAATAAGAAGGTGCTTTTGAGGGATTATCGCTTACAATTTTACAAAATGAATTAACTGAGATGACCCCTCTTGTATCTGTATTCAATAAATTCCATTTTTTAACAGCATCAGGTACAAATGACTTTTTAAAAATTTCTAATCTGCCTCTTGGAATCGTTAATTGATCTTTATTACGTGTATTGTATTTTGAAATGTTTTCTTTTCTTTGGGATTATATCTCGTATATATTCAGGTACATCCCAATTATTAATTTTGAACATTGTAGTCATTTTTGCTAGGTAACGACGGTTCTTCAAAGGTACCCATACTGTTTCAAAATAAAGCGATTCTCTTGAAGCTAGTATTGGAAGACCAGTAACTATCCTAGCGGCCATTAATTGTACATTTTCGAGTTTTTCTACATCAGATAAAGAACAGCCATCCCACACAACTGAAGCATATTCAAGTGTAGGTCTCACAAATGTTGTATACAATATAGAAAGGTTTTTTCTACCTATTGAAAATAGTAGTTTCTTTAATAGCCCCAATTTCCTATATGCATTATTTACAATGCTTTCAGTATACTCAGACCAGCTAAGATTTTGTGACAACAAATTACCGATGTGGTGATGCACCGGTACAAATTCCAGTGTATTGCCCTGAAAATATAAATTAGGTAAAATGGATCTAGTTTTAAGGAAAAAAAATACAACCTTTGTTTTTGATGGATTAAAACTTAGGAGCCATTTGCTCGACCATTTATCTAAAACATCAAGATCATGGTTTAACCTGTATTCTATATCTAATAAATTAAATGACGCATGTTGAAGTGAGTTATCATCAGCAAATAGTCTACACATTGATAGCATATTTTCAGCAACATCATTAACATATATCAAAAATAAAAGAGAACCTAGAACTGAGTCTTGAGGCACACCTGCAAATACATTGAGGCTGGATGAAAACAAATCCTTATACATAACTTTTTGTGATCTGTTTCTCAAGTAACTTGTAAACCGTAGTAAAAGATCGCCAGATATTCCATATATTTGTAATTTGAAAAGAAGACCCTTGTGCCATACTCTGTCGAATGCTCTAGAGAGATCGCAAAAAACCATACAACAAGATTTGCCTTCATCTATACTTTGTACAATACTATGATAAGTTTCTTAAAGTTGGTACACTGTAGAGTGTCCGGGTAAAAATCCGGCATGATATCGATAGATAAATTGTTACAATGAAAATGATTGTAAATATGCTTGAAAACAATTTTCTCCATAATTTTGCTTAATAAAGAAACAGGTCTATAGTTAGACACTAACGCAGGATCATCTTTTTTAAAGAGAGGTTATACATGAGCTACTTTCTACCTGGCTGGAAAAATGTTCTCAGACAGCGATTTATTAAATAACATAGTTATGGTTATGAAACAGTGGCAACAGTACATTTTAACATTTTGTGACTGATACAATCGGGACCTATAGCTTTATTGACTGGGAGTATAAAAATAATATCAACTACCTCTTGTTCTTCAATTATGATATTACTTATTGTGTCACTTCATACAGAATACATTTCTATTAAGTTTTGGTTTGTGTCATTGATACTGGAGATGGATGAAAAGTATCTGTTAAGTGCTTCAATTTAATCGGTATCAGAAAAAAACTAAACTATCTTCACCATTATCGGTAGTAATTTGTAATGGAGGTATATCATTGGATGATTTAACATTAAATGCATCTTTCATTAGTTTCCAATATAAAAGTAATGTGTATCAACGAATTCAGGAAGTATAACTTTCAGTTTTGGTTTTAATTAACATTTAACGTACCTGTGGTATATAGAAATGTTCTATGCCTTCATGATCCTCGGGGTCCCATGTAAGATATTCGTCTATCCACACCAGTTCCAGATATGCAGTGGTCACTAGTTTTTCTTGCACCTCGTCCAGTTTATTGATGCTGAACAAGAAGAGACTCACGTCCATCTGTACAGCTGTGCTATAATCTCGGACGGGTCGGATCTTTTTATCATATTTTTCATCCTCAAAAAACCTTTTTGTGATGGCTTTCACATTAGACATATCTTTACTCATTACACCAAAGGTAAAAACTAACATTAATATAAGTATTTCTAGATCCATATCGTCAAAGAGAGTCTGATTCTGTTTAAAAATTCCAGTTTCCTCTCCTCAAAAAAATCTTAACCCGACTTGTTGAAAGGTATTACAAGGATGACAAGTAAGCAAATCCCAACAAGATTACAATCTCTAATCAATAAATTAAAACGTGTGAACTTCTAAACTAACAAATGGATATTGTAACAAGCCCACATAGGCATAATTTACAAATAGTTTTAGTTCCATCACATAAATGAGCGTTAATTTCGTTGAGTGATCCCATAGGTTATTATCATCTGAAGCTTACAACATTCCTGTATCATTTGAATGAATATATTATATGCTGAATTGTCGATTTCTCTGATAAAAAAGTATTTATGCCTGTGGTTAGGATTTTCATTTTGTAAACTCAGTGTTATTGATAGTTTCTACTTCAAGCAAAAATTCCATGAAATATGTTTTCATCATTTAAATGTCCTGAAAAATTTCTTTGAATATCTGTAATTAAATGGATTTGATAGTACCCTTTTCTTATATATGTGATTCAATATGTTTTATTCAAATAGCGGTTTGTGTAAACATTATAAAGAACAAAAACTGTTGAAGAAAAATTCTAACATTACCTTTGTGCAAAATATTTTATCTTTCAAATCATTGTAGCTGTTAACTGTTTAGTACATTGTATTTGGTAATGCTTCTTATATAAAATGCTTATAAATATTAATTTTTTTTATATTCTACATGTAATTACCAGCTTATTAAATACAAATTAAACACCTGTATGACTGTTTTATAAGTCGTTAAATAACAACCATGAATAAATATCAATTATCATAGTTATTGATTTTCCTCTAAAATATCTCTAAGAAATAGTTCACTTAGATCAATTCTTATTTTGATGGTAAAGTTTTGAAAAGAATTCTTCCTTGCTTGTCACTTTTCTCTTAATCTGAAAAAGTAGTAAGTTTAAAAAAAAATGAAAAAAATCAAATAAATAAATAAATAAAATGTTTGCCAATTTCTATTTTTGAAAAGCAATTTGCCAGTGGAAATGTGAAAAGATGTAAGGAACATTGATTGATTAAAAAAAATTAAATTACTTATAAAATCTTACTAGTCAGGGGAATTTCAATACGAAAATCAAAACAAATACTAGTACTTGAAATATCTTTTTTTAAAATTCATTACCGAAAGTTCAATTAAGTGTATTCAACAAACTTAGTGCTGGCTTAGAGGACAGACGATTTTATTAGAATGTTATAATACATTGTTCTCTCTTTATAACAGCAACGTATATATTAATGCCATCAATATTAACAGACTAAATCACATATTAATCAGATCACTAACAACACCAACTAGTTTGTTTCCGTATATTTAAATTAAGGTAAAAGGTACCATCAAATTGATTTAAATTTTACTGATCCTCGAGTCAATAATTGTACTTAAATTATAATTGGTAAATTGTAGCCCTTCTCCCTATGACCCTTTGAAATATAAATGAAGGATATGTGAAAAGATGTAAGGAACATTGATTGATTAAAAAAAATTAAATTACTTATAAAATCTTACTAGTCAGGGGAATTTCAATACGAAAATCAAAACAAATACTAGTACTTGAAATATCTTTTTTTAAAATTCATTACCGAAAGTTCAATTAAGTGTATTCAACAAACTTAGTGCTGGCTTAGAGGACAGACGATTTTATTAGAAGCTTCTCAGACAATGTGTTTATCATGGTTTATGGAATAGATTATTGTTGTTAAAAAAAAACAGCTTTTGCAAAAACTAGAGAATGTTTGTAAATATATCGGAGCAGAAATGAACATTCAATCTTCTTTAAAAAGCAAAACAAAACTTGCTTTAAAATCCAAAAAATTTCAATTCATTTTTTACAGTGAATTTCATTTTAATGTCACACGTCTACATAGAAATACATCTTGGACATATAGTCTATATCTAGTCAGAATAATAATTTTTGTCCCTAATAGTTTTGGTTAGTTGATCTATTGAACTTCATTGTCATGCAGCAATTTAAAGCCATTCCGTAAATTCAAAGCAATATGGCAAAAATAAAGTGTGAAACTGTATACAAATATATTGTCTCTAAATAAAATATTTGCACTTTTCTTTTATCTAAGACGTTTTATCACTGGAACTGTTAAGTATTCCGTAAACTTGAGAGGCGTGTATGGCGCGTAAAACGTTGCAGTATTATACCTTTTGTTACTGTACTTGTACATACATTGACGTATTCAAAATTTAGCGCAATTACTAGGCATTGAGCGGTTGGCGTAATCATGAATTAGTGTTACATGGATTATATTTATTTATGATTTATTAACGGTATTCATGAATTAGCGCATTGCTGTTCGCACCAAAGCCCCTAAAATATGAAGCCCGCTTATTTTAGTACACATACAGTATTTTTATTCAACAAATTCATTATTCTTATTCTAAAACATATTATTCCTATTCCATAAAATGTGATTCCTATCCGATAATTTGTCATTTCTATTCGATAAATTGTTATTCCTATTGGAAGAAATATTATTCCCATTCTCAAAATGTATCAATCATATTCGATAAAAAAGTGTGTTTCCTATTCGATAACAGTCATTCATATTCGAAAACATGCTATTCCTATTCGATAATTTTGTCATTCTTATTCCAATCATATGTGATCTATATGCAATTAACTTGTTGTTCCTATTCGAAAACATACGATTCCTATTTGATGGTCTTGTTATTAATTTATTATTCCTATGCGATTGTTTCTTATTCTTATTCAATAATTACATTCTGGGTAACGTGACAGAAAATAAAACTGGTTGTAAACTGATGTCTTATTGGTTTAAAAAGCTAAAGTAGGTCTTGGCGGGAATCCCTGGACAGTTGCAGGAGGGTTAGATAGGAATTAAATATAATTAAAATGTCAACAACATCTAATAAAAATTATTTACCTATGGCTCAATAGTGACGGTCAGTCAATTCCTGTGCATAAGCGAGCCTCCAATGAGCAGGTCGCTCGCGTGGCGCAGTGATTAGAGCGTCTGCTCTAGAGTCGCGGAATAAGGAGTTGATCTTTACGTCGCGGGTTCGAATCCCGATGCGGGACGTGGAGACACGTCCTTCGGATGAGACCGTATAAACCGAGGTCCTGTCGCAGTAGATGCTGGCACGAAAAAGATCCCTCACTGCACAAATGGCACTAAGTACCGAGTATAGGTCAAAATTTGTAGTTCTCCACCTGCAAGTGGTGGCGTCTCCATATGAGTGAAAAATTTTGGAGAGGGACGTTAAACAACAATCAATCAATCAATTCAAAGAGCAGAGTCGTTACAATGGAACACATCATATTACCCAGAATGCAATTCATGAATAAGAATAAGAGAAAAAATCGCATAAGAATGATCAATTTATCGAATAAGAATAAGATTTTCTAATAGGAATTGTGTGTTTTTAAATAAGAATGATATTTTAAATATTTTTAGGAATAAAATGTTCATCGAATATAAATCATTTAATTATCGAATAAGAATGACAACATTATCGAATAGGAATGACAAAATTATCAAATAAGAGTCGCATTGTTTTCAAATATGGATAACTTATCGAATAGGAATGATAAATTATCGAAAAGAAATCACTTTTTTCGCAAAAGAATAACAATATTGAATAGGAATCACATTTTATCGAATAGGAATGATGTGTTTTAGAACAAGAATAATAATTGTTTTAATAGGAATAACAAAAAAGTTTAATAATGCAACGTATAACACGCCATAGGCGTGGGCATAACAAACTGAAAACAATTGAAACGGTCTTCAGTTGCAAAATAAATAAATAAATAAATAAATACTTTTATCCCAAGGTTGTGTTATTTCTTTTCCCTATGTACTTTAAACTTTCAAAGTCCTTTGAATATTAAATAATCAATGCTTTATTATAAACTTAATAAATGTACTCTTTCATTTTAAAATTACAATTCAGTTGTGACTTAAAAGACATCAGAGAATAGAATTGCTACAAACTACGTATAAACATGTATAGATAAATCCCAGTGCATTTTTCGCTGATATACCGACTCAAGATACACGGCATAGTACTTATAGTGAGCTAAAGGAGGATTTCAAAAATTAATTTAAGTTAATAGAATATAACTAGGAAGAACAAGTTTCTTCAAGATAACATCGAAAATTAAGCGATTTATAATTTTTTGCCAGGAAACAGGCTGTAAGTGATCATGCAGTGATATTTCTGTTACCAGGAAGTAAATGAGGCAGTTTTGACACTAGTCCATAAATGAGAAGATCAGAAAGTGGTTTCCAACTTTATGTAAGTTACACCTATTCCATTTGAGTGTGGATCTGTTTCCATTGTCACTCCAACCCTATATGTCTCTGTATTTGTGCTGTTGTCTAATTTCTCTATGGTCTTTCTTTTACAGGAACAATTTGAATGCATTGACTGAAAAATAAATTCCTGTTGTATGAAAAACGCTTTTATGGGAAGTAATGACCAAGGTAGAACCAAAATGAGAGAGAGAGAGAGAGAGAGAGAGAGAGAGAGAGAGAGACCTGCATTGAATCCAGTTTTCTTTGCAATACAGCACAGTCCTCCATCAAGCTCCTTGATTGATACGACTCTAATTTTCGCTGAATTTATAGTGTTTAAATATTATTGAATCTACATAATACGAATAAGTTGTATTGCAATGTACAGTATTTAAACTGTTCAAAAACTAACAAACCCTTACAAATAATAAAATTTCTCAAATTTTCTCAAAACACACACACACATACACACACACACATACACACACACACACAGAGAGAGAGAGAGAGAGAGAGAGAGAGAGAGAGAGAGAGAGAGAGAGAGAGAGAGAGAACCTGTACTGATTCCAGTTTTCTTCTCAGTCCTGCACACTCTTTTCTCAAGGTATCTGATTTCGAAGCATGTTTTTCTCGCTATCAAATTAATATTTTTAATGCAAAATCTTTTCAGAAACCATAAGCATCATTAGTTAATACATTAAAATTCCAAATATTTTTAAAATTAAATCTTGGAAATTCCTAGGAAAATAAAGGCCTATCGCCAATTTATACTAAATCATGTAAGAAATGGTACCTTGTGCTTCATAAATGCAGTCAAGTTGTAGATGACTGGATTAAGGGCGGAATTTATAGGGAGAACTATGACAATGATCCAGTCATAAACTTCACCAGACACACTGATACCTCCAAAGGTTAGCAGTCCTGTAAGAAAAATCCTAAAATGATCTAGTCATAGACCTCACCGGACACACTGATATCTCCAAAGGTTAGCAGTCCTGTAAGAAAAACCCTAAAATGATCTCTAAGACATATCTCTAAGACGTCACCGGACACACTGATCTCTCCAAAGGTCAGCAGTCCTGTAATTAAGAAAAATCCTAAAATGATCTCTAAGTCATAAACGTCACCGGACACACTGATATCTCCAAAGGTCAGCAGTCCTGTAAGATACTTTATAAAATTATGTTAATCAAATTGTAACAAAATCATCTTGAACAATAAACTAATTTGCATCTATTCAACAAAAGAAAGCATGCTAAAATCGTTATTTTTGGAATCATATTGATTCGTCAAAATAATTAACGAGGGATTTTGTCTTGTCATTTTCCAGATAATTTTAATAGTATTGTTCTTACCATTTCATAAGCATTTATCTGAGCCTCTGTTGTGCCTGCATTCTAACACAAGAGGGCAAGATGAAAAGTGTGGGCATCGCATGATAAACTGCTACTGCTTGTCTATAAAATTAGGGTCTTACTCACCTATGTAAGTCGATTTTGAACCCCTGTTGTGTCCTTATCCTAGCCCATGGACCATGATTTGATTTCGTTATCTTCACGTTTTTAATTTACAAAAAAATGTTTTATGTAAACCTTGTATGGATTTTAACATTTATGAACCAATCTAGAAGAAAAGATTATAGGTAATTATAAAACGTATAGAAGAAGACGTCCTATTAATTTGGCTTATTGTACTCTTGCTCTTCCAATGATGATTTGTGCGTATATTTCTTTTTTTTCTTTGAATCTCTCTTTTGATCCATTCCAAGCCCTAATATCCATACTTGAACGAATATTTTACTATAACAAATGATAGAGCTTTCAATTTTAATATATGTTTTAGATTATTTATTCTTGAGAATAGAATTTTTGAACAATTACATATTTTTCACAGATTTATGAACATGAACGCTTTGTTTGAAGAAATTTTAAATAAAAACTAAATCGATATTTTTCAAATCTGTGATTGACTTCATGTATGTAAAATCATAGATAGCAAAGTTATATATCTTTTTCAATAAATTCTTTTCTTATACTAGTATTATTTCTCGTCTTCGTCAATTTTATCTTTAGACAATGCTATCTTTATTGGTACATTTTCACACTTCATTGGCTGAAATCTAGCAAAGACTAGACAGAAAATGCTTTAAGAAAGCACAATCAAGCAGTGATCATGGAAAAAAATCCATTAAAACAAAACAAATTTAAAGCAACACAAACACTAGGGGCGGGATAATTTTCCATGGAAAAGTAAGCATACCCTTATTCCCCCGTCAACTGGTCACACAGCCGTGAGCCCTTTCTATTGATCAGACAAAAACAATTGTAGACAATCATATCATTGATTGAAAGACTTACTTTTGCTGATGTCAGGTGAGAGTTATATAAGCCTCAGGTCAATAACATCAACAAAAACCTTTATAAATCCAAATCATGGCAATCAGGTTGTGCCAAATCAACCAAGGATGTCAATGACATGTTCTAATGGATTAAAGTTAACAGGAGTTGGTGTTTTCAATTGCAAAGAAGACACAATCTTTCTTTTCAAATCATTTGAATTCCGTACTCGAAAGAATACAAGTTTAGATAGAAAAAATGTCAACGAACATCAATAGAATACATGAAATATTAAAAGACAAAAACACTAAATGACATGGACATACCTACCACGAACAAACTTAGCTCAGAAATACTTGTACTTTATCTTTCAGCACATGTGAGCTGATGGGATTTGAAACTACACTTTAATTATTTTTAAGTAATGAACATACATAAAACACTTCATGAATGCATTAAAGGTTACCAACCTATCGTTCCAACGGGGATCCAACAACATATGTCTGTGAAAACTATCGCAGCCAAACTCTTAGTCAGATTTAACTCCCTTTTCCTCGATCTAGAACAGGTCACATTTCTTCCGACTGTTATCACCTCATAAAAAATTGCAATCTGTCCGATAAAAATTCCCATGAAGAGAAGGAAGTTCAAGCCGATGAAAACCGCCATGGAGTACTGCCATCCCGATTTTTTGACAACAGATAGCGGTAAGGATATGCAAATTCCAGAACGTGCATAGTATCCTTCGAAGAATTTAGACTGCATAGGGATAATTGGCAATATGCTTAGAAATAAGGAAATAAACCAGGAACACATGGACAGGATAATGGCTCTACTTCTAGTAAGGCCTTTTCCCGAGAAAGGAAATTTTATGGCGATGAATCTATCCAATGTAATTAAAAAGACAAGAAATGTTGATGTTTCACTAGACAGAGTAGCAAGTATTCCAGCAATGGTACAAAAATAACTGTTCCTCCAAGAATAGTCTTCTAGTCCGTAACGTCCATTATACACGAGGTTTGCTATTGCTATGATAAAAAGGTAAACACCCATTAAAAAGTCAGCCCAGTTTAAGTTAGTCGTTAAAATAAAATGTGCCTGGGCAGACTGTCTTTTCAGGTAAACCATCTTATACCAAAACACAAAAAAGTTTCCAAAAGCTGCAAACAATGCGATGTACCATATTCCAACATTTAGAATGGGCACAGCTATTAAGTTATTGCAAGAAGAAATCATATTTTCAGGAGCTACGCACTTTATATCGTAAACATTTCTTGGCTTGGCACAACAAAGGGAGAAAAAATCTACCTGCATCAATATGAGGCTAGACAAACCGTCAAACATTCCTTCCGATACCTGAAAATCATTATTTTGGAGATACAAGTATCTCAGTTCTTCAAGATTTCGGAAATATCTTCCTTTTAAAAATGTTATCTTATTGCTTGATAAATCTAACAACACAAGACTCTGTAGAGCGTAAAACGACTCCAGTTCTATTGTTCTAATAAGGTTTCTTTGTAAATAAAGATACTGCAGGTTTTCCAGATTTTGAAAGAACGTTTCTTTAATAGTCTGTAGGAAATTATTTGATAGATCTAGGAAACGCAATTTGACAAGATCTGCAAACGTTTCGTCATGTATCCAGGATATGTTGTTGGACTTTAAATCTATGTAGAGGAGGTTGAAAAAATAAGCGAAGTCATTCTGCTGTAGATAGGTTATTTTGTTGAATGACATGTTAATTGTTTTTAGAGACATAATACGTGTCACAAAAACCGGTTTGACTATCCTCTCCAATTGGTTATTGCTTATCAGTAATGTGTGTGTTCGATCGTTCACCGAGAACGACTTAAGTTTGTTGTGGCTTAAATCTACATGATTACTTTTAACATCAATGACGGAGAGGGTTTGGAATATGTTGCAGTTCCTTAGGACAAGTATGCTATGTGAGTTTATTATTGCATAGGACTGTGGTTGATATATAACTGTCGCACCGGAAAGAATGTTACCTTCAAAGTTCACGTAAGGCAGGTAAAGAAAAACTGAGGCATTAAACATACGGAGGTTTCCAATCAAATGTAAATACACAGAATTCGTATAAAATGAAATTGAATTTGCTTTCAAATTCTTGAACTGTATGAAATTTACCATTTTGTCGGGTATGTTTAGAGTTTCAATGGTAGAATCGGAGACAGTAAGTTTTTCTATTTTGATATTATCCGTGATGTTGAAAGAGCGTATTCGGGAGAAAGAAATGTCAAAATGATAAATCCCTCTTCCTATTTCTAAAACATCCAGTGCACCACAGGTCATTTCTGATAATTGGACAAAGTAAATATAGGTAGAAGGAGTAGATCTTTTACAGAGGCGGGTTATTCCAGCACATAAACAAGATGTTGGACAGAAAGAAACACAGGTAATATTGTTTTCAGGAGGACAATAAGGGCAAATTGAAAAGACATCAACCGATGCTGGTTCTAAAGAAATGTCTTTTGTCCGACTGCTCACTGTTCCCGATTCACCTAAAAAAATAAAAATTTATTCATAAACTATTATTCTACATATGAGGGATTTTGTGTAATGAAATAATGTTAGGGAACCTCTTCATTTCTAAAAGTGATAGACCCAAAGCCCCATATTTTGGTTAGAAGGTACATGTATTTTTATTCGTAAATAGAGCAATGGAGAGGCTTCTTTACCTACGGGTAAATTTACACTTTTTAGATGTAAACTAAAAAAAAAAATCAATCAATTTTCATTTTAACTTGAATAAATCGAGAAACAATGACGATTTCTTCTCGACTCGGGTCCCGACCCAACCGGCATGGCAATGATGTTGTTAGACTTTTTTTCATTTTTTTTGCATTTAAGGATTTTTTGAGATTGAAAACAATCAAAATGACAAAAAAAATCGACATTTGAACGACAAAACACTATTAGTAAGGAGGTAATGTGAAGTATTGCTGTCGGTGTTACATGAATGCAGACACTTATCACTGTTTCAGGTGTTTTAGAAATATGTTGACAAATTGATGCTTCAGTATTTAAAAAAATCAAAACATTTATGTTACATTGATAATTATTTCTATGCTATTTCTATTTGTAGTTGAGTAAAGAATGGTATTGTGAAGGGAATCTGTTGATGAATGTTTTCAACTGAAGAATAATGGAGCTCTTTGATAATACAGAGACAAATGAGTGACGTCACAGTCGGACTTAATTGGGATATAGAAAATCAATAAATAAGATGAACAGGATATCAATATCAACTTTTTATGAAATAAAAAAGAGCAATGCCCATGGTCCACAACGCTCAACTGAGTCACTTTGACCCTGCTGTTCTTCAGAACAATAGCCCCACCCTACAACCGGCGGTCATGATTTTAACAAACTTAAATCTAAACAAATTGAGAATACCTGCGTAATTATATAACTAATAAAGGCCCTTTTCTTTACAAGAAGTAATTTCAACATTTTCCTACATATTACAATGAAATATTTTGATACCCTATTGTGACCCAATCCTTCTGCACCATGTTTTGAACAAACTAAAATCTACAAATCTGAGGATACATACACAATAATATGACTAATCATGACTTCTGTCATCCTTGAGAAGATTTTAAAACGAAATTTCCTCCATAATCTCATATAAATCTTTGATCTCCTACTGTTTCCCTAACCCACCCCCCTGTGGCCATGGATTCAACAAACTTGAACCTACACTACCTGTGAATGCTTGCATATCACTAATCATGACCCTACTGTTCTAGGAAGAGTTTTAAAGATTTTTCCTTTGTATTCCAATGCTAAACTTTTGCCGTCTATTGTGGCCCCATTCTACCACCTAAGGCCATGATTTGAACAAACTTGAATCGATCTTTACGATGTCAAAAGTCTTATCTTTTCTGGCCAAGTGATTTTTGAGTCAAGATTTTTGTAAGATACCAACCCTATTTTTCCTTTCTCTTGACTATTTCCCTGTCAAAAGGGAGTGATTCTTCATTGAACAAATTTGAATGCCATTTATCCAATGATACGTTATGGTAGGTTTGGTAGAAATTGACCCAGTGGTTCTCGAGAACAAGTCGAAAATGAGAAAAGTTTTACAGAGGAACAGACAGACACACGGGCGCAGGACAAATGTGATCAGAAAACTCACTTGAGCTTTCAGCTCAGTTGAGCTAATACTAATGTGAAATACTTCATATACCTATAATTAGAGACACTTATAACAAACTATATCCACATGTAAAACATTTAACGTGTTTGCATAAACCCCAAAGTAGAAAAGGAAGAACAATAGTTATTAACCAATTAATTTACTTGACACGTAAATTTAAAATCTAAAACGTCTTACATGTCTCTTCGTCCGACATATCTTTGCAGTCCTTAAGGGAATTGCATACAAGACTTGGTAAAATGCATTCTCCACTGGAGCAGCGAAACATTTCGAGAGGGCAACTTCCTGAACAAAACGCAAGTATCAGTGCTGCGATAAAGTATGGTGCTTTCGTAATATAAATTTTTTAATCAATATTATTGATCATCATTATCAGCATTTCAATAAGTAAACATAAATAAACTGCTTGCTTTTGAAGTAAACGTTGACCCGAAACCATAGTCTACAGTAAAATGAACTCACCATTGCATATTCCTTCTGTGACACTGATATTGTCTAAATGTATCACATTGTTCCCTTTAAATCTGAACCACACTCTGAACATTATCTAGAAATATCGTATATATATCATTGATGATTTTTATTACTACATGTAACACTAACCTTTGAAAAAGAGTAGAGATGTATATTTTTTCCTGATGAAGGAACTTTACGACAAGTGGATGTGTAAATAGATAACCAAAGTTATACTCAAGGCAATGTAAAAAACAGTCATCTCAGATACTCTCATCTCGTTGCAGTTTACATGAACATGGATTAAACAGAATATCTTTATAAATGAAAACAGTTTATTATACTCACCCTAAAATTGGGAATGAGTGGAAGATCCACAGATTGTGTACCACTAATCCACTCCTCTGAGCTGTTTGTCAACCAACGGCTGCCGTGTTCCATCAGGAATTTGTCGTTCCTGCTTTGAGTTAGTATTTCCATATAAGACACAATGAGGACAGAATGACCCTTTATGGCATAAGAATAACGCAGGCATCTGTACAGGAAAAAAGCTGGCAGTTCCCCACTTAATACGTAGGAAGTATAGAAAGTCCTATACTTATTACTTTCAGGGCGCCCAACGTTCCGGTTACTGGAGGTCAGAACAAACCCACTTAGTCCAAGAAGACCTAGGAGAAACCAAAAAAATGCCGGAATTTCCTGAGAAATAGAGAAGCAGCTTTAAATTTTGAATGAAAAATAAAACACAGGGGTAAGTTACGATTTGCCAATTGAAAAAACATTTTACCTTTGACATTGCCGTGTTGCCATTTTTCGTGCAATCTATGTCTTGAAAATGGATCAGCATGCTTAAATCCAAGGTTTACGTCACATGTGTCTTGGAGGTCGGTAGAGGTGGGGAGATGCGGACAAAGGTTCCAGTACTGATTGCTGCCTACCGGGGAGGAAAAATTTCTGCCTGTTGTCCAACCACACATGCTTTGCTCAAAGTCACAATCAACTGCAGATACACAATGTCTTAAATAAGCTTTTTAAAACCTTTTTCTTTAAAACTTATAGTTCCCTTTCCAAAGAGGAAATTCTTCAAAATCCTATGTCAGTTTTAAATATTTTTAATATTCTCAACAATCAGATTGAATTTTATACTGGATTCGTAATTACATAAAAATCCTGGCAAACAAAGATACATATATTAGCAAATGTTCTACCAAGTATCTTTCTTTACTTCTCACTAAAATATGAACAGCACTGAAGGAGAAACTTCAGGAGTACTGTACAACAATATATTCGAGAATTGGTGTAAATCATATTTGGATACTTAAAAAAATCCAAGGAACTTTCAGAAAATTTGAAATTACACAATTTTACCAAAATCAATAACACCAAAAAAGTACGACTTTTCAAACCTTTATACAACCATTCCCCACGATATATTAAAGTCCAAGCTTTTTGACATCATTGACAGTTGCTTTTTTCAATTAAAAAAAAGGAACTCGTAAATTTTTTTTACCTTTTCGTTTGGCATATGCAAAACTTAAAAAGATGCTTGAGTTTCTGATTGACAATATCTATGTAGTTTTTGGAGATCGTCTTTCAACAATCTGTCGGAATTCCCTCGGATACTAGTTGTGCCTCCTTATTAGCAGACCTATTTTTGTATTCATATGAAGCAGAATTTATTTAAAACCTTCTACGTGAGAAGAAGTCTCTTGCTGTGGCCCTCAATTCAGCATTTAGAGACATCGGCGACGTTTTATCAATAAACAATATTAATTTTCATTCCTACGTTTATTCGATATCCCTTTAACTTCAAATAAAAGATATTAAAAAGTCTGAGACTATCGTTTCATATTTGGATATTTTACTAGAAAAAAGACGTTAATGTTAACCTTACAACAAAACTTTATGATAAACGTAATGACTTCAACTTTTCTATCGTCAACTTATCTTATTTATGTAGCAATATACCATTATCACCTGCATATGGAGTTTATGTCTCCCAGTTAATATGATACGCAAAAGCATGCTTTACGTATGAACAATTTCTTATACGAGGCAAAATATTGGCAAACAATTTGATGAAACAAAAATATCAACAGTATCGTTTATAGTTAACACTTCGCAAATTCTATGGGCGATGCAATGGCCTAGTCAGCAAATACAATCTGGCATTAAGTCGAACGTTGACTGCATGACGTTTTTCATACAAATTGTAAGGCCATTATTTTCACACTGAATTGTCTACGAATGTTTCCGTTTGTCCGATTATGACAAGGAGTACATGGCGGGTGTGACCGGTCGACAGAGGATGTTTACTCCTCCGTGGCACCTGATCCCTGAGATTTTAAGAGGTCCGTGTTTGCTCTGCTCCAAATTTGTATTGTTTCAATGGACTTTTGAGCTTGAATACTGTTCGTTATCTTCATACTTCATCCTAAAACACTAAAAGAAGTTTTAGAATCTAGCGAAGGTACGGTATATCAAATTCACTTCAGTTGACTGGAATGTTACACGTATAAAAAACGTAATTTTGAAGAATTTGCATCCTCCGAAAGAAAGTCGAAGCTAGATTATCGGATGTGGAACATAAGCCAGGTTCTTCTAAAATGCAGTTGTAACAATGAGCCCTGTAAATGAATTCCACCTCTATTTTTAAGCTAGAGTTAAGATGTTTACGCATCATGGTCATGCACTTTTTACGAGTTTATTTGCTCTAATTTCTGTTACTTTGGTCATTTTATGATGCAAAAGCCATCTACCAGTTAATGATGAATATTACAAGAATTTCATGAGATAACTTTCCTAACTGCCCGATTACCCCCTACTTTACTTTATATCAAAATGTTCCTCCAGACATTAAATTTTCTTTAAATAATCTGAGATGAGGAATTTTGCAATACAAGTTTATGGAGAATTTGTTGATAACTTAGCAAAAGTAGAAAATAATCAGTCATGCATATACAGTGTAATTTTGATTTTTTTTAAGAACTCCACCTATTGTTTCTGAATTTGCAGCCACTGGTCATCTACTTGAACTACGTCTTACAAGACTGTCTTTAAAAATTGAGTTTGCTCTTTTTCAAGCACATACACAGACAATTCAATTGTAATAAACCAAAATTTCACAAGTCTGACTTCACCAGAGATGAGAATTATATGGGCAGATTAAAATGATCTTCGCCAAAATGGACAATGACATTCTTTTTTTTTTTTTTTTTCATTTTTATGTTCCAATCAATAATCGTTTGATGAAGTTCGAGTTTGAGGAACCTGGTTGTACAAGAAACACTATATATTTGTGAAAAATAGGGAAAAAAGAACATTTCTCTACAAAACTGTATACTGCATGTGTACAATTTTACACATGATTTTTAATAAATAAATAATTTTTATGAGACAACGTTTAAATCTTTGGCCTGCTAGTGTTTGAAATCCCAATTGATACAAAAAATAGAAGTAATAGAAAAATGGGAGAAAGGGAAACATTTATGTGCACTTGAGGCACAAAACAAAATCGTACAAAATTGAGCATCCAAGTTTGCCAGACTATACATATAAATTCCAGTAGTTGTATAAAGTCTTTTTACATGTGTATGTGACATATCCTGAAATCGTCCGGATGAAGTTAGAAACTGCTTGGGTAATCAGAAGCTTTTAGTTGATATATGTATATTAAAGATGATTTGATATGGCTAGAATAAGGTAACAGCAGAACAAACTTGCCAAGTGAGGAAGATGCTGAAAATTGAAAGGTAAGGGATGTTTCCACGGCCATCAATAAAATTCCGAGGACACAGCAACTATCCAACACCATAGTAAGAGATATTAACTGAAAAAAGAAAACATTAGAACACAATAAAAGAATTAAAAGCAGAATTTGAAATTTAAGATCGAATTTTATTGGTCATGCTTAATTAGTATACATTTAAGGATATCCGATACTCAGTCAGGAAGGATAACTCTTTAAATTATTATTTTATTAAAAAGGTCTTAAAATGAAGCTTGAAATTGAGATATTTTTTGCAACAATTTTCATTTTATGCATCTCAATATGATTCAAGGTTCTTTGAATTCTTAGAAACAGTCTTGTAAAAAGTTGACATTAATTTTGTACCCCATAAAAGAATTCATTTTTTAGAGAAATGGAATTTTTTTAAGGTATGTCACTCGTCTAGCATTAAACACCAATGCTTATTAGCATGATATGAAATAAGATATAATATGTGATCTCTAGCAATGATAGCACAAGCTTTTTACATTATGTATTATATAAAAATTGAAGTAAAGAGAAGAACTAAACTACACTCAAGTATCAAAAAGATGCAATTTTCTCCAAATGCCTGAATACTTATATTTTTCTATCCTAAATTATATTTGTTGATCAATTTTCAATTAGAAAATGCATAGCTGGTGTTTTTATTCGCATTTCCTGAAAATATATTTGAGATTTGATCATTTTCCCTATATACGAGGGTTATCCCAGTAAAACGCGAACTTTTTGAATATTTCAGAAACTATTCGACAAAAACTAATAAATTTTTGCACATTGTTGGAAAATGATATTTTCGGTATTTTGACAACATATTTTAGGCTTGTGATGTCAGTATATAAAAACAGCATTTAAAGGGTGTTAAATATCGGTGGTCGGCGCACGGCAATTTTTTTTGACTTTTATAAGTAGCATTGTCAATGAAGTTTTCTTTATTACCAGGCTGTACGGAAATATAATGTCACAAAATTTACCTCCAAAAATACTCTATGACCTGGTGTACTCGTGTATTAAAATTCTTTAATTTGACATCATTAATGACAAATATATGACGTTGTATGCCAAAACACTTTTAATTTGATATTGCCAAAAATGGTGACGTTTGGCGATGATGCGGAGCACCAAATTATTAAGCAGTACTGTGTTGAGCGGGATATGACTCCTGTCCATACGATAAAAGAGATTTTAACGATGGAAAGACAGAAACATAAATATGAGACACAGGCTAATCCCTAGTTGAAGAGGTTTGAGGATGGTTTGACTGGTTATGCGATAGAAGAGGTGTTTTTTTAGACCAACAAAAAAGAAGAAAACTGAAAGTCAGGAGCTGGACGTCATATGTCTAAGTGAAGGCCGCTGTTAAACAATGCGAACTGTTAGGTTTAATATCGGGATTGAGGATAAAAGAAAATTAAATACAGTGCCAAATTTATGCTTAATGAATTTAAACGAATTTTATCAGAAGCACATTTCCAGAACAAATTCACAAACGCCACGAGCTACGTTTTGACGTCGTCAGTGTTGCACCGACATCTGATTTGTAAGATTCGTTTACCTGAGAGGAAAAAGTTATTTATAGTGATATTTCATTGAAATTTTCAAGCATTATTCAAAAAATGCTGATCATGATGTATGCCAATTTTTAACTTTATAGTGTTTGTGAAACAAAAGATATTGAAAATGTTCGCGTATTTCTGGGACAACCCTCGTATATATATATATATATATATATATATATATATATATATATATATATATATATATATATATATATATATATATATATATATATATATATATATATTTACATTTGCAAATATTTTTCTTAGATGAACCTATAGAAGAGAAAATATGTTCAATTCTGTATGAACTTATTAGGGGGTCAGAGGTCATGGCGTGACCGAATCACACAGCGAGACGATATCTTGTCTACATATTTCTGTCACAGTGACACTGGTTTCGGAACTTCTGAACCGTCAAAGCGATGAAAAAGATAAAATTATTGAAACATATATTTTTTTTTCGTTCAACAAATGATCGTTAGATCTTTCTTCGGTGTGAAGAATGTTTCTAATTAGCCTAAAATCACGCTTACCTCTTTAACCCGAAATTCCTTTGAAGGTATGTAAACTGAAGACGATAGCACCGCTTTTGACTTTATATATAAAGAACTCGTACAATAATAGTAAGATAATTCCCAGTAGCGATCATTGTTTTTTCATTATGAACAGATATTTCCTGAACTGGACTGCTAAACATCAATGTAAGTATTCAAATGTTGGAGCGAGGCGAACTCTCAAGACCAAACAACTTCTAGGTCATTGCGCGTCACAACATAGCAATACGGCGGGCCGTTCGTGTAATAAATGCAGTCCTATTCAGAATATTCGTCTCAAATGTAAATAAAAGTAATAAACAACAATGTTAAAAAGTTCACTGGGAAATGAACTTGGTTGGTACGTGATCAAATCTTCTGAGAAGCCCTTCGGGCTTCACAGGATTTGATCACGTGACCAACCAAGTTCATTTCCCAGAGAACTTTTTAACATTGTTGTTTATTTCTTAATTATATATATATATATATATATATATATATATATATATATATATATATATATATATATATATATATATATATATATATATATATATATATATATATATATATATGTATGTATGTATGTATGTATATATATATATATATATATATAATAGGATTAACTATAAACTTTGAAGAAATACCAGTGGTAAATTCACGTTACTATGTGAAATCAGAGACATTTTTGTGAGCATTTTCCATCACTTAAAAGCTGATTTTCAGAACCTGATGATCGGATTACCTTAAAATGATGACGTGAAAAAATAAATAAATAATTTTAAAAAATCGTGTCATTTTACTGAAAGCGTCTTTTGAGCACAAAATGAAAGTCATCACAGTGACATACAATGTAACACTTACCAGTATTTCGAATCCCAAAAGGAAAAACTATATATTTATAAAAATATATATACACAAAAGAGTTCAAGCTAATATTCAGTAAGTACTATAAGATCAAGTCAGAAAATATACCTACAGGTCATTCCATTGTGACAAATACATATAAATTCTGTACCAGCACCACTGTTAACCTAAGACTGATCCCAACATTTGATTACCTTCGTTGGACACAGAGTGTATGCACATAGGAACCTTCATTATCCAATTTCCAATGTGCATCGTTATCTGCTCTGATAATTGTAGGGATATGGCCTCCGATAATTAGAAATAATTAGAAATACTTTCTATACTAATAGACATTTTTCCCACCGCAGTTTCCTCGGACCTCCTCTTCGTCGCTGGACGAAGAGAAATATGAGAATTAAATATTTGGGTTCCATGCATGCACTGCCCGTCACCTATATATGTATTCTCTTATGATAAAATAGCAGTGACTATATTCTACAATTAAAGGTTACAGGAAATATCCCCCACCAATAATTTTGCCAGAATATATACAATCTACGATAGAAAACAATGCTGATTTTATGTAATTTCGTCAGTATATACTATATTATAGAAAACAAAGCTAAATAAAACGGTTGTTCCCATCAAAAATAACGTCTGATTATATCCTAACTCTTTAAAATTGTCATGAGGAGGGTTCAAAGTAAGCAAATTTTTGTCATTTGTTGGGTTTTTACAAGCAATGAGACTGTCATAATTGAATTGCTCTTAAATTAAAGGAACAGATGAAGATCGTGAAGTTCAACTGCATTTATTAGTAAAATGTTCTTGAAAAATAATAATAATTTTCCTATCCATAAACAAATTTATGTGACTCTATATTATCTTTGTCTAGTATCTTTCTTTAATGTTATAGGTAATAGGTTTTTTTTTTTATTAATTAATTAAGTTAATCTGGTGATGAGCATAAGTCCTGTCGTGTCTGTTTTTGTATGAGATAGGTATCTTTATACCCCAGGTTTCTTCTCAATAAATAGCATTTATTGATTATATATATGATTATATCAATCAAACAATAAATGTTTTAAAAGTTTTCAAATTTTTAATGAATATTTTTACAAATGTCGGGTTCTAAAATGCAAAAGCCTGTTGTAATTTAAATACAGTAAAATCATCAATTAGACCTCCTGATAGTTTTTTGTTCCTGGAGTAAACAGCTGTTCTGTATTTAGTAAGACACTGCTTCTGGCGTTGATTATTGCTGAGAATCAGTTAACTTTTATCATCATCCGATTAGACGCCTTTATGATGACCACCCATACAACAGCTGTAGGGTGACCAAAATACAGCATCTCCTTCAATTCAATCATATCGTTCTTCTTGTTTTCACAGCGAGATTGCCAATTTGGTCAGCACTGGATGGTACACCATCAATGAAAGTCAGGTACAGGTATATGCATGCATGAATTCCTAACTACAATCAAGCTTGCAAACTTGTTTTTCTTATCAGAAAAACAGTTATCATCTTTTCATGCGAATAGTTCGCGAATTGACCAAAAATTTCGCACAACAATGAAAAATTTTGCGTTCAATATAGTAACTAATAAAAAATTCTACATTGTTGTGACTCGTAAGATCTAGCAATCATCACGAATCTATCATCCGTCTATCCATGGCGTTAAAAAAGTGCTCAGCAAAAAAAATTGTGCTCTGTTAAATTTGGTTTAACAAAAATAATGTAAAAATAAAAGAAGAAAGTTTTGAATTGTTGATTTTTTTTTTAAAAAAACCTGTGAACGAAGTTTAAAATGAAATTAGTTTCTTTCTTCCTTTTTTAAAACTACATAACCATTCAGGTACATGTACCTCATGTACCTTAATAAAAAATTCTGTTTTGGGGGGAGGGTGTTTTTGAAATATTTATTGAAGTATATTTTATGCTGTAGTTTCAAATTATAATACTAGCAACGTACATTATACATAATAAATAATAAGGTAAATGTAGAAAGATAGACCTTTTCTGCATTCACCAAGAATCGGTTGTAGCGCGAGCTGTTTGTCTTCTCAATCACCACCATTGCGCAATCGCAGAAGGAAGTTGAGAGAATATTTATTTGTTTACTTTTTTATTTGATAGATGTGAAGTTTAGAAGTATAAGTAAAAAGAATGGGTCTATTTGGGAAAGAGAAAAAAGAAAACCCAAAGGAAATGGTAAGTATTTATTTTGAATTCTGTTTATAGACTGACATTTATCAATGATAATGTTAACTGTAATTTCCTCTGTTGTTGTAAAGATTGTCTCTTGTTTTACAACGGAATGAACTGGGAGGAAGATCGAAATGTTAGTGTATGCCTTGTAAAGTCCAGGACTTCCTTGTAAAAATGTAAGGGTGTTTCTGACATGGATCGGACACCCGCTTATTTTTAGACATGATAGGGCTGAATACATGAATACCGTGTTTACTGTTTTGGAATTATTTGGAAAGGAAGAAAACTTTTTTAAATGGATAACTGTTTCCTATGACATTTAACTGTGATGATGTATTACTGTGAATATATTATGTTCAATGATGTTCAATGATATTTTGAATTCTTTTTAATGTAGTACCGACCCCAAAACAAATATTTTAAAGGTCTTCAGTGGGATAGATTTGTTACACAAATAATTTATGCCCTAATATGGCGTCATCCATGGTGTGAAATGGAAATCTGTATCGGGACTTGGCTTTGCCTAGCCCAATACAGATTTCCTTTCACACACAGGATGACTTCATACTAGGTCACAACCTAACTGTGTAACTAATAATATGGATTATGGACCATGGATACAGTGTTTGCAACTCACTGCAAAATTAGCCAGACATGCAGGGCTGACTGCTAGTAAAAGTTGTCAGCCCTAGCTGCCAAAGATCTACTAGCCCGAGAAAATAATTGTCTTTTATAAATTTGTTTTTAACGATTATGAGATTGAAACCAGGTCACCATAACTTTGAACCAGAATCTATAGACTGATGAATTCTTCCTCTTGGCTTAATTTTTACACTTTGCTACCGATACTTTTAGTTGATATGAAAGATATGAATTTTAATTATCGAAAATTTTAACATGTCCAGCCAGGCGTCAATACAACCAGAATTCAATGGAATTGTTCGTCCATTGTAAAATTTGTGCATCTCGGGCGGTCGGGCGCATGGTTATTTCAAACACTGCATGGATATCATCCCGGAAAGCTCAGGGGTTAAAGAACCTGACTAGTTATACAGGGGTAGCCCAGGGGTTAAAGAACCTGACTAGTTATACTGGGGTAGCTCAGGGGTTAAAGAACCTGACTAGTAAAACAGGGGTCATAGTTTCAATTCAGTTGGAGGGAGCTTATGTGATTCTATCAGCATCAGTGTCAAAGTCAGCATCCCATGTTAAAGTTTTTGGTGCAGTTTTCTTTTTAAGTATTTCTGTGCCCTACATTAATCAGAGATGCATGGAAGATGCTTCTAGCTACATTAATCAGAGATGCATGGAAGATGCTTCTAGCATGTTTCAATGTACCAGTCAAGGATTCAGATGCTGAAATTTCAGCTAAAGAAAGTTGGGGCAGGTAAAAGTTTTTGGTACAGGTTAAAGTTTTTGGAGCAGGTTCATTCTAAAGTAACTTTAAGTCCTATTTTGACCATACTTGCATGGATGATACATCTAAGGATGCACAGTACCAGGCTTGCTTTCAGATCCTGGATCTGACCTACATTTTCTGGATGATGGAACAGGTTAATGTTTTTGGAGGAGGTTCATTCTAAAGTAACTATAAGCCCTCTGTTGACCAAACTTATATGGATGATACATCTAAGGATGCACACTACTGCACTTGCTTGGGATGCTGGATCTGACCTACATTTTTGGGATGAGTGACCAGGTTGAAGGTTTTGGAGCAGGTTCATTCTAAAGTAACTATTTGCCTTACCTTGACCAAGCTTGCATGATTGATACATCTAAGGTTGCACATTACTGTACTTGCTCTTCAGATGCTAGATTTGACCTACATTTTTCAGATGAGGGACCAGGTTAAAGTTTTTGGAGCAAGCTCTTAAGTAACTATTTGCCGTACCTTGACCGATAATCTAAGGATGCACACTACTGGACTTGCTTCAGATGCTGGATTAGGCCTACATTTTCCAAATGAATGATTAGGTTAAAGTTTTTGGAGCAGGTCCATTACCAAGAAACTATAAGGCCTATCTGAACCAACTTGCATGGATTATCCATCAAGGGATGAACACTCTCAAACTTGCTTCAGATGCTGGATTTGAATTACATTTTCTGGATTAGTGACTAGTTTGAAGTTTTTGGATAAGTTCATTCTTAAGTAACTGCAAGCCCCATCAGATCAAAATTGCATAAATGTTGCATCTTGGGATGTACACTACTATATGTACATTATTACTGGTAGTTAAGTGTGGGACTTTGCCTTACTTAAAGACAACATTCATTGAGGTGAGCTATGTAATCTCTGATTACCTATGTTTATTACTTGCAAGGACATGTAATCAGACTCATCATCAAATTCAGAACATCTTGTTAACAATGCATAATCTTTGTAACAAGAAGTTCATAAAATGATGTTGCATGCTAAAATTCTCAGGATTTTGAGAAATTTTCCTAAAAATGATTACCAATAGGCATTATGATTATTAAAAGCATAACAATAACTGGAAGGTAGCACAAGGACCATGGCAATAAACACAACATTACCCAGCATCTGAACTCTTAAGAGATGGTTTTCAATCTGCCTATTTCAGTATTTGGTCTATCAATTCTTCACTATCTCATAAGATGTTGCACAAGAATGCTTGTGTCTTACTTGGATGTGTTGCACATGTATTGCTTTAATTTTAAAAAGAGGCAATGTTGCAAATTACATTTTCAGTTGTTGCATAATAGAGGAGGAGTAAATTCTGCTAAGTTTTTTCATGTTAATTACCCTTATTTTAGCTAATTTTTTTTATTACTTATATCTGTACATATAAGCAGATGATATGTCCCATTTCTGAATCACCACTGGATTTTAAAAATTTTCATTCTCTTTGACAGGTGAATCAGTGGACCCACAATTTGAGGAAGGAAGGGTACAACATAGATAGACAGATAAGAGGTTAGTCTATAGAATGTCAGACATGTCAATCCATTAGAGGTTAAACTACAGAGAGTCAGGCATGTGTAAAAAAGGAAAGGAGGAAATGTATGGCTGGACCGGGAATCAAACCTGGGACCCCTGCATGACTAGTCGGTTGCTCTAGACTACCGACCGAGCTACCCGGGCCAAAACATTACACATGTCAATCCATTAGAGGTTAAACTATAGAGAGTCGGACATGTCAATCCATTCTGTTATTTCTCAATCTCAAGTTAAATATTTTATAGATTATTATTCAAACACAAAAGTACATGTGGATAAATCAACATATGATAATGAACATGGCAGTTTTGATGCTGATGATATACAGTGAAATCTGTCTAATCCAACACCTGGGCAATCTGTTTCACTGTGAATTCTGACTCTTATTTTCATTCCCATTTTACTATTTCCATGTTCATTACACTGTAATCCAACATCCTGTCTATTCTGATATTTTGTCTCCCAGTGCATGTCAGATTAGACAGGTTTCCCTGTATTACCTGCTTTAGTAAACAAAGGCTATTACAACATTACAGTTGAACAGATTGTACAGTACATGATAATTTTATTAAACCCTTGAATTCTTATTATTATGTGCTTCGTAGGAATTCAGAGAGAAGAAGAAAAAGTTAAAAGATCTCTGAAGGAATCAGCTAAAAAAGGAGAGAAAGAATCTTGTAAAATCCTCGCCAAAGAAATCGTCAGATCACGTAAAGCTGTCAACAGACTCTACACATCCAAGGCACACATGAATTCAGTTCAAATGCAGATGAAAAATCAGCTAGGTAGGGCAATATAAAATTTCATATTTGCATTTTGAATTATCAAAGTTGTCTTATTGATTAATGTTGCATTAAAATGTTCAAGATACTTTGTTAAACTAATGTTTGCAAGGAATTGTACCTCCAATTAGCAATAGTTTGAGAAGATTGAGAAACAAGATCATTTCTGTAATTACAAGAATTTACAATGAAGTTTTTTTTAACTGTACAATTTACAATTTTTTATTCAAACTTGAATAATGACATCATTCAACATGGAGCTGATCTTTGGAGTAGTGAGTGAGCAGGTAGTGAAGGTTTTATTTGCTGTTTGATCTGTTCTGTTGACTGATGTCAGTGGAGTCTCTTTCCTCTCACCAATAAACAGGAATGAGGACTTTTTTACAGCCACAGTATAGATCTTCAATAAGTTCCACATTAAGTTCACCTGATCCAAAGGGAGATTTGGTGATCGAAGAGTGTTTTGTGTTCATCTGACATGTGTTAATATTTGTATATTTTCACATTAATCATTATCAACTTCTTCTCCAGAACCATTAGGCTAATTTAATTAAAATGTAACTTTACTCAAAGCATTCTTAGATGAAAGGGATTCAGATATTTTTAATGAAAAGCCCTGCTCCATTTAAAGGAGAGGTAATAAAGAAATAGTGGTTTGGTAGCATTATTTAAATCTCTTCTTCTCAAGAACCAATGTGTCAGAAGAGAGTAAAAAAAAAGTTATGTGAAGGCTTCCTTACATAGTTTAAATCTAAATTTTGTCAATTCTTGACCAATGTGGCTAGGGTGGGCCACAATAGGGGTTCAAATTTTTAAATAGGAACATATACAAGAAAAATGTTCTCAAGAAAAACTAGATAACAATTAGTGATATTGATATGCAAGTTCATTTCCTCTTTTAGTGTAAATTCAAGTTTATATTGCATGTCCCCTGGGGGAAGTCCTGAGGTGAACAAAAGTAAGAGTAGGATTTGTTTTATTGATAGTAATACATAGGAAAACTCTTTAAAAACATCTTCTCAATAACACCAGGTCTTTAGTTGAGGTATGGAAAAGCATCCTCATTTAGTGTGGAAATCATGATGTACAAGAGTGGGACCAAAATAGGGGGTCAACATTTGACATGGGGATATTCAGGAAAAAAATCTGTAAAAGTTTCTCAAGAACTAGTACAATACATTGTAGTTAACATCCCCATGTCATTTAAGTGTATGCATGATGCAATTGTTACTTGTAGGGCAAGGACAGGGTCATAACTTGGGAACAAATTTTATACAAATGTATATGACAAGAAAAAATGGCTGCAGTTATTATAATGGATATACTCTTGTGAGCATTATAGCCCATGGGGCTCTAGTTAGATCTTAGTAAAAAATGATTTGAATAAATGTGCAACATACAGAGTCATGAATCAACAAAAGATGTTAAATGTAATTTTGCTATCAATGATTATTTTTGGATATTGTAGCAACCTTAAGGATAGCAGGTGCCCTGGAGAAGAGTACAGAGGTGATGAAGTCCATGCAGGCTTTGATTAAAATCCCAGAAATCCAGGCCACTATGAGAGAAATGTCTAAAGAAATGATGAAGGTAAAGATGCCTATAGATGTACCGGCACATGTTTGTGACTTTGACACATTGTCAATAAAGTATGTTCAAATTCAAAACAATCCCTTACCTTTTGTTTATTTGCTAAGCTACATGTAAGCATCAATCTGCAAGTTGTCAATTTACTTTTGAACCAATGTAGTAAAAATTAAATCTGTTCGTCTAGAAGGTCTCATGAGATTAACATGATTCAGTATGATTTCTACAATGTTGGACCTCAGCTAATCAGAAATATTCAATCATGTAATAATAATGTAAAATGTTGGTGGAAATTTTTTTTTTAAAAAGTCCAAATCATCTATACAACTACAGTGTATGATTGTTACATGTTTACGTTTAAGGTGGGCATTCTGGACATAATGATTGTTACATGTTTATATTTTAGGCAGGTATTCTGGAGGTGATGATTGTTACATGTTTAAGTTTTAGGCAGGCATTCTGGATGATTGTTACATGTTTATGTTTTAGGCTGGCATTCTGGATGATTGTTACATTTTTAAGTTTTAGGCAGGCATTCTGGATGATTGTTACATGTTTATGTTTAAAGGTCAACTGAAATGATTTTTCACTTTCATTTAATTAACCCCTTATTATCTTCAAGTAAACCATAGAATTTAAATTATATTAGTTATTCGGTTATATCTTAATGTATTTCCGAAATATTTACGGTAAAAGTTGTCACACCTGAAATCTGACCTAAAATTTTGTGCGAGTTATGCCCCTTGACACGAACCCGCCATATTGAAACTACAGACGCTGAAACGTCATGCTTCAGACGATAGGGGATTGAGAAATAAAATATGGTGCTGTGTGCAGCACCAAACTGTAATATCCGATACGGACAGGGTGTGTCTATGTTTTCCTTCCCCGAGGATCCCAAATTATGCCAAATTTGGGTAAGAAAGCTGAAAACCATTAATTATTGGCCATCCAAACATTCAAAGCTTTGCGAGCGGCATTTTACCCCAGACTGTTTTATAATTGAGCCTTCCAGAGCGCGATGCATGGGGTATAGTCGACTCCAGTTAAAAAAAGATGCCATACCTAGCATGTTTGACTATACTCCATTGGATACTAAAGCCATTAAAGGCCATAAAAGGAAAACAGCAGATGTAGATGTTTCCTATGTACCAAAACAAGGTCGGACATCGAAAGTTTTGGAGAAAAGACGTGCACTCGCAGTAAGTTTTTTTTTTATTTTTGAAATGGATTTACGAAATTTTAATGCATCTATATTTGTTTAAATTATTAGTTGTGGTGTAGAGAGTAGATTTGTCCACATACATTGTACTTTAAATAACGAATTTCATTACAATACCTGCATGAATTACATATAATATATGTAATTCATGCAGGTATTGTAATGAAATTCGTATATAATGATAATATACAGGTGTTTACAATGAACTTTCCTTTCGCCCTGTGGGGCCTTGGTAAATAAACAAATTAAATTTAAAAATATATAGGCCTATATAACGGTACCTGTACTGAAAAGTTAATCACAATGTGGTAAACTTTAATAATATTTGTAATCTTAATCAGGCTCAGAACCTTAATGAAGATGCAGAGATTATTCTTCCTCCTCCGAGCCAGTTTCAGGACAGCCCAGAGACTCTAAACACAGAACCAAGCTGTCAAAGTGGAGCACACACAATGACTTTTGAAATGTCTACACAGACTAATTATGGGTTGGTGGTAAGTTTTGTTTCATTTGTATTGATTTGCTATTGATTGAAACAGAACATTTTGAATTTATCAATTTATTATAAAGAAAATATTTTAATTAAATAATTTTCATATGTCTCATTTTAATTTTACTTCATGACTTTTAGAAACGCAGGCATGTCTCTATACAGACAGAGATTCGGCCCAGTACAATATCAACTGGTACCCAAACAGAAACAATGTTTTCATTGGATGCACCTGAGGACCTTGACGAGAGCTTCGAGTCACTGGCCAGCACTGATTCTGCAGCTTCAGAATGGATTCCACCTGATCTTGATGAAAACAACAACATAGATCATCATCATGTTCCTCCAAGTCACTGTAGAAGAAAATTTATTGTATTTGAAGAATGTTTAGACCAGCTTCTCCAGATTTGTACAATATGTGGACAGAAGTGTGACATTAAGAAAACCATAGTTGGAACTCTGTTGTTTGTGTCCAGGGTATGTGTCTGTGGGGAGACTTTCACATGGGGATCACAACCCTTCACTGGATCAATTCCTACTGGAAACTTGGTCTTGTCAGCAGCAATTTTGATTAGTGGCAGTAGCATAAATCAAAGTTTGACCATGTTTCAACATGCTAATATATCCTGTTTCTCAGAGAGAACCTATCACAACATCCAACAGCATTATCTTGTACCAGCTGTTGAAAGGGTTTGGAAAGTACATCAAGATGCAATATTTGATGTAATAAGACAACAAAATGTAGCTGTTGTTGTTGGGGGAGATGCTAGATGTTGTTCACCTGGACACACAGCTAAATATGGATCATATAGTTTGATGGATCTGGAGCTGAGACAGATACTTGATGTTCAACTAGTTCAGGTAAGAAGAGTGCAATACCTTTTATTATTATTTTTTACCTTACTGCACTTGCATGCATATATTACTTGGCCAAAAGTGGAAATATTAACATCAACATTCAGCACTGAATACCAAATAGCATGCCATGTTTAAAATGAGTTTAAGTTCTCAAAACATTATATGCTTAACTTTTTAAGAGCAATGAAGTCAAAAGTTCATATTGGATGGAAATGGAGGGTTTGACGAGGTGCCTTAAGAGAGTTGAAGAGGAGGGAGTAGTTATTAGTGACCTTGTTACTGACAGACATCCCCAGATTAAAGCTTACATGAAAAAAGAAAGAAGTGACATCAACCATTGGTTTGATGTGTGGCATATGGCCAAAGGTAAACTCACTTTACAGTTTTATACAATTCATTAATGCATTAGGTATTCCTCATTTAAGTTATTTACCTGAATAGCTATATATACTTATCATTTAAAAATTATTTGTGTTTTGTAGGGGTGTTTAAAAAGTTGGAGGCTATTGGGAAGAAAAAGAAGTACAAGCAAGTGGGTGATTGGGCACGGTCAGTTTCAAACCACCTATACTGGTGTGCAGCATCTAGTGAAGGAGATGGTGAATTGGTGTCTGAGAAATGGCTGTCTATCCTCAACCACATCACTGATGTTCATGAGGGTCATGGGAAGCGATTCCCCAAGTGCTTACATGGTGACCTGGAGGACAGAGATTGGATTAAGAAAGGTAACTATGTAAGCATGGGCTTGAAAAAAAAACAACACAACATTTTTGAGCCTCTACTTTGCAGATATACAGTGTAATTATGTGACACATATATTCTACAATACATAAATATATGAAAGTCTGTACTTTGTTATGAAGCAATATTGATCTGAACTACAAAAAAAATGTATCCTTATTTCAGGTAGTCTAGCTTTCCAGGAGATGGAAAAAGTTGTTAAGGGCAGACTGCTGGTGCAAGACATTAAGAAACTCTCCCCTGCAGAGCAAACTTCAGCACTTGAAGCCTACCACAATGTAGTGTGTCATTTTGCACCCAAATCTTTGCATTTCTTTTATGCTTCAATGAAGGCCAGGTAAGTATTTTTTTTCTTTTATTCAAAACTCAAATGCTAAGAATTTTTTTAAAAAAAGATTTTAATCATAATTCATGAATTCCACTGTTCTTCTTTTTTCCAGACTATACATTGCAGCCCTGCACTTCAATGAAAACTCCAGCCGGGATCAAGCTGTAAACAAAAGTGGAGAGCTAATATATTCTGTGTCATATCCAAAAGGCAGAAATGGAGCTGGCATTCCAAAGGAAGTCAAAGTAAAGCAAACATACAGTAAGTAAAAATTCTAAAACTTTTCCTATAACTCAATACATTTAGTATGTAATAGTGTGTCTTAATTTTATTCATATTAACATACATCTCTTTAAAATTTTTTTTCTCTGTTTGTTTAAAGATTATGCAATGGTTTTGATGCAAGAAGTGATCAAAGTGAGACTGGAGTTTGGTTCGTACAGTGAGTCCAGAAAGAGTCGTGAGGCTGCCATGGTGAACTGTCCTGCTTCAATTGCATCCTCGTACCAACATGTCCCAAAGTCAGAACTTGTGGAGCGCCATATCTGTCGGTTTAATAAAAAATGTTAGTTTACCATACAATCATGAACAAACAAAATGAATTGTGCTCAAATGTCAAAAACTTTCTAAGCTTGTAAACATCAATAATTTTCTAAGCTTGTAAAAATAAAATTATGTCTTTTGAGTCATGAATACAGGGATAATGAAGTTGCTTGTTTATATTACAATCCTTTAAAAAGATTCCATTGTTTTTTTTTTCCCCAAATATGTGTACCTAGGACATTCCCGTTGGATACCTAAACCCACAGTATTGCTGAGATGGAAATGCAGTTCTAATCTTTGTTACTACACATGATGGCAAGATCTTCCTGTTGTTTTTCCCCAAACATTGCCATATCCATCGCACAAATCGTCGATATGCTAGATGCCTGTAAAGACTAAGAACAGACAAACTTTTTAAAAATAATCAGAACTAACGACACTTGCAGTTAGATTCAGTGATTTTTTTTTTTGTTTTAAATAAGCTATTATTTGAAATGTATAATCTATAATACATGTCTTTACAGTTGCAGTACCAGGTACAACTCCCCCCCCCCCCCCCCCCCCCCATCCACACACAAACATTCATGCTTACAAGTAAACGATTGCTTAATTTTATTCCAAATCCTTTGACATAAAATCATGATCATTAAAAAGATAACATTTAAAATATTTTCTAGAATTGTGAAGTATATCTGTTTTTGAGTGCTCCATAAGTTCAGACAGTATTAAATATTCCTTTCAATCAGAATGACCAGAGGTATTTACATGCATGTATAGTACTTCTTTATCTGTATTATCAAGATTACATTTTACAATTTTACAACAACAAAAAAACCTACTTGTGTACTAATTCATTTTCTTCCAGTGGTCCATGTTCTTCTAGATATTCATAAATTAAAGGATGTCTCTAAAACCCATCTGTTGAGACAGTTTGCTGCAAAACCCTCGTGTTCTGTGATGCAGGTCTCTCCTCTCTCTTTCAACCTTGACTCAATAGCAGCATAAAAATGGCAACATTTGCATTCTCTTGCAGTTGGCATAGTAATGCAATTTTTACAGGAACACCTGCACCCCAAAATAAAAAAATGTTACCACCCATATTTGCAATTTTTTAGCATTCATGTAAATAAAGTATACTTTTCATGAATATAACTATATAAATCATAATTCATGAAAAATACTTAGTAGTAAATGTAATCCAATTTACACTGTCCATACGACAATTAAATTTCTTTAAATTCATACTATCTTTTATATCTCCATAGGCTTTGAAACCCTAATTTTTTTTATTTATTTATTCTCGTCCATCAACAGCTGTCCTATCGTGTTTAGGACCAGTATACCAATATGAGCATGAAGTACTAATCCTAGAATCAGCATACTTAAAATCTACCTCTAAATTCAAGGTTCTTAAACTTTTTTTTATGCTGATCATTTCATATACTTTTAGTTAATACTTAAAATACATGTATGACTGTATACCAGTGCATGTCTGACGGCAGTTGTTCAGAGATTTCATCATCACTATGGACGCTGCCTTGTGCCGACTGCCCCGAGTCACTTTCATCGTCAAACGGCTGTCTTGTTGTTTCTTGTCTTTTAACTGGCTCGTATTGATACGGCTGCACAGTCAGTTTAAGGGTTAAGTCTATTTCAGGTATACTTTCGTCCGTGTCACTTTCGTTAGACTCGTACATCATGGGCGACGCCATGTTCCACTAAAGGGCAGATAACTCATATCGGACCGTTTTACCTGAGCTTCGGATTTGAGAAATTTTTACCTGTGTTTCAACGGGTAAAAAAAAATAATCATGGGACAATTCTTTTTTAGGTATCAACTTCCTAAATAAGTAGTTTAAACAGACTTTGAGAACCTTTTCAGTTGACCTTTAAGGCAGGCATTCTGGAGGTGATGATTGTTACATGTTTTTGTTTTAGGCAGGCATTCTGGAGTTGATGATTGTTACATGTTTATGTTTTAAGCAGGCATTCTGGAGGTGATGATTGTTACATGTTTATGTTTTAAGCAGACATTCTGGATGATTGTTACATGTTTATGTTTTAAGCAGGCATTCTGGAGGTGATGATTGTTACATGTTTATGTTTTAAGCAGGCATTCTGGATGATTGTTACATGTTTATGTTTTAAGCAGGCATTCTGGATGATTGTTTCATGTTTATGTTTTAGTGTTTTAGGCAGGCATTCTGGAGATGATGATTGTTACATGTTTATGTTTTAGGCTGGCATTCTGGAGGTGATGATTGTTACATGTTTATGTTTTAGGCAGGCATTCTGGAGGTGATGATTGTTACATGTTTATGTTTTGGATGGACATTCTGGAGGTGATGATTGTTACATGTTTATGTTTTAGGCAGGCATTCTGGAGGTGATGATTGTTACATGTTTATGTTTTAGACAGGCATTCTGGAGGTGATGTTGGTTCCGTGTTTATGTTTTAGGCTGATATTCTGGAGGTGATGATTGTTACATGTTTATGTTTTAGGCTGGTATTCTGGAGGTGATGATTGTTACATTGTTATGTTTTAGGCTGGTATTCTGGAGGCGATGATTTTTACATGTTTATATTTTAGGCTGGTATTCTGGAGGCTATGATTGTTACATGTTTATATTTTAGGCTGGTATTCTGGAGGTGATGATTGTTACATGTTTATGTTTTAGGCAGGCATTCTGGAGGTGATGATTGTTACATGTTTATATTATAAGTGGGCATTCTGAAGGTGATGATTGTTATATGTTTATGTTTTAGGCAGGCATTCTGGAGGTGATGATTGTTACATGATTATGTTATAAGTGGACATTCTGAAGGTGATGATTGTTATATGTTTATGTTTTAGGCAGGCATTCTGGAGGAAATGTTAGAGGATACAATGGAGACCCTGGATGATGATGAACTGGAGGAAGAAGCTGACTCAGAGGTTGAAAAAGTCCTTTATGAACTCACTGCAGGTAAAGAAAATTATTATAGGTATTAAATAAAAAATATGGTTTTCTTAACATGGCAGATAAAGAAGTAGCCTGTAATTAATTGAATCCTGTAGAAAATAGAGAAAAATTCCTTGTATACCACTATTGAGAATTAAGTCTGAAGTGCTTGCATTTCATTCAGATATATTCAGATGTATATTAGAATATTCAAATTTAAAGAATGATTAGTGTAAAAGTCTATAGCTGTGTGCTATGACATACTGATGTGAATGAAACTTGTATGATTTTCATGTATGAAAAAATATGCGGAGTAATTCTCTTTCACATGGACAATTATTCTATCTAGATTTTTAACTCCAGTATATTTTTATGTCCCCGGATCGAAAGATCCTGGGGGTATATTGTTTTGTCCTGTCTGTCTGTTTGTCTGTTTGCCTGTCTGTTGTCAACTTTAACCTTGCCCATAACTTTTGATTGGTTGGAGCTATGACTTTCATATTTCACATGTGTATTCCTTGTGACAAGACCTTTCTTTGGGTACCATCACATTTGACCTTTTGACCTTGACTTTGGAGTTTGACCTACTTTAACAAAATTTTATGAGACTTTAACCTTCGCCATAACTTCTGAATAGTTGGTGCTTGGGGTTTCAAACTTCACATGTGTATTCTTTGTGGCAAGGCTTTCCATTGGATACCAACAACTTTGACCTTTTGACCTTGACCTTGGAGTTTGACCTACTTTTGAAAAACTATAACTTTGGCCATAACTTTTGAACAGTTGGTACTTGGGGTTTCAAACTTCACATGTGTATTCTTTGTGGCAAGGCCTTCCATTGGATACCAACAACTTTGACCTTTTGACCTTGACCTTGGAGTTTGACCTACTCTTGAAAAACTTTAACCTTGGCCATGACTTTTGAACGGTTGATGCTAGGGCTTTCATACTTCACATATGTAATCCTTGTGACAAGACCTTCCTTTGGATACCAACAACTTTGACCTTTTGACCTTGACCTAGGAGTTTGACCTACTTTTGAAAAACTTTAACCTTGGCCATAACTTTTGAATGGTTGATGCTAGGGCTTTCATACTTTTCATATGTAATTTTTGTGACATCACCTTCCTTTGGATACCAACCACTTTGACCTTTGACCTTGACATTGGAGTTTGACCTACTTTTGAAAGGCTTTAACCTTGGCCTTAACTTTGCAATAGTTGGTGCTAGGGCTTTCATACTTCACATATGTAATCCTTGTGACAAGACCTTCCTTTGATACCAACAACTTTGACCTTGACCTTGATGTTTTACTTACTTTTAAAAAACTTTAACCTCCATCATAACTTTTGAACAGTTGCAGCTAGGGCTTTCAAATTTCACAGGTATATTCCTCGAGACAAGACCTTTTATTTGGGTACCAACATTTTTCATCTTTTGGCCTGGATTTTGACTTTCATTTGAGAAACTTTACCTTAACCTTCGCCATAAGCTGCCATACGAGGGCATCAGTGTTTCACAAACACGTCTTGTTTTTAAGTTACAGCTATACTTTTAGTGTGAAATGAATTAACAAAAACTAAATTAATTGATCTGATATCACATACTCCTCCTTTCCATAAAAAAAGAAAATTAAAATGGATACTATTGATTTCTGTAACAGTATGTTGTTGCTTTACAGGAGAGCTTGGGAAAGCCCCTGCAGCTGTTGCCGACACACTTCCTGTTCCGGAGCCAGAGGGTGCCACTGCCATGTCAGATGAAGAAGATGAAGATCTCACAAGTCGACTGGAGGCGCTACGCAGCTGATGACAGAATCAAAGATTATTTAATTTGTTTTTATATTGATAATATTATTGAAAATACATGTTTTTTGGATTTTGTGCAGACTTTTTACATTGTGATAAAATAGTTGGAAGTTTATTTAAACTGCCAAACTCTAGTAAATCATTGTACAAATTGATGCACTATAGCTGTATATACTCAATGTGTAGGCCATTGTATAAGATGGACATAAGGGTGACCCTTGGTTATGCACTGACATTGAGGATACTTTATATCAGGAACTACTACACAAGTCTCATTGACAAACACATACTAGTATGAAAGTAAATATTCTCATTATTTATATTATTTTTATAGAAATACAGTCAAATTTGTTATCTTGAATTCGATTGGACCAAGATTAAACTTCGGAGATATCTGAGGATTTGATATAATAAATATTAAGAAAAATTCACTGTGACTGCCAAACCACTTTGACATATCCCTTCAGGCTTGTTTTTGAGATATTCGACGTTCAAGATGATGGAAGTTCCACTGTATGTCTTTCATAGAAAAGATGGAAATTTTTGAAGTTGAGAATCTTCAAGACATCTCTGTGAATGTCAACAAAAGTCAATATATGGAATTGACTTGCTTAGTATGTAAATGTCTGCAAATGAACAAACTAGTGGCATTTTTATTTACCATGGAATCATTTTAATTCAAAGGGTTCAATGTTCATGGGCTGTCAAAATTTTACTGGACTATTTTGTGAGTATTATAACTGGTACAGAAGGTTCAAACAATGAATAGAGATGTCGGATGATAGAAGAAAATTCGTGGTTAAGGATGACCCATGAAATCTGTGAGCATTGGCTTCTTCAAAACAAAAAAAATATTCTACACTATTCAAAGCTGCATTATTTAATAGTATATTTCATGACAGACAGAATGCATTTAGTGATGAAATTGTCAGATGATAGGACATATCAATACTTTTTTCACTTACTTGTGTGCTGTTTGCCTATAATCTGTCATTATCCATATAGCCAGGTTGAGGACTCAGGATACATACACAGCTGATCACATTCCTGGTTAATCCATGAGCATTACAAGTATATTTACAATAGAACTCTAAACCTCAGTTCACATTTTAACAGCTAAAATAAGAATCCAGATATGAAAACCATCCTTTTGTGTCTATTTCTTGTAATTCTGAATTTTTATATGAACAGCTATTTTTCTTAGTTTAAATGTCATATTGTAAATATTGCTTTGTATGTATACTTCAGTTTTTGAATCATTTATCAGAATGTTTTATAATATGCAATACTATTATATCATTAAGTTTTATGCAACACTACATGTATATCCTTTACTTTTTTTCCCAATGAAATATGTTTTTGTAGATGAAACTTTGGTTAAGTATACATTACTTAAAAATATGTATTTTTTCTCATGAGAACAATGTTGATATTTGAATTTTTATATATATATTTAGTCCAGGAATTCTCTCCATTTGTTGATCAGTTAGACATGTACCAGAAAATATGTGTTGAAAGAATTTAATTCAGAACTCCAGATACACTTGTATTTTCATATAATAAACTGTACCAAAAAAAGCTTGATACATTGATGAATGCACTCTCATTCAAAACATATATTTATTTGGAACTGTTATGATTTATTTATGCATCTTTTTTCATCTTAGAATTTTTTTTGTACCATTAGCTTTATAAAAACTCATGGAATTTGTGACAAGTGCTAGTAGCTTACAGTTTTAGATTTGTTGTAATCACATTATGAAAGTAGTTAAAATTATAGGCATAATTCTTAAAAGAAATTTTGGGGGTTTTGATTTCTAAAAGATGGATTCATTTAGAAATGTTTAGAGTGTAAATGGGTTGAATATGGTTATAAATATTTCAACAAATCCAGAGTAGACTGTAGCCTCAAAAATATTATGCAATGTTTAGCCAAACATATTTTTTTTACAATATTGTAAAGGACTTGCATGTACCAGCTTTCACTTGTACAAGTAACATAATGTATCAGGTTTCACATTAGAATTTTTAGTAAAACAATGTATCAGGTTTTGCGTTTGATTTTTTGTTATGACTCATTTTCTCATGTGTCAGATAAAGTACTTGTTACCATGACTACCATCTCCTTGTTTGTTCTTTCATAATGACTTTGATGTGCTTTTTATTTGGTCAAAATGCTGGCTGCTGTTCATTCTTAAGAGTTAAGCTCCAGACAATTAAGTATTAACTCTACAATTACTGTGTACATATCACCACTGCAGCATACTTTTTGATATAATTTTGTTGAACCATGATGACTGCATGACATCACAGTAAAAGCAGAGCCGTAAAAACTATAAAGCACTGCAGTAAGTATATTATATTACACTAAGGATGCCACATGTTGTTACATGACTGTATGAAAAATAAGCCATCAAATCACCTGATAATTTGCTTGCATCCATTCAATACATGTATTTCACTCCAGGACCTGTACTGTACATATACTTAGATAAAGTGTCACAAATTATTACCTATACATGGTGCTTACTGATAAAGCAGTGCAGGTTTACTATCATTCCAATGCTACCATGACACAGGACCTCCAAGTGACTATATCACTTCAAATGCTGGTCACTTGGTGAAGGAACAGTCACTATGGTGTGATGCAGCACCAGGAACTCCCGGTAAAATGTTCTTTGTGTACACCCAGCCACTAACTAGGCTATACTGTGAACAGTCTCTGATCTGTTTACATTGGCAAATTCTTGTTACACATTTCTTTTTCTCTCATCAACTATTCAATACTGATAATTTCTATCCACATTCAATGTATTTTTTCCAAATGCTTTAAAAAATATGTTTATTATATTAATCATGAAAAAGTATGCTTATTACAGTATGCAGACGATACAGTTATATTCTTGGATGGATCAGAAAAAAAGTTTGAAGAGTGCATTAGATCTTCTTTTCCAGTTTGCTAAATTTTCAGGTTTAAAGCCTAATCTTTCTAAGACTAAAGCCATTTGGATTGGATCAAAAATTAACTGTAATGACAATCTGTGCAAGGAATATAATTTAGAGTGGACATCTGAGACCTTTACAATATTGGGAATAACATTTAATGCCAGTCTGGACAACATTGAAAAGATAAATTTTATTAACAGAATTAATGATATAAACAAAGAAATGGGCCACTGGGAAAAGAGACATATTACACCTCTTGGTAAAATTACAGTTATAAAATCTCTTTTTCTTTCAAAAATTACACATTTATTGTTAACGTTGCCAAAACCATGTGATGAAACTATGAAAAACCTAGAGAAATCTTTTTTTAAGTTTGTATGGAACAATAAAAATGATAAAATAGCTCGAAATATAATGATTTTAGATTTTGATGATGGTGGCTTTAGAATGCCACATTTGCCAACATTTATTAAGGCACTTAAGCTCACTTGGATCAGGAGGTTAATACATACAGATTCTACCTGGTCTAGAATATTTATGGAATCTACAGGCTGTAATATTACAAAACTCTTACAGTTTGGATCAGAATATGCTTTATATTTTAGTAAAACAACAAATAATATGTTTTGGAAAGAAGTTCTTTCTGATTATAAAGAATTTATTAATTTATTTGAACCTGAAAATATTTTTCAGGTTATGAATGAACCTCTGTGGTTTAACAGTAGTATCAGAGTACAAAATAAGTCTGTTTTTTACAAACAATTATATGCAAAAGGTTTTCATATTGTGTCTGATCTATTGGATACTGAAGGCAAATTGTTATCTTTTAATTGTATATCCATTAATTATGATGTTTTGATCCCATTTACTAATTATGAAGGGTTTAGACTTTCCATTTTGAAAAAATGGCCTGAAGTTAAACAAAATAGAACATCTGTTATTGGAATATCTATTCCTACACATATTCAGTTCCTTTGTTGTGATGGTTCTGGCTGTAAATCGTTATACAACTTCTTTCTATCCAAGCGTTATAACCAACCAGTATGTGTAGCAAAATGGACAAGAGATTTAGGGTTGCAGAATGACTTTAACTGGAAAGACCTTTTTACAAATTTAAAATACATAACTAAAGATTCAAACCTCAAATGGTTCAGTTATAAGATCATACATAGAATTCTTGGAACTTGTAAATTATTGTTTTTATCTAAAATTAAAGATAACCCACTGTGCTCTGTCTGTAATCTTGAGCAGGAAACTTTGAAGCATCTTTTTTATTACTGTCATCCTGTTAAGGGAATATGGGATTGTTTCGAAGAATGGATTTTAGAAAAAACTGGAAAAAATATAAACATAGACCCAATTTCTGTTCTATTAGGTATTTCTGGCAAAGAAAATACAGCTTTAAATGTCATTATCTTGCTTGTTAAACATTATATATACCAAAAATCTAGAAATTGTAAATCTTTGATATTTGATGAAGTTAAAAATATAATATGTAAATACTATACTTTTGAAAAATATTTGTTTGCAATAAATATGGAGGACATTCAGTTCAAAAAGAGATGGTTATTTTGGAACCATTTATTTGAAAAATAATTAGCTATGTATTACAATTATAAAGAAAAATTGCAGTTGTTTACTTTGTTATTTTTCTTATAAAGATAGTAAACATTGTAATTTGTATACATGCATAAATATAAGGAATTATATATATATATATATATATATATATATATATATATATATATATATATATATATATATATATATATATATATATATATATATATTATATATGTAGGTGATACTCTAAGTGAATGAGTGAGAAGAAAGAATCGGAGAGTGAATGTTTAATAAAAATCCGCAATGTTTATCTGTATGAATATACTGTTATATGAATATTGAAAAGCGGAAATTAAAAAAAAAAAAAAAAAAAAAAAAAAAATATTAATCATGAAAAATTTTGAAGATGCATTTCGTTTTCAATTCAAAGAAAAAAATTGTTGGGAGAGTTGTTTGGAGAACTGTAGGTAAATTTTATGGCCCAACTGTTGGCTTTATTTTCTTTTGCTACAAACCTTGGGTAGTATTTGTTTTTACGTTTACTGTTACTTTTACTGCATGTAAACAACAAATACTGTATATTTACATAACAATGATGTTAAAAGTTAAAACAAGAGGCAAGTCAATGAACTTTATTTCCATAAATGACTTCAATACACAGTTCAAGATAAACTTCAAATCTTTATAAGTTCCTATTACATCCATCAAAATGATCAGGGCTGCAGATTACTATCTTCTAAAGTCATTTCTTCTCAAATATTGGAAGAAACATGCCTGTAAATCAGGTATTGGGTTGAGAAAACGATCACAATGAGCTAGTACACGTGTAACCATAGAACACGGTTCAAAAACTCTCTTTTATGAGATCTTTTCCTATAAATAAAAGCTATAATTAAGTGGTGATCAATGATCTAAGAAATATACTTTTATGGAAAATTTCAGACTTCCGTATGAAATTTCTGGGGATTATCTCAAATTTTTATACCCTTGGAACATCCAAATCTACTCCATTTTGCACATCCACATGGATAAATCATTCATTTCATATTGGCCTACATTTTTATCTAACAGTTTTAAAAATGTTCAAGAGATAATATTAAAAAAGAGGGTGGTAATCTGAAAGGACTGCTGAAGTAATGGACTCAAAATGAATGACAAAGACCAGTGAAGCATCTGAAAGAAGAATTTCTAGATGTGACTGGATATGCAGAAGGGACTCTTTTCTTTTTATTATTGTGGAATCATCATCATTACCAATGTCTGTGGATTTTATGGGTCACCCTTACCCATGAATTTACATCTCCGCGAATGATGACTTTGCCAATGTAAAGCAGCATTGATTCCTGTGTATTTACAAGTTATCCACAAAATTACATCCCCACAAATCAGTAAAATTTCGGTTGTCCATGAACATTATTGAAATGACTCCACAGTACTTTTTGAATTTTCATATTTATTTTATCAAGATTCAATGTTTGGAGAAAAAATATCTACTTATCTTTGTCAATCTCAACATTACATATGATGTATTAAAAAATACCTAAGGACAAAACAAAGACAATTATTGCACTCGTGTTGCCTAACTCTCTAATATACATGGCAACAAATCTGTTATAAATATATTATATAAGAAAAACAACCTCTGAAGTCTTTCAATCTAAAATACATTGTACTAAGGGCATTACATTTGAATTTAGCACTCCATGTACAATGCATTCATCTAAATCATGAAGCAGATCTGTATCATGGATTTATGTAAATAACAACAAGTGAAAATTTCCACCTTTACAATAAACCACTCACAGAAGACCTTTACACACTAGAACAATAAATCAACCAGCACTAGATAGTCTTACAAACAATGTTTATATAAAACTCTGTCAAGTGTGATCTGAAACCTCGGGAATTGTCACTGAAAACTCCTCCATTTGTAGGTGAAGGTATTCCTTCAAGGTGGAAGGAAGGGGCAGCGTTTCAATTTGTCCAAGCCTCTGCACCCCCATGGCTTTCCTGACTACACATCGACAGTAGTGTTGGAGGGGTCGAGGATCACGGGTCAGCTCCTTGTACCACATGATCTTGTAATACTGAATGTCATTCTTGATCAGCTTCACCATATTTCTATTTATAGCACTGTAGTCTGTGGGGATTAATTGGGAATGTGGGGGGAATATACACAGAGATTCAATGGTCGGTAGGTAGGCCACACTTTTGGCAATAGCAAAGAGGATGGTCATGTCACGATTTTTACTTCGCAGTTCGTACTGTAGTAGACTGTCATTATTTCTATTGCGCACATTAAAGTTAGCACCATATGAAATCAGTAAAGCGGCTGCCTCTGGCCTCCTCTCCTGCATATTGTTTTCATGGAAACAGACATAGTGAAGGGGAGTGAACCCTACAACAAAAGAATATCATTTCATAACTGGCAAATTGTCAATTTCACATTTGTGAATTATATATCACATATATAACACATATGTTTTAACCTGACATAAGGAATAAATCGTCTAAAATACTCATATACATGTATATAGACACATATATGTATAAAAAAAAAAGAAAATATTGCCACAAATTGAAAAATAATTTTTCGCAGTTAAACATGTACTTATTTCCTATTCTAATTACAGTTGATCTTCAGTATCTTAAACACTGATATCATGAATACCAAGGATATGTCAAAGTGATTTGGAAGTCCCGAGCACTTTAAGTATTTTACCCTCAATATCTCAAATCCTTAGATATCTCTAAGTTTTTTCTTAAGATAACAAGGTTTTATGTATATTTTGACATCTGCTGTAACAATGCTTAGGTTGGCTGTTTTCCTTACCAAGTGATTCTGGTATATTGACATCTGTGCTGTAACCCTTAGTGACTAGTTCTCTTAAGATCTCTATGGAGAATTTCTCCCCGGCTCTAACAGCAATATGTAACGGACTGAAGCCCTGTAGATTCTTGTGATTGACATCTGAACCCTTATGAAGAAGAGCCTGGATACATGACAACATTCCATTCTTCACGCATTCATGAAGGGGTGTATCCCCTGCAAAAAATAAATAAATAAATAAAATGTACTGATAGACTTATTTCTAACAAACAGTCTCGGAGTAATTACTTCATATTAACAAACCAAGCTTGATTCTGTACAAATATTTGACACTGTAATTGGCAAAGGCACAAATTATTTATATTACTCATCTAATACACATTTAGAGATTTTTTTTCACAATGGTACTGTATGTGTATGTATATTTTGCTTCTAAGTGCTATTTATATTTTGTTCAGTCACTGATTGCTGATTCATGAGCCCCATCATTTTTTTTTTCTATTTTTGTCAAATAATTATGTGTACATACTGCATGCAATTACTGAACTGAAAAGTCCACAAGTTTCAACTGAACTACAATTTAAAGATGCTTTGTAGATGTACATTGAAAGTACACATGAAGTAACTGTTTGCAACTTCAACAAAGAATTAACTCTTGGTTCAATACATGTATATAATTTCCATTTTGGAACTGAAGTAGAAATGTATAGTTGAAACGATAAGACTGTTCAGATCTGAATCTGTCTAAGGCTGAACCTCAGCACTGCACAGAGTTGTTGCTTTTATTAATACATAAACTGTGGAATTATTATACAGTATATATATACTTATTTCCATGTGGGATTAATTTCACTATGAACGTGGACAAAAACTTTCCGTGGAAATTTGTCACATTGTTTGTAAAGTGCATTTAAGACATAAAGGCAATCCAAGAAATCTGCATCGTTTTCTATCTGCTATTGAAAAGAAATTGTGATCCCCGTAATTATGACCCCATGGAAAAAAGTATGTTTACAGTATTTTATTTGTGGGCACTTCCCACCTATAAATTTACAATGTCAATGGATATTGATTAGGAGGTATGTTATTTGTTTCCTTACAGGGATGTTTGTCAATGAAATTATAAAGTCCCCATGAACTTGTAAGTTTTAAGTTGACCCTCAAGAATTAAATTAATTACATACTAGATATAATGCAAGAGAAGTTTATCTAACAATCTTTCGTGTAAAAGGTGATCAATGATCTGTTTTGATTAACAATACTGTACAAGTATAATTTTTACATATATAGATGAAGGATATGATTTTACAGATGGACAAAAGATATTTCTGCTAGTGTGAATTATTAGCAAGGAAAAACTTGGATCCTATAAATCAGCTTTTAAATTAAATATACCTGTATCTTTAGCAGGCAGTGACAAGATGTCCTTCCAAATCGCATTATCCAGGTGAGCATGTACACACTCTTCAAAGGTTTTCTGGGCAGCTATGTACAAACTTGTTCTTCCATACTCATCTACTGCATTGTAGTCAGCTCCATGCCATATCAGCATTGTCACACACTCAATGTTGTTTGCACTAGCTGCTAGATGTAGAGGGGTTGTGCCACCTGGGTGTGGAAATGCTGTAATGGATATAAACATTTACATATTAGCAAGTTTAAATGTTGAATTTATGATATACAAAAAGAATATACTTTTAAGGAATAAAACACAATACAAAAATTTGTTACCACAACAAGCTTGGGCTGATTATTTGGTTATATGTACTTAATATATAACTCATATCAAGGTAATGGTATTAAAATTTAAAAAAGCTTGAATTTTATACACATTATACAACAATGGTGAAGAAGTGTAGATACCAGTGTATGATCCATGTTTTGAGTATTTAGTTCCATTATTGCACATGGCATCATTCTCTAGGAGTAAGGCAACACAGTCCACATGGCCTTCATCTGCTGCCATGTGTAAAGCGCTCACATCAAACCGATCGCTAGCATTTACACTGGCTGTAAGAAACAGGTTTGGTAAAGTGAGTTCTTTTCATTAATAAAAGGCAAGTCCTCAACTGTCTATGAATACAAAGGTAATGTTTTATACAGAGTTTGTCACACCAATTTCACCCTGTGTCCTTTTGATTCATAGTTGCCAACTCACCTGGTTTTTTGACCTAGTGTAACCCGATTATTTTGTATGACACAACGGGTTAACTTTTCAACCTTTTTTTGCTGAAAAGCTCAAAAATCTCCCCATTAGTTAACGATTATTTGGGAAGTCTTTTTTTTGACAATCAAAGTTTGCTATATTGGGAAATTTTCAAGCAAATCTGGGAGAAGTTCTAAAAATCAGAAAGACATGATACTTCCATAGTTTATGAATTTGTTAACACTAAACCCATTTCATTTTGACCTTTATTTAAAAACCCTTACATGTGACGTGAAATTACACTAAAGGTTTAAATATGTACAGGTAAGTTTAAAAAAAATATTGTGAGATAGTCCTTAATGTGACTTACGCCGACAAAGGGAGATAACTACAAATTATAGTGTTGTGTAATGTTGAAGAAATTCCTCGTTTATCATTCATAATTTAATCGTTAAATACATACGTTGAAAACGTTTTTTTTTATCGAATCTCATGTCAAAGATCTACCTCCATTCTCTATCAGCCACCTGACCACATCTGTGTGACCCTGAGAAGCAGCCGTCATCAAAGGTGTCAGGTAATTTTTAGAGTCGTAGAACAAACTCTTGTTGTACTCAGTGGCATCCGGAGAGGCTCCTGTCTTCAGCAGAGTTTTTACAAGATCTAAATCTCCTGATCTTGACGCTTCAACCAATCTCTTATCTTGTTCAATTTCCATTAACATGAGTTCTCGGTTTCTCTTCCTGAAGATCGTCTCCATCTTGAAAATTATAGGTAGGTAGTTCTTATAAATGTCGATAAGTAATTGATGTTTGTAAATATGTAGCCATATCTAATTTCTAAAACTGACAAAATGTAAAAAATTAAATTTTATCTCTTAAGCTTTTTTTAAACTTAAATGAAATATTATAGTATTTCAATATGACCCTCAAAACAAAAGATTAATTTATCGTACGAGTTATTGTGTGACACGATGGCGGGATCTCATGAAAAAGTGGAAAAATTTCCAGACTTGGTTTGCATTCTTTCCTTTTATAAAATCGGACAAGACAAAAGCTAAAGTTTTTTGTACTTTGTTTGATCCATAATTTATTGTTGAATACGACGGAGGGAGTGCTTTTGCATCCTGTGTTTAAAAAGAGAAGCTAGTCATAAAGCTGGTTATTAAGCTATCCAGATTATCAGAATAGCTTGATAAAGCTATTTATATGCAGTTTTTCACAATAATGTCTTTTGTAAGAAATAGACAAAAAGTCGCAAAGATTTGACTATTCATATATGTTCTATGGGCTTTCAAAAATCCAACTCAAATCAAAGATAGTTCTAACATTGCAGCTTTTAAAAAAAATAAGCAAAAAATTCCTCATTATTTGTGAAAAAATTCATATAAATAGTTAATCAAGCTATTTTGAATAGCTTAGAAAAGTATGTGGCCAATTCAATCTATATAGTTAAATCAAGAGATTGTGCTGGACCTTCGACTTGCTGTTAACAGGTTAAAATATTCTCAGAGGTCTTGATCCTGGGTTTAAAAACGTGTATCTATTACAGCCTGTTAGGAAAAGTTGGAAGATACTACAGAAGTAGATGAAAGCTATGACTGTCCTTTTCTCTAAAGAGAAAAATGCTTCATGACACCTCAGCATTTTTTTTTGTTGAAGGAATGCAAAATCACTCCTTCAATTGTATTTACTAGTAGATTGGGTATTAAAAATTCATATTATCTTTTAGTATACAAAATCAAGAATGAGTGTGTTACAGTCTCTGATCAAGTTGAAGATGAACAAATGTTTTTTTTTATAATTGTAGCGACATCAGTTTTTGCGTGGATTGATTCAGTATGAAGGCTGGCAGAGGACACGTCATTACTTGAAATCTGCAGCAGAATGCACATCACGTGCCATTGTGTCATTGGAACTGAGTCCCCAACCAATCAAATCGCCACGACAGGCACAGAAATTAGAGAGTGTGAGTAGCAATGCAAAAGGTTGTTTTAAATATTAATTCATTGCTTTTATTCACTAATTAAGTAATGATTAATATTATCATTTATACATTATATTTGAAGGTAGAGTCTTGTCTGACATGTTTTTGAGATTTCCAGTTAGTAATGAAAAGAGGAAAAAAATACTCATTTTCCTCTCAGAATTTGCATGATTTTCTAGATGTCAAATTATATAAACATATCATATATTTGGAAATGGACATTGGCTCTGAAAAAAAAAATTTTTTACTTGAAATTTTTCTCATGTAGATTGGGGGAGAGACAATCAAAAGGCTTAAAAAGTTTGCAGAGGAAGATCGCTGGCCGAGAAGTCCCCCTCTGTCGGGAAAGTTTGTGAGTTCTGCAGGTGCCATACTGGTGGCTCTAATGACAGCTGAGGACCAGATCAAGGAGAGCAGGTTGTTGTTTAAGTATTTTTAACCAAGTTTTCCTTAGGAAAAATCTGTTAATTGAAATGGTGAATGGGGGGCTACCAAAAGGGTACATCATTTGTCCAGATATAAACTCCAACTAAAGATATAAAGACAGGAACTTGATTATTTTGCAGATGAATTGTACATATATTAGAGATGTGCACAGTACCTGGATTTTAATTTATTTGTCTGGACAATGAAAAATATTGCATATAGGCAGGGTTCGACACTAACTTTTTAAGGCTTTAGTCTGGCCGGACTAGTGCTTCTTTACTTTTACTAGTCCGCATGCGATTTTATGAGTCCGTCAAAAAAAAATTGTTTTTAGACATTAATTTAACGTGACAATTAATATACGTTTTATACTTTTTTGAAATAAACAAAGCATTTACGTGAAAAATATTATTCCACAGATTCATTCAAATCTCGCAATCAGCAAGTACGATCGTATTACCGATTTCGGGGTTTTTTTTGTTGTTTTTTTTGTTTTTGTTTTTTTTGTTTTTTTTTCTTGTCTTTACATTACATTCAAAACGTGTCATACTAAATCATGATCGCTAAAACCTTTTACTTCATATCGATCAATCGAAAAATAAAATTGACTCGGAATTGCGTAACTACCCGCCAAAAGCTAGAAATCTAAATACAAATGCGGGGTTTTCTAGTAAAAGTTGTTGAGAATCGGACATCGGTAATTAATTCATATTGTTTTCCAGAAATTTTTATTGGTCCGCTCGGACTAATTAGTCACAGATTTTATTAGTCCGAATGAAAATGTATTAGTCTGAGACTAACGTTAGTGTCGAACCCTGATAGGGTATATCATTTTTCCTGACAACTCCTCCTACAGTTTTCAAGAGAGAAACATTTTGATTTTGCAGATCATATGTACATATATCAGAGATGTCATGTGCATAGTACATGGATTTTAATTTTTGATAATTTATGAGAAAAATACCAGTTGTTGAACTTTGTCATTTTTTATGCAAAATATTGCATAGGGTACACTGATATTTAAGTCTGATAGTTCAAACCCTTGGATTCAGTCTGTTTAAGTCTGATATTTCAAACCCTTGGATTAAGTCTTGTTATGAGGGTTTGAACTAGTGATGTTCCAATCATCGATTATAATTGAAAATCAGTCGATTGCTGACATAATTCAAGTGCTCGATTACAAAATTTTTATTCTGATTAATCGGTATATTATCTTTTTTAACAAGCGTAATAGTTTTTAAGCCAAATATTCCAGCTGCAACTTATCTATTAACTTACTTGGGTATTGTAATGGCCAGATAAACAGAATTGTATCCATACCTGGATAACAAAGCACGTTCCCGGGTATAGATGTACGTTTATATCTGTACAGTGTATGAAGAAAAATTAAAGAAAAACAGATACACACTCAATAAAACACTCAGATGATATCCATTTATTCTTATTCAGCAAAATAAACAACAAATACAGATGCAGATAAGTAGTCATTTACCCATTCTTACCATTAAATTAACTAAATTGAGAGACTTTGTAAATGTCAGATTATAATCGATTAGTTACATAGAGTAACCCGATCATCGATTATGAAATTCTTACCGATTCCCATCACTAGTTTGAACTTTGAAATATCAGAGTCAGTAAGACTGAATCCAAGGGTTTGGAATATCAGACTTAGACAGACTGAATCCAAGGATTTTAAATATCAGACTAAGCAAGTGTGAATCCAAGGGTTATCTGTGAATTTTGTTGTTGTTGTTGTTTTGCTTGAACTAAAGCATGTATAATGCTGGTGTGATATATGTGTGTATTTTAAAAAAAGTACCACCCTTTAGTTTTATGTCATTAATGATGCTATAGCAAGTGACACATGCATTCCTTAGAACATGCTAGTCTTTCAAATTTTGTCTGGGGCATAGCAAACAATGTCACTGTTACTTTATTAGCTTTTATTGTAAGGTTTATGGAAAGATAAGTGGGGGAAAAAATGTTCATTATTTTCTCATTTATTGAATCTTGTTGAATGATTAGAATTTTTCCTGCCTTTCAATGATTTTAATCCATATTGATCATAACTACATTGCATATATTATTTACAAATTTTAAGATTTTTTTCAAATTTGTGTAGCGATGAAAAAGACAGCCATCATATCTCAGAAGAAAAGCTGAAAGCTCAGGCATCCATGTTGTGTGAGGAGGACTTTACACAGGACGGTGAGTCTTCTGGTTATTAGTACAGGGATAATGGAATTTGAAGTTTATAAACCCTCTGCTCTCTCATATAAAATATTGCTTTAAATTAAACCCTTATGATTTTCTAAAAGAAATGTATTTTATAATACAAACAATTATAGCATAGTTTGCAGGGTAAAATTGGACAAAAAAGACATTTCAACTTGACAAATTTATAAATGATGTCATTTGTGTCTTTAAGAGTTATCTCTCTTATCAGAGTATCATTGAACCTTAAAACCTGTCTAATGTAAATAAGGAAGAAATCAAGCATTTAATATGTTTAAGTTTAGCAGCAGAGGATCAGACAACTCTTATGTTTAACAGAGGAGAATGTTCTCGGATCAAAATGTTACAAAAATAATCCAAATTTTAAACAAGTAAATGAGATCAAGATAAATCTACACAAAAGTTTTTGTCACTTTAAATTTCTCTTATAAATTTTTGTAATGTATTGAAAAAAAGTACCTTCATTGAAAACAAATATTTCTGTCAGGATTCTGTCAAGCGTGGTGGAGGATGGAAGTGCTGATCAAACGAGGTTATGTTAAACGAAGATTCTACAAGAAATCACCTGTGTATCACCTCTTACCTGAAGGTCGTGAAGTAGCCCTCACACTGCTAGGTTTGTATGAATGTTTTGATATTTTGGTCATAGATTAAGGTGATGATTCTTAAAATTATAAAGTCATGCCATAAAATGTTTAATTCCCTTCAGATAAGAGCATATAATATTTTTTTTAAATCTTGATGTGATTGTATGGATTTTTATATTATTGAGAGATTATTTCACTTGCATGAAATGAAATTTTCTCTCAGGAATATAAAACTAAGTTGACACACTTTTTGAATTACTGAGTTAATGGGTACCATCTCTTATTGACCTTTGTTGATATCTTCTTAAGGGAGAAAACTAATTGAACATACATGTATATTTGATATAAGAAATTGTATGGCTGAGTTTGCATTGTGTTTAACTAGTTGGCAGTTTGTTACTTCTGATGGTAGTTTTCCTACTATATAAATACATGTAATAATCATTCTCAAAAGATGAAAATTAATTCCTCATCATTACTGTAAAGACTTGTAAAATAATGGAGTTAATTTGATTTAAAGTCATAAAAATAGTGGAAATAATGTAGATGAAATGGATTTCATTATCTCACTTCACAACAGGTAAATCTTGTGCAGCTTCAACTGGAACGAATGGAAATGTATCTAAACACAGTCTCTACTTGCCAAAGGCTTATCCTGAATTGAGCACCAGGCAGAGTATGGCTTTACCAGAGAAATCCGTAGTTTTCTCACCAGGAACCTCAGGGTGTTTCATGGAGAATCTTGCAGCTTGTGACACTGAGATTGCAACCACATCAACACCCCCCAGATCTGAGACCCCAACCATTGAGTGTAGCTATGAAAAATCTGGTTACAGTAAGGAGAAAGTCAGACCCAGGAAATCACTCAGTAACAATGAAATAAATGTTAAATTATGTACCACTTCCACTGAGTCTCATAGATCTGGTAACAACTGGGAGGGAACTAGGAGCTCTCACTTACCATGGCAGTGTGACCAGATGGGGACAGACTGTCGTCTTGGAAATGATACAGGGCAGGATGGGTAACTAATTTGATTTTGCTTAAAATTTGGCATATTCATTTTTACAGCTGAAGATGCATGATACATTCAGTTGGTGGAAGAAAATTGGAATTAATTGCCTTCATCCTGTTTAATTACATAAATTAGCAAATTGATTAACATTCCAGAACTATACTTACAGGGTTGTGATGTTACTGGACACATCAGAGTGGGGTGGTGAACAGGGAAACCTTATCCAGGTCAGTGTAAAGGTACTCAAAAGAGGCTATCCAACAGAAAAATGTTATAAAAGTGCAAACACACCAAGAAAGTTTTATAATACATATTGTGATTCACTGGAATTAAATATTGACAAAAAAAGCATATTATGATGTAGCAAATACTGTTTGAAAAAAAAATCAGACAAGGAGGGTAAATATGCACTTGTATTTCTGAGAAAATGTATCGGATACTAGAAATAATATTTAATGTAGGCTAGTAGTAATGATGTCAGATGAAATAAAACCAAAGGTACTTCTACATTGCACAAGCTTTGATTAATCAGAGACATGTAACATTTGTTTGTGACATCCATTAAATTTTTGTGTACTTTGTTACAAAAATATAATACTTCAGTATGATTAATACAAGAATATTTTATGTTATTTGTTTCTGTTTCAGTTAATTAACTATATCATTTTTGTTCAATATGATTTGTTTATTGTAATGCTCTTGAATAAAATAATTTAGTTGGGAGAGATGTTGGACAATGCTGGAATGATCTATAGAACCAAAAGACTTGTGACAGGTGACTACTGCTGGCGATGGCGTTATCATGGAGAGGAGAGGGTTCTACCTTGTATGGTGGAGAGAAAGAGAGCAGGTAGAATGGAATTTATTGTATTTGGGGCTGATGACTGCTTCAGCAAGAGACATACTGCTTGTGAACTTGAAGTTTTTGAGACTGTGTAGACCATATAAAGACTGTATTGCAGAGAAAATCTGCCTAAAATGATATGAAAATTTTTAAAAAAAAAAAAAGAAGCAAAATACTGTAGGTCTGGATATTAACATGATAGTTTGAATTTCACTATGTTCACCATTTTGTCCTTTTTCTGTGAAATTAAACATGTAGTGAATAGGGTTATCAGATCACACAAGAATATAAATGTCACAAGCCACACAACTACTGTATAGGGGGAAAATAACTCGCGGTGTTAATATTCGCTATATTCACGGTGTTAATAAATCCGTGAATTCAAGAAACAGTGAATAAGTTTTAAATATTAAACCTCGATGTTTTATTTGAAATTTGAGAATAGACTACGATAGGTATATATACGTACAGTACATGGTCATTCAGTAATTACGAGTATAGTACTTGTCATTCAATTATCTTAATTATCACGCTTTACTTTAATTCAAATGAGCAGCTAATTACCTGTATTTATTGTTCAAAAGCTGTTTTAATAGATACGTTTCATCAGTCAAAACGCATGGGTAATCGGTTTTGATTACCCGTGCGTAACGTTACCAAGTGTATTTGTTACCTGCATTAGCATTATGCATATTAGTTTTTATGGAAATTTTGGTTTGAAAAATATTATTCGAATAACTTTCGAACTTGCTGAAGATATGGAAGGATATCATTACGTCTACCTACATTAATACATTGATTAGCGTCCAGTGTTTTTTGTTTTTTTTTTTTTTTTTTTTTTTTGCTGCGATGTGTTATACCTTCGGAAAGATGTACATACACATGCACTTATAGGAAAGTCATTTGACGTTTATAGTAAAAAAAAATGTTTTGATTAATCATCAATTAACTACTAAATCTAATCATTTTATATAAACCTACCCTTTTGAATACATAACGCTGATAAATGTCGTTCTAGCTATACTATGGGTTACACTGATAAAGACAAAGGAGGTAACTTTTATCATATACCGATTCTGCGAATTCAACAAACCGCGATCGTGTCCGAGGAGAGAAAAACGTGAAAATTACAACCCGTGAAATTAATCCCCTATACAGTATAGTTTGAAATAAAAATTGTTAATATTTTGCTCCGTAGAATTAAAACAAAGTATATGGTACATTTCTGATCAAAGTTTAATAGTTTTTGAGTGCAGGGGAAACATTTTATTAAATGTACAGTGTATTTACTTTACCCTGGCAGATGATCTGGCAAGGACACTAAAAGAGGGGAGATTCTGGAGTCAAGTGCAGAAAATGGTGGACTGGAAGAAAGAGTTCATGACCTGTGACTTTCCATGTGACCTGTTCTATGTCATAGAGGGTGAACCAGAGCAGTATGTTATGAACTGTAAGGACAGATGTCATGGTGTGGGCATGTGCAAGAACCCAAGCCTGACCCAGGTCAAGGTAAGACAAACAAGAACTCTAACCTAACCCAGATCAAGGTACAATAAACTATATACCTGAGGTTCTATGTAGGTCCAGGTAAGAAAAAGCAAGCCTGAGCAAGGAAAAAGGTAAGACAAACTAGCCTGCACAAAGGTCAAGGTAATACAAACTAGCCCGATTCAGGTCAAGGTAAGACAAACTAGCCTGACCAAGGTCAAGGGAATATAAACTAGTCTGACCCGGTTCAAAGTAAGACAAACTAGCCTGACCCAGGTCAAAGTAAGACAAACTTACCTGACCAAGGTCAAGGTAAGACAAACTAGCCTGACCAAGGTCAAGTAAGACAAACTAGCCTAACCAAGGCTAAAGTAAGACATACTAGGTCAAAACTAGGTCAAGTTAAGACAAACTAGCCTAACCAAGGTTAAAGTAAGACAAACTAGGTCAAAACTAGGTCAAGGTAAGACAAACCTAAGTTTAACTCAGGTCAAATTATGACAACTCAAACTCATTTCTATCAGGTCATTGTAAGATAGACAAGCACATAAGCATTAAAATCAATCCTTATGACCAATACAAATCCTGAAATATGTTAACATTTCACTTTCTTTGTCTCCCTCTTTTTGTCTTTGTATAACCATTCTTTTACTTTGTATATGTGTTTCTCTTAATATTTTATTCTTATAATAATAACAGTTTATACTTGCAGAATGCCATTGTTGACCTGAAAAGTCATCCAGACCTTCAAGTTCTGCACACTGACAGTATACTGGAAACTGTGGCTATTCTAGAATCAATAACAGTGGATTTAGATCAAAAGTAAGTCAAAGGAGAGTTCTTCTTAACTCATGACTTAAGCTGTAGACTGTGATCAAATGTACATGTGTATTAGTGTTCCGGCCAGTATTTGAGGTTAATAAACAAAATTGGAAGATGTACTAAATTTTTCTGTTGATTTAATGAGAGGGGAAAGTTTGTATCAGAGAAAGGTTTTTATTAGATTTTATAAATATTTTCTCCCTTTTTCCAGAGTGAAAAAAGGAAAATTTGATGTGATGTTTGAGATGGAATGGGAGAAGTGTAAGCAGGATTCAGGTGTAATAAATATTGATGACAGTGATGAGGAAGCCCACCCATCAGCCTCTAAAGGCAAGCCTTCCACAGATGGGAAAGAACCCAGTGTGTCTGAAAATCTTGTCAGTGACAAACTTTGTAAAAATTCAAATGACAGCATAATTCGTATTCCTCATTGTAATATAGACAATTTTTATAAAACTTCATTGACTTTGTCAGAAAATGATGAGCATGATGTTGATCATGATGATTTAGATGCTCAGATTTGTGTTATTGACAATGATGGCGATATGGAAGACCCGGACTGGCTTCCAGACATTCCCTGTAGTACATGGACACATAGGAACATGAAGACAACTAGATGTTCATCTGAAGAAATAACTGAAAGTAATGCATCAAGAACCAAGCATAATAATCTAAAAAGAAACATTAAAAATGATCAGGATGAGGGAATGTTTGGTAAAAAGATACTGGTAACCAGGAAAGAAAGAAGTGCAGGGTTTGGAGTAAAAGATGGCCTCTGTAGTGGAAGCTACAAGTCTTGTGACTGTGTAGAAATTGATCCTGATGATGATTGGACACAGTCGAAAAATGTTTCACTCAGAAATCATGTTGTAAGATCAACTAGCAAAAAGACCACACAACTTGAAGCAAGTGATGATTCTGAAAGTGTAGAGACAAGAGATGATTGGTGGGAAAACAGTGAAAAGGAACCTCTGGTTATGTATCACAATTCCTATGGCTTCCAACCACGTACTCCATCTAAAAACAAAGAAGAAAAACCTATGTGTATCAATAAAATTGACAGACAATCTGAAATGGATAGAGAAATAGGTTATAAAAGAAGGTCTAGTCCAAAACTGGAAGTAAACAAACAATGGGTTACAGAAAGTGATAGAGGAACTATGGGATTCTGTAAATCCTCAGATTATGATAAAGACAGAGTGACCAAGATATGGGACATTTTGCCATCTCAGTCTAAAGAGACAGATTATGATGATGACAAAGTGACCCAAATACAGGACATGTTCCCCTCACTATCTAGAGAGGCAGTTTATGATGTCATGTCTAGACACTCTGGTGATGTAATGAGTTGTGTAGAAGAACTCTTAAAAACACAAGAGATTGGCTGATTTTTTCTTCACTCATTTTGGTGTCCTTGGTGTTAAGTGTTACTACTAATGCTGTATAATCTTGGTAACTGTATTATCAGAGTGTCCCTGATTATATCTGATTTTTTGAGCTGTTCTCAGTTGTTAAGGTGTTTTGTTTTTTAGGACATCGGAGTCGCTCAGGTGACTATTATCTGTTTTTGTCAGTCATCGTGCATGATTTGTTGTTCAAACTTTGTTGTCAGTCAGTCATAAACTTTTGAACATTTTTATCTTCTTTAAAACCACAACTCATTACCGCCAATTTTGGTATATACATGTATCATCTATAATTGAAGGGGAATCGTGAAAAATTGTGTATTTCATGGTCTCTACCCTCCTGGGGCCCCAGGGATGGGCCAAAACCATAAAAATGCATGCAAACTTCAAAAATCTTCTTTTCTTTTGGATATCAATCAGTCAAACTGTTGGCATGATCATAATAAGCTATGAGTCCTTATCAATGTTTTGAAATTCATGGCCTCTGGGTCAGGGGTTCTGATGTAAGGATGGATGAGGCCTTATAGATATATTGTTAAAATGCATAATTTCTTTATAAATCTCCTCTCCCCCTGTACACTAAGCAGATAAATTAAGTGTATGATTATGATAATTTCCTTTTCCAAAATTGTGAAATTCATGACCCCTCGGCCAGTGGTTCTGGTGTAAGTGTGGGGCTCTATTGATCATAAATTGGAAGTCTTATTCTCTCCCCTGTGCATTAAGCAGAAAAACTAAGTGCATGATTAAGATGAGCAAGATCAAGTGCCTCTTCCAAAATGCTGAAGTCAATGAATTGAGAGAAATTTATGACCTCAGGGTCATGGGATTCAGGTTTAAGGGTTTGACTCTATTAATCAAACAGTGAAAAATGCCCCCCCCCCCCCAAAAAAAAAGTTATTCCGTTTTAATAATTTACCTATGATAATTCTTCACAGTATATAATGGAATTGATAAGTCACTTGAAAAAAGTATTATACCTGATCCCACCTCAGATGTTTTTGGAGGTCTGTGTTTGCTCTGCTCCCAATATGTATTGTGCCAATAGACTTTTGAGGTTGATTACTGTTTGTTATCTTGGTATTTTTTGAGAATTTCTAATGTATAATTTAAAAGAGTATTTTTATAGTTTTTAATGGTCATGCAGAATTTTAAATGATTAAATAAATAAATAACAATAAATCAAATATACTTTAAATGTTATTCAATACCAGGAGAAACGAGCGTATACCAACTAGTTTCCTGCAATAGATAATGATCAGAGTTTCAAACACCCCCCATTTTTACCAAATTATATTGTAAATGGAGTAAAATATCAGATTACCAGACTATCGAGTTTTTGATCATTTATAGACCCAATCCTTGTATTTTGCTTCATTATCTAATTGCTGTTCTATGGATCCTTTTCAGGGTTGTATTATACATGAAGAGACCAATAAGGCCCTGGAGGAGGGGTCTTATTTTTTCTATGTATATATTTTATTTGATAGACATGTAAAGGAAGATGTGTGTTTGTATTTAGACTAATTATTTCATGTGGCATATGTAGATGTAGGTAAATGTAGGTAGATGTATGTCATGAATATGTTAAATACAATGTAAAAAAAAGTTGTTAAGACTGTAGTTAGTATATCTTAGCCAGAGTTAGTGTTTTTTTAGTTTAAATGTGTAGTTTGTTAGACTTTCCAGGATGTTTTTATTTTTCAAACCCTCTGTAGACATATGAATGAACAGCAAGGGGACTAAGGGGAGTGCTGAAAGTTCCTTATTGTCTGGTTTTATTATTGTTTTCTTGTTGTTTTTTCAGAGAATTGTGGTATTAATAATCTAGGCAATGCAGAACACAGGTGTACATGATTTTGTTTAATCTTGAGTGTTAGATATGTTTTATAAATGTTTATCTAGTCTTTATTGTGTAAGAGAATTTTGTTTTGAATTGAAGTGGTAACAATGATATGTTAGAAGAAAAGGAATCAGAATATTCCATTGCATTGGATGATCAGAATTAGAATGTCTATTTATAAGAGTAAAGAATGACAGTTTTTGATGTTGGGACTTTTTGTTAGAGGTTTTAATGACATATTTTGAGATGCAGTTTAACTACCCTTCAGCATTTTATATAATTGACATTGATAGCTTAAATATAAAATTGTCCAAGGTTAAATGCTCAACTTGTGTTGGCACTCGTGAACTTTATCCATGAACATTTGTGATAGCCTCATTTGGAGTTGACAGACGTAGATATGGTCCACAGTAGATATTTAGTTCATTCATAAATAATTATGAGAAACAAGATTACATTAGTCAAATGATAACAGTGTTGGCATTTTCACATTTTCAAATTAAAATTGTTCCAAACAAGACCCACAGAGAACTAGGTTTGCTATACAATGGGGTCCAAACTGAATTTGAAAGGAGACCAAGTATGAGAACAATCTTCATTTTCATGATTAAAGAATCCCCAAACCAACCTAAATCCCTCATACAGTGTATATATATATATATATATATATATATATATATATATATATATATATATATATATATATATATATATATATATATATATATCTAGGTCATTATTAGTCGATAAAACTTAATATGTCTAGAACAACATTTTCTTCGGTCAATTTTTCTTGTTAATGATGATTATTGTAATACAAGGTTTTTTTTTGTTTTTTTTTAATGTTTTTTCAATTTTATTAAAATTGTTTTATTTGTTTTGGAATGATCTTGAATAATTAGCTTTTTTATAAGGACTTTCAGATCAGATTTAAGACTATTAAACTCTAAATTGTGGTATCTCAATTGGTTTTTCTTTCCACATGGAGACTAGAAATTGGCTAACGCACTATGTTTCATCAGAGTGTAGGTTCAGATTAGCCTGAAATATATGTTTTTTTGTTTTTGTTTTTTTTTCCAGAGAAGGCCGATTTCCTCGATAATTAATCGAAATCATGGTTACTGTCATAGGCATCGACGTTTTCTGAAGAAAGTTCATTACTCAATAAAATACAGTGGCCCCTTTTGAGTAAGTTTTCATCAAGCTTTAGTTGTCCTTATAGCCTAAATTGTTCTTTCTCTATTTTGGAAGGTTTTTAAGATGTCTTCAAACCTATGCCCTTTGTGATCCTCAGATATTACACAAAATACACAAACGGGATTCTCGCACTCCTTACAGTACATTTCACATCTCTTGGGGTCGTGTGACGAGCAAGTTGGATAACGTGGAATAGATTTACCGAATTTAACAATGTCATGGATCTTCCTTTCACTGTAGATGTGTTTGCTGACACATGCCCTGCACATATTAATCAAACACGCCTCACAGTGCACTTGTACTTCTGCTGTTGAACACACGTCACATTGCATGTCATCTTGATCGTTATTGCACTCAGCCATTGTATTGATTGAAATAATGCTGAAAAATGCAAGAAAGAAAAAGAATTTTAAATTGATTAATTACTGAAACCTGAGTGGATTTCAAGCAGTGCATGGTCATGCCAAAGACTTTTTTTAAGCTGAAAAAAATTACTTTCCCTCTAAAAATCATTTTTGCGGACCAGAAATTTCTTAGTTAACAAGCATTCTGAGAGTATTGCATGAGCAATACTAGTCCCCTACCGGCAGGTGTAATCTGGTTCTGTTCCCGTTAAGAATTGAAAATGCCATAATTCCGTCAAAAATTAATGAAGCGGGACAAAATGCAAACTTGATCTATAACTAATCAAGGTAAAGCCACATACCAAAAATCAGCTCAATATCTACAAGCGTTTAGAAGAAAATTGCGGAAAACCCGTAAAAATTGAAAAGGCCGTAATTCCGTCAAAAATCAATGAAGCGGAACGAAATGCAAACTTGATCTGTAACTCATCAAGATACACTCACATACCAAAAATCAGCTCAATATCTGCAAGCGTTTAGGAAAAAAGTGCGGAAAACCAAGTGGGACAGACTGACAGACAGACAGAGGGACAGACAGACAGACAGACGGACAGACAGACGGACGGACAGACGGACGGACAGACTCAGAGTAAACCTATAGTCCTCTCCGGTTTCACCGGTAGGGGACTAATAACTATATCTTTATGCAATATGCAAACAATGATCTTGTTCTGTTAGCTGAATCATTTACAGTAGAAAAACCCTTTACAGTTGAGGAACCGATATGTCTTAAAAGCAGTTAAAGGATATTTTTTTTATAGGTGTTGGTTGCTAGGAGGGGGAAAAACAAACACTCTTATAGTTATTTGGCATTTCACTGACAAGAAAATCAATACGGGAATTATAATTTGTTCACATCTCTGTGTTACAAGTATATACAATACAACATTCTAAAACATTAACAACGTTAGTGTCACACAGTATGACTAAGCTTTTGAGATGTCCTAAGTTGCTTTACTTCAAATTACTTCTCTCTTTTTCGTGGTTTAGTAACACTCTCTCCTGATTTAGTTAACACATTCAAGAGATTTGCGATATTGTTTATCTTATGTGCCAGTTTTCGTAAGGATTAGGAGCATAATCGTAACAAGACATTAATTAAAGACTATCCAATTAAATATTGCAGTCATTCTTACCTTAATAGTTACAATGGCGGCCCTATTTTTAACAAGTACGGGGTTATTAAATACCAGGGTGGAAGTATATATACACATCCACAAGAGTAGAATGCACACGAAATTTAAATGTTAGACATGAAAACATTTTCGTTAGTTCAATACTATTTATCCGATTTTTAAACCTACCTAGTTGTTTGAAGCTCAGGAAAGCGAACCAATTCAGTTTGACATTGTAGTAATATTGTATTGTGTTCTAAGCGAGTTAACGATTTTGATTATTTAAGCTGAAAATGATAATCATATAGTGAAACCTCGTTATCTTGAACTCTAAAACTGCGAGATACCAATCCGAAGATTCGAGTTATTGATATTAAAATAAAGAAAAGAAACTGGTATTATTTGCGACTTCTAATCTCACCTCGACGAAGACTAGATAATCTTATGCTATACCCCTGACATTAGCATAGGCTTCCAGGCTAAAGTTTTGGGACCAAGTCCATTTCCAAGTAACTGTTAGCCCTACCTTGACCAAACTTGTGAAACACGCCGGGTATATGTGGTTACCATATTTTATTATTGGTATGATATATAATAATGGTGAAGGCCTACAATATAATAATAACAAGTAATAAAATACCTAAGTAAGGGAGAAATCAAAGATCCATGTGTGATCTGTCACACCATTGTTGTTAACCTAATATGATAATATAACAGACCTTAAATGCATATTCTGTATCATTGATCAATATATTTTAAACTCTCAAACTAAATGTAAAAATAGCATACCTTGAATTATAAAAACTAGTTCACCAGTTTAACAAGACTACAGTATATTATTTACTATTTCATGATATATGATATAATAATTATTTAACAGAATTAATAAATTTGATTATTAGATTCTTTCGTAAACAATGAATCTCATATGTAAACGTAAACAATCAACTCATTTAAGAATTCCAAAATAAACACTTCATATGCTGTAAATTACACATACAGGATACTTAATAGATAAATACTTACATACTTTGATAACTTCTGAGGCGATAAACTAAAATTTATTTTAACTTTTACGGACTTCAATTTCACAAAGCTTCCGAATCTCAGTATGGCGTGTCTTGTTATGAACAACCGACAACAAAGGAATAAAATTTTTTTTTAAAAGAAACACTATTATTTTATATTATTGTTATTTTTAGATGTATATTTTAAAAAAAGAACTTACAGAAACCCCCAAAAAATAATTTTAACATAAAGTAGTACTGAAATAAGAATATTTTGATATTACGGTTATTTAAATAATTTACGGTACATTGGTCGTATTACTCCATGGTCCAGTGGATAGGCAGCTCGCCTCGAAATCTAAAGGACCATGGTTTAAAACCAAAAATTATTTTGTCAAATATATAATTTTTAAATATAAAATACATTATAACAATTTCACCATATCACATAGGCATGCACACTACCTTAGACATGCATTTGATGTTGGATCTGACCTACATTTTCTGGATTGGTGACCAGTTTAACGTCTTAGAATCTGCTCTATTCCACTACAAACATGATTTTAATGCTGCATTTGACCTACATTTTCTTCTGAGCAGTTCCTCCCCAGGTAAGTATCATCCCTATACATTATGTAGCTATCCTGACCTAACTTCTATGAATGGTTTTTCTTTAGATACACAGTGCCAGGTATTTTTTAGATGCTTCAGTTGACCTACATTTTCCAAATAAGTTACCAGATAGTATTTTGGGGTAGTAATTTTAAGTTTTACTTCGATCAAAGTTGCAGGGATGGTGCATGTAGGAAATCTTATTAAGAGTTCATGCTTTGATGCTGTATCTGGTCGATTTCTGAAGTAACCTGAAGCCTTCACTGACTTGCAGGATTGGATACAATTGTTATCTTGATGCTGCATTTGAGATAATTTTCATTTTCAATTACTGATCATATACTTATACAAACGTTCCACTGATTGCACATAAAAACAACTTGAAACTTGGAGAATAAAATATAGTAAAATGCTTGGTTATATTCACAGTCAAGTTATATTAGAGGACTCAAAAATATTGCTGGTCTGATAGTTTATTTTCCTTGTCTGAGTTCATATTTTTGACTTATTTTTTTTTTGATATACGAGTATGTGGAGAAATTGAACAAAAAAATTATTTCTTTTGTAAGACTATTGCATTCATTGCAAAACAGTCAAAACAAGCATTCTGAGAGTATTGCATTAGCAATACTAGTCCCCTACCGGCAAGTGTAATCTGGTTCCCGTTAAAAATTGAAAATGCCATAATTCCGTCAAAAATCAATGAAGTGGAATGAAATGCAAACTTGATCTATAACTCATCAAGGTAAAGTAACATACCAAAAATCAGCTCAATATCTGCAAGCGTTTAGAAAAAAAATTGGGGAAAACCCTGAAAAATTAAAAAGGTCGTAATTCCGTCAAAAATCATTGAAGCGGAGCGAAATGCAAACTTGATCTGTAACTCATCAAGGTACACTCACATACCAAAAAATAGCTCAATATCTGCAAGCGGCAGTGTGGAAAAATCAACCACGACTGATTCCATGGTGTCTCCTTGACATCAGGATTACTTCCGGACTGGTTGTTAAAATGGCAATAAAGAGCCTGGTATATGAACTATACAACTTACATGTACTTTTTTACCAAACTCCAACCCCACCAGGTAGGAAAACATATTTTTTTTTATTTTCGCTTTTTATGTGATTGAAGAGTTTCAATGAAAAAAGTGTACTTTTCTCTACTTTTCTAAAAGATTCAACCAAAGGAAGGTATTCATCATCTTTCTTGTATTCCGATGCTATTTCCTGCAGGTCATTCACAGTATTTTTCTGGAAATGTATTATTTAAAGAATCATTATGTAGGAAGGGTATTAAAAAATTTCTCTCAGACCTTCATTAATGTCTTCATTGTCATATACTTCGGAGCATGGATCAACGATGTTCAGTTTGTTTCAGTTTTTTTCAATATCTTCCATTGGCTGGTCTAATTCTCTCCATGTATGATTATATTCCTGCATTTTTTTCTTGGATATCTGAACTATCAACAAGGTCAACAAATCTCTGATAGTATGTTTTCCTTTGTCCAATAATTTTCTTTTCTATATTTCATGGATGATACGAAAAAATTTCTGGGCTTTTTACATTGCAAACAGTGTATCAAATCTTGAGCACTGTCGTCTTGTCTCTTTTAGTTTTACCTTGACTACATTCTCCAGTGGATTATTTCGTCTACCTGATCAATACATAGGGTTCAGGGCGGGTGTCTCCGATCGACAGGGGATGCTTGCTCCTCCTAGGCACCACATCTGGAAATGCCAGGAATCAGTGTTTTATATTCTGTTCATAGATTTGCATTGATTGTAGTTTTTTTTTTTAGATCAATCACTGTTCCTTTTCATTTGATCCATATCATTTTCTTCTCTCTCATAATTTTTTAACTGTTAAAGTTGGTTGTGCATTTTAGATCGAACTATCGATGTCCTATAAAGGGATACATAAACAGCCTAACAAATATTTTATATCTATTTTCATCTGTCTTTTTATTTGGTGATGTTGGTTTCTTCAATGTCGGTTGAGTCATCTGGTAGGCTTTGGACCTGTTTTCTACCCTTTAACATAATACTTCTTTTATTTTCTGGAGATGTATTAATAAAGTTTACTTCTTGTATGAATTTATGAATGGCATTTGAAGAGGATAGAAAACAATCCCCTGAACAAAAACTTCCACTTGGCTTACGAATTTGTTACCAATTGCTGTCTGATGTCGAAATTTCTCTCTTTTGTCTCTCTGCAAACATTTCACAGCAAGGTACTTATTTCTCTTCTTGCTTTTGAAATAATACTGACGATATGCATAAAACATGCGTATGCATCGAGAATGAACTGAATGTCCATATTTACTCTCTAGGCTTTAAGAAGAATAGGGTTATAATTATCTATTCATATTTCATCAATTTGTCTTTTCAAGAAGATTGTTGCAGTTCTAAAAGATGATCTAACAACATTGATGTATTGGTAATTAGAAAGTCCAGCTTATTAAAGGAATTCTTCAGATGTTTAATTCTGTCCTTTGTTCAGACTGTCCAAGCGTTTCTTAATGTTTTTCCCAATTCTTTTTCGCAAGTGAGTTAAGGCTTGATATAGAAGTTTAGGTGTTTCTATGCAAAAGAGCTAATAATTAACGACGACGGACCTAATTCATTTCTGCAATAAATTTTTTATTCAAATTTTAATATGAGGTAAAGTGACTTTTGGTGAGTTAAAATCAATAAAAAAAAAATTATATGGTCATCGATGTAGATTTTTAAAGGGGAGCGTCTCAAAAGATAATTACTATAGGAAGTAATGGGAAATTGCCAGTGTAGGGTATAAGAGTGATCATTGAAAAAAATTCTGCAATAGAATTTTTATTCATATTAAAGGACAATGTTAACTAGACAATTTCTCAGCAAATTACGCAGAAAAATAAATGGGTATTCAGCTTAGATTTTCAGAGGGGCATGTCAAAGGCAGGTGTAGGGCACATTTTGGGTGAAAATTTCAATGAAAATACCTTGGCCAATTAAATCATTTATTTATAAAATTAACTAATGAATATTAATCGAAATATTTACAAAATTAAAACATTTGAATATCTTTAAAAGAATTAAAAATGTATATTTTTTATCTTTTGCAATACACAATTAAGTCAATTTGATTGAAGTCACATGCACGGTTTTCTGCGCAGTGGCTCGAAATTTCGAATTGGGCCCGTCGTCCTTAAAACGCGCAAGAGGTATATCTTTTTACAGAGAAAGTTTAAATACATTTTCTCATGCATACGCAGTACCCACGACATGTTATAGCCAGTATACATTATGACCTCATTTTGACGTCATCAACGTTAAATCCCTTATTAGTCCCCTACCGGTGAAACCGGAGGGGACTTTAGGTTTCCTCTAAGTCTGTCCGTCCGTCCGTCTGTCTGTCTGTCTGTCCCTCTGTCCGTCTGTCAGTCTGTCCCACTTGGTTTTCCGCACTTTTTTCCTAAATGCTTGCAGATATTGAGCTAATTTTTGGTACGTGATTGTATCTTGATGAGTTACAGATCAGGTTTGCATTTCGTTCCTCTTCATTGATTTTTGACGGAATTACGACCTCTTCAATTTTTCAGGGTTTTCCGCAATTTTCTTCTAAACGCTTGCAGATATTGAGCTGATTTTTTGTATGTGACATTACCTTGATGAGTTATAGATTAAGTTTGCATTTCGTTCCGCTTCATTGATTTTTGACGAAATTATGGCATTTTTCAATTTTTCACGGGAACCAGATTACACTTGCCGGTAAGAGACTAGTATTGCTAATGCAATATTCTCAGAATGCTTGTTTTAAAAGGGCCAAAGTTTAGGGACCCCCTTTCCTTCAACTGGCGTCATAATTCTATAAGTATTATGAATTCTGTGAAATATTACGCCAGGAGATGGGCCAAACACGAAAAAGAAGACCTTGACACTTTGTCAGAATGGATTAAGAACACCAGATGGATGTTGAAATCTCGCATTAAGCGATTGAAGGGCTGTATGAAAACTTTTTATCCTTCTGTCTTTAATAATTCAGAAGTGAAAAAGGAATTAGATATATTACACGATCAGTATGTACTGGTCCAAGCTGATAAAGCTGGTAACAACATAATCTTTGTAAGGCTCACTATTTCAATTGTACTTTAGAGGAACTAGGATTTAATTCTACGTGTGGAAATCCAACTTACACCCATAGCTCCCTTTCTAAGGAAGAAATTTTTCAAAATCATATGTCCGTTTTAGATATTTTTAATATTCCCAACAACCAAAGTGAATTTGAATTACCATACATTTTACTAAACAAGGCAAGCTATTGACAAACAAGTTGATGAAACAAGGATATCAAAAGTCTCGTTTGAAGACATCATTTCGCAAGTTTTACGGTCGATACAATGATCTTGTCAGCACATACAACCTATCGTTGAGTCATGCTGACTGACTTTTATCATACAATTGTCAGGCCATTATTTATACACTGAACTGTCGACAGATGTTTCCGGTTTTTTCCGATCATGATAAGGAGCACACGGCGGGTGTGACCGGTCGGCAGGGGATACTCACTCCTATATGGCACCTGATCCCACCTCTACATTTTGAGGTCCGTGTTTGCTGTGTTCCAAATTTGTATTGTCGTTTTACTGGACTTTCGAGATTGACTACTGTTCGTTATCTTCATATTTCATTAAGTCAATTTCTGACTGACGTTTTTCATACTAATTGTTAGGCCATTTTTTTCATACTGAATTGTCTACTGATTTTTACTTTTTTTACCGATCAGGACAAGGAGCACACGGCGGGTGCGACCGGTCGGCAGGGGATGCTTACTCCTCCATGGCACCTGATCCCACCTCTGATGTTTTAAGAGGTCCGTGTTTGCACTTAATGGACTTTGAGCTTGAATATTGTTCGTTATCTCCATATTTCATACACGCAAAGTTGCAGTTAGCCACGAAACTATCTCTATACCATATTTGGAAGCAGCATGTGTAGATGTATATAATAGACCTCTCGCTGCATTATGAAATTTCTTTTTGTAATCAGATTCTCCATAGTGCCTCACAGCCGAAATTTGGTTGAAATAGTGCCTACTTGGCGTAAAACAACAATTAATTATTAATGCATAGTGCATCTTTACGTTTTCAGCACACTTTTCCTTTTATTCTAAAATCCTTGTCTTTTCTTTTGTTCCTTCTGTGTATTTTTTTCTTTTTCATGATTTGCTAATGACAAACGTTTCCTTTCTTTTTCTTTTTACTAAAGTTCACCACGCATTCTTAACGGTTATTTATGTTTAGGTTCTGTGCCTTTTTGTGACAGAGGAGGTTTTGCCTTATTCTCCGTTTCTCTTGTTCAGTATTAAGTCTTATGTGTAGTTTATGATTATGGACTTAATTATGCACTTTTTTTAGTTGACCTGTTTTTATATTCCTATGAAGCAGAATTTATTCATTAGAAGACACATGAGAAGAAGAAAATACTTGCTGTGGCCTTCCATTTAATCCGAAATCTGTTGGCTGCCTTTAAACCAAATTTATAAAGATAGTTTTTGTGTTGTGCAATTTTTCTCAGTACATCAGTACATGTGGGGCTTTATCTTGCAATTGGAAACAGTATGTGTATCTGCCGTGAAATAACCTGAATATGAAGTATATTAGAAAAGTTCATTCTTGACTAGGACGTTTGGCACTAAGAGTTGACAAAACGTGTCTCAACGTGATTTTGATAAAGTCTTCACTTCTGTTGAAACACTGGAGAGAAGAAAATTTCTGAATGGACGGGCCGGGAACCCGGTACCCTTGCATCACTAGTCAGGTGCTCTAAACATTGAACTACGGACGCAGAAGGTATATATAGTGCAAACCATTATACTATGCACTGGGAGAAAAGTTAAGATTATGATTAACACACACACACACACACACACACACACACTTTAAACTTTCTCTGTAAAAAAGATATACCTCTTACGCGTTTTAATTAGCTCTTTTGCATAGAAACACCTAAACCTAAATTATTACGAAGTTCCCTTAAAAAGAATTATTCACGCATTTGTCTGATAAAAAATAATATTTGGCTCCAGTCTTTGGCACCTTTTTTCAGCTCTTCAAAGTCTTTTTATCTAAATATTTTGGATTTCCAACCTTTCGGCAAGAGCATCACTAAAGAGACATAATTTGTTGAAATGCGCATCTGGTGCATCAAAATTGGAACCCTATATGATTTCCATGAATAATACTTAACAAACTACTTTTAAAAATCATCAATCAACCAAAAAGAGTTATGACTCTTTTTATATTGTTAGAGAAATAAAAATGAAAAAATAGCAAATTAAAATCATGGCAACAATGGAAGTTTTATTTATAACTGAAATTAATTATGATTTATACACAAATGAATTTGTAAATTAAGTTAATTATGTTATGAAAGAGGACATAAGTGTTTTATGTAAATAAGCTATATATCACCTAAATTGCGTGAAGTAATTATTGAAGATAATTTATTTGTTTGCAATAAACAAAAATTCCTGTTTCTCTGCTTTGCGAGATTATGAAGACTTTATAAATTACTCCTTTAGGTGTTACAGAGAACAATTTAATAGCCATTCTCTGTAACCACTTAAACTTTTGTGGCACGCATAGTCACAGATTTTTTTCAAATTTGGCTAGAATTTACCACCTCATAAACTACTCCAAAAAATATTGTTAGATCATATGAATGTTGAGTAGTTACCATGGAAATGGTGTCTAAAGTTGATTTTTTCTGAAAAAATGCAATTTTTGGGAATGTCAATCAATGAAATGCGGCTACTTCAATTCATGTTACTCACAGAAATAAAAAGTATGGCATCTGATTTTAAAAGGCCATTAAAAACATTGTTGGTATTCGGTCTATAAATATAAGAAATCTATGATTAAAATAGCAGACATTCATTTAAAAATTGAATTATCCCCCTTTGATAATTGTGAGCTCTTTAGTGCGAGAGATAAAAAAATCATTGGACAAAACTGACTGGAAGTTGTTTACATTATCAACATGTATCCTGGATTTCAAGTAAAATCAAGTGGTTTTTTCTGTTTATTTAATGTGCATAAAAATTTTAACCTCTTTATTTATTTCCTGCATGCAAAAGAATAATTTTGTTGAGTGAACAGTGGCGAAATGTAAAAGACCATATGACACAGGAAATCAGCTCTGTGCACATTCATGATATTGAAGCCTAAGCCTCGACGTCTTAGGAGTTTTAAAATGGAGATAAAAGATAAACTTGAGATATCAGAATTATATTGAATTGGTTGTAAGAAGAGGTACAATGTCTCAGTCAGAGTGATATATTATAATGAATACAGCCTTGGAAAGTCAGTACCTTTTTAAAACAAATGTGGGAAAAAAAACTGAATTATAATGTGAGAGAACTAGGCTATTGATTTTACCTAAATAACAAAGTCAAGCTACATTTATATGTTTGTACAGAACTGGAAGTTGAAGTTTATATTGAATGATGTATGTAAGTTGATGTCTGTCATTAAAGGGATGACCATTTGATGTGTGTGTGTGTGTGGGGGGGGGGGGGGGGGGGGGGAGTTTACAGATTTTAGAAACTAAAGTCCGTTCTTGAAAATGTTGAAAACAAATAATCTGTCTTCAACTGGCAGGAAAATAAATAATCCATCTTTGATAAGTGCTACAACCTCCAACCCAAAGGCACTTGTTTGGGTAATAATTTTTTAACCCATATTATAATAAGTATTATTATTATACTATGGGTTAAAAAAATTATTCCGGAAACAAATGCCCCCCCCCCCCCCCCCCCGAAATAAAGTTTGGGCGTTTTCCCTTGGGGCGGGATGGATTGTTTATTTTATTTTCAGACTTTTTCAGTGAAGAAAAATACATAATCTGTCCTGGATCATATTGGAAATAAATAATCTGTCCTTCAATTCCATGAAAATAAATAATCTGACTCGGAAAAAATTTGCCGCCCCCCCCCCCCTTCTGAATCAAATGGTCGTCCCTTAACCAATAGTCAACGCAGTCATATTATGCAGTTTTAAACAGAATTTATGTCATTCATAATTTACAATTTTTATATAGTGAGTGTTTTCACTTGATAGGATTTGCTACATTTAAAGTATAAACTGATACTCTTTACACCCTCATCCTAAAATTAAAGAATGTAAAAGTATAATTTATCTCTATTTAAAGGCTACATGTAGAAAACAATCCACACCTAAAAACCCTGTTTTACTGAGGGATGTAACAGAAAACTCAATCTTTTTAATACTACTGTTTGCCTTTATCTGTATCTGATTCAGAAAAAAAAGAGAAAAGTTATCTGTGTATATTTCAGATTTGAACTTTTTATTTAATGACTTTGAAAATATTTACAAAGAAATTGATAATGTTCCTGATCCAAGTATTTTCTTTAAGGGAACGGTTTTTATCCAAAAAAAAAAAAAAAAAAAAAAAAAAAAAAAAAAAAAAAAATAAGAATAAAAAAAAATTGTTAAGGTCAGTAATGAAAATGTTTTGTTTTGTAACTGATTCCTTTCGACCAGTGAAAATTATACTTTTGATTTTTTTTTTTGGGGGGGGGGGTGTGTGTTTGCATAGAAATACAAATTGTCTGAATCATATTTAAAGTGCTTTTATATGGTTCCTGGAAGGGATAGAGTAAGTCCTGGTCATTGGTTACTTTATCATGTTCATTTTAAAAAATGAAAACCGTAGGAAGAAGGCAGGGACAAATTATTTTCAATATTTTCAAGGACTCAAGTTAAATGCTATACTAACAAGCTAATTCAGAGAAGCTGTGTCCCCTGCTTAAGGAAAAAAGAGCATGTACGGATCTTAAGGGGTGGGGTCGGAGGATGGTGCGGTTGGGGGGACGGGATACTTTAAGAGTTGCAGGCGGGACCAAAGGGAGTTATGATATAAAATTTCATTGCAAAAGCTTAAATGCTTCTTGAGATGTCGCACGGAAATGAAAATTTTACACACAAACAGAATGTATAAATTTTGACCTTGACCTTTGACCTTTTGAACTCGAAATCAATAGTGGTCTTCTTTAGGCCATAGGAAGTTTCAGTGTAAAATTTCATTGCAAAAGCTCGAAGTTTTTGAGATATTGCGCGGAAATAAAGTGTTAAAACAGACAGAATTTATGAATTCATGACCTTTACCTTTGACCTTAAAATCAATGGGGGTTTTCCTTAGGCCACAGGGAGTTGTTATATAAACTTTCATTGCAAAGGCTCAAAGGCTTCACGAGACATCGTGCAGAAACGAAAGTGTTGCAGAATGACAGATTGACAGACGGATAGACGTCACACAGACCTAAATAAATATCCCCCACTTTAAGTGAAAGCAGGGGACAAAAAGGCAAATTTTATATACCATTGTGTCCTTGAACTTTGACCTTCTGTCCGTATTTACCAATTCATGTGATGCTAGTTACATGTATTGTCCACCAGAACTGTAATTTTGTTTATTCATAATTATGTTGTATAAAACACAAGTATTAGTTATGGCATTGAAAAAATGTGCTTAGTTTCCTTACTTTTCAATCTAAATCGAGCCATTTTGGCCTTGACCTTTGACCTTTTGTTATGAAAATCGATTTTTTTTTCTTTGTTTTTGCTATTGTGTACTACATGTACAAATCTAATTTTAATCCATTTTAAAATACTCAGGTATTTATTTGGAAACTGATAGTAGATACCTTTTGCCCTTGTCTGGAATTCTTTAAAAAAGCATTAGTTTGTAACCATGGTAACATGAAAACAAGATATGAATACCAAGTGGTTCTTTGCAGTTTATATTACAACTATATATGGACTTTCAAACCAATGTATTTATTTTTTCCAATATGTCCGCAAAAATTTATACCAGGCTTTTCAAAAGAGCCTAAAATCTACAATTTTTCCTTAGAAAAATCATACTTAAAAAGGGGGGATATTTTTTCTATGAGGTTAAGTTACTCAAATACTAGAAATTATCCAAAGAACTATAAAAATCATGTATTTTGACAAAAAGATAAAGTCATGTAAATATCTTGTTGTATTAAAGACTTTTAATTAGTCAAAAATGGTCATTTTTCATCAAAATTTAGCATTTTTTAGGCCATGAAAAATGTATGTTGGTTGCCATGGTAACCATTGACCATAGCAACCATTTTATTATGAATTTTAGTTTCATACATCATTATAGGAATGTGTGCCAAGTTTCATAAAAATCTAAGACCTAGCGTGCCACACTCCCTATATAAGAGTTTAAATGCTTACAGAGAATGGCTATTAATTTTTAAATTATAACATATTATTGATACCGTAGTTTAATACTGTAAACCAACTTTTTTCGCATGCGAGAAATATTCGCTAGTTTCGTGGCCTTCTTCAACTCGCGAATATTAATCGCTGCGAATCATTTATTTTGCTTTGTTTTTGTATAGAATAATTCCCAGGTTGTGAAAATTAATCGTTGCGTATTGATTTCAAACTGACGAATTGCGAATAAAAGATGACGCGAATAATAGTTGGTTTACAGTAAATATATATTTTTTATTTTTATGCGATAAACTAAAATAGGAGTTGACACTCAAGTGGTTGAAAGCTCTCTATACACTGCACACTCAAGAGTTCTGATTCTGTGGTATTTTGCAATCTGCCCTTTGATCTAGAATAAAATAAATTGAAATGGTCAGTGTATTACTTCATTTGTAACAAAATCAAGCATTCATTACATCTTAATAGGCCAATATGAATAGATTGAACACTTCATGCGCAGGTATTTTGTCCACTCGAGTACTCATCAGTTCTTCATTGTCCTTGGTTATTTTTCCTGGGGGCAAGTGTAAAAAAAAACTTCCTTTAGTGAATAGAGGGCTTGTAATTAACTACCATCGTTATCCTGCACAACTGAATAATTGATAATTATAAGGGAAAAATAACCTGATGATGTAATAATTACTTATTTACACGACAAGCCATTTTTACAAAATAACCAGGCTTTTAATAAATTAGAGGTGTCGGATTTCAAAGGTATTCCATTGTCCTATGAATTTGATCTTTGAATGTCAAGTTTTTGAACTAACGTAAAGGCAGAGGAAAAATAAACAGAGAGAATCGATTTTACTACAGATTGAAAGAGAACTACAAAGTAATCATACATCGGTGGGAAGTAAATGAAAATAACAACAGATCGAGGCCTCTGTATCACATGCCCAAAAATAAGAACTCACTTGTTTACCTGTGCATTGTAAATGTCATGTTGATTTTATGCGTTTATCAGATTGAAATTTATTAGGATAAATACAATGACGGAGATCTTCAATGTTCAGGAAAAGTTTTTTTTCATCATAAATGACATTAATTCTGTAACATTGTAAAATTGAAGATAATTGACAGTGATCAATCTCATAAAACCAGTGAACAAAAGGAATCATGAACAGGGCCAAAAATACAGACCCCTAGAAACACCAGAGCTGGGATCAGATGCCTATGAGGAGTAAGAATCCCTTCTTGATGGGTCACACCCGCCGTGAGCCCTATATGTATTGATAAGGTAGACAGAGTACTCCGTAGTCAAACTTAGAATAAAAGCAATAACCTAACAAATGGTAACAAACATGTCAGACAAAATACGACCCAACAATAGGTTCTAATTATAAACGAGTTTATTAATTTGCTATTTATTAAAATTTATATAAAAAAAGATCCTTTGTGCAAATTTAGGCGAAGCTGTCAGTGTATAGTCAACAAGTTTGTCCGTAGAGTCATGTCGTGCAAATGATTTTTCGGATGCTTCTGGAAAAAACCCCTGATTTATATGCTTTTCTGCTTGTTATGCCATTTCCATTTTGGGGGAATTATGATTTTTCATCTAGAACACGAATCACTTATTTAAAAATGTTAAATAATCAGTGAAATATATCAATTTTTTTTTGATACCTTTGCTGTATTGTTTATTAGAAATGACTAACCCTTACCATGATTCTTTTCACCCAAATGATCACTAGTTCAGCTATACATGTATGTCATGTCAAGTTTCAAAGTGAATGTGATAATACTTTTTTCATCAAAAAATCATATTTTATATTCTAACCAGGCATGATCTGTCCAAAATAGCGAGTTATTGATGGATTGGAGATTGATATCCGACTGAAAATTCTTGCCATATTGAATTTATGTTATCTCCAGTGATAATCATTCACAAATGTGGGAACATGTGGGAAAGAGAGACCTAAGGCTACAATATGCATTACGTGCAAGTCTTCACAGATTTTATTGATCTTATTTTTGTTAATAAAATGTCAAATATCGATGTCATACCCAAAATATACCTAGAAACACAGGTAAGTACAATCATTTCTTGATCTGAAATTTGAACACAATCTGGCAAAAAAAAAAGCAAACAAACAAACAAACAAAAAATTACCAACTTACAAGCACCTTATGTGTGTTGTGTTTGTTTGTTCTTTGAGGAACATTTATAGGCAAGACTTGGGAGCTTATTCAGGTGTTGTTCTCTACTTGATTGTCCCAAGCTTCACGTGCGGCATTATAACTGCCCACCTTTTGATTTTCTGGTATGGGTAATCTTGAGATAAACATTCTTTTAATAGTTGTCATCTATGTAAAGAAATGTTACGTAATATAAAAAAGGACGTTGATAAAGCAATCCAGATATAATCTAATTTAAGAACTAATTTATTTAAAGAGTAATATGCTTCCTGAGTAAAGAATTATCCTGATGACCTTACAAGGTAAACAGCTGTTTTTTAACTGATGGTCTGGGGTTTTTCGTACATAATAAGGTGGAAATACCAGGGGTATTTTAATGTTTCATATGAATTTTAGATGACAATCAACAGGGACCAACACTGAAATGTTTCAATAAGACAATAAGGTCATAGGATACGGGGTACATCATGTCTCCATGCTGTTTTGGATAGATGTGACACCTAGTCTACTTTAATGTTTGTTTGTTGTAGTTAAACGTCCCTTTTGAGAATTTTTCACTCATATGGAGACGCTACCACTTGCCGGTGGAGAGCTGCAATTTTTGACCAATACTCGGCACTCAGGACCATTGAGCAGTGAGGGATCTTTTTCGTGCCAGCACCTACTGCGACACGGGACCTCGGTTTATACGGTCTCATCCGTAGGACCGGACCGTATAAACTGAGGTCCCTTGTCGCAGTACGTGCTGGCACGAAAAAGATCCCTCACTGCTCAATGGCCCTAAGTGCCGAGTATTGGTCAAAATTTGCGGCTCTCCTTTATTGAAATTGAGTGTTTTATTTTTACAATACACAAAATTATACATTTTTATGTAATGTTGTTCCTATGTTGTAAGGTCGTTAATTTATCCTCGTAAAATTTTAAACTCAGACATGGTAATATCTTTCTCCTATTACAAATATAAATTAGTGATATCAATTGCAAAATGTTTCCACCAATGTCAGTCATAATCCGACTGGTTATCGACGTTTTAGATAGATTTAATATTAAACAAAGGAGTAAAAATTTCAAAATATATTACAGCAATAAACAAATAAATTTTATGTTTATGAAAGGTTGTAAATAAAGAAAGTGTTTTCCCAGGTAAGAAGAAACATGGTCTAATACATCTTTATCTGCGTAGAGACTACATTAGATGTATAGTAGTTATACAATTTTAATTTTTGTTTATTATACAAGATGATTTGAGAATTAAAGCATGTTTTATTGTTTATGACATCGGAAAATCATACAAAGGGATTATATTATTTTATCTATGTAACATGTAGATTACGTCTAGATACTTATTTCTAGTTAAGTATTGGTTTTCTGTTTCTATAAATACTTCAGTTACTATGGACAATTAAAGACCTAAAAGTACTCCTGGGGAGTTACACGTTCAATTTTAGTATTAAGAAACATGGATTAGAAATAAAGCATGAAGTATTTTCAAGGATAAGACGGAAATAGCTAATCAAAAAAATTACAAGAGAAAGTAGGCCACAGAGGAAAAAATGGTTTCTTTTTAAAACATCACAAAACAGTGGGAAGCCTTGTCGCTGGAGAGTGGGATATAGTAAATCGAAGACTGATAATACTAATTAACATGAAAATTTTAAATCTTGAAATATCTCCTACTGCATTTTTTTAAAATTGATTATATATATCATGTAGTTGTTTTTAACTACACGCAGAGCAATTAAATGTAAAGCTTTTTTTTCAAGAAACATGATCTTAGACTTCAAAGACAGTCCTTTTGGTAAATTTCCTTATTTAGTATATATTCAATTTCATCAAACTATGGTCCACAGGGTTGGGTTGGAAATCAAAATTATTTTTAACAATAAATAAATGTTAACATATCAGAAAAAAATATAGGAAAATCTTCATAAGAACATTTTGGACACCATTAGTTAAATATATACATTAGGATAGGATACTCATGTTTGTTTTAGTCTCAAGTTTGTTCAAAAGTTGTTGTTTGGGGCTGTAATGGGTCCCATGTACAATGGCTGTCGAGTTTTCAAACAGGAAGACATACATGAAATCGAAGAAAATCTTCCTTTCATGAAAAGTAAGGCTAGAGGTCACGATGTGATGTCGATATACCGTTAATGTTATTTTAACTTTGGCATTTTCAATATCTTTTAGAAGACTGGTCACATGATGTTTTTATGTTGTTAAGAGAGAAGTGACATTATTTTCCATTTATATTGAGTCATTAACTTTTTACAATGCACAAAATTACATGCTCAATAATTATGCTGTGTTCTATTGTAAAGAAAATGTGTTTTTAATGCACTTATAATATTATGTTTAGATAAACTAGTTACAGTATTCTTCAATTACATCTCCTTTCACGTTGAATGAAAACCAACTATCCTTCAATATGTTCAATAATTCAGAAGTGAAAAAGAATTAAATAGATTACAGATCAGTATGTACTGGTCCCTGATGACAAAGCAGGTAACAACATTGTCTTTTTTTGTAAGGATCATTATTTAAATTGTATTTTAGAGGAACTGGGATTTAATTCAACAAGTGGTAATCCAACTTATACTCATAACTCACTTTCTAAGGAGGGAATTCTTCAAACTCATATGTCAGTTTTGAATATTTTAAATATTCCCAACAACCAACATGAATTTGAATTACCATATCTATTTTGGATTCCGAAACTTCATAAAAATCCTTACAAACAAAGTTACATAGGGGGTTCCAGTAAATGTTCTACCAAGCCTCTTTCTTTACTCCTCACTAAGATATTAAAATTTGAAATCACAAATTTACCAAAATCAAAAACGTAAGAACTTACGACTTTTCAACTTTATAAACAACCATTCCCCAAGATAAATTAAAGTCCAGATTTTTTGATATCATTGACAGCTGCTTTTTCAATAAAAAAGGAACTCGTAAATTTACTTACCCTGTCTCTGGACATTTGCAAAATTCTTTCATTAAAATCAAATCAATTAAATTAAACTCTGAAGTTGATATTAAAAAGCTGCTTGAGTTTCTGATTGACGATATCTATAGTGTATGTGGTTTTGGGTGACCAGGTCTTCCAACAATGTATTGGAATTCCCATGGGTACCAATTGCGTCCTGTTATTAGCAGACCTATTTTTGTATTCATATGAAGCAGAATTTGTTCAAAATCTTATACATGAAATGAAGAAAACACTTTATTTGGCCTTCAACTCGACATTTAGATATATCGACGACGCATTGTCAATTAACAATGGTTATTTCCATTCTTATGTCGATACGATATATCCCGAGGAGCTTGAAATAATAGATACCACAGAGTCTGACACATCTGTTTTATATTTGGATATTTTACTAGAAAAAGACGTTAATGGTAATCTAACAAACAAGCTTTATGTTAAACGTGATGACTTCAACTTTATATACAACCATTCCCCACGATAAATTAAAGTCCAGGCTTTTTGATTTCATTGACAGCTGCTTTTTCAATAAAAAAGGAACTCGTAAATTTACTTACCCTGTCATTGGTCATTTGCAAAATTATTGTGTTAAAACATTCTGATTGTACACACAAGTACTCTGAAGTTGATATTAAAAAGCTGCTTGAGTTTCTGATTGACAATATTTATGTGGTTTTGGGAGACCAAATCTTCCAACAATCTGTTTAAATTCCCATGGGTACCAATTGCGTACTGTTATTAGCAGACCTATTTTTGCATTCATATGAAGCAGAATTTGTTCAAAATCTTATACGTGAAAAGAAGAAAACACTTCATTTAGCCTTCAACTCGACATTTAGATATATCGACGACGCATTGTCAATTAACAATGGTTAACAATGGTTATTTCCTTTCTCATGTCATACGATATATCCCAGTGAGCTTGGAATAATAGATACCTCAGAGTCTGACATATCTGTTTCATGTTGGATATTTTACTAGAAAAAGACGTTAATGGTAATCTAATGACCAAGCTTTATGATAAAAGATGACTTAAACTTTACAATCGTCAACTTCCCTTACTTATGCAGTAATATACCTTCATCACCATCATTTCGTAAGTTCTATGGTCGATACAATGACCTTGTCAGCAAATACAATCTATTATTAAGTCAAATGCTGACTGACGTTTTTCATACTAATTTTTAAGCCAATATTTACAAATTGACTTGTCAATGGATTTTTCCGTTATTTCCCGATAGTGACAAGGAGCACACGGCGGGTGTGACCGGTTGGCAGGGGATGCTCATTCCTCTATGGCACTTGATCCCACCTCTGATGTTTTAGAGGTCCGTCTTTGCTCTGCTCCAATATTTGTATTGTTTAATGGACTTTTGAGCATGAACACTGTTCGTTATTTCCATACCCTTCATTGCAAGCCGTTTCCGCCTGTGACCATCAATCGGCCTTTTAGGTAGATTAAATATAAAATAACATCACAAATGCATTGATTTTTATTTTATTTTAAGAAATTGAATTATTTGTACATAACACTGTAGGAGCAATATATGATATATAAGTGTCTCAAATGGACCCTTAAAATTTTATATATAAATTTTTATATACTTATATATAGCTTTACTTTGCACACCTATACATGTGACCTTTATTCTTAATTCTCAATTTAATCAAAATGCCATTAATTTAGAAATTTGACATCATAAAGTTTACATTTTCCCGCCATTTTAGCATACATTTTTTTTTTTATAAAACTGCTTATTTTAATGCAGTTTTCCTTCCAGAAAATATTGAGCGCAGACTTGAACAGACTTTAAATAAATTTTTGCCAAAGATGTATAGATCCAAGACTAATTACTGAAAGAAAAATTTTGCATTCAATGCTGCGCTCTATTTTTCCTATAAGAAAAACGTCTAGAAAAAGGCACATTTTTCTTGTTTTGTTTGGATTGGAAAAATACCATCATTTCTGAGGTCATTTACAGCCTGTGAGTGTATATAAATGTGAAAAATGTATTTGGAATATCTCCTGATACAAATCTGAATCACATACTAAAAATGTTGAAAGAGGGGGGGGGGGGCAAAATTTAGTTTTAGCATATATAGTCCTTTATTAAGAAATAAAGAATGTTTTACGACCTAAAGAAAAAGAATGTTAAAAAAAGTTTTTTTAGTCAGTTTGGGGGCTACACTAGATGCATGGCCGTAGGAACCGGGGGAGTCCCCCAAATGATGTTTCCGATATATAGAGTACTATAGAAAACATAGCTACATATGCTTGTGCCCCCTAAATAATAACATCTGATGACACTTTTACTTTTGAATCTTTGGTAGTGCCCCCCCCCCCCACTGAAAATTTTTGAATGTGCCCCCCAAATTGAAATTGCTTCCTACGGACCTGAGACGTACAGCATGTAAAAATTTTTTAACAACAGTACTATTTGAAAAAAATAAAGTATGTGCGACCATTTCATCAAATTGAAAAAAAAAAAATATAGCAAAGGATAGTTTCTTTCTTTCAAATCTATGTGCCAATTCATTTGTCAAAATGTTCACTTTCTATTCTAGATGAAATTCTTCAAATTGAATTTTCAGTATCTTAATACTTTTAACAATCCAGTTAACGAAAGTGAGTTCGATATAACCTACCTATAATAGCTTCCTAACCTTCATAAAATTTAGAAAAAAGACACACTGCGGGGTTCAGCAAATGCTAAATGTTGTACTAGCCCTTACATAATATAAATTGCTGTAACGGAAAACCTACAGACGCTCTTTGCTATAGCACAATGGAGAAGTGGTGTAAATAAAAATGTGGATTCTCGAAAACTGCAAAAGAACTTTTAGAAAATTTAAAATCACTATCTTTTAAAAAAAAAAATCAGTAAAATCTAAAGGTATGACTTTTGTACAGTTTATACAATCATTCCTCACGATAATTTAAAGAGTAGGCATTTTGATATCATAGACAACTGTTCTTAAAAAAAGAATTCGAAATATTTCATATCTTGTGATTGGTAACCCTCAAAATTACATTGTTTATTATCACCCTGGTTTTACACAAAAGTCACTGAGTTTGATATTTAAAGGATGCTATAGCTGTGTAGTGTTTGGAGACCATGTCTTCCAACAGCTTATTGGATCCGATGGGTTCTAATTGTGCTCCTTTATTAGCCGAACTGTTTTTATATTCATATGAGGTAGAATTTATTCCTAAACTTCTACACGAAGAGAAGAAACTCTTGCTGTGGACATTTAGATATATATCGACGACGTTTTATCAATTACCAATAGTTACTTACATTCAAATGTAAACTCATGTATCCCAGTGAACCCTCAATAAAAGACACAACAGAATCATATATCATATATGAATGTTATACTGACTACAGACGATAAGGGCCAATTAACAAACGGGATGACAAACGGGATGGATTCAGTTTTTCCATCCTGAATTTCCCTTATTTAATTAGTAATATTCCACCATCATTTGCATATTGTTTATGTCTTCCAACTTATTTGATACGCAAGAGCAAACTCTTAGATAATTAATTTTTAAACGAGCATACTACTGGCAAATCATTTGATGTTACAGGGATGTCAACTACCTCAGCTAAAATTAGCATGTCGAAAATTCTATGGTCGTTATAATGATCTTGTTTGCAAATACAACCTTTCATTGGATAGTATTTTGACTGACACATATTCCATAACAATTGTTAAACCATTGTGTTTTATACTAAATTTGACTTCAGATTATTCCGCTTACCTGATCTATACATAGAGCTCAAGGCGGTTGTGACCAGTCGGCAGGAAATTCCTATCCCTATTAAGCACCCCATCCTACCTCTGGATTATAAGGGGTCTGTGTTTTATACCATGTTCATACATTAATAATTGTTCTTTTTTTTTTAAAGATCGCTCACCAACATTTTTTCAGGCATAAGAGAAATTCGCAAATTTCAAAGCATATACATTGGCAAAATTTTATCAACACCGATACGGCTTTTGATGAAATGATATATATGTCCACTGTAATATCTACTTGCACTGCTTGAAAATTAGACATGGACGTTAAACGTTTTAGTCACAAAGTATTATATGTCGATGAGGTCAAACCTTAGTTCTAATTTATAATGATCTTAAAAACAACATACTGTTAAGTTGAACTTAGTAAGCACCTGCCGCCCCCTAATCAGATAGAAATCTAAGAATATGAGACAATCTCTCAAATCTGAACAATATTATACAACGCCTTTTTAAAACTGTACACAAGCGCATGTTCAATACATATAAATACATATAATTATTTCATTTCATGACGACACTCAACATTAAATATTTAGAAAATACAATTAATTTTCATTTGAAGTTAGCTGGAGTAACATTGAGTCAAATGCTGACTGGGTTTTTTTTAAATACTACTTGTTAGAGCATTATTTGCACACTGAATTGTCTACGGATTTTTCCATTTTTCCCGATCATGACAAGGAGTGTGCCCGGTCAGGAGGGAATACTCACTCCTCCATGGCACCTGATCCCACCTCTGATGTTTTAGAGGTCTGTGTGTGCTCTGCTCCTGATTTGTATTGTTTGAATTGACTTATGAGCTTGAATACTGTTCTTTATCTCCATATTTCATTAGAAAGACTATAATGTATTTGTCAAGCAAATACTGTGGCTTATCTTGTTTGTGTAAAAGTTTTAATTAATGACCCTGAACAATGCATATGTCAATGCATGACAACTGTGTACCTAAATTACATGACAAAGTATCGATATTTGCGCAGCAAGGGCATACCGTATACACTATTGCGTACATTCTATATACAATCATTGTTTTAAAAATTTATATTATGCCCTTGTTTTGCACCTTTTTTGCTGAGATTTTCTGTCGTCGGCAGAATCATGTGTGATCTCAAAATTAACCTCTTTACTCCATTGAATATTGGAATTATCTTTTTGTCTATTTTTTAAGTTGCCAAACATCGCAAAATATATCTTCATCCTATGGATAATAATACAAATGCTGCTTTATAAGGTAGACACTCTTTTGATTAAATAGTACATCTCAACTACAGCTAAAAGTATGTGATTCGTATAAAGCAAGCAAATACTTATATATAAATTCAAAATAATTGAATGACTATATAAATGTCCTGCTCCAGTAAATGGTCACTGGGCAACAGAAAGGTATCAACAGTGCCCCTTTGTAAACACCGAACGTTTTATCTCTTCATGTAGAATTACAAGGACATAATTGACCTAATGTATTTTATGTTTGAAATAACAACTGTGTATGCGCAATATTTATTAAGGTCTTCCGTCTTCACGGAAGACCTTATAGTGATTCTACTGTTTCTTCTTCTTCTTCTTATTATTATTATTCTTATTATTATTTTTTTAACTTTCTAATTTTGTGCACGCGATTTCTCAGAGACTATTGAGTGGATTGGGATGAAATTTGCAGGGAAAACGTGTCGTAAGCTGAAGTTATTTTATCCGGGAGCAAATTCCAAAAATCACATCCGGTGCCAAGTTATGGACCATTTCCTGATTTTAAAATGAAATTTTGTCCAGGGATAATCTCAAGAACGGCTAAAGATATCAATGTCAAACTTTCAGGAATAATAGATCGTGATAAAGACTTGCCGGGAAGCTTATTTTTGTACGCCGTCGGCACTTCCTGTCGCTACAGGAAGTGGCTTTTAAAAATCGATTTTTTCATTTTTTTTGTTTTTAAATATTTTTCTGCGAGATTAGTAGGAATAATAAAGCGTCTTATCGGATTACTAAATATATTATTTGTTTTAATGCTGATTCAAACATACTCTATGAATTCGCTTTTTTCGTTTTAAGTCACTTTCTAATTTTGTGCACGCGATTTCTCAAAGATTATTGAATGGATTTACATGAAATTTTCAGGAATAGTGTGTTGTAAAATGAACTTTACCTATCCGAGAGAAAATTTGGAAATTTACTTCCGGTGCCAAGTTACAGACCATTTTCTGATTTCAAAATGACATTTTGTCCGCGGAAAATCTCAAGAACGACAAGAGATATCAATGTCAAACTTTCAGGAATTATAGCTCGTGATAGATACTAGCCGGGTCGCTACACTTTGTTCATCGTCGGCACTTCCGGTCGCTCACGGAAGTGATCAAAGAAATAGTAAAATTTCAACTTTTCTTTTTTAAATCAATACTTACATCACGTTATTGCATCTCTTTTGTAGTTTCAAAATATATTAATCCCACCGGAAACAAAAACGTCAACTTCCGGTTACAAGAGAAAAACTACATAATTTGAGTATTTTTCTTTCCCATTAATATCTTTTGTAGTTATTAATGTCTTTTGTAGCATTTGAAATGAATTTTAAATGTGTTATCTAGACTTCAAATGTCTAGAGTAACGTCAAGTATCTTAAGCTTTGTAAAATTCACTTCCGGTCGCGTGTTTTTCTGTCCTCAAAATTAGAAGTTGTCTGAGCAAGATCTCGGAATCGGTAAGAGATTAAGACACCAAACTTATATAAGCAACAGACCTTAAGATGTAGGCAAAACCATTTGGGTTCAGAGCGTCAGCCGTCACTTCCGGTCGTCACAGGAAGTGATCAAAGAAATCAAAATTTTAATTTTTCTTTTCTAAATTAAAACTTGCATCACTTTATTGCATCTCTTTCACTGTTTTGAAATATGTTAGATTCCACCGAAATCAAAAACGTCAACTTCCGGTTTTAGGAGATAAACTAAGTTATTTTTATATTTAACTTTCTCATAAATATTGCCTATCGATAAAGTACTTGAAATAATTATATGCATGTTGTAGATACTGCAAATGTCTAGAGAAAAGTCAGAGATTTTTCTAAAATTCACTTCCGGTCCTTGTCTACCTGTCCTCAAAATTAGAATCTGTTCTCAAGATACGACTCGGCAACAGTAAACGACTGAAATCTAAAACTTTCAGGACTGATAGAAGGTCATCACTTTATTTGAATCGTGAGAAAATCTTGTATCGCCGTTACTTCCGGTCGTGACAGGAAGTGATGCAAAAAAGTGAATTGTTAATTATTAGCACGTTGGATTTTCACGTTGACGACCAGGGTTAAATCTCCAGAGTGTCTGAATTTATTTTATCACTTTTTCAGCTTGAATTTTCGTTTTGTTTTCAGAATCGGACGGAAGACCTCTCATTGCTCGCAATGAGTTTCTAGTTATAATTACTATTCTAAAGGTAAATTATGTTTTCAGATATAACGTCATAAAGAGTACTTATAGCTTTTTCTGGTCGAAATCACAAAATTAGATATGATAACCAAAATCCCAAATAGCATAATCGAAAGAAAAAGAAAATTGGCGAATTTTAAATCAAATTGACGTCATGTTTCCCCTCAAAATGGCGTTCATTGTACTCAATTTTACTTTTTTACAAGTCGATTAGACTGTACAAATTTGCAAGGCACTACAAATTAGGACATCCCATTTCAGCGTATTAATTTAAATAGGGTATTATCAATAAAGCAATTTAATGTGACTGGTCATCAAAGTTCTTAAGATTGATTTTGTTAAATTGCATAAAAGGTTTACAATAAACTGATCTTTCCGAGTCCTTGGTGTCATGTTTTTGAAAGGATAGTATATATCGAATTTTTCACCAGTTTATTTGCGAGCAATGTATTTTCATACTTAAAACAAGATAATATCCATCCTAAATGAGCAATTTACATAGCTTTTAATTCTTTTGTCATACCTGGTATATCACGTTTGTTTTCTTTTTCTCAAAACTTTCAGATTACATTTATGAATGTACATGTAGGCCAATGATGAAAAAGGTATCTCCTCAAAACTTCTACAAAACATGTGATGGATGGGGATAATAAATCAACATACAGAAAGTGCTCTTTAGAGTTGACCTTTTCAATATTAAAAAAAAAACAATTCTAGAAGTTTTTTTTCTTTAAAAATAAATCATGCAAATAGCATATGTTCTAAATATATTACTAAAATAGCTACAAAAAGTACGTTTATTTATTACATGTACTTACTTTAAAACTGTGAAACAAGATATTTTTTTTGGGTTTCAAAAATATCAATATGTATTCTAAGGATTTAGGCTTGTTACACTGTAAGTCTTAAATTTTAACTCCTTTAACATTATAAATTTGGTCTATATAGTGCCCAGTGTGGTACTATCAGGTCATTAAGATGATAGTGGCTATATAATGCTTATTTACATGAAAGCCGAAAATATAAAATACGAAGATAACGAACAGTAATCAAGCTCGAAAGTTCATCGGAACAATACAACAATTGGAACAATTGCAATTGGGAGCAGTGGAAACCGCATCTCTAAAAACACCAGAGGTGGGATCAGGTGCCATGGAGGAGTAAGCATCCCCTGTCGACCAGTAAAACCCGCCTTGTGCTCATTCGCATGATCGGGTAAACGGAAAAAATCCGTAGACACTTAAGTGTGAGAAAAATGGTCTAACAATTCTATATGAAAGACGTTAGTAAACCTTCGACCCAACTACAATTTGAAATTCTATTACAACGAGATCACTGTATCGACCATAGAATTGGTGATATGTTGTTCTTTATAAGATTGTTGATATCTTTGTATCTTTCAACTTACTTGTCAATGGTCAACTTCTTTTTTAATTGTTCGCACGTAGAACATACTCCTGTGAATCAAATCAAATGAGAGACATAAACTCCATATGCAGATGATTATGGTACACTGTATATTGCTACATAAATAAGGGAAGCTGACGATAGGAAAGTTGAAGTCACCAAGTTTATCAATTTGTCAGTTTGCTATCGATGTCTTTAGTAAAACATCTAAATACGAAATAGATGTGTCAAACTCTGTGGTGTCTTTTATTTTTATTTCAAATGGATATATCGAATCAACATAGGAACGTAGGGATAATAAGAAAGAGGATATTAATAATTGATAAAACTTAGTCGTTTTATCTAAAGGTCGAATTAAAAGCCATAGCAAGAAACGTTCTTATCACGTAGAATTTTATTTAATAGATTCTGCTTTATATGAATACAAAAAAAAAAAAAACAAACAAACAAAAAAACGGGTCTGTGACAGATATAACAAAATGTTGAAAACTTTTTTTTCAGTATTTCATGAGACCCTTACATTTCAGCATGCTACCAGAGACAAGGATATCATGTCAATTCATGTCGAGTTATAATTTTTTTAACAATACAGAAATTTATGTACTCGAAGGTTTGCTGTTTCATAAGAGATTCGTGTAATTTAAACAAGTATTATATTATGTCCGGATATGAGAATATATTTCTCTTATTACAAATGATTCAAAAACATAAACTGCAAGCTGTTTCCACCATCTGCCATCATAAACAGACCGTGTATCGATTTTCTTTTCTTTTCTTTTTCTTTTTTTTTTTTTTAGATGAAGACGCTTTTGCGCTATATTATTAACTTATTTTTGAAAGGTAATCATGTGTATGTTATGTTGTAACTAAAAATGAGGAAAGTTATTTCCAAATCAAGAAAAAAGAATTCCGCAATGTCTCTTTTGGATGTTGAAGCTAAAAAAGTTATATAGTAGTTATTGAATTTTAATAGAATGTAACAGCAGTAATAGCATGTTATCCTCTTTTTCCATAATTGTAAAATTGTAAAGCATTCTACATTCCATAGTGTTATCACTTGAAGGTTTAATAGCTTTTGTCCATGCATATGATAATAATTATGTCATGTAAGTGCTTTGCAAACTTTAGTGATTTTACCAATGAAACAAAAACAAAAGTTATCTTTAATTTTATTTAAATGATTTATTTAGAATTCTAACGATCTTCCATTACATTTATAAATGCACATACATAATTATTGGATAAAATAAACCAAAATAATTGATATACACTTTATAAAAGGGAGGGAACGGAGGGCGTGAGGTTAAAGCTGTAAAAAATCACATAAATTAGAAACGTCGTTTGGTTTAAAAAGTTCAGCATCAGAGAAGCAGCCCAAAAAAGTACACGATTTACTTATATAAATCAAGCATATATACATACATTTATATATATTGATACTCTGCTCCTATTTATGGAGAAGTAATACACAGAAGTGTATTAGAAAACTAGCTTTGCAGCCACCTTAACATGGCAACAGGCAATTGCATTTGAATTGATTTATTTTCAGTATGTAATTAAATTTTTTTGGTTTTAAAAAATAATTATCAATGAATGAATAAAAATAGTTTGGTTTGAAGTCACATTTCGTGATAACACAATTAATATCTGACTCGCAAATCGTTCTATGTCGCCCAAAAGCAGGTATAAAAAGTAACCGAGTCAAAAACATACAAGTGATGGTCACCGTAAAATAATGCACACTCATAGAATAAACTGCCAATATTGTTTCACCTTTCACAAGATTATCACCCATTTACAGGAAGGAGGCGTTTCACTGTGCTAAATTACCAAAATCCATGGTTTGTGTAAATTTTGCAGTTTTTAATGTTATTTTATAATAGTGTGTTTTCAATTTTCTAGTGCTCTTGTACACAAGTGTGATTCAGAATCCGATTATTGCGCAACAAATTAAAACAGGAACTTATCATTTCTAAAAAGTGGACATAATGGAATAAAAGGTTGGTGGAACATTAATTTAAGGACATAGAATACTCAAATTCAATATGTTACAGAAATTTGTAAAACAATTCGTACAGACTTTCTCATAACTAAAACAAAGTCTCTTTTTAAAGCCATTCCTATTCTATGTATAAGAATATATATATATATATATATATATATATATATATATATATATATATATATGAACCATCAGATGAAGTTGGAGTTTTTCTGTGAACACACTGAATGGTCTCATAACAGGTAGATCAACTAGGAAGACATCAATATCCAGAAAAATTAAAGAATATTTTGGAGGATTTCGATTGTTTCCTGATTTTGCATGATTGAATTTCAATTCAGAATCGATGGCATAGATTTTGGAAAAATGCCCCCCCCCTAAAAAAAATAAAAATAAGTAAATAAAAAATAATAGTTTCACTGAAAATTCGTGATAAATATGTACTCTAGCAATAATGTCTGTATAAATGATTTCAGAAATTTCTTTATAATAATACTTTTTTGTTTGAGTATCGTATGTCTTTAATCGTTTTTCTTTTTTCACTCTTGTTATATATAATGGGAGTACCATTGCATATAGTGTTACAGACAAATAACCTTCTAAGATCCCAGTTTGAATACTGTTGTCTGTATGCGCACATTTTTTTAAAATTAAATCAACACAACCGTATTGAAAACAAAAAATTGTAAATGATGTACAAATCCTACCAATCTAAACCTAAACAAAAGGAAAAGGGGAAAATTTGAGTTTGTAAAATGACGTCATCCTAAGATATTCTCGGACTCTTAATGACTTTTTTTCTGTTTCAATTAGATTGTGCAAAAATATACAAGGCACCACAGAACAGAACATAAATTATATAAATTTCGAGTTTTTGCCTGTTCGATAGTCAGTTCACAATCTTTTAAACAGTCTCTCAGCTAGTAATGTATGAAATATGGAGATTACGAACAGTATTCAAGCTCAAAGTCCAATAAAACAATACAAATCGGGAGCAGAGCAAATACAGACCTCCAGAAACATCAGAGTGGAATCAGGTGCTATGGAAGAGTTAACATCCCCTGCCGACCGGTCACACCCGCCGTGTGCTCCTTGTCATGATCGGTATATAACGGAAAAATCAACAATTAGTATGAAAAACGTCAGTCAGCATATGACTTAATGATAGATTGTATTTGCTGACAAGGCCATTGTATGGACCATAGAACTTAAGAAATGATTACTTTAAACGAGATTGTTGATATTCTTGTTTCATCACCTTGAAAAAAATTAAAACGTGATCAAGAAATGTAGAATAGGGATTTCGCTAATTATCAAAAAACATTTCACCTCGAAATATTTACAAATATGTGTAATGATGGAGATGAGAAAGGGTCATAATAGTCAATATGTAGATCATTTCTAAAATAAGTTAAAATCTTGAAATGGAAGTATAATCTCTTGAATTGATATACTGTACTTATATCAGAAGAAGTTAGAAAGTCTTAAGGAACGGAAACCCCGAATCCTCCCTTCAAAATTTAATGCACTTTACTAATATGTATGTTAATACTTTATGTAATGCAAATCCCGTCTACTTTAAAAGATAAGGAATTTGCCTTTGTAATTTACTAGCGTATTACGTAATTTGCAAACAGAGCTTTGTGCACCTGATATATTTATACTTTGTTCAAGTTATTTAATCTCGTAATGCATGCACATACGAGCTATCGGTAACTTGTCATTATCAGTAGAAGCGGCATTTTTATTCCCAATAGTCCATTTTTGTCCAATGTGAATAACAAATTAAATAACAATTGTTCGCTGTCACATTTAAATTTTTAACCTTTTGCATGTCTATTGTTCTTTCATATCTTTTAAAATAATTCTAAACATTGAAAGTTATGATGTTTGGCTTTACATCAACCCAAGGCAAAGACTTAATAGAAGACTAATGTTTAAAATATTTAGAATAGAATGTAACGTTTGAGCTCGGAGGAGTGCTTGGTACGACATAAACTGTTTGCAGCTTAAAAAGAGGTCAATTTCTGCAAAATATTCTGTTTCTATCTTAATTTGAAAAGTTTAATTTTAATGGAAGCAATCTATGCATCATTTACACAAAAAAGAGAGAAACCCAAGTTGCATCGTATCTATTTAAGTATGATGTGTACGATGCATTGTACTGGAAGTTTTAAGTTACCAGAAGTGTTGCTGACCTTTATACAGTCAAGACTTCGGGTAACTACTGCCCGTCAATATTGTTACATCATGATTTTGCATTTTAAAAATCTGGATTTCTACGTGTCAAGCAGTTATCCTTGTAAATTGTTCATTTGTAGTGTAAGGCATTTCAATTTTTTCATCGGTAATTTAACCAATATAATTAAAAAATTCATAAAACAATTAAAAAAAAAAATAAAAATTACATATAATTTGTTTTCAAACAATTTTAAGATGTTATTGCTAACTAATATTGCAAAATAAAAACTGCGCTGGTACATGTACGTGTGCATTAAGTGGCGGGTTAGAAGTTTTGATTAGTATATGTCGACCGGGGATGTTCAGTTCTCCATGGCACCTGATCCCACCTCTGATGGTTTCCACGTTTGCTCTGCTCTCAAAACATACTGATTAATTGGTCTTTTGAGCATGATAAGTGTTTGTTACCTTCACATTTCTTTAAATCGTCCTTATCTAGTATAGATTCAAGCTTTTTATGAAACTTCGGTTTCCGGCGTGGGGGGTGGGGGTGTTACCTTTAAACAAAGAAAAAAAAACAATTAAAAATACGAGTTTCTTCATATAAACATATATGTTTTGTTATTCAAATCGCTTTAATTTACATGTACATGATTATGATTTACAGCAGTTTTATTTTCTTAGGCCCAGACAAAACCCACAATGTAAAAAAAAAATATCAAGCATTCCTACCAAATGTTACAGTTTTGACCTGTGTATAAGATATTAACCCCAAATGTTCCAGCTGTTTCCGCAAGTCCTATAAATACGAATACCTATTTGAAAATATTTCCATATATTTATCAGTGCATTCATAATCATATTTCTGGTCACAAGATTAACCACAAAATTTGGTCACTATGTAGTTCTGCTGGAAAATGTTCAAGTAAGTACACTTTTCATATTTTTTTTTCATTATTCACATGACTTCATAAACAACAGTAATTTGGTCTTGATATTGAGTGCTAAAATTGCTTTCATTAATCAAAAGTATTAACAGAAAATGCTGTTTTTATTGCAAAACGTTTTCCTAAAATTTGATAAGCAGAATGAACAGTTACCAAATGAATGAATAAATATTTACTGAACAGGAACTGAGAAGCTGAGATACATGCTAAATGTAACTGATTTTGCAAATGAAATACGGAGAAACCAGACAGTAATCATGCTCAAAAGTCCAATATACAATACAAATTAAGGCAAAAGGAGTCATGAATCCCTGAGAATTTCAGAGATGGGATCAGGTGCTTTGGTGGTGAATGCATCCCCTGTCGACCGGTCAACCCTCTGTCTTGACTAGATAAACGGATAAATCCGTAGTCAGTCCAATATGGAATGAAATATAGAGAGGACGAACAGTATTCAAGCTCATTGTACATTTAAATAATACAAATCAGGAGCAGAGCAAACACGGACCCCCAAAAGCATCACAGGTGCCATGGAGGAAAAGCATCTCCTGTCGACCGGCCACAACCGCCGTGTGCTCCTTGTCATGATTGGGTAAACGGAATAATCCGTAGAAATTTCAGTGTGTAAATAATGGCCTAACAATTTGTATGAAAAACGTCAGTCATCATTTGACCTAATGATAGACTTATTTGCTGGTAAGGTAATTGTATCGACCATAGTACTTGCGAAATAATAACTTCATACGAGACTGTTGATATCCTTGATTCATCAACTTGTTTGTAAATAGCTTTCCTTATTTTAAAAATTGATCGTACGTAGAGCATGCTCTTGCGTATTGAATCAACTGGGAGACATAAACCCCATATGCAGGTGATAAGGGTATATTGCTACATAAGTAAGGGAAGTTGAAGATTGAAAAGTTGATGTCATCACGTTTATCATAAAGTTTTGCTGTTAGGTTACTATTAACGTCTCTTTCTAGTAAAATATCCAAATATGAAATTGATGTGTTAGACTCTGTGGTGTCTATTATTTCGAGTTCACTGAGATATATCGAATCGGCATGTTAATAGAAGTAACTATTTTTTCTTTGTTGATAATACGTCGTCGATATATCTAAATGTCAATTTGAGGGCCACAGCAAGCGTTTTCCCCTTCTCATGTACAAGTTTCTGAATAAATTATGTCTCATATGAATACAAAAATGGGTCTGCTTATAACGGGACGCAATTGGTACCCATGGGAATCCAACAGGTTGTTGGAAGACCTGATCTCTAAAAACTACAATTTCGAATTTTCTAAAAATTCTTTGGAGTTTTTAAGTATCCACACCTGATTTACATCACTTCTTGAATATACTGTTGTACAGTATTCCTGAAGTTTCTCTTTCACTGCTGTAAATATTTTAGTGAGGAGTAAAGAATTTAAAGGAGGTTACTGGAATCTGCTATGTATCTTTTTTGAAGAATTTTTATGGAGTTTTGGAATCCAGTATAATAGATATGGAAATTTTGGCCTAACAATTTGTATAAAAGAACGCCAGTCAACATTCGAACTAACGATATGTTGTATTTTTAAACAATACAATATTTTGCGTAGGTTTGACTGTATATCCGTGTGCCCGTTTGTCCATCTATCACAACCTGTACATATACATACGCCATTTTTTTTTTAAATTAGTACTATATTTGTTTTCAGTGATCATGTTTGAAACAGAAGAATTTTGTATTAGTATGTGCAAGCAGTCGGTGGATAGAGGAAGTAATTCCAAAATATACTTGGTTCTATAAATAAGTGTCCGTTATAAGCAGGTTTATGTTTGTATTCAAATGAAGCAGAATCATTAAAATAAAAACCCAGGAAATAGAATAAAATGCAAGAATAGAAGAAGTTTCCTGCTGTGGCCTTCTACCTGACATTTAGACAATTTGAGGACGTTTTATCAATTAATAATATTTATTTTCATTCCAAGGTTAATTGAATATACATCTAGCTATTTGAACTTGAAATAAAAAAAACACCACATCTGTTTCATATCTGGATTTTTTTTTACAATGGGGATAATGGCAAACTATCAAGAAAATTGTATGATAAACGTGATAACAACTATCGTCAACTTTTCTTTGTTATGTAGCAATATACCATTATCACCTGCATATGGATTATAAGTCTTCGAGTTGATTCGATACGGAAGAATATGTTCTACGTACGAACTATTTAAAAAAGAGGCGAGTTATTGACAAATAGGTTGATAATAAAAGGATATTAATAGTGTCCTTTAAAGTCAACATTTTGCAAATCATATGGTTGATACAATTACTTGTCAGCAAACACAATCTTTCGATATGTCGAATGTTAACTGACGTTTTTCCTACAAATTATTAGGCAGTTATTTTCACACTGAACTGTCTGCGGAATTTCCCGTTTGCCCGATCATAACAAGTAGTATATGAAGGTTGTGACTTGTCGATAGGAGGTGCTTACTCCACCATGGCTCCTGATCCTACCTCTGATGTATTTATTTGATTACTATTTGTTATCTTCATATAGTATACTGGTTCTCACTAGGTAGTAAATGAACCCTATTGGTTCTGAGGTCACAAGATCCTAAGGTCACGGGTCAAACAACACAGGAGCAGGAAGATATTATTAGCTCAGTATCTTGTGAAACAATTTACAGACATCAAATTTTGTAAACTTGTATTTTCTTAAAAGTAAATTACCCCCAATTATGTTAAGGTCTGATAGAGATCATACTTTCTGTTGGCCCTTTTTAATGTTTCCACATGAGGAACATATATATTTTTCTCAAACATTTCTTCTTCGTGATTGTTTCCACTTTGATGCCATGATGGGTTTACTCTTGTTTCCCATATGGATTTTCTACACCACTTATTTTGCAAACTCATGTCAACTCACTGAAAGTTAATTCAAGAGGAGAAGATTAACTGGATGTACTCATGCAAAATTAATTCAAACTCGACGATAAGAATAATAATGTTCTGAAGCATACGAAAGGTAGTGTTAGAGATATAAAGATGTCGTGGTGTTTCATCATATACGACATCGATCCTCAGTCATCGATCAGAAAAGAGTAGTCACATGCGGTATTCACAGTCCCTGGTGACATGTTTTTCGTCTTATAGCGGCTATATAAAGTACTAGAAAACATAGAAAACAAATATTGGAAAAAAAAATATCATGCCAGGTAGGCAGGTTGAGGAAATTATGTTTTATTCATGGTGTTCCTGATCAGTTTCGTCTTTGAATCAATTTCTAATCCAATGACGAAGTCAGGTAAAGAAAAAAAATACAATTCCCATTTTAATTATGTTAGCGAGAGATGTCCTAACGCTGTGATGAAGTTGATAACATTTTTATTCCCGCTGGCTTTATCGATCATTGTAACAGTGAATCATTATAACTATTCCAATCTTTTCTACATAGTAATATTTCTTTTTTTATATAAATTGATCTAGTAGTGTAATTAATTACGACTAATGAATGCTTCGCTTAATTAATATTTGATAGAAAAGGATTTTTCAAAATTCTGATATAGGGTTAAGATTCGTAAAATCATATTTTTGATCCCGTGTTATAAAACAAATGTTTTTTGTGTAATAAGAAGTCAGTAGAGACAACTACGTATTGTCCTTTTGTGATTCAAAGTATTTCAGAAAATAAAAATAATAACGAGGCCGAAGCCAGAAGGATATATACTGACACTGAGATTGGGCAATTACATTGTTGTAATAAAAGCCGTATTTGTTTTTCGCTGTACATGTATTTTACCCACCACTTATTCACAATAAACATTTGTTTAAAAGCCCAGTGCCGTTCAGATACTTGAGTTTTACAACCCTCATACATCCGCATACGCAGTTATGCACTGCAACGAGACTTATATAAAAAGCAACAAGGAAAACTTGACTTTCATGATAGGAAAGTAAGTGTTTTTACATATTTATCTGTTGTTTTTTCTTAGGCAAGTACATATTGACAGATGTTTCTCTGCTTTGATTTTATGAAGGGTTTACCATAATTTTGTTTCATCTCTGCAAAGAATCATAGTTAAGATCATGCTTTGGAAAACCCGAGTCCTTTCGTGTTAAGCTTAGGCAACCATTAATGGTCGCCTGTGTTAATTCACTTTCTCAAATTTTGTTCTTCGCATATCAAATTTATAATTGGTAAAACTTCAGGCTTCAACAAGTAAAGTACTGTGTAATTGTTGCAGACTTCATTATTGGTTCGTATGAAAGGCACGTATTGGTTTACCTTATACATTTCCTTTGACATGGTTATTCATGTGTTTAAATGAAATAAGAAAATTTATCTAGTAAAAAAGACACATTAGATATGTATTTGGAGAAATATTGAAAAATTACATGTATAAAGTTAATCACTCTGTGAAATAAAAACTACACGTATGTATGCATTTTCCAAATCTTTGGAAACAAGTTCTAATTATCATAATTATCAAAAGTTTTAGGTAATGTCATAACTTCCCTCTTCGAACTATTATGCAATTCGACTTTCAGTTTGTGAATAGTGATCAGATAATATTTCTGCCTTGACATGCGTGATAGGAAAAAACTGTCCATATTTGTAAAGAGACACTGATCAAGATTTAAAAGAAAACTGAGCTTATAATGATAGACAGACCTTCAAAGTATGAATTATTTACAAACTTGAGAATTAAGAGAAGAAATATAATTTTTAATGAAGGCCATTTGATTTCGTAATTTTTCATGGAAGACATTTGATTATAGATTCAGAAAAGAATTTTTAAAAATCTTAAGATTTGCAGAGACAAAATGACCAAGATTTGCTGAATAGGTAGATATCCCTAACCAAAAATGCTGAGTAAATTATAGTTTACTCTAGTGATCTGATTTCTCAGTTTTTACCATAGTGAATCAAAGTACTTTTACTTTAAAATTCAAATTATTATAATTCATATATATGGAAGCACATTTCTGCCCCCTACATGTCAACTTGCAAGAAAAGTATGTCAACATGCAAGAAAAGTATGTCAACATGCATGATAATTATGTCTACATGGAAAAAAATGTTTTCATCATGCAAGTAACCAATCTGTGTAGAGAATCTGATTTTTATATATGTAAATTTTCTTACTAACGCTAGTTTTTGACATCATACATGCAAGATGTAACATAATTATTTTGACATGCAATTTATTTATGTCAACATACGAGTTATTTTTTTAATAAGCAACTTCTTTAAGTCAGCATGTGTGTTTATTATGTTAATATACAAGATATTTATGTATAGATGCGAGAAGATCATGTTGATATGCGACTTATTTATGTCAAAATGCAAGTTAACTATGTTGACATGCGACTTATTTATGTCAGCATGCAACATTTAAAGTTGATATGAAAATTGGTCATTTTCAAAGGGAATTTGGAGTAAACTTGCATCTTAATATAAATAAGTTGCATGTCGACATAATTATCTTGCATGTCAACATAATTATCTTTCATGTCAACATAATTATATTGCATGTCAACATAATTATCTCGCATGTTGACAAATAAGTCGCATATTATCACAAATAAGTTGCATGTCAACATTATTATTTCTCATGTTGAAAAATAAAGGTCCCATATTGACATTAATAAGTTGCATGTAAGCATAATTATCTTGCATGCTGACACAAATATCTTGCATGTCAACATATTTATCCCAAAGTTGACATAAAAATCGCATGTTAACATAATTATCATGCATTATGTTGACATAGATATCTTGCATGTTAATATAATTATCTTGCACGTTGGTATAAAAATCTCGAACGTTGAAATATATATCTTGCATGCTAACATAATTAACTCGCATGTTGACATTACTAAGTTGCATTTCAACATAAATAAGATGCATGTCTACATATTTATATAGCATGTCAACGTATTTATGTTGCTTCTATGATGTCAGACACTGGCATTAGTAAGAAAATTTTCCCATATTAAAATCCGATTCTCTTAAGGTAGAACCTATGTCGGAAAAGTCTCTGTCACAAGATTTTCAAACTTTTCAAAATGATAAATTAGCACTTGCTTATCAATCAGTTAAAAATATATGGTATGTTTCCTTATTATTAAATGTAGTACAGCCTGTGCAACTTGGAATGATAATTTTACACTGCGACTTCATATTTTCAGCCATTTTTAGGGGTACTGGTCATAAAGAGAATATAGGAAATCACAAAAATACTTCTTCAAACATCGTCGTTTACAGACTTTATTAATTGAACCGTATTAAGCAATATTATTCAAGAATAAATTCTTTTTTATTCAATTGACATAAAAGATTAAGTCCACATTTCAACTGATATAGGCAAATTTGCTCAATATTTTTTGAGTCAATTTACCACCTAAATTTGTAAATATTTTTCAAAATACTTTGTCAGAATGTTTTCAATCTTTAATATGATGAAGAACATACCTAAATAATTACAAAAAGTGATAAATATATATATCTTTCGCCACAAACGAATGAGAGACACTCTATTTATTAATACTTCTTTTGTTGACCTTTTTGCACTGACACAGGATTTAATTATTAAATGACTGTTTTAGGGTTTTGTTCAGATTAACAATGTGAATATTTATCCTAAAATGTAATTATTTTTTTTATTTTAAAAGATAATATTTTAGGGAAACATTATCATTATACACCAACCATTATGAATAATAAAGAAATAATTATGAAAGGGAATGCACATCATTTCATGATAGACATTACAAAATTTACATACAATTTTTAACAGATCTTTGACTCAGATACATTTCATCAAGATTTTGTATAATACTGGTCGTTTTCTCCATATATTTCATACTATATTTAGATTTCTTAGGATTTTTGATTTCCTTCAAAATAGTTGCATGCCATTTACATTACCACAGCTGTGTAACCTCATTACAAGAGGCAGTCTTGGAGAAAGTACGGGAAAAAGTAACATTAAATTAATTATGACGTCATAATGGATCTAGCACCAAAAAGACGCTCTAAACAATATGACGTCATACGACGTAGGTTCTACGTTAAAATACAGTTTGTATGTGTAACTTGCATGTCGACATAATTATTTTGAATGTGGACATATTTTTCTTGCATGTTGACATAATTTATCTTGTATGTAGGGTGCAGAAAAATGCCGCCATAGATATGCAGACAGTTGGGGCTTGCTGTAAAAAAAAAGACAAGTAACTTAGTAATGACATTTATTTAGAGGATAACTGTCTGAGGACGTGTAAAATCTGTCATGTTGAGAACCCGGAAAGTACTGCATTGTATTTGAGAGCTTTATGATATCTTTACAACCACATATTGCAGCAATTTTGACCTAAAATTTAAACATAAAAGTCAATGATATTTGACTTTTTACACTCTATTTGGTCTTTCTACTGTTTAAATTGGCAAAAGATGGGGTAAATAGTTTGATATAAATTGATACAAACTAATGTATTTTTGAAAATGTTTTTAACAAAATTTCTTAAATTGAATTTTTTTTTTACAGTTTGAACGACATATGTGTTCAGTGCACAAAGTCGATCACATAGGAATCTCTCTATTTTTTTTTTTTATAAACTTATCTATTATAAAATTTAATGAACTTATCAGAACAAGCAAAGAAATAATGTGTTTTCACGATAAAATCAACACAGCCCCACCCTTGCACCAGACCCATGACCAAAGAGCTATGAAAATCAAAATTTTGTAAGAGGCACACTTTATCATCTTCCTGCTCCTGGGTTCATAATTTTGGAAGTAACACCATTGTTCATCATACCCATGCACTGTGTTATCTCATACGTACCAAGGGGCAGAGAAGATTTTCAATATAAACCTCGCCTTAGCACCAGAACCTGACCTAGGGGCCATAAAATTCACAATTTTGGAAAAGGCAATAATGCTCATTATAACAAACATACTTAGTTTGCTTGCTTAAAGCCCAGGAGCAAAGAATAAGATTTCAATGAAACAATGCATTTTCACTTTACATTCAACAGAGTTCCCGTACAAAATATCTGAACCCCTGATCATGGTGGCACTTTTTTCACAATTTTGGAAAAGACATCCTTGCTCATAATAAACGTGCACTTAATTTATTTGCTTAATATGCAGAAGCATGAAAGAAAAATTCAAAGAAATAACGCATTTTCACAATGTAATCAAAAGACATCCCCCAGACCGAACCTCTGACCCTGGTGCTTCACATTTTACAATTTTGGAAAAGGTAACCTTACTCCTCATAACTATGCACTACGTATAATTGCCCAGGAGCAGAGGAGATTTTCAAAGTAATTATGCACTTTCACTATCTGATTTATAGAGCCCCATTCTAACTTAGTAACCCCTGAACATGGGGCCTTGAATTTCGCAATCTGAGTAAAATGCTCATTGTTTATTACAAAAGAAGAAAGCTGAAAATGTTCAAATGTGAACGCACGACAAACGCCGATAGCAAAAACAGATAGCAATAGGTCAACCGAATGAATCGAGTGACCTCATTATAGCATATGTTTTTTTAAGTGCATGCTTCATTTAAGTACAATTTTAAAACATTGCAATTAAATCCTTTATGAGGTTCTTCAATTCGTGTAGTCCATTCTGAATAGATCAAAATGATGTTGAATTGGTTTTATAAAAAAGGCCTTTAATTTCATCGAGTATTAATAATCACAGGTGTATTTAAAGAGCAGAATTGTCACTTCTGTAGGTTCCACAAAGTAAAAGCTAAACAGTGTAAGAATATATGGTTGAACAATTTGTACTATTTTTCGATAGCGCTCTTTACAAAGAAGAACATTGTGTTCGCCGGATGTCCGCTATCTGATGGATGTAGTGCAGTTTCCGAAGACAGGAAATGAGGTCACGAAATATTCAGGAAAGAAAAGGATGTAAAGCGTGAAAGCACTACGTCAAGGAAGAAATGAAATTAGCTTTTTCTTCAAAAGATTTAAAAAATGCTTCAGCCCTTGTACACATTAGTACTTGTAGCCCAAAAGTTGAAAGTGTTTCCCATTGTGTGACACAAAAATAGGACATTTTTGCATACATTGTGCTCTTGGAGCAAAGAAGGAGGCGTTCCACATATAAGTATCCTCGTGTCCCCTAATGCATAAGCGAGCTTGGAATGTATGGTCTTTCCGTTTCGAAATTTCTGGTGAAAATATCCACAAGTTATACTTCAAGGAAAAAAATACCTAAAAATGAGCTAGAAATATTTATATTAATAAATACAGATAAGGCTACAATGTATTAATCGATATATTCAATGACTGATTTTCATACAATTGCATAGACATAAATGTTTTTCAAATTCGTCGAAGTTTATATAATTTTAAGAAAAAAAAATAGTTGACTTCTCATTTTTAAGAGAGTGTCTCATCTACGTTAGAAAACCTAAGTTATTGATATAAATACTTTTGTGTCATATATTTTAGACAAGTATGAATGGCCATAACTAATTAAAATTATATACATTTATTGCTATTTTGAGGTCAAAACAATGATTTACCACCTAAGGAGTACAATATTTACCGAGCCACCAATGGGAGAATATTGTACTTGAAGCCAAGATTAGTTTAATCATCATATTGACTCAAAAAAAAAAAAATCAACGAGAATTATTTTATTATACATTCAATCATTGAATGATACATTCATCAAATTTTGCCATCTTGGTTGTTTATATATATTTGTTGAGTACCTAGCTGAACGCATCCTTACAACGTCTGGGGTCCCAAGTTCACTCGTGGTTGTGGGACCCCTAACACATTTCTTCCGATTTAAACTGGCTAATTGAAGTGATGTCTTTCGGGGAAATTACAAATCCTGATTGTTTTTCTTATCTTTCGATCAATCCCATTTATAAACCTTTCTGAGATAAACAACCTGAGATGTCAACTGCTTACTTTCTGATTAATTTTTATGACAACTTATGAAAGTTCCAATTTGCTTTTTGATGAGAGAAGCTGACCGGAAAAAAAATTGTCAGGGGTACCATGACCACAAGTGGATTCATGACTCCTGACGTTGTGATAGGAAACGGAGAAAGAAAAGTGGGATTAAAACTAATATATAACTAGTTGTATTGATTTAACGTTGCATATGAAAGTCTTCAAGAAAATGCATTCAAACTATTTGAAATTGTGAATCTTTCTATGGTACACACATAGGTGAGCTACATGGAATTTCGTTTTGATAGCTTTCAAGTCTATTAGAGTTAACTAAAATATTGCCTGACCTAAAGCTTCAGGCTCCAGAGTCTTAAAACTTAGATGAGACTATGTTTGTTCTCAGTCTCACTTTTACAAAAGAAACATCATGGAAAAGTAAGATCAAGATCAAAAGTGGACCCATCTTAATAATTATTGCCAGAGAGGTCTAGTACGCAGTGAATGAATTATATAAAATGATTAGTTTTTACAATAGCTTATATTTAGAAACTTGACAAACTAGATAATTCTACATCAACAATGGGTCTCTTGCGTACAATGTCTAGAACATATAAAACATAGATTTATTTGTAAAGAAAGGTCTTTACTTTCTCCGATTTTATGAATTGTATTAAATCTAAACTCACTTGAATATATAAATCAAAAACTGTTCTTGTTTTAACATTCTTCATTGCTATTGCTTACGCTTCGATGAACAGAGATTAAGATAAATAAGAAATTTATACAAAACACAAAAAATAACTTCCTTTTAATCAATAAAAAAAATCAATACACAAAGAAGACGTAATCTACACAATGAATCGATCAAGCATTTTTTCAAGCAGACAAGATTTAATTTTTGTTGTAACCATAAACCTAACCCCGTCATCTAGCTTAAAACATTTTGACATAATCAAATAAACTAAGGAAAGACTAACTAGAAGCAACAAGCAGTGTGCTTATTGTTTCAATTAAAAGAATCGAATCTTTAAGCGATCCCAAATAGGGCAATATAAATGATTATCCATGTTATGCACATAAATATATATACTTTCGCATGTATGAATGGTTCGTATCTTTGTTGTTGCTCAAATTATGACTTGTGTGTGTATTTCTCAAATGCTACCGACTATATACTGTACCATGTGTATCCGTAAGTGCCTCCCCCCCCCCCCCCTTTCCAATATATATTCTGTATGGCACTTCTTATAGCTTGTGTTGACTCACTTATAAAATGAGTTAACTTTGAACCTGACATTTTCACAATTGCGTCCTCAAACTTGTCGCTTTAATTCTTAAGAAGGCATATAACTGTTTTGTTTTAAATCTGATGTGTATTTGAAGTTATGTCACGGAACGAGATGTTTTTGATCTTATTACACTTTGCACAGCCTAGTACTTCGCAGTATCCTGTCTCTGTTTAATAGGTTGTCGACGAGGTGCTTATACTGTTATCCGTCGATGGCTTTCCAATCCAGCTATCGATAAGACATATCATGTACTGAAAAACAGAAACAAAGGTCCATTCAGTTAAAAAGTAAGTTTTATTTGTTCATTTGTTGTTGATTTTAACACCTTTGATTGCTATGTATTTAACATTCCTATCTGCGAAAAGTCAAATACTTCACTGTTGTTGAATTGCACGTTAAGGGCGGTTTATTTATTCAAAATTTTGTGTTGGCATCTTTACCTTGAATCATATTATGAAAATGTAGTTTTGTATTTATATTTAATATGTGATCTCCACATAGTTTGAGTATTAGAAAATACAGTGTTCTCATACTTCAGTACAGACCACATATACTTTATCATTGATGTCAAACAAGCTTTAAAATGAAGCGATGACTCAAAAATTCAGTAGAAATGACATAAAAATCTGGTGGAAACAGATCATTAAAACTAGCGATACAAAAAATAAAGACCCCATTTTCTTCCAGATCAACTATTCAATTTATTGAAGTGGTGAGACCGTCCTTCCCCAATTCTTTATTCATTTTTTTTAAAATACCTAAAGCGTACGATAGCTTGTTGTTGCATAGGAAATAGTTAAAAAGGTTTTATATTATACAGTACGACTACAGCTCTTTTGCACAGTAAAGGATCTAGCAACATGCTAGGAAGGAGGATACGGGATAAATAAATCACTTTCTTAGAAATACAACTCAAACATTTAGGAATTTATGTTTATGTCATGGGCAAATGCAAACAAACAAATTTAAGATGTCAGCACAAAATTTCAAATAATTATAACCCAAAAGTTTGAGAATTACTTTCAACACACAGAAATCGAACCGACAACATAGTGTTTGATTATCCTACTGAATGTCGTGATATATCATTGGAAGGAGCGGTAATTTACAAAAAATTATGCAGACTTTATGCAGAAACAACCATACACTTCAATTTATGTATAACTCCAAACCATTATTTTCAATGGTTTATTGGATACAGCAAACTAACTTTAGTCTCATGAAAAAACCTATTCCCTTCAATTGATAAATATAATTAAAAATAGGAGGTGGAATTAATTTCATTCGCTTTCAAAATACAAGGCAACCCAGATATGAAAATGGCAAGTTAGAAGCTTCTAATCTTCTTTATTCTCACAGTTCCCTTCCAAAGGATAAAATTCTTCAAAATCACATTTCAGTTTCAAATACTTCCAATATTCCAGAGAGCGGAAGTAAAATTGATTTACCGTGCCTAAACTACATTCCAAAATTCCAAAAATACTGAACAAAGATACATTGTAGGATCCAGTAGATGTTCCAAGAATTCACTATCTTTCTTACTCACAAAAATATTCGCTGAAGGAGAAACTTCAGTTGTACTTCGCTACAAAATATTCAAAAAGTGGTCTAAATCAAATCTGAATTCTTAAAAACCTAAAGGAAATTTCAAAAAAAAAAAATCAAAATCACAAAATTTTACAAAACCATTAGCATCAAAACGTATAATGTTTCTTGCTTTATTTAACCATTCCTTACTTTCTGACATCATAGACAACTGCTTCTCAGAAAAAAAAATTCTGAATTTTTCATATATCTTGTGATTTGTCATTTTGAATTTTTTATGACCTGTTCACAGATTTGTATTTAGTTGTACGTATCAGTGTCTCGATATTTCATTCTTATGATTAAGTTTTCACTTGAAATTTTCAAAAATGATGACGTAGACTTTCTTCTCTGCTTATTTTGTGCATTTCCCAAGAAACAGACATTAATTTTCAAATAAATCTAGCCTTTTTTCTTGTGTAAAAGATATTTTGTCATTTGTAGTGAAATTCTATGAACTTTATTAAGTCTTGAATTCTTTATTAACTTAGGGGGAACATCCATGTTACACACAGAAATTTTTTCCCCCTTTTAGATACTTAAGGTATTAATATACATTAGAATATTAATCCTACTAAAAAATAATTATGAGAGAGAATTGACCTCCTTTGAGGTATATAATGAGAAGACGTGGTTAAAGGATCGAGTTCAGGATTTCCATTTCAAATTTTTGTATCTAAAGTTCTGATAGCCTACCTTCTATTAAATATAAAGATTTTGGGAACATAATTCATAAGAATAATAAAATTAGAGCACCGATCGGTAAACATCCTGACGTCTTTTATTTTCCATGAATTATATTCACTTGTAATGCTTTGTGAAACAAAAGATTACAATCAAATTACATTAAATATACAATAATAAAAAGCAATCCATGACTTCCATGTTATCCGGAGAGCCTTCATTATATCCGAAACATATAAGAATAATACAATTAAAGCACCGATCGGTAAACATCATGACGTTTTTTATTCTCCATCAATTATATTCACTTGTAATGCTTTGTGAAACAAAAGATTACAATCAAATTACATTAAATATACAATAATAAAAAGCAATCCATGACTTCCATGTTGTCAGGGAGGTTGAAAGTACAAAACTATTTCATACCAATTGTAAGGTTTTTGATCTTATTCAAAATTTGAGAAGTGAATATTCCGTCTACCTTATCAATACATAGGTTCACGGCAGGTGTGACCGGTCGACAGGACGCTTACTCCGCCTTTGTATCTGGAATTTCTACAGGTCTGTACCCATCATACCTGTAATAAGTCCATAGTGTTCAATGATCATTTAATTAAAATCATGAACGAGACACGGGACAGTCTGGACAACGACATGGTGTATAAACAACATTAAGCATCTCGAAAACTGAAAATTACTCCAACAGTGTCAATCCGGAGAGCCTTTATTATTTCCGAAAAAGCTTAAGTAGATAGGTGAAAACGCTTACATTTAAGATATTTTTACTTGTACGTTTTTAATTGAATTTTTAGAAACTCTTATTCAAATTTACATATATATTAATTTTTTTCCCGACTAATCGATGATAAAGTATAAAAAATGATCAAGTAGATTAAAAACCTTTCAAAATTACATTCTCTGAACTTTTAAACCTTTTCATTGCATACAATATAATTTTCTCTAACAGTTTTCAATAAGGTGCGTCTATTACTAAACTTCTTATAAAATAAAAATAAGTTATGGTTCTACATTTCAACCTGGGTATTCAACTTTTTTATTCCTTCTTTGTCTACTTGCAATTCTTTTATTGATAATATTGTAAAATCTGTAACCCTCTTTATTGATCACATAACATAATGTTACCGTGCATATTGATTTCTCCTACGTTTGCACTTAATACAGAATGTTTTCTTTTGTTTTCTTTTTCATCTTAAAGGGGTGAAATATGCTGGGCTAAAAGTTTTGTCGTTTCACGTTATTGAAATTTAACCACTTGAGAAGTTGTTTGCTCCTACACGGATATAAACCAAAATTTTTTCAATTTCTGTTATGATATTTTTTTTTACCAATGTAACATAAGATTTCAGTTTGGCATTTTTAAAATTTTTAATAGAAATGAAAAGCTTTAAAGGGGAGAATACACGGAGGGCTGAATTTTTTATTCTGTTTTTTAGAGTCCAGAACCAAGAGCGCCATTTCAGGTTGTGATTGTATACAAAGGGTTGGAAAGGTTAAAAAAGCTGGAAATAAGAATATAATTGATGCAGAGTTTAAATAAAATAAAAACTTTTTATACAACGTTATTTAATGAAGTTTCAAAAATGGACATTTTTGCATGGCATTTTAACATCTATACCAAAGGACAGATAAAATGCTTATATTAATTTATTTTCCACTGGTCCAAGCCCATCCATTGTTCCCCAAATGCAACCCTTGGTTCAGTTGTGAATATACCTTATACAGTATATATATATATATATATATATATATATATATATATATATATATATATATATATATATATATATATATATATATATATATATATATATATATATAGGAATATCCTACAGGGTAAAATGATTCATATGACCTGATTAAAATTTAAAATTAAAAAAAAAAGAAAAAAAAAAAAGCATAAATACTATTACGATCACCCATGCAGTTGAAGAACTTTGCACTGTTTGACGTTTTGGTTTTTTTTTTTTTTGTTTTTGTTTTTTTGCAAAAATGTTTCTAAATATGTTAATATAAGCAGCATAATAATGTGCCCGGTAGAAATGACAGCAAAATTGTGGATAAAATGCCTTCATAAAATTCCAGCTCCCTATTTAATTATAGATGAAATGCTAAAGTATCAATGCTTTCTTGCTTTTCTCTCTTGCAATATGCTTTAGATTATTTCTATTGAATGTTGTCCTAGTTTCCACAAGAATGTAGCATGCAATTGTGTGTTTACATTCTGACGTCACTGAGAAGTTTGACATGGCAGCCTCAATAATTTTTGCAAGGTATTCAGATCTGTGAATATTATCAGCTAGAGTGTTTAGAGGGCATTAATCTCTGAATGAAGTAAGTGTATTTTCCAGATCTTAGAACTTCATAATTTAGTAGGGAAGTGTAATGTTTGATTGCCATATTCTGTAAATTAATAGTATTCCTGATTTTTATACGATCTTGATAACAGTTTTCAAGTCAAATACTTCTTATGATGGTATTGGTTCCCTTTTTTTATATCAACAAATATTTGTTAATGTTTCATCTTCAATTTTCCAATTTCCTTACCTATAGTAAAGTGTGACACACCCTCGATGCATTCCTTCTGTACATCTGCAGATCCTATTTCCTACATACCAAGTATTACCAAAACAGCCTTGAATTAACTTTGTTTAACATGTTTAACACACACACACACACACACACACACACACACATCTATATCTATATCTATCTCTCTCTCTCTCTCTCTCTCTCTCTCTCTCTATATATATATATATATATATATATATATATATAATTCTCATCCTCAACAACCTCCAAACACTATACTGATTTTTTATTTTAAAGATTATCCATAAATGCATAAATTAATGTACAATCCAAAAATCCAAAACAATCAGAAAACGTCATTATAAGTTTAAAATGCGCATCCGATGCATCAAAATTCGTAAGATTTACTTTAAACAAGAAAAGAATACAGTGATTGATGTCTTTAATTTTTTTTTATGTAATTCACTTTTACGTGTTTTTAAGATGAAGTATGTCGTCCGTATTCAGGAATCTTTTTAAATAAGTCACATGAATTTGTAATTATGATATGCACAAAAGCCACTGTACGTGATTGGGATGGAATTTTAATAAAGTTTTGACATGACATTTTTTTTTTGTTTATTAATGTTTATCAATTCATTGCCTTAGCTTGTTTAAAGAATCTCAAAATATCTGGAGAACATTTCTACTAATATCAAATCTAACACTTTATCTACTTTATAGTCTATGGTCAATCCCCAAGTATTCTAGAAGATAGTGTCAGAACGTGCACTGTTGTCTAAAGAAAAATAACGTAACTGGATAAATATTAATTCATTGACATACCTGCATGATTTCATCTCAACTAAAAAAAACTGAAAGCAATTCTTAGACATACTCTTTCTTCTCTTTTTGAAGGAAGAAATAAATGTTTAAAAGAATCTTTCACAATGTAAATTCTATTTTTTTTCATTTCTTACCAGCAGTCTTATCAATAACTATTAAATCAGTTTAAAACGAAAATCAGAAATATCAAATGTATTCTTCAGTTTTAAATTTTGTGTCACCAGGGATGTACATGTAAATACTAGTATACTAGTTAATATATATACATCTCTTGTATCACACAAAGTAACTGATCATTCTTCCTACATTTGGTTCCCCCATTATCAATCTTCATCTAGAACTAAGCTCTACATAAACATTGTTTTGTAAAAATAAATAAAAAAAAAATCATCTATAACGTAGAGCGCAAAAAAATAGGTAAAATAAACCCTATAACAGGGTGCGAAACGCATTGAACACTTGATCATGTTGTAATATTGCCTCGCTGTCACGAATATAAATGTAACAGTACATGTGCTAGTCATTAAGCAGGTATTTTGTGCATTTTGTTATTATGTGTATTTTAATTATGGCTATTTAGTCAGAGAAGGCTTCTAGAAATATCAAACAAAACTACAATTTGTACGTGTCTGTTGAAAACAAAACATGTTTACAGTACCTGTTCCTTTTTAAATTTCAGAATGCAGTATGAAATTTCGGTGGAAACTCTTTCTGACCACGTTAGTGATTATTTACCTGTTGGTACTATTTTCTCTCTATACACAATTTCATGGACCTCTGGCTCAGCTTGGATACGATAGGTCCAAGTACCAAACTGAACAGCTTGGATACGATAGGTCCCTGTACCAAACTCAACTAGTGCATAAAGTTTCCAAAATTGACAAAAAAGTAACTTTTCAGAAATTGTATCTACAAAATATCCATATTTCTCAGGATAGTACCTTGAAAGAATGGTCAAAAGCAGAAACTTCTTTCTGCGAAAACAGATTTAAGGGGTTTGCCCATTTATTTGCCATATTAAGCGACGTTTTTCTGGATCCTTTCTTTAGCGCTGGTCCTCCGGGTGGAGAAGAAATCAAAAATGTTATTAATCAGCCAGAGGAAAAGGAATTCTTAATACTCAAGCCCGGTTATTTTCAAATTCAGTGTAAAAATAAGAATTTCCAGTATATGTTTCCAAGTAGTGATCACCTAGCTAAATGGATTTCGGCTTTGAGACCTGCATTAACATTTACCTCACTGGAAGAAGATGTTCACAATATTACAATAGCAGTGACTCGATATGAATACGCCAATATATATCACACTATGACGGACTGGTACAATGCATTTTTGATGCTTTTATTTTTTAACGTGGAAAGTTTAACTGCTAACATTCTGTTTGTAGACAGTCATCCACAAGGAGGCTTAGATTCTGTCTGGACTACTTTGTTTGGAGAATTCATACGCGCTGGACAGTTAAAGAAACCTAAGCATTTTAAGTCTCTGATATGGAGTATTCAGGGATACAGAAGTCCAATGTATGACCATTTTTTGCCAACTCTACCACATATTGAATCATTCAAACATTTCTATTTGAGTAAACATAACATTCCGTTGACAAAAACGCTAAATTGTGATAAATTATCCATTCTTTTTATTTGGAGGAGGGACTATGTTGCGCATCCCCGAAATCCGAAAGGACTTGTAAGTCGAAAAATAAAAAACGAGAAAGACTTACAACAGTTTTTACAAAAATTTTACCCTACTCACTCCATTGCCAGCATACAAACTGATAAATTGTCTATGCAAGATCAGCTCTCTGCAATTGCAAACACTGATATTCTTATAGGAATGCACGGAGCAGGCCTAACATTGGCTTTGTTTCTACCAAAACATGGGGGTCTTATTGAACTTTATCCGAAATACTGGTCATCCGATAATCACCATTTTAGGGCTATAGCTCGATGGCGAAATCTTCATTATAGACACTGGCAAAATTTGGATGGTAATAATGAATTTCCCGATCATTATACACACATACCTCCTTCTGTGATACAAACTCACGTGTCAGCAATTATAAATGATATGTGCAAATCTAAAATGAAAGTAAAATGATTAACATTTATGTATACATACATTATGAATATGAAATATTTTCAATATATGTCCAAAAAAAAAAAAAAAAAAAAAAAAAAAAAAAAAAAAAAAAAAAAAACTCTATATGAGTGTATGTTTTCATTTTTTCTGTTGATATTTTGATTCCAATTTAATTTTTCAAATAAGTGTAAATTAGAAGCTTTTAAGCGCTTGCTATCAAATGTCATATGCTCCATCGTCATATACGTCGAACTCGGAAGAATTGTTTAATGAAATTTACCTCTTGTTAAATATATTTTTTCTTAAAAACGATAACAGGTTTCATATGCATGATGATTTTAAAGGGGAGAAATGAGAAAGAATCATCTTAGTTTAAATTAATATTTATGAATATTGAAACTTTTCAATTTTCAAAATTATGAAAATCCTCACTTCAATCAACAAAAAGTGCAAATAGTATGGTGTATAAAGGTACAATATTATGCAAGTTACAGGATATATGCGATAAATTTTGTGATTTAGATGAAAAAGTCATGTGATTGATATTCCAAACTATGTGATTTATTTTCGATAATTGTTATTTTTTGTCAACTTGTCATTCATTTCATAAACTTGTTATTCATGATTTATGGAGATAACGAACAGTAATCAATCTCAAAAGTTCATTGAAACAATACAACTTGGGAGCAGAGCAACACGGACCTCTAAAAACAGAGATGGGATCAGGTGCCATAGAGGAGTGAGCATCTTCTGTCGACCGGTTGTATCCGCCGTGTACTCCTTTTCATGATCGGACAAACGGAAAATTTGTAGACAATCAGCTTGTCATTCAACTCATAAACTTGTTATTCATATGCAAAAATGAAATGTGAATCAATTTTTGTAATATGAAAACAAGATTTCGAATATGAATATAAAAACTTATCAAATATAAATCATTAGATTTTGCATATAAATCACAAGATTTCGCATATATATAATAAGTTTATCAAATATGAATAGTTTTTTGGGATTTTTTAAAATTATAAATGACTTTTTCGAATACAAACACAAGCTTTCTAATAAGAATCAAAATATTTCTAATAAAAACACAAGATCTTGAATATAAATATCATTAACTTTTATCAACTATTATATAATAATAATGCAACATTTACACGCCAAAGTTTGAATCAAAATTTTGTATGAAGTTAGGAGACTGTAAGGAAAATTATCATTTACCCCATACAGTTCATTGTGTGTGTGATAGATCACAAATAATGGGTGTGTATAGATATTTAAACAAAACAGTGCATTGTGGATTTTTTCGCTTCAATAAATTCTTTGATCTAACACCAAGGCATTAATTATTTAAATTTCATTACCAAACTGGGTATAAAATATGGATTTTTCTACGTAAAAGTATATCATTTACAATCCCATGACACCTTTAAAACTTTTAGTTATTAATGACTTCAATACTTTGGAAGTACACTGCTGAAAACAAATTGAAGCAAAAACATTTAAAACATTTCAAACTCATCCGTTCAATGTACTTTTAAAAAATGATTCTGCCTTGTCTACAGGGAAATATTAACTATTATCAAGTTTGAAACTTACTTAGAAACTATACGCAACATAAACTGAAAAACAATACAGTCAAACCTCGTTATCTCGAACTTAATGGGACCGAGAAAATACTTCGAGATATCCAAGGATTCGAGATATTCAGGGTTAAATACTTAAGGAATAAGCTGTTGGGACATCAAATCACTTCAACATATCCATATAGTATTCGAGATATCGGTGTTTGAGATATCAAAGATGAACTGTAAATATATTAATAATAATCAACAATAAAAGTCATAAGGATAATGTAATGTTTGTTGCTAGCTTTACTGAAATTTCTCTTGCGTTTAATTCACAATATATAGCATTATTTTAATAAGTGGAAACAGCTCAGCTATTTTGAGAACATTCAAGAATTCTGAATTTTTTTTTTTTTTTGCATATATAAATAATTTTAAATGATTTTTAATAAATTTTGATAATTCTTTGAAAATTGCCATTGCTTAAACAGAAGCAGGAAAGTATTTGCTTCCTTGACTAATCAGTAAGTAAGAAATTAAAAAGAGGTTAACACATGAAGACTACATGCACGAGTTAAAACTGATCATTTCTACATACATTCTTTATTCTTTACATCTGTCTAGAGGAAATATGAAGCTTCCTTATCAAGTGTTGTCTTGAAAAAACAATATTACAGTCTACCTTTGCAAAATTAAATTACACATTGAAAATCACTGGATGCATTGTGAATATGTCAGACTATCACATACATGTATATACTTTCGCATTTTCATTATTTTTGCTTTAAAGAACGTGGTGTTTTATACTGCCATTATGACCCTTCACAAGACATACAAACTTCGGCTACAGCACAGTCATTTTTATGCTCTTTGCATTGTTATTTTAGTCAGGACAGATCATATCAAGAGAAGCTCATTATACACAGGTGACCGTCAAGGTTCATGGAGCACATGTATTTCTAAATAGTTTACGTTCTAAAGCATCTATTGTTCCTTGTATATGAATTTTAGATTTCTAGTTTTCTAAATGCATAATGCAGGTAATGTCAGAGGTATTTCTTATATTACAGATGTCAAATAAAATTTTTTCTGAAAGTGATTACATGTAATCATGTCTCAAATAAGAGAGCACTTCATTTTAGAGAGTATAAAAATTGGAAAGGATGTCTTTATATTGTTTGGTGTACGTATATTGTTATACGTGCGTTCAATCTTTCACTCATATAAAGACGTTACTATATATCGATGAAGGACTTCAAATTTATACCTTTACTCGGCACTCAGGGCCATTGAGCAGTGATGAAAGATCTTAATTATGCAAACGTCTTCCGCTACACTGGGCGTAAGTTTTTTCCACTTCAAAGTGTCAGGCGTTCGTTGAAGAAAAGTTGCTACCTATTTTTCATCAACTTAGGTCAGTCACATTTGAGTTTTAACCCGTGATTTTGATGACTTTATGGAACGAAAGGTCTGGACAATAATAATAATAATAATAATAATAATACAATCTCAGGAAACAGCACCAGAATTTAAAATCGATTCAAGGATTTTTAGTGGAATATCCTAAGAAATCTGTCGCACTGTTAAATATTTATTTAAATGTAATTCAACGACAAATGTAACAGAACACCGGTCTTTGTTGTATTTTGACCCATTTCCAAAGGCATTTTTGTCTGGCCTGCTTTAGAAAAAAATGTTTAGTAGTTTTGATTAGTTTTTCAATAAGAATATTCTAGAAAAGTGTTACGTAAGGGAGGTCTGTCCTAGGGGATAAAAATGGGGGAATCAAACAACATGGATAACAATTTCTGATATATTTCATTAGTTTAAGTGCCTTGTCATTGAGCTGAAAGACTAACTCATCCAGTTAAGTTGCCGCCGTCAATTCTCTCTCATATCCTTTTCCAATTTATTTTACTTTTTATCATTTTTTAGGACTTAATAATTGAATTCATTTACAAATTTTACTGGATGTGAGCTTGCATAAACTATGCCTTTGAATGAAAAAAAAAACTTAATACACTACAAGGGAACTATTTGCACAACACAAATATATTACTTACGCTTAAGACTAGGATAATATTTACTTTTCCTCGGTGACGACGAAAATAATTGCTTCATCAAAAACTGTTGCTGCATGGCAGTTGCTTCAATGTCAATAACTTAAAATCTTGGGTTTAAGTATAATATACATGTAACTACTATTTATACGATTTTCAAAAAAAAAAAATTTAAAAACAGAATATGATAAATTTAACATTTTCGTAACAAATTGTGAAAACATCAGAGATGGGATCAGGTGCATTGGAGGAGTAAACATCCCCTGTCGACCGGGCAATCCTCCCGAGTGCTCCTGGTTATGATCGGGTAAACGGAGAAATCTGTAGACAATTCAGTTTGAAAATACACATCCCGAAAATAGTTGTTGGTAACAGATGAATTTTTTATTTGTTCTTTAAATTCAGCATTCACATCACAAATGAAAAGGGAAACTAACACAGAACAATGAAATTTGAAAGCGGGTGAAACTAAAGATGCAGATGCTAGAAATTTTCCTTTTCATTGCCTTCACCAACTGTTGGCGACATATAATAAAGTATTTTCAGTTTCTGATGAAAACTGCGACGAGAGAATGCTTTAATTCAAGTGAGAATAGTATTGTAGGCCTTTCAACTAATTTTTCAAGTTACATATATGATAAAAACATTTGATAGAAACATTTATAGGTACGTGAAATTATCAAAATAGAACATAATCTATTCATACATTGAATTAAATCATTATGAAATCAAATTATCTTCAATTGATATGTACGATGCTCTGTTTTAAGGAGAGGTAACTCAAACGTGAAAAACTATCCAAAAATTGCCGATTTATGAGTTATCGTTTATAGGAATTACATGTAGGCTGCTTCAACTTGTATTGTTATGTATACAAAAGTGTTCCTTGTATTGTTGTGTACACAAGAGGGTTGGCCAAAACAAGGAAAATATCTTCACGTTACCTTGAATAACGGGATCAAAATGAATGGGAAATGGACTATATTCAAGATTTATAACTCTCACTGACAGTTGTTATGAAGAAGAAAATATAACGACATGTTTTTGTGTGTGTGTGTGTGCATTGTTGTGCTTCTTCTATAAAGATATATATTTCTACAATTAAATGCAATAATTAATTATTTAATTCTTTATACTAAGCACGAAGAAGAACGACAAAGTATCAAAAAATAATCAGGTTAGAATGCAGAAGGGGGTAGATTTCACTTTATATTAAAAAAAAAATCACTTATAAATTATTAAACAGTGTCGGTTACTACGTGATAATAAGTTCACCATTTGTGCTGAATTTTAAAACTTTAAGATTCCGCTGACAGTGGAGGAGTACTCAGGAAACGTCGAAATTGACATACTTGAAAAGAATCAGCTACCTAGGACCTGCTGTGCACAAGTTCCGGTAATTAGTTATGGTTCTATACAACGAAGGGAGAGTCTATAAGCCCGTGAACTCAATGTTGGGAAGCCCGTGATTTCGATTGTAAACACACATTTTGATGCGTAAGCCGTTTACGTGTACTTTTCTTGACGTATTGATAAACAGTCAAAACATTAGCCTAACTTACTGTCTTTTTTAAGAATTTAATGAATTTTGACATTCACAAAAATAATGAACGTATATATTTATAGTAAACTCGATTTTGTAAGGTCTAGAGCTAACGTAATTATGGATATAATGCCCTGGAATTCATCGACAACCTATAAAGAACTAAGTATGAGACCCGTCACTTCACCAATACCCTATATAGAACTGAGTCTAAGCCCGTGACTTCACCGACACCCTACATAGAACTGAGTCTAAGCCCGTGACTTCACCGACACCCTACATAGAACTGAGTCTGAGGCCCGTGACTTCACCAACACCCTATATAGAACCGAGTCTGCGGCCCGTGACTTCACCGACACCCTACATAGAACCGAGTCTGAGGCCCGTGACTTCACTGACACTCTATACAGTATTGAGTCTGAGGCCCGTGACTTCACCGACACCCTATACTGTATTGAGTCTGAGGCCCGTGACTTCACCGACACCTACATAGAACCGAGTCTGAGGCCCGTGACTTCACTGACACTCTATACAGTATTGAGTCTGAGGCCCGTGACTTCACCGACACCCTATACTGTATTGAGTCTGAGGCCCGTGACTTCACCGACACCCTATATAGAACTGAGTTGAGGCCCGTGACTTCACCGACACCCTATACAGTATTGAGTCTGAGGCCCGTGACTTCACCGACACCCTATACAGTATTGAGTCTGAGGCCCATGTCTTCACCGACACCCTATATAGAACTGAGTCTGCGGCCCGTGACTTCACCAACACCCTATATAGAACTGAGTCTGCAGCCCGTGACTTCACCGACACCCTACATAGAACTGAGTCTGAGGCCCGTGACTTCACCGACACCCTATACAGTATTGAGTCTGAGGCCCGTGACTTCACCGACACCCTATATATAGAACTGAGTCTGAGGCCCGTGACTTCACCGACACCGTACATAGTACTGAGTATGAGGCCCATGATTTCACTAACATCTTATAAAGAACTGAGTCTGAGGCCTGTGACTTCACCGACACCCTATTTATCACTAAGTTTGAGGCCCCTGACTTCATTGACATCCCTATATATATAGTACTAAGACTAAGAAATATGCCTGTGACTTCATTTAAACTGTATTCCATGAAATAAACATAACAATCCACATTATAAGAGCAGAAATATTCATTACAATAGTGAACAAATGTACACACAAATTCACACTTTTTTGTCAGTTTGTAGTCATTTACTTTGTTTTTAACGTACAACAATGCAATTTCATCATGTTCATCTATGTATGATAAAATTAGCCATTATTAAAAAAACAAGAGGCCCAGGGGCCTTAACGGTCACCTGAGTGTAATACAACAATTTAAAGGATGCATCGAGTATAAAATGAACTGAAAGGTAAAGTTTTGTTGCCCAAAAAGCAAGAAAAATAGGGTGATCAGGATAAACAAAATAATTAGGCTTACTTTTCATTAACAGTTCATAAATTAGGTTCTAATCTGTTTCCCATTTATCACTATCACCATACAGTATATTAACAAATTATCAATGCTTCTGAACTATTTTAATCCCTTGTTGATATCTCTTACATTGGCCTCTCTTGGTCTTTGATGAACATTAATAAGACAAGTTATTTTTGACTCATTTTTATTTATCTACTACTTACAACCTGATCATTAAAACTATGAAAGTACTTTTTGAGACAATAAAAATTCTTGCATAATTCTCTTATTCCATTTACCTTTCAAGTACATTATTTACAGTGATTAATTATCAAAAGTAAATGGCAAAAGGGAATAACTCCTCTCAGTAGAATACAAATTAATAGAGCCTTGGCCAGGACCAGAACATTTGACCAAATGGTCCAGATGTTCAAAAATCTGGTAAAAATACCCTTCTTTATAAAAACTTTACTCTGTTTGCCTCAGATATGCCTAAGTGCGGAGAAGATTTTTAAAGAAATAATGCATTTTTACTACAGATTCACTAAATTATCAATAGAGCCCCCCCCCCCCCCCCCCCCCCGAGAAACACCAGAGCCTCTGACCCTGGGACCATAAGTTTGCTCAGCATACCTAATCACTCTGCTTATCTGTTTAACATTAAGTAGTGTAACAGGGGTTTGTGTAAATAAACAAGCACGCCTCTGTCAGGGTTCAGGTGTATTTTATTGACACAGTGAGCAGTATATATTAACATAGCCCTGAAATATAATAAAACAACAATATTATATCACATCAAATCAATCCTATTAATGCATCATTTATACATACATCTAGCTCTCATAGATAACATATTGATAATTATATATTATAGACAAGATGTATCTTTATGTACATCGACTCTCAATTAAGGGAGATAACTCTGACATCTGATACATAGACATTACATATTTTCTCCCATAAAAAGGCATAAAGAAATATTACTAATTAAAATAAATAGTTCCCCACCATTCTGTGGGAAAAGGCTTTAATTACCACATGAATGTATGGTGTCATAAACATGTATATGGACTCTGTAATTTAATACAGTATACATTAAAATATATATTCCATTAAAATAAAAAATCATCTGTTCACTTTGAACAAAGTAACCAAATATCTGGATCATAAAATATATAGTGTAACTTGAACATAACAATTTACACTTTCAATATATAACATTACTGATCTTCAAAATCAATAATTCCAATCATAAAAATAAATATCTTTCTCTCATGGTCATTCATTCTATTAATATAAAGTGTAGATGGGATTTATTATAATTGCATATTTACAGACTACACAAGTTAATTAACTATTAGCAATAAAGAAAAGTTAGTACTTACCAAAAAGTGGAAAAAGTCAGTCTCCAAGTCAAGGTCATGAGAGAGTTCATAAAATGAAGTCTTGGTAATCTCTCAGCAAGACAAAGAATGAATATTTTGGCGGTAAAACCAATGACCAAAAGAATAAAACCAATGAGATCCAACTTTATAAACAAACTACCAATGAAAACCAAGAAAACACCAAAACCTCTGACCTGCCCTAAGGTAACTAATTATCTATATACAGGTGTACAAGTTTACAGGTAGGGCTAGGAAATAAAGGGGTGGATCCAACATTTTATGTTTTTCTATTATGGTAGTTTAATTTATTTACATTTAATTTAAAACATTTATTTATTAAATATATTCCACACTACTACAGTAGCAAAACAGGATTATTTAATAGAATTAATGCATTTTCACTATATTATCAACAGCCCCACCCTTACACCAGCACATTTGACCCACTGGGGTCATGAAATTCATTACTCTGGAAGAAGCACTCTTGCTCATCATAACTATACACTTAGCTTCTTTGCTTTTTAAGCAGAAGCAGAAAAGAATATTTTCAAAGAAATTTTGCTTTTTCACTTTATAATCAATAGAAGCCCCCTCCCCCCTCCTCACCAGAACCCTTGAACCTGGGGTCATGAAATTCACAATTTTGGAAGAGGCATCCTTGCGTATCATAACAAATAAACAATGTACTTAGTTTGTTTAAATAATACACAGGGGCAGAAAAGAAGATTTTCAAAGAAATATACTGAAACGCAAAAGAAACGCAACTAGCAGTAATGTACAAATATTTGAACCTTTTAAATAATGATTTTCAAAACTGGTTACAGTTAAGTTAAACTCGATTTAAAAGCATCAAAGATTTGATAACAATGTTAAATGATTACCTTTTACCTTTAGAAAGTAACACATGACTGTTAAAACACCCCCCTTCCCGGCCATTCAATTATAGCGTGGAAGACTGTCATGCGCAGCAATTGCAGCTTGATTTCCACGATGCAGTAAGTTCATCAATCTAGGGATCTGAGCGAAAAAAATATTCTTTGCCATTTTTAAATGTCCGTTTTTCAGATGATGAAGTCTAATTTTCTCTAACCTAGCGCAGTGTAGTAACACTTGGACTTCCGGTCCACGGACTATCATTCATGCTAATGATACGTATGAGCCTGTTGAGGCGTGTTGTCGGACATTTTTGCATCTGCAATTCTCCATCACCTTTATTTTCAGCTTTTCCAGCTAGAGCATTTGAAATGCGTACTTAATTCATTTTCAGAAAGGCTTGGCATCTCTTCCGGAAACGAAAGGAGAATTTATTTCGCGAAATTTTGCTGCATTACATATGATTAACAGATACAAACCCTTAAAACCCCATATTTTTGTCAAATTTTTTTGTTAAACATGCACTTTTTTTATTTCTGTTCAGCGGGCTCAAACTTAACTTCCGGTTATGGCATGAAAATCATTCAACCGTTAAATTATCGATACTTACAATGTTGAAGATATCCGTACTTTTTAGATACAAAATTATATCCTTTATATAATTTTCCCCTCTAAAATGTTGCGTTTCTTTTGCGTTTCAGTATAATTCACCTTCACTATAGGATCTATATATCCCCGCCCTAGCACCAGAACCCCTGTCCCCGGGGCCATGAATTTCACAATTTTGGAAGAGGCATCCTTGCTTATCATAACAATGTACTTTGTTTGTTTAAATAATACCCAGGTGTAGAGAAGAAGATCTTTAAAGAATTAAAATATTTTCACCATATAATCAATAGAGCCCCGCCCTAACACCAGAACCCCTGATCCAGGGGCCATGAATTTCACGATTTTGGAAGAGGCAACCTTGCTTATCATAACTACGTATTTAATTTGTTTAAATAATACCCAGGAGTAGAGACGATTTTCAAAGAAATAATGCACTTTCACTATGTGATCTATATAGCCCCGCCTTAGCACCAGAACCCCTGACCCTTGCTAATCATTACTATGTATTTAATTTGTTTCAATAATACCCAGGAGTAGAGAGGAAGATTTTCAAAGAAATAATGCACTTTCACTATATATATCTATATAGCCCCACCCTAGAACCAGAACCCCTGACCCTGGGGCCATGAATTTCACAATTTTGGTAAAGGGCTCAATGCTTATTACAGTCATGCCAACAGTTTGACTGCTTGATGTCCAGGAGTAAAGAAGATTTTTAAAGATTGCATTAATTTTGATGGTTTTGGCTCCACCCCTCAGGCCCCAGGGGGGCAGGAGCCACAAATTTCACAATTTTTGTTCCCCTTCACCCATAGATGCTACATTCCAAAATTGGTTGAAATTGGTTCACTGGTTCCAGAGAAGAAGCTGAAAATGTTCAAAAGTTTACGACTGACGGATGACGCACGCCGCACGACGACGGACGAAAAGAGACAGCAATAGGTCACCTGAGAAACTCAGGTGACCCAAAAATATATAAGAAATGATTACCGATTAATTGTCATTTAAATTCTTAAAAATTTATAGTTAAATATAATTCACTTTAACTTGCACATATGGTAACAATTAAACAAATTCTTAAATTTCAAATATAACACCAGTTATGTTAATTGTAACTACATGCATCAGCAATGCATTAAATGTGACATTAAGATTGCAAATAATTAGTACTGATACAGTAATACCAGCATGCAATACATGTATGCATTTCAATTGTTTTGTTTTCTTTTGGCCTTCTTCATAGACATTTCTGTTTGTTGACTGATCTTTTCTCTGCCTCTTCTATTAATTGGCATTCCAGTTCCCAAACACAGACCAAGGAATATGGCCTCCTTCATCAAGACATTGATTTAAGATGTGCATACCTACTGAAAATGTTTATAAAAATATGTAATACATGTAAATATTCAATTAAATTAAATATCTGGTATAAATAAGTTTGTCTGCAATTTTTTTTTCAAATTGACACCTGAATAATTACATTGTTAACATTATAACTAGAGGCCCATGGGCCAAACTCTCACCTGAGTCAGTATGGCATTGCTGTTCTTCATCAGCAGATTTTTTTCATTATTCCCATGTGACTTTGATCACCAATTGTGGACCCAACATATATTTCCAAAATGACAATCATTAATGTCCTTACTTTCAATATTAATTCTTTGAGAATGAACTTTCATTTTTGCACAAAAAGCACTTTAAGTCATCTACTAATGATAAGAAATACCAATGCTGAGTTTTAAACTAATATTACAAAATCAAGCTGCTGGAGATTACATAATTCACGCTCATGATAGGACAAACAGACCCCAATAACTACCATATTCTTTACCCAGGGGGGTGGTGATAGACAAATAAAGAAAAAGAAACACTTACACTGGATATTCTCTCAACAGCTTCTCATTAGTATGTTATTCTCCAGAACTGTAAAAGTGTGGTATCTGGTATATATTGACCTGAAAAGGTGTTCAAATACTGTATTAGAAAACTCATTAAATACTCCTAAATGAAGGATTCCTCTTTCTTTCTAATGCAAAATCAAGGCCCCCATGACCAAAAAAAAAACAAAAACAAAAAAAAAAAACAAGAGGCCCATGGGCCACATTGCTCACCTGAGCACAATGGCTAAGCAAAAGCACAAATCAGTTCAGTATTGAAAAGATTACAGGGGGCTTGAATTTTAAACTACCTGATGTCATATCAATATAACAAATGGCTTGTTGTACTTGAAAAGATTTTAAAATATTTTTCCCATATATTCCTTTGTAAAAATTTGATCCCCCATCGTGGCTCCTCCCTATCCAAGGGGTCAACATTTGAACAAACTTATATCTACACAACCTGAGGATGCTTCCATATCAATATCACTAAACATAGCTTTTCTGTTCTTGAGAAGAAATATTTTTTCTATATGTTCTTATGTAAAACTTTTGTCCCCCCATTGGGCCCCACCCTACCCCCAGGGGTTATCATTTGAACAAAATTGAATTTACACTACCTAAGGATGCTTTCATATCAAAATCACTAAACATGATTTTCAGTTTTTGAGAAGATATTTTCCTATATGTTCCCATGTAAAATTTACGATCCCCCATTATGGCCCGACTCTATCCCCGGGGGTCATCATTTTAACAAACTTGAATCTACACTACCTGAGGATGCTTCCATATCAAAATGACTTATCATGACTTTACAGTTCTTCAGAAGTAGATATTTTCCTCTATATAATTCTATTTAAGACTTTGATCCTCCATTGTGGCCCCACCCTACCCCCGGTGGTCCTGATTTGAACAAACTTGAATTTACACTATCTGAGGATGCTTCCATATAAATATGACTCATCCTGACTTTGCTGTTCTAGAGAAGAAGATTTTTTAAGATTTTTCCTTTATATTTCTCAGAAAACTTTGATCCTCCATTGTGGACCTGCCCTACCCCCCAGGGGGGTCATGATTTGAACAAACTTGAATTTACACTATCTGAGGATGCTTCCATATAAATATGACTCATCATGGCTTTGCTGTTCTAGAGAAGAAGACTTTTCCTATATATTTCTATGTAAAACTTTGATCCATTCTTGTTGGCCCCGCCCTTCTCCCGGGGGTCATGATTCGAACAAACTTGAATCTACACTACCTGAGGATGCTTCCATATAAATATGACCAATCAGGGCTTTGCTGTAATTGAGAAGAAGATTTTTAAAGGTTTTTCCTATATATTTCTATGTAAAACTTTGATCCTCCATTGTGGCCCCACCCTACCCCAGGGGTCATGATTTGAACAAACTCAATCTACACAACCTGAGGATGTTTCCATATAAATATGACTCACCATAGCTTTGCTGTTCTTGAGAAGAAGATTTTGGAAAGATTTTTCCTATATATTTCTATGTTAATCTTTGATCCTCCATTTTGTCCCTACCCTACCCCCGGGGGTCATGATTTGAACAAATTTGAATCTACACTACCTGAAGATGCTTCCACATGAGTTTCATCTTTCCTGGCCCTGTGGTTCATGAGAAGAAGATTTTCAAAAGATGCTATTAATTTTTCACTAATTCTTTATTATATCCCCTTGAAAGAGGGCGTGGCCCTTCATTTGAACAAACTTGAATCCCCTTCACCCAAGGATACTCTGTATCAAGTTTGGTTGGCCCAGTGGTTCTTGAGAAGTCGAAAATGTTAAAAGTTTACAGACAGACGCCGGACAAAAAGTGATCAGAAAAGCTCACTTGAGCATTTGGCTCAGGTGAGCTAAAAACGATAACAAGGGGCCCAGGGGCCACATCGCTCACCTGAACACTGTGGCTAGGAAAAAAAGCAAACATCAGTTTATTATTAAAAAGCTTAAATGTATAAGTGGCCTCGACCTACCCCTATCTGGGATAAGGGCGGGCCGGGGAATGATTTTTACAAAATTGAATCTACAGTCATTAAGGATGCATACATATTTTTTGACTAACTGTGACTTTTTGCCTACAAACTTCAACTTTCATTGTGGCCACACCCTACCCCCGGGGGTCATACTTTGAACAAACATGACTCTAAACTATCTGATGATGCTTCCATATAAATATGACCAACCAATGGCTTTGCTGTTCTTGAGAGGAAGATATTTCCTAAATATTCCTATGCACAACTTTGACCGTCCATAGTGGTTCTATAGGGTGTCAGTTAAGGCAAGAGCCTCAGCAGACTCAGTACTATATAGGGTGTTGGTGAAGTCACAGGCCTCAGACTCAGTTCTATATAGGGTGTCGGTGAAGTCACGGGCCTCAGACTCAGTTCTATATAGGGTGTCGGTGAAGTCAAGGGCCTCATACTCAGTACTCTATAGGGTGTCCGTGACGTCAAGGACCTCATACTGAGTTCTATATAGGATGTCGGTGAAGTCACGGGCCTCAGACTCAATACTATATGGGGTGTCGATGAAGTCACGGCCTCAGACACAGTACTATATAGGGTGTCGGTGAAGTCACGGGCCTGACTCAGTACTCTATAGGGTGTCCGTGACGTCAAGGGCCTCATACTGAGTTCTATATAGGATGTCGGTAGAGTCACGGGCCTCAGACTCAATACTATATGGAGTGTCGATGAAGTCACGGCCTCAGACACAGTACTATATAGGGTGTCAGTGACTCAGTTCAATTATACTTCTATATAGTGTGTCGGTGAAGTTATGGGCCTCATACTCAGTTCTATTATACTTGTATATAGGGTGTCCGTGAAGTCACAGACCTCAGACTCAGATCTATATAGGGTGTCAGTGAAGTAATGGGCCTCATACTCAGTTCTATATAGGGTGTTGGTGAAGTCACGGGCCTCAGACTCACTTCAATTATACTTCTATATAGTGTGTCAGTGAAGTCACGGGCCTCATACTCAGTTCTATTATACTTGTATATAGGGTGTCCATGAAGTCACAGACCTCAGACTCAATTCTATATAGGGTGTTGGTGAAGTCACAGTCCTCAGACTCAGATCTATAATACTTCTATATAGGGTGTCGGAGAAGTCACTGGCCTCAGACTCAGTTCTATATAGGGTGTCGGTGAAGTCACGGGCCGCAGACTCAGTTCTATATAGGGTGTCGTTGAAGTCACGGGCCTCAGACTCAGTTCTATATAGGGTGTCGGTGAAGTCACGGGACTCATACTGAGTTCTATATAGGATGTCGGTGAAGTCACGGGCCTCAGACTCAATACTATATGGGGTGTCGCTGAAGTCACAGGCCTCAGATTCAGTACTATATAGGGTGTCGGTGAAGTTGCCTCATATTCAGTTCTATATAGGGTGTCGGTGAAGTCACGGGACTCATACTGAGTTCTATATAGGATGTCGGTGAAGTCATGGGCCTCAGACTCAATACTATATGGGGTGTCGCTGAAGTCACAGGCCTCAGATTCAGTACTATATAGGGTGTCGGTGAAGTTGCCTCATATTCAGTTCTATATAGGGTGTCGGTGAAGTCACGGGCCTCATACTCAGTACTCTATAGGGTGTCCGTGACGTCAAAGGCCTCATACTGAGTTTTATATAGGATGTCGGTGAAGTCATGGGCCTCAGATTCAGTACTATATGGGGTGTCGATGAAGTCACGGGCCTCATACTGAGTTCTATATAGGGTGTCGGTGAAGTCATTGGCCTCAGACTCAATACTATATGGGGTGTCCATGAAGTCACGGGCCTCATACTCAGTACAATATAGGGTGTCTGTGAAGTCAAGGGTCTCAGACTCAGTTCTATATAGGGTGTCGGTGAAGTCACGGGCCGCAGACTCAGTTCTATATAGGGTGTCGTTGAAGTCACGGGCCTCAGACTCAGTTCTATTATACTTCTATATAGGGTGTCGGTGAAGTCACGGGCCTCATACTCAGTTCTATATAGGGTGTCGGTGAAGTTACGGGCCTCAGACTCAGTTCTATGTGATGCCTGAACGGGCCCTGATTTGGAAATAAGGAATCTATCTTTCTGACAGAATATGATACATCCCCCTTATTTGGATATGAATTTCTGAAAAAATAATATGTGCATTTTTTATGTCTGTTTAATTTTTTAAATAAAGGTCTCTTTTTTAAAACTGAATTATAAATTAGTTTTTAAATAAAGGTCTCTTTTTTAAAACTGAATTATAAATTAGTTTTTAAAGTTAAAAACTTTCCATAGAACTTTTTTATGTCTATATTTCCTCTCCGTAATTAATTTTCTTAAAAGAAAATAATTCGTAAATTTGCAACGGGCTTAGAAAGTTTAAATAGATCTAATGAAAATGTCATTTATTGATAACATGTAACTATAAGTTAGTCTATTAAATAGATTACATGTTTCGAAGATATGGGCATATTTCATAAAATTAACATTTCCGTCCGGAAAAATACTAATCTTTTAAAACAAATCTTATACTTACCACGATACAAATTGACATCCGGTGCTGATTGAATGTACTTCAACTGTTCAATGAATTGCTGAAGGATTTCCTCTGACAAAACCCAACCTCGTATACACTTTTCGTCTCTACTTTCTAATCTAAACCCTGTTACCGATTCTGCCATTGAAGATATTTACACATAGCCTGATCACTTTCAAATGAATGATTGTCGATAGCTCGGCTGCAAGTTAAAAGCGAGAGTAAAAATGACGTATGCATTTTTTGTGTACTTGACTTCACGGGCTTCCGGTTGTTTCAGATAACGGGCTTATAGATTTTCCCATACAACGAACCCTAGCGGCAGTTGAAAGGCTGCTGCAGCATCTAATGACTGAAGATTACAACGTTACATAAAAAGAGAGATAACTCTGCCTTTATTACATAAACATCCAAGGTTGACATATGTAATTTAACACACTAAGAGTGATCTAAGTTATCTGTAATGTCAAAAAATCATTGATTTGTAAAATCAGAGTAAGTATGGATGGTTCTTCTCTGTATGGCTTCGACGTACACGTTCTCCTCACATGAAAATTGACTCATAAAGTTCATAAGACTTGTGTAATTACCGGAACAAATGTACGTCTATAATCATTAAACTTGGTCTGAAAGATTTCTTTTTATGCCCATTTTGTGTCATTGTCATAATACATAGATGCTGTAATTAAGAATATACTGTGCTTTTAGTATGTTTTTCAAGCTATGTAATTGTATTTTTTTTATATATCAAAAGAAAACCCTATTTTATGTTTCCTTATAAAATAATATCAACCATGACCATGTTCAAATAAAACAAATAACCTTACCAATAATTTTAGAATACTTTATATTCAAAGTCTTGAATATTAGTTTCTTAAATATTATTTTCATATATATATGGACTTCTTTTATTTTAACAGGGACACAATACATATATTCATATTCTTTTGATAAGATAAACAATTCAACATTCAGAACTTTTGAAAACAAGATGTGTTTGTGAAACACTGATGTCCTCGTATGGCAGCTCATGACGAAAGCTAAGGTCTTGACCATGGAGTACACATGTGAAATATGAAAGCCCTAGCTCCGACAGTTAAAAAGTTGTGGCCAAAGGTTAAAGTTTTTCAAAAGTAGATAAAACTTAAACATCAAGGTCATAGGATCACAATTGTTGGTACGCAAGGGAAGGTCTTTTAACAAGGAAAACACATGTGAAATATAAAAGCCCTAGCACCAACAGTTCAAAAGATATGGCCAAGGTTAAAGTTTTTCAAAAAGTAAGTTAAACTCAAAGGTCAAGGTCAAAGGGTCATATTCGTTGGTACCCAAGGGAAGGTCTTGTCACGAGAAATACAACTTTGAGATATGAAAGCTCTAGCACCGACTGTTCAAAAGTTATGGCCAAGGTTAAAGTTATTTCAAAAGTAGGTAAAAATCTAAGGTCAAGGTCAAAGGACCAAAATTGCTGGTACCCAAGGGACGGTTTTTTCACACGAAATACACATGTGAAATACACATTGGGAACAAACATTTGGATGAAGTCACATAATACTGATTTGCTGCTATGACATTGATCTACCGTTAAACATTTACATAAATTCCCAAATGAGACAAACATTTTACTTAATTTCTTGCCTGGGCGGCAATTGAGAGCAAATTCTTCTTGTAAATAAAACTTAAATACACAGGAAAATGTTCAGCTATCAATTATTGTTGCTGTTGAGCTTTAATTTCTACGCTCGACTTTTTTCTTCTCGACTTTAAATAGTCGGAATAAATTCTGATACATGGCTCCAAGATGGACCTTCAATATCATGACGTCAGAGATAAAGATTAAAATAAAAGTAAATCCCAGTAGAAACCCTCCCAGAATTCCAATGCCTTGTGATGACTTCCGGTAGTCTGGAGCACTCTCCTTTTTCCTTACACTGGACGACAAATTCCGTACTGGTACTGTCCCCTCGGTCTTGGTATTTTCCAGAACTGGTCTCATGATATTTTGAATTTCCTCATAAGTAAAGTTATTCAAGAATTCCCATTTGCTCACTTTTGGTTCTTCTTTATCTGCAAATATTTAAAATCAGCATTAAATGTATTAAAAAAAGAAAAGAATCGTTGCTTTTCTCGTGATTTATTAGTATTGCTTGTAGTATATTGTAAAACAGCAATATCAAATATTGATGTTTTAAAACTTTCAATAACAATAAAATTTCAAAAAGACAAAGAAGCTAACGTAACTCAGATTACAATCCATTATTATACATCTAATCAAAATGTCTAACTTTAAATATTCCTTGAATATAAGGATAATAATAGGATCACTAAAAGTAGCTATAGAAAACAAAAATCGAAAAATAATCATCATGCATCACATACAAAGATTGAGCTGAATCTCTGTCGGCTTGAAGAAAACTTCAATAAAGATGTTTAACCTGTATAAGTGGGATTTGAACAGAATTTCAAAGTACGTTATAAAATTACTTACGGTAATACCCCCAGAATGACCACTCGATCAGCAATCACCAAGGATTCTTCTAGAATGTCAAAAATTGTACAGTTAACAGTAATTTGCTACATAAAGCTAATCTTGAATTAACGCATTTCTACCATTTCTATAATCATACTCATATCCGTGGTTTAGTTTTATTAAATCAAATGTAATTTTTAATATTATGTTACACCTGTCTGATTATCATCTTTTTCATCATAATTTCCCCTAAAAATCAATTCAAATCGAGGAAAAACACACAAATAAGTAAATAATTATAAACAAATTAGATTTCTTAAATTTCTAACTTGGAAATATTGTACAGGAATTAGACAATTAATTACATTTTATGACTTAATATAAAGTTTTATTTTCTTTACTTGACTGTTTAGTCAGTTTGTACGACTGTTTAGTCAGTTTATACGACTCTATAGTCAGTTTGTACGAGGATTGAACCAAAACTAATATCACTAGCGATTTAATTCTTTCAAGTAGGAAGTCATCAACAAAACTACATATGTAAACATGTAATTTTCTCTATTTTGGCTGCTATCTGAAAATTTAATTCAGATATATGAAATATGATGATAACGAATTCGAAGATTATTCAAGCTCAAAAGTCAATTGAAGTAATACAAATTATGTGTAGGTTTTCCCATCCAGCTATCGATAAGACATATCATGTACTAAAAAACAGAAACAAAGGTCCATTCAGTTAAAAAGTAAGTTTTATTTGTCCATTTGTTGTTGATTTTAACACCTTTGATTGCTATGTATTTAACATTCCTATCTGCGAAAAGTCAAATACTTTACTGTTGTTGAATTGCACGTTAAGGGCGGTTTATTTATTCAAAATTTTGTGTTGGCATCTTTACTTTGAATCATATTATGAAAATGTAGTTTTGTATTTACATTTAATATGTGATCTCCACATAGTTTGAGTATTAGAAAATTCAGTTTTCTCATACTTCAGTACAGACCACATATATTTTATCATTGATGTCAAACCAAGCTTTAAAATGAAGCGATTACTCAAAAATTCATTAGAAATGACATAAAAATCTGGTGGAAACAAATCATTAAAACTAGCGATACAAAAAATAAAGACCACATTTTCTTCCAGACAAACTATTTAATTTATTGAAGGGGTGAGACCGTCCTTCCCCAATTCTTTATTCATTTTTTTTTAAATACCTAAAGCGTACGATGGCTTGTTGTTGCATAGGAATGGTGACAAGGGTTTTATATTATACAGTACGACTACAGCTCTTTTGCACGTGAAAGATCTAGCAACATACCAGAAAGGAGGATACAGGATAAATAAATCACTTTCTTAGAAATACAACTCAAACATTTAGGAATTTATGTTTATGTCATGGGCAAATGCAAACAAACAAATTTAAGATCTGTCAGCACAAAATTTCAAATAATTATAACTCAAAAGTTTAAGAATTACTTTCAACACACAGAAATCGAACCGACAACATAGTGTTTGATTATCCTACTGAATGTCGTGATATATCATTGGAAGGAGCGGTAATTTACGAAAATTATGCAGACTTTATGCAGAAACAACCATACACTTCAATTTATGTATAACTCCAAACCATTATTTTCAATGGTTTATTGGATACAGCAAACTAACTTTAGTCTCATGAAGAAACCTATTCCCTTCAATTGATAAATATGATAAAAAATAGGAGGTGGAATTAATTTCATTCCCTTTCAAAATACAAGGCAACCCAAGAAATGAAAATGGCAAGTTAGAAGCTTCTAATCTTCTTTATTCTCACAGTTCCCTTCCAAAGGATAAAATTCTTCAAAATCACGTTTCAGTTTCAAATACTTCTAATATTCCAGAGAGCGGAAGTAAAATTCCAAAATTCCAAATATACTGAACAAAGATACATTGTAGGATCCAGTAAATGTTCCAAGAATCCACTATCTTTGTTACAAAAATATTCACTGAAGGAGAAACTTCAGTTGTACTTCGCTACAAAATATTCAAAAAGTGGTCTAAATCAAATCTGAATTCTTAAAAACCTAAAAGAAATTTCAAAAAAAATTAAAATCACAAAATTTTACAAAACCATAAGCATCAAAACGTATAATGTTTCTCGCTTTATTTAACCATTCCTTACTTTCTGACATCATAGACAACTGCTTCTCCGAAAAAAAAATTCTGGATCTTTCATATGTTGTGATTTGTCATTTTGAATTTTTTATGACCCGTTCACAGATTTGTATTTAGTTGTATCAATGTCTTGATATTTCATTCTTATGATTAAGTTTTCACTTGAAAATTTCAAAGATGATGACGTAGACTTTCTTCTCTGCTTATTTTGTGCATTTCCCAAGAAAGAGACATTAATTTTCACATAAATCTAGCCTTTTTCTTGTGTAAAAGATATTTTGTCATTTGTAGTGAAATTCTATGAACTTTATTAAGTCTTGAATTCTTTATTAACTTAGGGGGAACATCCATGTTACACACAGAAAACCATTTTTCCCCTTTTAGATACTTAAGGTATTAATATGCATTAGAATATTAATCCTACTAAAAAATAATTATGAGAGAGAATTGTGCGTTTTTAATTGAATTTTCAGAAACTTTTATTCAAATTTACATATACATGTATATTAATTTTTTCCGACTAATCGATGGTAAAGTATAAAAAATGAGCAAGTAGATTAAAAACCTTTCAAAATTACATTCTCTGAACTTTTAAACCTTTTCATTGCATACAATATAATTTTCTCTAACAGTTTTCAATAAGGTGTGTCTAATACTAAACATCTTATAAAATAAAAATAAGTTATGGTCCTACATTTCAACCTGGGTATTCAAACTTTTTTATTCCTTCTTTGTCTACTTGCAATTCGTTTATTGATAATATTGTAAAATCTGTAACCCTCTTTATTGATCACATAACATAATGTTACCGTGCATATTGATTTCTCCTACCTTTACACTTAATACAGAATGTTTTCTTTTGTTTTCTTTTTCATCTTAAAGAGGTGAAATATGCTGGGCTAAAAGTTTTGTCGTTTAATGTTATTGAAATTTAACCACTTGAGAAGTTGTTCGCTCCTACACGAATATAAAACAAAATTCTTTCAATTTCTGTTATAATAATGTATTTTTACCAATGTAACATAAGATTTCAGTATGGCATTTTTTTAATTTTTAATAGAAATGAAAAGCTTTAAAGGGGAGAATACACGGAGGGCTGCACTTCTGATTCTGTGTTTTAGAGTCCATGACCAAGAGCGCCATGTCAGGTTATGATTGTATACAAAGGGTTGAAAAGGTTAAAAAAGCTGGAAATAAGAATATAATTGATGCAGAGTTTAAATCAATTAAAAACTTTTTATACAACATTATTTGATGAAGTTTTGAAAATGGACATTTTTGCATGGCATTTTTTCACCTATACCAAAGGACGGATAAAATGCTTATATTAATTTATTTTCCACTGGTCCAAGCCCATTGTTCCCCAAATGCAACCCTTGGTTCAGTCATATATATATATATATATATATATATATATATATATATATATATATATATATATATATATATATATATATATATATATATATATATATATATATTTATAAGGAATGTTTTTAAGTTTTGTGTGAGTTTTTGGTGTGTAAATCACACAGACTTGTCACGTAGGCATATTTCATGATATACTCCGTATATTAAAGTGTCATCAAAATTTAAAATTGTATCAATATCCTTCAGGGTAAAATTTTGTTTTGAAAAGTTTCATATGATTAGAAGGTAATGATTCATATGAACTGATAAAAAAAAAAATCAAAAAGCATTCAAACTATCACAATAACCTATGCAGTTGAAGAACTTTACACTGTTTGACGTTTTTTGCAGAAATGTATCTTAATATGTTAATATAAGCAGCATAATAATGTGCCTGATATAAATGTCAGCAAAATTGTGGATAAAATGCCTTCATAAAATTCCAGCTCCCTGTTCAATTGTAGATGAAATGCTAAAGTATCAATGCTTTCTCGCTTTTTTCTCTTGCAATATGCTTTAGATTATTTTTATTGAATGTTGTTCTAGTTTCCACAAGAATGTAGCATGCAATTGTGTTTACATTCTGATGTCACTGAGAAGTTTGACATGGCAGCTTCAATAATTTCTGCAAGGTATTCAAATCTGTGAATATTATCAGCTAGAGTGTTTAGAGGCCATTACTCTCTGAATGAAGTAAGTGTATTTTCCAGATCTTAGAACTTTATATTTTAGTAGGGAAGTGTAATGTTTGATTGCCATATTCTGTAAATTAATAGCATTCCTGATTTTATACGATGCTTGATAAAAGTTTTCAAGTCAAATACTTCTTGTAATGGTATTGTTAGCCCGGTTCCCTTTTTTTTTATATCAACTAATATCTGTTAATGTTTCATCTTCAATTTTCCAATTTCCTTACCTAGAGTAAAGTGTGACACACCCTCAATGCATTCCTTCTGTACATCTGCAGATTCTATTTCCTACATACCAAGTATTACCAAAACAGCCTTGAATTAACTTTTTTTATACATACTTACATACATACATACATACACACACACACCCTCACACACACACACACACACACACCCACCCACCCACCCACCCACCCACCCACACACCCACACCCACACACACACACACACCCACACACACACACACACACATATATATATATATATATATATATATATATATATATATATATATATATATATATATATATATATATATATATATATATATATATATATATATATATATATATATAATTTTCATCCTCAACAACCTCCAAACACTATACTCATTTTTTTTTTTAAAGATTATGCATAAATGCATGAATTAATGTACAATCCAAAACAATCAGAAAACGTCATTATAAGTTTAAAATGCGCATCCGATGCATCAAAATTCGTAAGATTTACTTTAAACACCTGATGTTAAATATTCATACTCTGTGCTCTATTATTCTGAAAGCACTAATTTCAATGAAACCTTTTGTGACAAGAATACAGTGATTGATGTCTTTAATTTTTTTTATGTAATTCATTACGTGTTTTAAGATGAAGTATGTCGTCCGTATTCAGGAATCTTTTTAAACAAGTCACATGAAGTTGTAATTATGATATGCACAAAAGCCACTGTACGTGATTGGGATGGAATTTTAATGAAGTTTTGACATTTGGTTTATTAATGTTTATCAATTCATCGCCTTAGCTTGTTTATAGAATCTCAAAGACCAGTCTTTAAGCAGGTATTTTGTGCATTTTGTTATTATGTGTATTTTAATTATGGCTATTTAGTCAGAAAATAAAAAAGGCTTCTAGGAATATCAAACAAAACTACAATTTGTACGTGTCTGTTGAAAAGAAAACATGTTTACAGTACCTGTTTATTTTTAAATTTCAGAATGCAGTATGAAATTTCGGTGGAAACTGTTTCTGACCACGTTAGCGATTATTTACCTGTTGGTACTATTTTCTCTCTATACACAATTTCATGGACCTCTGGCGCAGCTTGGATACGATAGGCCCAAGTACCAAACTGAACAGCTTGGATACGATAGGTCCCCGTTCCATACTCAACTAGTGCATAAAGTTTCCAAAATTGACAAAAAAGTAACTTTTCAGAAATTGTATCTACAAAATATCAATATTTCTCAGGACAGTACCTTGAAAGAATGGTCAAAAGCAGAAACTTCTTTCTGCGAAAACAGATTTAAGGGGTTTGCCCATTTATTTGCCATATTAAGCGACGTTTTCCTGGATCCTTCCTTTAGCGCTGGTCCTCCAGGTGGAGAAGAAATCAAAAATGTTATTAATCAGTCAGAGGAGAAGGAATTCTTAATACTCAAGCCCGGTTATTTTCAAATCCAGTGTAAAAATAAGAATTTCCAGTATATGTTTCCAAGAAGTGATCACCTAGCTAAATGGATTTCGGCTTTGAGACCTGCATTAACATTTACCTCACTGGAAGAAGATGTTCACAATATTACAATAGCAGTGACGCGATATGAATACACCAATATATATCACACTATGACGGACTGGTACAATGCATTTTTGATGCTTTTATTTTTTAACATGGAAAGTTTAACTGCTAACATTTTGTTTGTAGACAGTCATCCACAAGGAGGCTTAGATTCTGTCTGGACTACTTTGTTTGGAGAATTCATACGCGCTGGACAGTTAAAGAAACCTAAGCATTTTAAATCTCTGATATGCAGTATTCAGGGATACAGAAGTCCAATGTATGACCATTTTTTGCCAACTCTACCACATATTGAATCATTTAAACATTTCTTTTTGAGTAAACATAACATTCCGTTGACAAAAACACTAAATTGTGATAAATTATCCATTCTTTTTATTTGGAGGAGGGACTATGTTGCGCATCCCCGAAATCCGAAAGGACTTGTAAGTCGAAAAATAAAAAACGAGAGAGACTTACAACAGTTTTTACAAAAATTTTACCCTACTCACTCCATTGCCAGCGTACAAACTGATAAATTGTCTATGCAAGATCAGCTCTCTGCAATTGCAAACACTGATATTCTCATAGGAATGCACGGAGCAGGCCTAACATTGGCTTTGTTTCTACCAAAACATGGGGGTCTTATTGAACTTTATCCGAAATACTGGTCTTCCGATAATCACCATTTTAGGGCTATAGCTCGATGGCAAAATCTTCATTATAGACACTGGCAAAATTTGGATGGTAATAATGAATTTCCCGATCATTATACACACATACCTCCTTCTGTGATACAAACTCACGTGTCAGCAATTATAAATGATATGTGCAAATCTAAAATGAAAGTAAAATGATTAACATTTATGTATACATACATTATGAATATGAAATATTTTCAATATATGTCCAAAAAAAAACTCTATATGAGTGTATGTTTTCATTTTTTCTGTTGATATTTTGATTCCAATTTAATTTTTCAAATAAGTGTAAATTAGAAGCTTTTAAGCGCTTGCTATCAAATGTCATATGCTCCATCGTCATATACGTCGAACTCGGAAGAATTGTTTAATGAAATTTACCTCTTGTTAAATATATTTTTTCTTAAAAACGATAACAGGTTTCATATGCATGATGATTTTAAAGGGGAGAAATGAGAAAGAATCATTTTAGTTTAAATTAACATTTATAAATATTGAAACTTTTTAATTTTCAAAATTATGAAAATCCTCACTTCAATCAACAAAAAGTGCAAATAGTATGGTGTATAAAGGTACAATATTATGCAAGTTACAGGATATATGCGATAAATTTTGTGATTTAGATGAAAAAGTCATGTGATTGATATTCCAAACTATGTGATTTATTTTCGATAATTGTTATTTTTTGTCAACTTGTCATTCATTTCACAAACTTGTATTCATGATTTATGGAGATAACGAACAGTAATCAATCTCAAAAGTTGATTGAAACAATACAACTTGGGAGAAGAGCAACACGGACCTCTAAAAACAGAGATGGGATCAGGTGCCATAGAGGAGTGAGCATCTTCTGTCGACCGGTTGTATCCGCCGTGTACTCCTTTTCATGATCGGACAAACGGAAAATCTGTAGACAATCAGCTTGTCATTCAACTCATAAACTTGTTATTCATATGCAAAAATGAAATGTGAATCAATTTCTGAAATATGAAAACAAGATTTCGAATATGAATATAAAAACTTATCAAATATAAATCATTAGATTTTGCATATAAATCACAAGATTTCGCATATATATAACAAGTTTATCAAATATGAATAGTTTTTTTTTTTGGATTTTTTAAAATTATGAATTACTTTTTCGAATACAAACACAAGCTTTCTAATAAGAATCAAAATATTTCTAATAAAAACACAAGATCTTGAGTATAAATATCATTAACTTTTATCAACTATTATATAATAATAATGCAACATTTACACGCCAAAGTTTGAATCAAAATTTTGTATGAAGTTAGGAGACTGTAAAGAAAATTATCATTTACCCCATACAGTTCATTGTGTGTGTGATAGATCACAAATAATGGGTGTGTATAGATATTTAAACAAAACATTGCATTGTGGATTTTTTCGCTTCAATAAATTTTTTGATCTAACACCAAGGCATTAATTATTTAAATTTCATTACCAAACTGGGTATAAAATATGGAATTTTCTACGTAAAAGTATATCATTTACAATCCCATAACACCTTTAAAACTTTTAGTTATTAATGACTTCAATACTTTGGAAGTACACTGCTGAAAACAAATTGAAGCAAAAACATTTAAAACATTTCAAACTCATCCGTTCAATGTACTTTTAAAAAATGATTCTGCCTTGTCTACAGGGAAATATTAACTATTATCAAGTTTGAAACTTACTTAAAAAACTATACGCAACATAAACTGAAAAACAATACAGTCAAACCTCGTTATCTCGAACTTAATGGGACCTAGAAAATACTTCGAGATATCCAAGAATATTCAGGGTTAAATACTTAAGGAATAAGCTGTTGGGACATCAAATCAGTTCAACATATCCATATAGTATTCGAGATATCGGTGTTTGAGATATCAAAGATGAACTGTAAATATATTAATAATAATCAACAATAAAAGTCATAAGGATAATGTAATGTTTGTTGCTAGCTTTACTGAAATTTCTCTTGCGTTTAATTCACAATATATAGTCTTATTTTAATAAGTGGAAACAGCTCAGCTATTTTGAGAACATTAAAGAATTCTGATTTTTTTTTTTCCATTTATAAATAATTTTAAATGATTTTTAATAAATTTTGATAATTCTTTGAAAATTGCCATTGCTTAAACAGAAGCAGGAAAGTATTTGCTACCTTGACTAATCAGTAAGTAAGAGATTAAAAAGAGGTTAAACTGTAAACACATGAAGACTACATGCACGAGTTAAAACTGATCATTTCTACATACATTCTGTATTCTTTACAACTGTCTAGAGGAAATATGCAGCTTCCTTATCAAGTGTTGTCTTGAAAAAACAATATTACAGTCTACCTTTGCAAAATTAAATTACACATTGAAAATCACTGGATGCATTGTGAATATGTCAGACTATCACATACATGTATATACTTTCGCATTTTCATTATTTTTGCTTTAAAGAACGTGGTGTTTTATAATGCCATTATGACCCTTCACAAGACATACAAACTTCGGCTACAGCACAGTCATTTTTATGCTCTTTGCATTGTTATTTTAGTCAGGACAGATCATATTAAGAGAAGCTCATTATACACAGTGACCGTCAAGGTTCATGGAGCACATGTATTTCTAAATAGTTTACGTTCTAAAGCATCTATTGTTCCTTGTATTTGAATTCTAGATTTCTAGTTTTCTAAATGCATAATGCAGGTAATGTCAGAGGTATTTCTTATATTACAGATGTCAAATAAAATTTCTTCTGAAGGTGATTACATATAATCATCTCTCAAATAAGAGAGCACCTCAATGTTAGAGAGTATAAAAAATTGGAAAGGATGTCTTTATATTGTTTGGTGTACGTATATTGTTTTACGTGCTTTCAATCTTTCACTCATATAAAGACGTTACCATATATCGATGAAGGACTTCAAATTTATACCTTTACTCGGCACTCAGGGCCATTGAGCAGTGATGAAAGATCTTAATTATGCAAAGGTCTTCCGCTACACTGGGCGTGAATTTTTTTCCACTTCAAAGTGCCAAGCGTTCGGTGAAGAAAAGTTGCTACCTATTTTTCATCAACTTGGGTCAGTCACAGTTGAGTTTTAACCCGTGATTGTGATGACTCTATGGAACAAAAGGTCTAGACAATAATAATAATAATAATACAATCTCAGGAAATAGCACCAGAATTTAAAATCGATTCAAGGATTTTTTAGAGGAATATCCTAAGAAATCTGTTGCACTGTTAAAAATTTATTTAAATGTAATTCAATGATAAATGTAACAGAACACCGGTCTTTGTTGTATTTTGACCCATTTCCAAAGGCATTTTTGTCTGGCCTGCTTTAGAAAAAATGTTTAGTAGTTTTTGATTAGTTTTTCAATAAGAATATTCTAGAAAAGTGTTACGTAAGGGAGGTCTGTCCTAGGGGATAAAAATGGGGGAATCAAACAACATGGATAACAATTTCTGATATATTTCATTAGTTTAAGTGCCTTGTCATTGAGCTGAAAGACTAACTCATCCAGTTAAGTTGCCGCCGTCAATTCTCTCTCATATCCTGTTTCCCATTTATTTTACTATTTATCATTTTTTAGGACTTAATAATTGAATTCATTTACCAATTTTACTGGATGTGAGCTTGTATAAACTATGCCTTTGAATGAAAAAAAGCTGAATACACTACAAGGGAACTATTTGCACAACACAAATATATTACTTACGCTTAAGACTAGATAATATTTACTTTTCCTCGGTGACGACGAAAATAATTGCTTCATCAAAAACTGTTGCTGCATGGCTGTTGCTTCAATGTCAATAACTTAAAATCTTGGGTTTAAGTATAATATACATGTAACTACTGTATATACGATTTTCAAAAAATAAATAAATAAAATAAAATAAAAATAGAATATGATAAATTTAACAGTTTCGTAACAAATTGTGAAAACATCAGAGATGGGATCAGGTGCATTGGAGGAGTAAACATCCCCTGTTGACTGGGCAACCCTCCCGAGTGCTCCTGGTTATGATCGGGTAAACGGAGAAATCTGTAGACAATTCAGTTTGAAAATACACATCCCGAAAATAGTTGTTGGTAACAGATGAAATTTTTATTTGTTCTTTAAATTCAGCATTCACATCACAGATGAAAAGGGAAACTAACACAGAACAATGAAATTTGAAAGCGGGTGAAACTAAAGATGCAGATGCTAGAAATTTTCCTTCTCATTGCCTTCACCAAATGTTGGCGACATATAATAAAGTATTTTCAGTTTCTGATGAAATCTGCGAGGAGAGAATGCTTTAATTCAAGTGAGAATAATATTGTAGGCCTTTCAACTAATTTTTCAAGTTACATATATGATAAAAACATTTGATAGAAAAATTTATAGGTACTTGAAATTATCAAAATAGAACATAATCTATTCATACATTGAATTAAATCATTAAAAAATCAAATTATCTTCAATTGATATGTACGATGCTCTGTTTCAAGGAGAGGTAACTCAAACGTGAAAAACTAGTCAAAAATTGCCGATTTATGAGTTATCGTTTATAGGAATTACATGTAGGCTGCTTCAACTTGTATTGTTATGTATACAAAAGTGTTCCTTGTATTGTTGGCCAAAACAAGGAAAATATCTTCACGCTACCTTGAATAATGGGATCAAAATGAATGGGAAACGGACTATATTCAAAATTTATAACTCTCACTGACAGTTGTTATGAAGAAGAAAATATAACGACATGTTTTTGTGTGTGTGCATTGTTGTGCTTCTTCTATAAAGATATATATTTCTACAATTAAATGCAATAATTAATTATCTAATTCTTTATACTAAGCACGAAGAAGAACGACAAAGTATCAAAAGAATAATCAGGTTAGAATGCAGAAAGGGTAGATTTCACTTTATATTTAAAAAAATCACTTATAAATTATTGTACAGTGTCGGTTACTACGTGATAAATAAGTTCACCATTTGTGCTGAATTTTAAAAGTTTAAGATTCCGCTGACAGTGGAGGAGTACTCAGGAAACGTCGAAATTGACATACTTGAAAAGAATCAGCTACTTAGGACCTGCTCTACAAGTTCCGGTAATTAGTTATGGTTCTATACAACGAACCCTAGCGGCAGTTGAAAGGCTGCTGGGGCATCTAATGACTGAAGATTACACCGTAACATAAAAAGAAAGATAACTCTATCTTTATTACATAAACATCCAAGGTTGATATATGTAATTTAACACACTAAGAGTGATCTAAGTTATCTGTAATGTCAAAAAGTCATTGATTTGTAAAATCAGAGTAAGTATGGATGGTTCTTCTCTGTATGGCTTCGACGTACACGTTCTCCTCACATGAAAATTGACTCATAAAGTTCATAAGACTTGTGTAATTACCGGAACAAATGTACGTCTATAATCATTAAACTTGGTCTGAAAGATTTCTTTTTATGCCCATTTTGTGTCATTGTCATAATACATAGATGCTGTAATTAAGAATATACTGTGCTTTTAGTATGTTTTTCAAGCTATGTAATTGTATTTTTTTATATATCAAAAGAAAACCATAAACGTATTTTATGTTTCCTTATAAAATAATATCAACCATGACCATGTTCAAATAAAACAAATAACCCTACCAATAATTTTAGAATACTTTAAATTCATAGTCTTGAATATTAGTTTCTTAAATATTATTTTAGGAATGACTCTAATTCTTGGCCAAATTATTCGAGTATAACCTGGTTTGGGTCAGTTTACGCTTTATAATCAGCGAAGCGGATTATAAAACAGCGTAAACTGACCCAAACCAGGTTATACTCGAATAATATGGCCAAGAATTAGAGTCATTCCTTATAATTTAATTTTAAAATCATTAAATAATTATGGGTGTAAAATTTCGTTGCTTTTCATCAGTTCAAATTTGCCGCTCAATAATACAACCGTAGTAACGGAAGTGATGGGAAGCGAGGGGAGGTAAAAACTGATACAAAGGCCTAGCAGCCTTGTTGTTCGTTTACATGTGGTAAGATCGAATTATTGTTTGAAGTTAAGGGTACATTTATTAAATCTGGAATTTTCCATAAATCCCGAGGACTGGAAATGAAAGGATTGTATGGATACAGATGATTCAGCTGGTTGTCAGGGGGCTTGGTCCCCATACCAAACCAGGTTATACAAAAATAATTTGTGTTCCTTTTTGGATATTAACCAATCAGAGGCTAGAATACAAACAAAATTAAATTATTTTCATATATATATTGACTTCTTTTATTTTAACAGTTACACAATACACATATTCATATTCTTTTGATGAGATAAACAATTCAACATTCAGAACTTTAGAAAACAAGATGTGTTTGTGAAACACTGATGTCCCCGTATGGCAGCTCATGACGAAAGCTAAGGTCTTGACCATGGAGCACACCTGTGAAATATGAAAGCCCTAGCTCCGACAGTTAAAAAGTTGTGGCCAAAGGTTAAAGTTTTTCAAAAGTAGATTAAACTTAAACATCAAGGTCATAGGATCACAATCGTTGGTACGCAAGGGAAGGTCTTTTAACAAGGAAAACACATGTGAAATATAAAAGCCCTAGCACCAACAGTTCAAAAGTTATGGTCAAGGTTAAAGTTTTTCAAAAAGTAGATCAAAATCTAAGGTCAAGATCAAAGGACCAAAATTGCTGGTACCCAAGGGACGGTTTTTTCAAACGAAATACACATTGGGAACAAACATTTGGATGAAGTCACATAATACTGATTTGCTGCTATGACATTGATCTACCCAAATAAGACAAACATCTACTTAGTTTGTTGCCTGGGCGGCAATTGAGAGCAAATTCTTCTTGTAAATAAAACTTAAATACACAGGAAAATGTTCAGCTATCAATTATTGTTGCTGTTGAGCTTTAATTTCTACGCTCGATTTTTTTTTCTCGACTTTAAATAGTCGGAATAAATTCTGATACATGGCTCCAAGATGGACCTTCAATATCATGACGTCAGAGATAAAGATTAAAATAAAAGTAAATCCCAGTAGAAACCCTCCCAGAATTCCAATGCCTTGTGATGACTTCCGGTGGTCTGGAGCACTCTCCTTTTTCCTTACACTGGACGACAAATTCCGTACTGGTACTGTCCCCTCGGTCTTGGTATTTTCCAGAACTGGTCTCATGATATTTTGAATTTCCTCATAAGTAAAGTTATTCAAGAATTCCCATTTGCTCACTTTTGGTTCTTCTTTATCTGCAAATATTTAAAATCAGCATTAAATGTATTTTAAAAAAGAAAGAAAGAAAAGAATCGTTGCTTTTCTCGTGATTTATTAGTATTGCTTGTAGTATATTGTAAAACAGCAATATCAAATATTGATGTTTTAAAACTTTCAATAACAATAAAATTTCAAAAAGACAAAGAAGCTAACGTTACTCAGATTACAATCCATTATTATACATCTAATCAAAACGTCTAACTTTGAATTCCTTGAATATAAGGATAATAATAGGATCACTAAAAGTAGCTATAGAAAACAAAAATCAAAAAATAATCATCATACATCACATACAAAGACTGAGCTGAATCTCTGTCGGCTTGAAGAAAATTTCAATAAAGATGTTTAACCTGTATAAGTGGGATTTGAACAGAATTTTAAAGTACGTTATAAAATTACTTACGGTAATACCCCAGAATGACCACTCGATCAGCAATCACCAAGGATTTTTCTAGAATGTCAAAAATTGTACAGTTAACAGTAATTTGCTACATAAAGCTAATCTTGAATTAACGCAGTTCTACCATTTCTTTAGTCATACTCATATCCGTGGTTTAGTTTTATTAAATCAAATGTAAGTTTTAATATTTTATTACACCTGTTTGATTATCATCTTTTTCATCATAATTTCTCCTAAAAATCAATTCAAATCAAGGAAAAACACACAAATAAGTAAATAATTATGAACAAATTAGATTTCTTAAATTTCTAACTTGGAAATATTGTACAGGAATTAGACAATTGATTACAATTTATGACTTAATATCAAGTTTAATTTTCTTTACTGGACTGTTTAGTCAGTTTGTACGACTGTTTAGTCAGTTTGTACGAGGATTGAATCAAAACTAATATCACTAGCGCTTTAATTCTTTCAAGTAGGAAGTCATCAACAAAACTACATACGTAAACATGTAATTTTCTCTATTTTGGTTGCCATCTTAAAATTTAATTCAGATATATGAAATATGAAGATAACGAATTCGAAGAGTATTCAAGCTCAAAAGTCCATTGAAGTAATACAAATTATGTGTTGAACAAACACGTCAGAGATGGGATCAGGTGGCATGGGGGAGTGAGCATTCCCTGTCGACCGGTCACATCCGCCGTGTGCTCCTAGAACGTCCTCTTGTGCATCGAATCAACTGGGAGACATTAACTCCATATGCAATTGATAATAGATTGCTACATAAGTAAGGGAAGTAGACGATAGAAAAGTTCAAGCTATTAGTCATCACGTTTATCATTAAGTTTAATTTTAGTTTGCCATGATATGATGATAACAAACAGTAATCAAGCTGAAAAGTCCATTGAAACAATAAAAATTTGGAGCAGAGCAAGCATGGGCGTCTAAAATACCAGGGGTGGTATCAGATGCAATTTAGGTGTAAGCACCCGCCGTGTGCTCCTTGTCATAATCGGAAAAAAAATCCGCAGACAATTCAGTGTGAAAATTATTGCCTAAAAATTGCATGAAAAACATCATTCAATATTCGACTTAACAATACATTGTATTTACCAACTATGCCACCGTATCACCCATAGAATTTGCGAAATGCTGTCTTTAATGGACACTGTTGATATTCTTGTTACATCGATTTATTTGTCATAGCTTGCCTTGTTTTAAAGAAAGGTCTGTTCGTAGAGCATGATCTTAACTATCAAATCAACTGGAAGACATAAACTTCATATGCAGGTGATAATGGTAAATTGATACATAGGTAAGGGAAGTGGACGATATAAAAGTTAAAGTCATCACGTTTATCATAAGATTTGTTGTTTGTTAAACATTAACGTCCTTTTCTAGTTAATATCCAAATATGAAAAGATGTGTCAGACTCTGTGGAATCTTTTATTTTGAGTTCAAAGGAATGTATCGAATCAAAGGAAAATTTAATATTGTTAATTGATAAAAAGTCGTCGATATATCTAAAGATCGAATTGATAGTCACATCAAGAGACTTCTTTTCATGTGGGAGTTTCTGAATAGATTCTGCTTCATATGAAAACAAAAACAGATCTGTTGATAATTGGGCATAATATAATACCCTTTGAAATATAAAAGTAAAACATAAATAATAAACACGTTAGTTTACGTCTATTGCTCACGGCAAGAATGTCAGCGAGGTCTACATCGTTAGTTTACATCCATTCCTCACAACAATGTTAGCGACGTCTTCAGAACGTTAATTTTCTGAAAACATTTTCAGTCAATCCAAAAATCTATTTAAACTGATTATGATTTTTTACTATAATCTTAACTGCCAACTTTTGCTGTAGATTCTCGCTTTGTGTTATTAAATCTATTTGAACCTTTTTAATGTTCAGTTCTAATTCATTCCATTGCTTGTTGTTCTTCTTGTGTAGCGTCGTGTTCAACAGTAAATAACGTTAAATGTGGTCTCTTTCTTATATTGAAGAAGTTTGTCATTTGCTTTTTTTTAGGAAAAAAATTACTGAAGTCAAATAAAGGCATCTACTCAAGTATTTTATTCAATATTTCAGCAAAGACTTAGTCAATTTTGAACATTACAACAACTCTTTCATCTGATGCTACACGAGATGCAGGCAGAGATCCTGGAATTTTTACTAGGGGGTCCCCTCCAGTCAAAAAAAAAATCCTACCCAGAAATTTCTTGTCTTGCAAAAAACAAAACAAAACAATACAAAACAAACAAACAAAACAAAAATCCTTCGCTTCAGTATATACTTTTAATAACTCCGCAAATTAGAGGGGGTTCTGACCTCCCCGACCCCCTCTAGATCCGCGCATGAGATGTAAACACAGCTGAATAAATATGGGAACAGTAACTCAAAGCAAAGGATATTGCGAGAATATAAGTGTCATTCAGGAGTATTAACGAACTTGGAAATAAAAATGCACCTGAGATATTTAAGCATTTCTTATGAACTGAAAGAGTAATTGCTATCTTGCGGTGATAGATGTAATTTAACTTAGTGTTCATTTTAATATTTCAGAAGTATTATATGTAACTGAACTAAATAATTAGGCAATAGCCAAAACTGTTAAAGATATTAGTAGGAGACAATAGTCTTTAAACTTTTGTCAATTACTTACTGTTATTAAAAAGTTTATAGCACTTGTGACATAACTTCTGGATAAATCCTCGTTTTTTGCTGAAAATACTCAATTAACTCTTACCATTAATTGTCAGTAGAGAATAATATAGCGAGTAGTTTCCTTCACAATTAAATCCTACAATCTCCAGCTTTGTTTTATTAGCAAAAATACACTCATCAAAATAGAAAATATTTTGAATACCATTCCACTGAAAAGAGATGAAATAAAATAAACACCTATTAATTAAAGATCAGGGTCTATTTATACCATAGTTCAGCAAATCAAACATATTTAATAAGAATTGACATTTTTTCTTCTTATTTAGACGTTCAAAAATATTAATATTTAAGTATTAAACAAGGCCGAGTCTAATTCCAATTCGAGTGCTCAATACTTTGAGTAGCTTTTTAATTTCATAGTCATATGTGCGACATTACACTTTCCAAAATATTGTGATTTTAATACAAAATTAACACTAACTGTACCGCCTATGGGTCTGAAAATGTGCTTTTACGACAATAAAAACGCTGAAATGGCTCTAACGACGTCATTGTTTTCCGATTTTGTAAGCAATGCCTAACGCTGAAGAAAGACACGCGACTCACTTGTATATTCAAGACGTCTATGGATATTATACTAAAAACTGTTGAAATAACATCAAAGGAAACATACTAGCAATCTAAACATCTAATCTTAACATAAAAAAAGTCATCTGCACCGATATATATATATATATATATATATATATATATATATATATATATATATATATATATATATATATATATAAAATATGGAAAAAATGTCATAATTTGGCGCGCTTTTCCAACAAATTCCCATAGGGTCCAATAGTAAAATTTGACAACTTTTGAGATGGCCCAGTTAAGAAATTGGGATGTTAAACATTCGATTTCTTAATCTTAAAACAATAATAGTAAAAATTAATTTAGGAAATTTAATCAAAATATCTAGGGTAGAAATAATTAGACTCGGCCTCGTTTAATCAACACTCTTTCATCTTCTGCAATCTTTATATAATATATAACAAAGTTTAAGATTCTCTTACATAAATATTTACCACATCCACCAACTCTTTTGTTATCCATATTGTAAGCTGTAGATGTTGTGGTTCACAATCGCCAGTCCAATCAAACCACCGTATTCCACAAACATAAAAATGTGGGAAATTCTCCCAGGACTATTAGAAAAAGGAAATTTGTAAAATAATTTTTAATTTTCTTCTCGAATTACCGTGAAGGGGATGGAGAGAAAGATGGAAAGATAATTCAGCATATCACAGAAAAATATGATTTGTCCCTAAAATGATTTCTTTTTTCTAACAAACGAAATTTACTTCTTGATATCTTTTGTAAACAATTTACAGAGTTTGTGTCAAAGGAAGTCAGTCCTTCTTGATAAATCAATTAAAAATCTTATTCCTTTTTAAAAATTTAAATATTTTACATTAATTTTGTAAAGATAAATAAATAAAAAAAAGTACAATAGATTGTAGTCCAAGTATATTGAACTTGCGCTTTGTAATTTAAGCCTATGAATTGATTCATATATCTTAAGAATTCTTTTTCGTACTGATGCGCAATTAAAACAAATTTCCTCAACAAATGTAAACGGAACATCCAATTTTAAATTTTATTGCTAGTCATGTTGTTCGGACTATAATTGCTTATGATGTCTGCTGCTGATGTTTATTTTACGCTCTTAATGTTTGTTATGCCGGCTAGTTATGCTGCCTCTATGCTATTAATGCTTCATATGTTGCTTGGTACTGATTGTATGATAGTGTTGTTTGTTATACCTGATGGTAATGCTGATTGTTTCTTGGTAATGCTAATAATACATTGTACTAACAATGCTGACTCATGCTATTTATGTATATTTTGCTTGCCGCTTACGCCAATGTTTAATATACTTGCTGAAAATGCTGATTGTATGTTTAGCAGTGTTTGTTATGCCTGCTGGAAATGTTGATTATATTCTAGTATTGTTTGTTATGCTTGCAAGTAATGCTAATTGTAGGGTAGAAATGCTTTTTCTGCTTGCTGGCAATTCGGGATATTTGTTGGCCGATGTATTCCGGTGCCTGTGGGGTCATTTTAGATGCTGAAGTTTTCCCTGATAAATGAGAATTTATGCAAATTTCCTTGGTACCGTTACTATGATTATGACCAGTTTTAAAGGTCGATGTAATCTTATTCATCATTAATAGAGTGAGTGCGGTGAATACATAATATTCTACTTTGTTAATTATCATTTCCTGTTCTCAACTAAGAAGTATAATAATTACATCGTTATTTTATTTTTAGATTTCAAAATTACAATGGTATCACATGAGGAGCCAATTTACCACCATGGTATTTTCTATAGTGAAGTTCCTCAATTTCATTTCTTGATGTCCGTAATTTGGTTCTACAAATAAATATACAAATTAATATGTAATTGTTGTATGTCATTAAAACACTTGGTTAAAATGTACACTATGATCAACAATTTCTATAAGAGTGGAATTCAATGTTTCAAGAATACAATTTGTCACCGTGATTTATCTTTAAAATATACTCATACTCTATTCTATAAGTTAATAAGTTTAACATTTAATATGATCAGTTACACAATACACGAGTACCAAACTCGATAGCAGTTTACTTTTTCAGTTCCAGCAGTTTCTTTTATTATTATTAGACAGATTAAGAAAATACCCATAAACCCCTAATGAGACTTTGACTAGGATTAACTTTTCAAAAATGCAATAAATATTACATTGAAGGTGTCCTGAGCTTAATAAGTACAGATACATGTGAAACTAAAAATAAATACTCACTTATGTGTATATGCAATGTCAAGTTACACTTGTCTTTTGAAGCTTTATCAAAACAAAGGCATGTTTCATCCTTCAATGAAAATATATCAAATAATTTGTGGTAAGGTAACATCTGTAAACTTCTTGTTTGGTGTTAAATTTCACTATCATTTATTATTTATCAGAATTCAGTGTGAAATACAGGTCAAAAGTGTATACGAAGTCTTCTAGTCTGTTTAATAATTTATTACTCACAGATATATTGTACATCATAAAATGAAAGTCACTGCAATTAGCCTGACATGATGTTTGATCGGACAGGAAATTTTCAGTCGGACAAGCGGACGGTAAATGGGAATCTGCAATAAAAATAATTCTAATATGTGGAAGACCATTAACTAACACTGGTAACTTAAAACATGGAATTACTCTCTGTTATATATCACACAATCACAAAATGAAAAAAAGACAATAAAATGAGAAATTGTGTCTCGAATATGAAATATGTAGTAATTCTTAGATTAAAAAAAGAGCTAAAAAAAACGAAAGCATACCCTTCCAAAAGGGACGAAGCTGATGTAGCGAAGTGTGGTCATGCATTTGATCGTATAAGGTGATACAATAACATTTACCCTCCTAAAATAAATAAAAATATGATGTATATCATCGCCAAAAGGCCCAATCTTAAAATGTTTTATGGTGAATTTTTCACTTTGATGAATTCTGATCTTTTTCATGAAATGTGAAGAACAAACGATATTAAAGCTAAAAAAAGTCCTTTGGACCATTATAAATTGGGATCAGAACAAACAATGGACCCCTAAAAACATCAGAAATGGGATAAGGTGCCATGGAACAGTGAGTATCCCCTGTCGACCGGTCACACCTGCTGTGTACTCCTTGTCATGATCGGACAAACGGGAAAAATTGACTGATTGATTGATTGTATGTTGTTTTACGTCCCATTCGAGAATTTTTCACTCATATAGAGACGTCACCATATACCGGTGAAGGGCTTCAAATTTTGACCTATACTCGGCACTCAGGGCCATTGAGCAGTGAAGGATCTTTATCGTGCCAACGCCTGCCGTGACATGGGACCTCGGTTTTTAAGGTCTAGTCCGAAGCACCCGCAACTTTCACTTCAAAGTGCCGAGCGCATGGCGAAGGAACAGTTGCTACCCATTTTTTATCGACTTAGGTCAGTCGCGGCCAAGATTCGAACTCACGACCTCCCGATCACGGAGCGAGCGATCTACCGACTGAGCTACCGTGAACGGTGAAAAAAAATTTTAGTGTGAAAATAAGGGTCTAACTATTTGTATGAAAAATATCAGTCAACATTCGACTTAACGACAGATTGCATTTGCTAACAAGGTCATTGCATCGACCATAGAATTTGCTAAATGTTGACATTTTGGATTTTTGATACCCTTGTATCATCAACTTATTTGTCAATAGCTTGCTTCGTTTTAGAATATGTTTGTATAGAACAAGCTCTTGCGATCGAATCAATTAGATTACACAAAGTCCATATGCATGTGATTATGGTATATCGTTACAAAAATAAGGGAAGTTGACAACAGAAAATTTGAAGTCATCACGTTTATCATAAAGTTTTGTCCTAGGTTGCCATTAACGTCTATTTTTTCTGACAAAATATCCAAATATGAAACAGATGTGTCAGACTGTAGTTTCTTTTATTTCGAGTTCAAAGGGATATATCGAATCAACGTAGGGATGAAATGGATATTAGTAATCGATAAAACGTCATCGATATATCTAAATTTCAAATTGAAGGCCACAAAAAGGGATTTCTTTTTATGTTGGAAATGTTTGAATAGATTCTGCTTCATAAGGATAAGTCTGCAAATTATTTCCCATAGGAATTCAAATAGACTGTTCAAAGACTTGATCTCCAAAAACAACATAATATTGTCAATCAGAAACTCAAGCATCTTTTTAATATTATTTTTGGAGTACTTGTGGAAACCCATTTACGACCTATCAAAAATATTTTTGAATTCAATATAACGAATTGTCAAATTTGTAGAACGAATTTAATTCGTTATAACAATTTCTTGAATGCGTAATAACGAATTAAATTCCTTATAACGAATTTGTGGAATTAATTCGTTATAATGAATTCAAAAATTTGTTATAACAGATTAAATTCGTCTTAACGAATTCTAAAAATTGCTTTAACAAATTAAAATTCCTTTAATCGAATTCTAAATTTTTTTTTATAACGAATTAAATCCGTTAATGAAATTCAAAACTTAGGACCTATAGAAAAATATTGATAAATTCGTAATATAACGAATTGTCGAATTCGTTTAAACGAATTTGATTTTTATAACAAAGATTTCGTTTCAACTAATTTAAAGCCGTTATAATTTTTTTTTAATTCCTTATAACGAATTCAACAAATTTATCATTACAGATTAAATTCGTTTGAACCAATTCATGGAAATTGATATAACGATTTAATTTCGTTATAACAAATTGGACGATTCGTTATATCAAATTCCAAAATATTTTTTGATAGGTCCTAAATGGGCTTGAGTACTTTGTGCATTTAGAATCTTTTTAACAAAATAATTTTTCAAAGGTCGCGACGCGACAAAGTAAGTGAAATGTCGAGTTTCATTTTTCTTGAAAAAGAAGCTGCTTATGAGGTAAAAAAAAAAAAAAGCCTGGACCTTAATTTATCGTGGTTAATAGTTGTATAAGGTATTGAAAAGTCGTACGATTTTGTAAAATTTTATGATTTCAAATTTTCTAAAAATTCCTTGGAATTTTTAAATGTCTACATTGAATGTGATAATTCCAACTTTAATCTTAGCTTTTCCAACTTTAAAGTTGGTAATTCCAACTTTAAAAATGGCTTTTCCAACTTTAAATTTGCTTTTCCAACTTTAAAGTTGGCTGTTCCAACATTTAAGTTGGCTTTTCTAACTTTAAGTTGGCTCTTCAAACTTTAAGTTGGATTTTCTAACTTCAAAGTTGGTAATTCCAACTTTAATCTTGGCTTTTCCAGCTTAAGTCTTGGATTTTCGAACTTTTTTCTTGGCTTTTCCAATTTTGTATGACTTTATGCGATTATATTCATATACTTTCTAGCTGGACTCCTGTTGCTGTGTTATATGTCATTACAATGAAAAGAAACGATTTAATTATGCAATTATGATGAAAAAAGGAATAGTTTCATTTAAGAATTAAGGTATCATGTGATCAAATCTACCATTAAGGCCTTCGGATTTATGAGATTTGATCACATGACCAACCCGTATTTACATCCAGGTAAAAGTTTTAAAACGATACCTACTGTGTTACTTATAGTTACATTTGTGACTGATTTTTAACAAATATTTGAGTTTTTAAAACTATGAAATGATTTTTTTTTTCAAACCCGTCGACCACCTTTTGACATCACTATGAAATTATATATATCATATATATCAAATTATATATATATATATATCAATGAATTTATGATCAGGTGACGAACCTGTTTATACACAGAATTAAATACGCCTTGCTCAAATAGTGCTACATTAAAGGAAAATATTTGCAGATATAAATATCTGTGTTTACAGAATTGATACATTTAGTTCAGTTGTATTTGTTGCATAAAATATAGTGTTGTTTCATCTTATATATCAAACATCTAATTATGTTTAATGTTGTATGAAGTTCACCTCTATAAAATTATATAAAATGAGCCAACAGAAATAAAAGGGCTTTTAAGGACATACGCAAAGTACCTTACCTACTGATAATTTTTCAAGATATTCTTAATTTAAGTTTATAGTACCACCGGATGTTTGTTGACACAAAATCAGCATACATTACCAGGGGTTTTGAAAAGATATCAATTGATGAAAATTCTTGTATAATTCAAAGAAAAATATACAAAAACTAGATGCGATCTCGTTGCGAGCAACGAGTGGGTCTTCCGTCCGATTTTTGATAAGATGAGATACGAATTTGATTGAGATTTTCGTTCATAAATATATAAATAGTGAAAACGTACAATTTGCTTCAGTTATGTTTAACAAAATTTTGATCATTATGGAACCAAAAAACGCAATATTTGATGAAGATTTTAAAATATTTATAGTAACAGATCGTGAAGATGAACATTACTGCAAAAGGGTTATAGATGAAAGACTTTTAGCCCCTTTGAGCCCCTAATTCGAGGGGTCTTGATATCAAATGAAAGGTCTTGTAATTCTGAAAACTTTTCGTTCAACAACTATTCAGTTTTCGAGATATGCAGACTTGAAGTATTTAGGGGCCGTCCCTTTAAGTCCTTATAGGGGCTGTTTAGGAAAAATTCAAAGGATGCACATTGTTCAAATCATTATTCTAAACAACTTTTGTTCAATATTGCTTTTCAAAATGTTTCCCCTTTTCGAGATATAAAGCTTCAAAGATTAAGCATTATGGCCCCTTATGGCCCCTAATTACGTTATATTTGAAGAAAATTTTAACATATATAGTTGCAGATTGTGAAGAGGAACATTTTTGCTTCAACATTTAATATCAAAATATTTAACGTTAAGGAGTTATAGATGAAAGACTTTTGGCCCCTCTGAGCCCCTAATTTGAGGGGCCAGCCCCTTTTTCTTGATATCACTTGAAAGGTCTTGTAATTCTGAAGACTTTTTGTTCAACAACTATTCAGAAGTTTCGTTTCGTTTTCGAGATATTAGCAAAAGAAGTATTTAGGGGCAGGCCCTTTAACTCCTTAATAGGGACGTTTAGAGAAAAATGAAACGTTGCATATTGTTTAGAACATTATTTTGAACATCTTTTGTTTTATATTGCTTATCAAAATATTTTCCACTTTTGAAATATAAAGCGTCAAAGATTTTGTATTCTGGCCCCTTTTGGTCCCTGATTATGTGACATATGATGTGAATATCATAATATATAGTTGTAAATTGTTGAGATAAACATTTTTGCTTCAGTAATGCATTACAAAATTTTGATGGTTAAAGAGCTATTGACTAAATACTTTCGGCCCCTCTCGGCCCCTAATGTGATGAGTCAGCCCTTTTTCTTTGATATCATATAAAAGATCTTGTAATTCTACACAATTTCTATTCAATATGTTTTTAGAAAATCTCCATAGTTTTAGAGATATGATTAAAAATGTCTCGAAAATTCACTCCTGATTCATGTCCTAAATTTCGACCCCTACCGAGCTTCCATACTAGGTACTTCCGGAAAATTTGAAAACCCAGGAGCAAAACTTCAACATGTCTTCTATAATCGCTGAAAAGTTCAGCGCTCTAGCTTTTGCCGTTTTTTAGTTTTTGTGTCGACAAAATGGTTATCTGAAAATCGATTAAAGGGCGATAACTTCCGATCGGAAGTGAATTTAAAGGATTTGAACAAAAAAGGATCATCTTCAGATCAAAAGGCATTACCCCTGAAAATTTCATGAAAATCGATCGAAACGTTTGCGAAATATCTTCTGCACAAAAATTGTAAAAAAAAAAGTGGAATAATAATAAAAGTGAAAAAGAAACAATACAATAATAGAAGGGTCTTCCGTTGGAGACGGAAGACCCTAATAAATTTAAAATGAAACATATGATTATAAAAAACGAGATACAGAGTGCCAAATATTTCGCATTTTGGGTCCTTATGGCCCCTAATTATGTAACATATGATGTGAATATCATAATATATAGTTGTAAAATGTTGAGATAAACATTTTTGCTTCAGTAATATATTACAAAATATTGATTTAGAGAGTTATTTTTCTTGTTTTCTTTGCGGGATAATGCAAAAGAAATATTTAGGGGCTGGCCCTTCAACTCCTTAATACAGACGTTTAGCAAAAATTAAAAGGTTGCATATTAATTGTTAGGAAAATTATTTTGAACATCTTTTGTTCATAATGCTTACCAAAATATTTCCCACTCTCGAGATATAGAGTGCCAAAGATTTTGCATTCTGGCCCCTTATGGCCCATAGGTATATAGCTTATGATGTGAATATCATAATATATAGTTGTAAATTGTCGAGATAAACATTTTAGCTTCAGTAATGTACTACAAAATATTCATCGTTAAAGAGTTATTGATTGAAGACTTTTGGCCCCTCTTGGCACCTATTTTGAGGGGCCATCCCCTTTTTCTTGATATTATCTTAAAGCTTTCATGACTTTGAACACTTTGAACACTTTTTGTTCAATAACTTTTCAGAAATTCATTTTCGTTTCCAAGATATTCGGATAAGAAATATTTAGGGGCCAGCCCTTCAAAGCCCTAATGGGGACGTTTAGCAAGATTTGAAAGGTTGCACATTGTTAAGAACATTATTTTGAACACTTTTTGTTAAATATTGTTTATAAAAATATTTCCCACTTTCGAGATATAAAGCTTCAAAGAAATAGCATTCTGGCCCCTTTTGGTCCCTGATTATGCAACATATGACATAAATATTATAATAAACAGTTAAGATTGTAAAGATAAACATTTTTGCTTCAATAATATCTAACAAAATATTGATCGTTAAAGACTTATTGTTAAAATAATATTGGCCCCTCTTGGACTCTAATCTGATGAGTCAGCTCTTTTTTCTTGATTTCATATAAAAGACCTTGTAATTCTACACAATTTCTGTTCAATATATTTTAGGAAAATATTCATAGTTTTGAAGATATGATAAAAATTGTCTCGTAAATTCGCTTCTGATTCATGTCATAAATTTCGACCCCTACCGAGCTTCCATACTAGGCACCTCCGGAAAATTTGAAAACATAGGTGCACAACTACTACATGTCATCTATAATCGCTGAAAATTACAGCACTCTAGCTTTTGTCGTTTTTGACTTTTTGTGTAGACAAAATAGTCATTAAAAATTCGATTAAAGGGCGATAACTTCCGACCGGAAGTAAAATTTTCAAAAATTAAAGAAAAAATTGAATATGGTTTAAATCATGATACATCATTCCTGAAAATTTCAAGTCAATCCGACCAACCATCTCTGAGAAAACGTCTGCACAAAATTTGGACAGAAAAAAATAATAATAATAAGGAGATATAAAGTGTCAAAGATTAAGCATTCTGGTCCCTAATGTCCCCTTATAACGTAACATATGATGCCAACAACATGTTATATAGTTAAGGAGTGTGTGAAGATGATCTATTTTGCCTTAGAGGTTACATATTGTTCAGAACATTGTTGTGAACATCTTTTATTCAATATTGCTTAGCAAAATATTTCCCACTTTCGATATATAAAGCGTCAAAGATTTCGTATTTCGGCCCCTCATGACCCCTAATTATGTAACATATGATGTGAATAACATAATATATAGTTGTAGTTTTCTCAGATAAGCATTTTTGCTGCAGTAATATTTTACAAAATATTGATCGTTAAAGAGTTATTGATGAAAGACTTTCGGTCCCTATCGGCCCCGATTTTGAGGGGGCCAGCCCCTTTTTCTTGATATCACATTAAAGCTCGTATGATTTTGAACACATTTTGTTCCACAACTATTCAGAAATTCTTTTTCGTGTAGGAGATATATGCAAAAGAAATATTTAGGGGCCGGCCCTTCAACTCCTTAATAGGGACGTTTAGCAAATTTTGAAAGGTTGCATATTGTTTAGCACATTATTTTGAACATCTTTTGTTCAATGTTGCTTATCAAAATATTTCCCACTTTCGAGATATAAAGCGTCAAAGATTTAGCAATCTGGCCCCTTATGGCCCCTAATTTTGTAATATATGAGATTTTTTATCATAATATATAGTTGTAGATTGTTCAGATAAACATTTTTGCTTTAGTAATGTATAACAAAATTTTGATCCTTAAAGAGTTATGGATTTAAGACTTTTGGCCCCTCTTGGCCCCTAATGTGATAAGTCAGCTCTTTTTCTTTGATTTCATATAAAAGATCTAGTAATTCTACACAATTTCTGTTCAATATGTTTTAAGAAAATATTCATAGTTTTGAAGATATGATAAAAAATGTCTCAAAAATTCACTCCTGATTCATGTCATAAATTTCGACCCCTACCGAGCTTCCATACTAGGCACTTCCAGAAAATTTGAAAACCGAGGTGCAAAACTAGAACATGTCCTCTATTATCACTGAAAATTTCAGCACTCCAGCTTCTGTCGTTTTTGACTTTTTGTGTAGACAAAATGGTCACTAAAATTCGATTAAAGGGCGATAACTTCCGACCGGAAGTGAATTTTCAAAAAATAAAAAAAAAGTGAATAAGGTTTAGATCATGATACATCATCTCTGAAAATTTCAAGTAAATCCATCAAACCATCTCTGAGAAATCGTCTGCACAAAATTTGGACAGAAAAAAAAAATAATAATAACTAGATGAGATCTCGTTGCGAGCAACGAGTGGGTCTTCCGTCCGATTTTTGATAAGATGAGATAAGAATTTGACTGAGATTTTCGTTCGAATATAATGATATAAATATATTGTTAAGACGAACAATTTTGCTTTAATAATGTTTAACAAAATATTGATCATTAAAAAGTTATAGATTAAAGACTTTCGGTTCTTCTTGGCCCCTATTGTGAGAGGTCAGCCCCCTTTTCTTGATATAATCTTAACGCTCTCATGCTTTCTAACACTTTTTGTTCAACAACTATTCAGAAATTCTTTTTTGTTTTCGGGATATATGCAAAAGAAATAAAAAGGGCCGGCCCTTCAAGTCCTAAATGGGGACGTCTAACAAAAATTCAAAGAGTGCATATTGTTCAGAATATTATTTTGAACGTCTTTTGTTTAATACTGTTTATCAAAGTATTATTCCTTTTCGAGACATATTGCGCCAAAGATTATACAATCTGGCCCCCTAAGGACCCCTTATTGCATAATATATGATATCAACATCATGTTATTTAGATAAAGTGTGTGAAGAAGAACTATTTCGCCTTAGTAATATATTACAAAATATTGATCATTACAGAGTTATTGATTGTATACTTTCAGCCCCTCTCGGCCCCTTATTTAAGGGATCAGACCCTTATCCTTTATATCACCTTAAAGCTCTCATGATTTTTTTTACACTTTTTGTTCAACAACTAGTCAGAAATACTTTTTCGTTTCTGAGATATTCGTGGCCCTTCAACTCCTTAATGGGGACGTTTAGCAAAAAAATGAAAGGTTGCATCTTGTTTAGAACATTATTCTGGACATCTTTTGTTCAATATTGCTTATCAAAATATTTCCCACTTTTGAGATATAAGGCGTCAAAGATTTAGCATTCTGACCCCTCATGACCCCTAATTATGTAACATATGATGTGGATATCATAATATATACTTGTGAATTGTTGAGATAAGCATTTTTGCTTCAGTAATGCATTACAAAATATTGATTGTTAAAGAGTTATTTTTCAAAGACTTTCGGCCCCTCTCAGCCCCTATTTTGAGGGTGCAGCCCCTTTTTCTTCATATCACTTTAAAGATCTCATGATTTTGAACACTTTTTGTTCAACAACTAGTCGGAAATTCTTTTTCGTTTCTGAGATATTTACAAAAGAAGTATTTAGGGGCCAGCCCTTCAACTCCTTAATTAGGACATTTAGCAAAAAATGAAAGGTTGCATCTTGTTTAAAACATTATTTTGGACATCTTTTGTTCAATATTGCTTATCAAAATATTTCCCACTTTTGAGATATAAAGCATCAAAGATTTAGCATTCTGGCCCCTTATGGCCCCTAATTATGTAACAAATGATGTGAATATCATAATATATACTTGTAAATAGTTGAGATAAACATTTTTGCTTCAGTAATGCATTACAAAATATTGATCGTTAAAGAGTCATTGATTAAAGAATTTCGGCCCCTCTCAGCCCCTATTGTGAGGGTGCAGCCCCTTTTTCTTCATTTCACTTTAAAGCTCTCATGATTTTGAACACTTTTTGTTCAACAACTAGTCAGAATTTCTTTTTCGTTTCTGAGATATTTACAAAAGAAGTATTTAGGGGCCAGCCCTTCAACTCCTTAATTAGGACGTTTAGCAAAAAATGAAAGGTTGCATCTTGTTTAAAACATTATTTTGGACATCTTTTGTTCAATATTGCTTATCAAAATATTTCCCACTTTTAAGATATAAAGCATCAAAGATTTAGCATTCTGGCCCCTTATGATCCCTTATTATGTAACAAATGATGTGAATATCATAATATATACTTGTAAATAGTTGAGATAAATATTTTTGCTTCAGTAATGCATTACAAAATATTGATCGTTAAAGAGTTATTGATTAAAGACTTTCGGCCCTTCTCAGCCCCTAATGTGATGAGTCAGCCCTTTTCCTTTGATATCATATAAAAGATCTTGTAATTCTACGCAATTTCTTTTCAATATTTTTTAACAAAATACTCATAGTTAAAAAATTATCGTAAGAAATGTCTCTAAAATTCACTCATGATTTGCTTCCTAAATTTTGACCCCTACCGAGCTCCCATACTAGGCACTTCCGGAAAATATCCAAACCCAGGTGCATAATGGCAACATGTCCTCTATCATCACTGAAAATTTCAGCGCCTTAGCTTAAGCCGTTTTTGAGTTCCATCACAGACAAGGAGGTCCTCTAAATTTTGATAAAAGGGCGATAACTTCCAACCGGAAGTAAATATCCCTAAACGGAATTGCCGGAATTAACTTCAGATATCAACGCATCTCTGACGAAATTTTGAATAAAATCGAACGAGCCATCTCCGAGAAATCCTCTGCACAAATTTTGTAAGAAGAAAAAAGAATAAAAATAATAATAATAATAAAGGTAAAAAAGAAACCGAAGAATAATAGAAGGGTCTTCCGCTGAAGACGGAAGACCCTAATAATAAAAGTGAAAAAGAAACAATAGAATAATAGAAGGGTCTTCCGTTGGAGACGGAAGACCCTAATTACTAAACATATATTCTAAATGTTTTGTCTATCCAAACTTGTTTTAGAGGAAGTGTACAACACCATATATAGACATCAAAATGTAGTACACAGTTCCTTTAAATATTGGAACTCTTCAACTCCAGGGAAAAAGACATTTAAGTTCAAACTACGTTGCGTATGTCCTTACAGTTGGAAATAGTATGTGAAGTCATAGGGAAGGTCAAGGTTAAAGGTAATTGACATAGTTTAAATACTTACCAATTTGTTTCAGTGTATTTGGTTTGCATAATAAAGTTGGTAATAATTTAAAAAATAGAGAAAAAAAGATGAGTAAATGGTAAGACAAGTTAAAATTAAAGTTGGAAAAGCCTAGATTTAAGTTGGAGAAGCCAAGACTAATGTTGGAATTTCAGGTAAAAGTGATCGTTAAGTGTCTCTCTGTTCTGTAGACGACACAATTGACTGGTTTTTTTAAGAATTGGGTCAGATCAAGGTCGTTTTGTCCTTGACATTATGAATAAAAATTTACTGTCACCAATAATTTGATGCGTACTTCTATTTCAAAAGGATGATACGGGTATATCAGATGATACAACCAAACTAAGATAAACAAGCATTCTGAGAGTATTGCATTAGCAATACTAGTCCCTACCGGCAAGTGTAATCCGGTTCCCGTTAAAAATTGAAAATGCCATAATTCCGTCAAAAATCAATGAAGCAGAACGAAATGCAAATTTGATCTATAACTCATCAAGGTAAAGTAAAATACCAAAAATCAGCTCAATATTTGCAAGCGTTTAGAAAAAAAAGTGCGGAAAACCCTGAAAAATTGAAAAGGTCGTAATTCCGTCAAAAATCATTGAAGCGGAACGAAATGCAAACTTGATCTGTAACTCATCAAGATACACTCACATACCAAAAATCAGCTCAATATCTGCAAGCGTTTAGAAGAAAAGTGCGAAAAACCAAGTGGGACAGACTGACAGACAGACAGAGGGACAGACGGACAGACAGACAGACGGACAGACTCAGAGGAAACCTATAGTCCCCTCCGGTTTCACCGGTAGGGGACTAATAATTTAACCAAAAAGGATATTGGCTGACAAAAATTTCCTATCTTTTTATAAGATATATATTTTTTATATGTTTCCTTCATTTATTAGTCCCCTACCGGTGAAACCGGAGGGGACTATAGGTTTCCTCTGAGTCTGTCCGTCCGTCCGTCTGTCTGTCTGTCTGTCCTTCTGTCTGTCTGTCCCACTTGGTTTTCCGCACTTTTCTTCTAAACGCTTGCAGATATTGAGCTGATTTTTGGTAAGTGAGTGTATCTTGATGAGTTACAGATCAAGTTTGCATTTCGTTCCGCTTCAATGATTTTTGACGGAATTACGATCTTTTCAATTTTTCAGGGTTTTCCGCACTTTTTTCCTAAACGATTGCAGATATTGAGCTGATTTTTGGTATGTGACTTAACCTTGATGAGTTATAGATCAAGTTTGCATTTCGTTCTGCTTCATTGAATTTTGATGGAATTATAGCATTTTCAATTTTTAACGGGAACCAGATTACACTTGCCGGTAGGGGACTAGTATTGCATTTGACTAGTATTGCTAATGCAATACTCTCAGAATGCTTGTTTTCATTTTATTTTCACGTATGGCGAAATAGTCATATAAAGGTACAAGAATCCTTCCTTAAGTATGGATAAAATTTGATGTGTTAAAGTTAAATTTAGAAGATTCATCGAAAGTTGTCTTCAAGAAATTGACATAAGACAAAAACGTATCAAAAGATCAACCTGATACTATTCCTGGTTTTAAAATAGCTTTGCTAACACACCCATAGGAATAGAATATATTTGTTCTACTCGTGAGAAAAAAGAAACCAAAAACTTACGTCATTCAAAGTAACACGGATTTTGTTTTTAGTTCGATACATGTTTAAAAATAATTACACTTTCATGAAGAATATAGGGAAAAGATTTCTTGTAACCTGCTGTGCATCATTTTTAAAGATGAAACCAGCCAGTGCTGCGCATTTTGTCCGACAGCTGTTATCATTGTCAACGTTCTCCATTATCCGAAAAATCCCCCAGGGCATTGAAGCAAAGACTGAAAACAAAATTAGATGCTAATGTCGTCATTGTTGAATACCTGGTTCAGAACAAATTATTTAAAGTGTCATATATAGCTAGATATTTCTAACATCTTGAAAAAAAAATCTCCCACTTTTCCACCAATTTCATTGACCATCACTTCAAGACATTAAAGAGATGATTATACTCAATTGAATTTTTTACGGGTAAAAATTTTGTAATTTCCATGTAAAATAGTGTTAGCGTGGTACATTGTATTTTTTTTTCTTATTTTATGAATGTGTGGTGAAAATTTTGCGAGTTTTACCCCTTGCACTCCTCGCAAGTTTCTCACATTTCCATATTAACAACAATGAATACCATTAAATATATTGATTAATGCTTTACAACATACAAGGGATTTATTTTATTTGAATCAACAATATTACAAAAGCCGTTATTGTTGTTATATCATTAATGCTTATTTTCATGTATGAATATTTAATGTCAAATTAGACAATTAAGTGCATGAAACAATTATCTATATAAGTGTGTGTTTGTGTGTCTGTAAGTTTCCACATTTGTCAATCATGAACAGATGACTCGGTATCTAAGGAGATGAATCTAAGTATGTTTCCTTGTCCAATTTCTTGTATACCTGGCTGTGGCTGTTTATTCAGGGTGAAAACAGTGACTCTTGAGCCCGATCCATCTTTCAGTATATCTCCATGTAAAAAACAGACCGAGTGCCTTCCATTATGAATTGCAAGAATATCCTGACTACAAAATTCCATTGATACCAATTAAATTTTTTTCATGCATTGCCTGGTCATATGCATGGGTATACGCATACATGCGAAATATTTCTATGCATTTAACAACATTAACAAAAAAATACCTTTACCCGAGTGATATTCCACTGACTGAATTCTTGTATTCATTACTTAGTATATTGGAAGCATTCATCCAGCTCTTCATATCTGCTGTAGATCCATTGGTAAAGAAATCCATCGACCAGAGCCACTGCCCATGCTTGTTCATTGTTAATAATTTCACCTTCAGATGATACAGTCATTATTTATGAAAGATCTATGAATTGTTTTCAAAAATGTATCTGAAGTCAAAAATTTTTGTTCATTATTATTTCAATATGAATATTTTACCACCTTTTAATTAATTTCAAACATTACAAACGTACATATTCTGGTATATGGTAAAGTCTTCTGTCCTTCCACCAGTCGATGGCGGGATTTCTCATTATATTCTCCAAAAAGATACCATGAAACTTCCCAGATGAGTTTGTTTCCCATACCTCAAGGATGTTTGAATTGTTCCCGGGAATGGAAAGAAGTGGTTTCATGTCATAGTCTAGAAGTATATTTAATCTTATTTTGACTCGAATTCGTTTCTTTGTACTTGAACCTTACAAGTAGATAGTACTCCGTAATGATAAAAAATGTTTAGAAATATACTTCTCTTGTTTATATGAGTAACTTTTTCAAGGATACCTGTGTTATAAATCTTCATTAAACCTGAACATACACGCTTCTTGCAATAACACATCGATTGATCTACAGCAAAGGTCTGGTTGTAGGTGTCCCCACATAAACATTGAAAATCTTCCTATAGAAAATTAAACAATACTCCATTAAAATACTATGAAATCACTAATTTTCGTGGTGTATAATTATCATTTTTTTTTACTTTGGTATGAAGAGACCCACGAAGTCATGTCAAAATTTCTATCAATAGAATTATGTTTGTCTACCAGCCACAAAATTAAATTCAAATGAAACAATACTTTTTCCTCAAACCACGAAAATTTAATCACTCAAAAAAAAAAAAAAAAAAAAGAAAAATTTTACAATAGTCCTATTCAAATGTTTATCGCATTAAGGAGGCTGGGGGTCAACAAATTAACCATCAGATATATATATCTTATTTTTTTAGACATGATATCTTAAGCTGTCAACTATCATTTGGCAAAGAAAAAATTCATACATTTTAGTTTTAAAATTTGATCATTTTTGTATGTCTTTATATGGAGCTCTTCTTCTAAAGGAGATCAATATAGTCTAAAAATGGAAACGACCTCCCAGCCCTCTTAACATCATCATTTGGTAGACTGTCTACATTACAAACCTTAAATCCTGCATATTTCCTGCTTTGTAAAAGACAGGTCTGAATACATCTGTGAGTTAAAGAAAATTCTGTTTCCCCACTGCCTTGAAATGTCGACACATTTGTATATTTAGAGAACATATCCATGTTGTTCGTGTATTGATAACACCCTACAAATCCTGTAAAAATCGTCATCTTTATTAAATGTACACTAACTACAGAAGAACAACTAACATAAACATATGTTTAAGATGTACAATTGCGTCTTTAATGAAAGGAGTGTTTACTGTTGTGTACTGTTTGATTCAACAAAATACCAATTTATGTTGAATGAACTAGTATAATAAATTTCTATCCAACTCCACATTTCTAATGACCTAATCAAATGCATCTTACTTTGCATTCAAGCGCTGAGATTCAAGCAATTTTTAGGATGATAGGATAAGTACCATCTTCGAAATGTATCTGTAGCAGAAATATAGAGTGAGTGTGTCACGATTACACGATTCTAACACACTTCATTGCACACGTAATTTTAGAAGAAGATAATGCGAGTCAGACAACCACGATTTGGTAATTAAATATTTTCAAAGTGATCACAGTTGTGTAACTTAAAAATCCTAATGTGTTTACATCTTTCATTGAACAATATATAAAAAGCATCTTAAGAGAAAAAATATTACTGGATAAAAACAAGATAGGAAAAAAACGAGAGAGAGAGAAACTCAATACATCAATGCATTGATGAATAATAACACGAAACACCTTAAATCTAACCGAACTGAATCCAATTTTTCTATTATTTCTTGGGAGAGAACCTGGCCTTGATCTAAAACTTAGACCTCTACACTAAGATATGCATGCACTATTTTTTTTCCGTTTAACAGTTTATCATTTTCATACCCGCACTTTTTAATACCCGGATTGTTGTTATCTCACACCTTCCGTCCGTCTGTCACAGTATTTTCTTCCTTAAACTCCTCTTACATTTCAGTAGCTGATATATAATTTGTGTTGTCGAATAAATGTGCAATAAGGTTTTTTTTCTTAGTGATTGGTCCTCTTGGGATGGAAACATGATTTTATTTTACAAAGACATTGTTTCCAGAACTACTCATATATATATATATATATATATATATATATATATATATATATATATATATATATATATATATATATATATATATATATATATATATATATATATATATATGAAAATTAAAAATAACAAGGCAACAATGTTAGTAAAACGTAAGCGCTTTCATTACTTCTTCAGACGTTTTACAATTCAAAAAATTATTATATATATATACATTTCCAATGTCTTTGTCCGAGATAAAATTACAAATTGTAAAAATACTTTATTTCTAGATAAATCTACTGGTTCATCGATAGGCGAAGTTAAAAAAAAATCACGTGCGGGGCGGGACAAATAGAGACAGAAGCGGGGCTATTAGCACGGGAATTTGCAGAATCAGGAGCATGTAAATACAAGGAATAACTCTCAGATTTTTTGGATTCATGACGATGATCAATCGATTGGCTTGCGTGATAATTTTATGCATAAACGCCTTCGGCGTTTATGCAAATTATCACGCAAGCCACTCGATTGATCACATCATGAATCCAAAAAATTAGACAGTTATTCCTTAAATAATATATATATATATATATATATATATATATATATATATATATATATATATATATATATATATATATATATATATATATATATATATATATATATATTACATTCAATAATCTTTTAGAAGATAATGGTTTCTAGTAGATATGTATTTGGTTTCAATTTTTCTTTTTTCGTCCGGGAAACCAGTTGGGGGTCGAAAAGGACGTTTTTCTACAAAAATTATATTCCAAGAACTCATTTTTAAGAGTTGCTAAACTACATGTATATCTTCATTGGTGGTGTCCTTTTTAATGTTCAATTATAAGGTTTCGAAATTATATTCTATTCGCTTTAAGGGGACCAATTAGGGGCCGAAAATTTAAAATGCCATTTTTTCAACGAAGAGCTTTCCATAACTCCTTACTCCTTCTAAAATTAATACTGTAGATTCCTTCCTGTACAGGAGTATTACATACATATTACATAGAAGTCCTCACAATTTTTCAAGAAAAAGACCAGTTTACAATCCACTGTTTCACAGCAAGGAATTTACTGTCTTATGGCAGTCTACTTTTAAAATATGTATGATTTTAAATACAAATTGCTGTTTTACATTTGTTTAGAAAAATACATATTTTCCCTCTACAATGTGTACTGTTCTCAATAATTTCAGATATACCACGGATATACCACGGAAAGGGTTTTAAACGATGTTTCAACTTATGTATTTACCTTATTTATACAGATTTCTTCGTTAACCTGATCAATACAGAGGGCTCAAACCGGGTTTATTCGTTTGCAAGAGGATGCTTACTCCCACTAGGCATCTGATCCCACCTCTACTGTTTACAGGAGTTTACAGGAGTGGTGTATGCTTTGGTCCTGTTCATGATTTGAATTGTTTGTAAAATAAATTGACCGTTGTTCGTTATCTCATTTCTTTCATTATCTGAAACTTTCGATTCTTGATAAGTACATTCTTCATGAAATGCAGAGTAAGAAAACTTATTTTATACATGTATATTAGATCCTTCATTTCTGTGTGTTGGAACTATCTCAGACAGAAATTCAGCCATATTTTCCCCTTATGATGACCCATTGAACTCATCTGATTACCTTTGTTTATAAGTCCCATTATTTGAATTGTATTATAGAGGAACTAGGATTTAATTCTGCAAATGGTAATCTAACTTATACCCATAGCTCCCTTTCAAAGGAGGAAATTCTTCAAAACCATAAAAAAAAAAATCATATTCCCAACAATCAAAGTGAATTTGAATTACCATACCTATACTGGATTTCAAAACTTCATAAAAATCCTTACAAAGATACATAGAGGGTTCCAGTAAATGTTCTACCAAACCTCTTTCTTTACTCTTCGCGAAAATATTTACAGCAGTGAAGGAGAAACTTCAGGAGTACAATATATTTTCGAGATGTGTAAATCAGATGTGGATACTTCAAAACTCCAAGGAACTTTTAGGAAATTTGAAATCACAAAATTTTCTTACGATATCTATAACATCAAAACGTACGACTTTTCAAAACTTTATATAACCATTCCACATGATAAATTAAAGTGCAGACTTTTTGATATCATAGACTGCTGCTTTTTCAATAAAAATGGAACTCGTAAATATACTTGCCTTGTCATTGGTCATTAGCAAAATTATTTTGTTAAAAAAACATTCTAATTGTACACACAAGTACTCTGAAATTGATATTAAAAAGATGCTTGAGTTTCTGATTGACAATTTCTATGTAGTTTTTGGAGATCAGGTCTTCCAACAATCTGTTGGAATTCCCATGGGTATTGCGATCCGTTATTAACAGACCTATTTTTGTATTCAAATGAAGCAGAATTTATTCAAATACTTCTACATGAGAAGACGTAAACACTTGCTATAGCCTTCAACTCGACATTTAGATATACCGACGACGTATTATCAATAAACTATAGTTATAGCCATATGTTGACTCGTTATATTCCAGTGAGCTTGAAATAAAAGATACCATTGAGTCTGATAGATCTGTTTCATATTTAGATATTTTGCTAAAAAAAGACTTTAATAGTAACCTAACTACAAAACTTTATGATAAACGTGATGACTTTAATTTATCAATAGTCAACTTTCCTTACTTATCTAGCAATATACGCTTATCACCTGCTTGTGAGATTTTTGTCTCCCAGTTGATTCGATACGCAAGAGCATGCTCTACGTATGAACAATTTCTAAAACGAGACAAGCCATTGACAATCAAGTTAATGAAGCTAGGATATCAACAGTATGATTTGAAGTCATCATTTGGCAAGTTTTATGGTCGATGACCTCAGCAAATACAACCTATCATTAAGTCAAATGCTGAATTATGTTTTTCATACTAATTGTAAGGCCATTATCTACACACTGAATTGCCTACGAATTTTTTCGTTTTTCCCGATCATGACCAGGAGCTTACGCCGGGTGCAACCGGTCGGCAGGGGATGCTCACTCCTCCATGGCACCTGATCCCACCTCTGATGTTTTTGGAGGTCCATGTTTGCTCTGCTCCCGATTTGTATAGTTTAAATGGACTTTGAATTTAAATACTGTTTGTTATCTCTATATTTCATAGATCCAATTGTATCATAAAACGTCGCTTTAGAACATACAACCATTTTATAGGGGTTCCACTGTCCTATTACATGCGTGAGTTTATGTCTCCCAGCTGATTCAATATGCAAGAGCATGTTCTACGTACGAACAATTTTTAAAACAAATAAGTTGATGAATTAAGAATGATACAATTACCTTGTCAGCATATACAATTTATCATTAAGTCGAATGATGAAGACGTTTAATATACAGACTGTTACGCCATTATTTTCACATTGATTAGTCTACGGATTTTTTTCCCGTTTGCAAAATCAAGACAGAGAGCACACAGCGGATGTGACAAGGGCTGTTTACTCCTCCATTGCACATGATCCCATCTCTAATGTTCTTAGAGGCCCATGTTTGCTCTGCTCCAAATTTGAATTGTTCCAACGGTCTTTTGAAATTAATTGCTGTTCGTCATCTTAATATTTCATGGATAACATTAATACTTGTAATACCGTACATTGCCGTCAATGGAGGTGAATTCAACTGTACTCCTTTATTAGCCGACTTCTACTTAATATTCCGATCGAAGTGGAGTCTTGCCAGTTTTGTGAGGGTGAATTTCAAATGTTTATTAAAGATGTTGTTACGATAATGTGTTATGTGTGATGTCACTCGTTCGTCTCCATGAGTTGTCGGATGTGTCCGTGAGTTATCGGATGTCTCCGTAAATTGTCGGATGTCACGATTGCAGCCGAGGAACAGTTGCACGCGATCGTCTGCTAGGAGGCATATTCACTAGATTCGGGGCTAGAATGGTGGACGGTACTGGCCGTACTTCGTAATTCGGCCTGGGCTGACCATGGAAGTGCAAAAATATTACCCCCACCGTGTGTAGCGATTGAAGTCCGCGGGTCTAATTCATGTTGGAGGACTTATAGATGAACTTTGATGAACAGCTGAGTAAATTATATCTGTATTGTGTATTTTTTTTTTTTTTTTTTGTAACTGCGTTTGTTTACTATTCGTGATTATTTGTTTTTACAATTAAAATCTGTTAAAGTTTTGATTCGTTTTGACTGATGTGTTGTTGTAAGTGTGTCACAGCGAGCTGAAAATAAAATTGTGTATTCGGCACACGTTACAACGTGCTTAAAAATGGTATGTTTAGGTTGCCAGTTTTGCTAAAGTCACTTTGAAAGAAATTGATAGGGTGCTATAAATTTATTATTATAGGGTACTATTAAATTTACAGGGTGCGACCGACCTCATATATACCATCTGTTAAGCCATTGGTTTTAGACTATATTTGACTTATTACTATGTTTACCTAATCAATACAGACTTTTCATGGTGGGTGTGAACGGTTGACAGGGGTTGCTTGCTCTTCCTATGCATCTGGTCTCATCTCTGGTGTTTCCAGGGGACCGTGATTTTGCTCTGTTTAAGATTCGTTTACAGGATTTCCGAGAAAGATCAGTGTTCGATATCATCACCCTTTTTACTTACTTTCAATTGCGACACCCTCTCCCTTTGCTGAGTATTTTCCCTATTTTTGCTTCAGTTTTGATGGTGCAATTCATTTTATTTAACAGTTTTAACCTTCATCAAATTATTAAATCTGCAAATGGTTTGTCAGACTTTTAAAAAATTATGTCGTCTCGTTTTTTTTCTCTGCGTAAACTAATAAATTTGAAATGAAGTTATTCGAGTGGAAATGAAACTTTCATAGGTACTTTTCGCACATAGATTAAAAAAAAATATTACTATCATTACGTTGATTAATCTATGTATCTGAAAATATGTACAATTAATGACACATCTTTTTTAAGACACATAGAAAATTGAAACAATTATAACTCTTGATTTGAACACATTCTTTGTATTTATCTTCAAATGGATTAAAAGAGACTAGAGGACTTTAAAAACAATGTTGAAAGTAATTTTTTTTAAAAATATTTCTTTTGATTTCTTCTAAATTTAATATTTGAACCTCTTTTGTCGCGTCTTGACTCTGCTTTGATCCTGGGTTATAATTGGACGATATGGGGAAGTACATTTTTAAAGTAGATGCTCCCATAAGATAGTAAAACCACCCACGTAAGTGTGAGCTACTTAACAATGAATAGTGCACTCTGTACTCTCCGTTGCGCCTGGGTAACTAGCGATAAAGCCACAATACTTATTAAATTATTAACATAAATACTCATGAATCAATTTGAACATTAAATGTGGAGATGAGCTTGTGACCAATGGGCCTCTGGTGGTAGTATTTCAAATAATAAATTCATTATCAGTCTGAAATTAAAGAATTGATTAAGGGTACCGTTGAATCTGGTCTTCGAGAGTTACCCTTACAATGAATTTACATCTCAACGAATAATTGCAAGCACAAGATAGAAATATATCCATACAATACATTTAACAATGTACATGATTTAGCGGAAACTACTTTCCGCCAAAGGCGCTAAATAGAATAAACTGCCGAATGTAATACGTTTGTACTAATTCTTTTGAATCTTCCGTAAATATGAGTTACTCTCGGAATTACGTCCTAAGAAAACCAGTGAAATTTTGGTTGCCTACAAACATTGACCCTCATGAAATTAAATGATCCCACAATAATTAATTCTGTTTAAAAGTGAGTTTTGAAAAGATGGTTTGTGTTTAAATTAAAAAAAAAAGATGGGTCTCTTGGAGGAAAATGAATATTTCAATATATTGCAAATCTACAGAACACCGCAATCATATTTCATGAGATAATTTAGCTACTGCATGTAATGTAAGTGGAGGACATTGTCTTTGTAAACAAAACATAAAAAGTCATTTTTGGTCCATAATAAGCCTGAATGAAAAGAAAAATTAAAATTTGGAACCTTAATTGCATATCTGCGGGACACCACAATCATTTTGTTTGTTGTTTAACGTCCCTCTCGAGAATTTTTCACTTATATGGAGACGCTATCACTTGCCGGTGGAGGGATGCAAATTTATACTATACTCGGCACTCAGGACCAATGAACAGTGGGGAATCTTTTCGTGCTAACATCTACTGCGACACGGGACCTTGGTTTATACGGTCTCATCCGAAGGGCCAATCTCCGCGTCCGACAGTGGATGGGAACCCGCGACGTAAGGATCAACTCCTTACATTGCGAATCTATAACAGACGCTCTAATCACTGCGCCACGCGGGCGACCACGACAATCATATTCTAAAGACTTAAAGAATACTGCGTTAAACGTAAAAGGAGTTCTGGGAACCAATGGCCCTTCTAATAACACAATCTCATGATAACGATTTAAATTTGACAACTCTGTACTTTCTTTTGATAAATAAAGATGCTATTTTTTCTTATGTTATTCATAATGCATCCTAATGTTATAGAAATATCAAAAAAATTCCGACCTTTTATACTTAAGATTCTCTCTTGAGAATTGGGAAAAAATCGTCTTAGTCCTTTGATATTTTGCGAAAACGTCCAGTTTTTTTTTTTGGCCCTGATTTGGCCTCCTGGATGAAAAATAAAATGAAAATTCCAAAACTTAATTGCAAATCTACAAGACCTCAACAAATATTTTTAAAAATTATGATTGTGATACAGCGTTAAATGTAAGAAGAACCAGGTTTTGAGTCGTAAAAAGTTCTTTTTCGACGCCAAATAGGTCCAGATTCCCAAATCTTATTGCATATCTAGTTGACACCAGCAATTATACTCCAAAAGATGATTTTTTAACCAGGTTTCTTTAAGAGAAACGTTGTTTTTCTCGACCTCAATTTGGCCTCCTAGATGAAAATGAAATCTCTGAAACCTCATTACATATATGTAAAGTATGTGAATATGTGAAGTATACTACCAATCATATTCAAGAAGATAAATTGGCTACTGCTTAAAATGTAAGAGGAGTTTGATGAAGAAGATATTGTGACAGATTATGCAAGAACTTTTTTTTTTGAAAATTTGAGAATAACCAGTCTTTCTTTAAATGATTTGCTTTTCGAAAATACATGTATATATTTCATGGTTTTTCATTGTAAAACTTTGGCCAATACATTTATATTATATCTGTCCAAATGGTTGTTATTTGTTGCATCCAGTGAATTTCCAGTACATTTTAATTCTCTTATTTGTTTCCTTTTCAAATGAAAAATATCCCTTTCTCTGAACTTATTCAAATTGACTTAAATTTCTCAGATTTTTCGATATTTAGGGGAACCAACGTAAAATAAAATAAAAGTTTGTAACCGTCTTGTGGTCTCTCTTTATTGCCTCAAAAACGTTAATTGATTATGTAAAATATTCAAACAAATCGATGATAATTTCGAATGCTGAATTTGAATATTTTTTATAAATAATTTTTATGCAATTCCTGAAAGCTCCTCGCATTCTTCAAAGCAGTAACTCAAAAGTTTAAAAAAATGAAAGGAATTAGTCCATGCATGAATAATCTTAATTTGTGAAATCTTAGAGATTTATCATCAATAATATATATGTTCTGACGCTAGCATTATTGCTACGTTCTCAAGCATTAGTCATCAATAATATATATGTTCCGTCGCGCTAGCATTAATGCTACGTTCTCAAGCATTAGTCATCAGTCAGCATTTGGAACAAATCAGAGTAAGGACAAGCACAAATAACAGATTTACTAACATTCATTCAGCAAACGTAAGAAGGCATTGATGTGTACAAGGTTAAACTTTAATACGCATAAAGGAAAAATAACGACAGACTCCAATGTTGCATTATCGCTTTTTTAGATTTTAAAAAATGTACAAATATGCTTTATATTCAAATGTAAATTTCAAAGCTCAACCTGTCAGTTTACTGGTTTATTACACCCCCGCTTGAAAAACGGGAGAGGGAGTTATAGTGATGAGAGAGCAAGGTTGCTTTCCCTTATCCGCAACTACTCCATTGCCACTGAAAAAAATTCATTGAGACTTTCACAGAATCTTTATTACAGAGTGCCATTGTGCAACTCCTAAATTGCATTTCGATTTGACACAGATTAAGGGTTTCCCAAAGAAAAACAAAGACAATGCCATTCTTTCTATTATGTTTGGGTACCCATCTCTTATTCGCAACTCTTCCTATACTACTGAATAAATTTTAATGAGATTTTCAAAGCCTTCATTGCATAGTGTTATTGTACAGCTCCCATTTTACCTTTTGATTGGACAAGTATTTGGGGTTTCCCATAGCAATACATGGACACTTTCATTCCTATAATTTTGGGGTACTCATCTCTGATTCACAACTCAACCTATGCTAGTGATTAAAGATAATGAGACTTCGAAGAATCTTTAATTTATGACATAGTGCCATTTTGTACCTCCTATTTTACATTTCGATCGGACAGATATTTGAGGTTTCCTGCAGCAAGACAAACTTTGCCATAATACTAATATTGGAGCGGAGGGGGGGGGGGTTATCATTTTGTGAGCTCAGTGTTCGATGTACCTCTAGTTTTAAAGCTATGTTGCAATGGGTTTTCTTGAACATATATAGTAGATAATATAAATCCTTTCAAACTGACCTCTACATTTAAATTAAGGCATATGCTCATGGCTTAAATATATATATATATATATATATATATATATATATATATATATATATATATATATATATATATATATATATATATATATATATATATATATATATATATATATATATATATATATAGAATTCCTTTTTTTTTTCTCTGAATTCTTACTTTGCATAATTAATTCTTTTTGCCAAATTTCACCTGTGCAGCAAAACTCTCAGTGACCTATTTGCATCTCACTTCTTTCTCAACTTCATAATACTATTACTTTCCCATGTAAACCAATTAAATTCTGAGTTTCATTTTATTTTTATCCGTTCGATGTGATGCAATATTTGTGTTATTCCGAAAATATGTCATTTTGTTCTCTGTGATTTTTAACCGTTAACAAAATTAAGCACGTGTGTGAAATGTTGTATGTATAAACAAAGATAGTACAACGTTCTAATATTGATTATGTCTTGGTTAGTTTTAAATCACTTATACCAGCCTACCCTCTATCTAAACTGACCTGTCTGGTATGTAATTAATTAGCTTAATTTGTTGAGACTTAATTAAGCTATTCCTGTGTTGTTTCATTATTAATTAATTATTTGTCAATATAACAATTATTAATTACTTCATTTATAGAGATTGTTCCTAGAAATCATATTCACTGATTTACATTAAATGATTAAACATCCATGCAATAATGTGATTTCGATTAAAATATTTTACCTTGACAGTGTAAACTTATTAATAAGCTTTTCAAAACATGAAAATCAACTACTCTGCAAAATCCTATAATTTGTTTTATTAGGAACAAATGGCATAGTTTAATCACGAGAGTCTACAGACACTTTGCAACTGTCCATTAATAACAAAACTTAAATAAATGTGAAGCTGTGTTTAAACAAGAACTACTCCAATATAAACAGAAAATAATTATCATTTTGTTTATTTTACAAAAAATATTTTAAAAGAGACAGAACGTCTCATTTTTATGTGGTACAGTGTAGTTAGTGTAAAAGCAAAGATTTCATAACCAAAGTAATTTTCTAGGAAATGCATTCCTTTACTGCAACAGAAACTATTGGTTTCTCTTTACAAACATATCTTTTTTAACTTTGCTTACATTTTTGAAATGCAAAGATTGAGCAATTTCCATGCTTTAAAACAACAACAACACAATTTTACGTAAATGCTTAGAATGGTTTTTAATCATCTCCTAAATGAATGGTATCAACGGGTGTTAACAATTTATTCATATGGAGAGTGGCTTATGGAATGTCTGGTGGATTTCATTAAAACATTTAGCATGTTATGACAAAACCTTTACATGCATCGTGACATTAAAGAAAAACATTATTATCTTAAATGTGTTTGTAGCCTTATAGAACTTCTTTTTACAATTATTCAATGCTGTTCGTTTCATTTATATTGGATATCACGTATCAGACTATTATGTATGTGTATTACACTTTATAGATCACGTCATAAAAAATAAAAGATAATTGTGAGCATTTACGAAAAGCGAATATTAATAGGCCCATTTTTGAGAAGAAAAAAAAAATGAACTCGTTAAACTTGTAATTATTTCTTTTATTTTGGGAAAAAAGTCTCTATTGAGCTCCAGTTTTCGCAAAAAGTGTTATCACAAAAGCGAAGATTAATTAGCATATCTCATATTACCTCCCCCCCCCCCTTCTCCTTTTTAAAATCAAGAAGGTCTGGAAACTCATTTTCCTACTTTATTTAAAAAAAAAAAACAGATTATAGAAATTTCCTGTTATCTGCCTATCTTATTTATAAACTCGGTTCTATTCTAAAACCTTTGAAAGAGTCAACCAAGATATTGTGTCTTAAATTTAATTAATGAGTTTTTTTTTTTTTTTTTTTTTTTTTTTTTTTGTGAAGTTGACATTTAGTTCCAACATTATATGAATTAAATTGTTGAAATTATTCATATAAATTTTGTGGCCACAGTTATGGATTTCATTTATTAGCATTTTATGTACATATTCATTTGACAAAAACAAATTGATGACTCAAGGTGGCGCTATAGCCAGTTGGCCATTTTTTACTCCTACCTCTGAAGCATGAAAAACGATCATGAAAACAAAATCTAAAAAAATATTTATTTCTATTCAAAAGTTTTCTATTAAAGACAAGTGAATTATGTTTTCATTACCCTATGAAATTTTAAAAAAAAAAAAAAAAAAAAAGGATATTATAAAACTTCAAGATAAGTGAATACTTGCCAAAATTAGGAGAGTAGGCTCCATCTGATCTAATTAAACATGAACTCATAATAAACACACAAACTAATAAAGAAATGTTTCCTACAATCATATTCATGATCTTCATCGCCTTCTTCACAATCCTTTGTTTTCTAATTTCTAATCCTGCTGCAAAAGTGCTTAACTATTTGTTCCATTGATTTTATTAGCGTTTATTTCAAAACCTGTAGTCTCCAGGAAATAAAGACTGTTATCATAATATTTCTTCAAGTACATAAATCAAAATAACTTTTCTATGTTATATAACCAAGCGTATAAATTGGATTTTAAAAAAATGCACTCTAAAAGTTTGAGAGATTATTGGATTACAGTGTTTTTCAATAAGATAAATATTATCATTTTAACTGTGATAGTCTTCAAACTGCATTCATAAAGTTTATTGAAAAATTCTCTTCGTTTTCATCAATGATAAAAGTTTTCTTTATTGCCCTGATCTTATGTTAGCTTGTAAATCCCTCACACCAGCTTACCCTCTATCTAAATTGGCTCAGTGGTCTGTAATTAATCAGTTTTTTGGTCTTAAACAAACCATACTAGTGTTGTTTTATTATTAATTCATTAATTGTCAATATAGATTGTTCCTAGAAATAATATTCACTGACTCACGATGTGATTAATTATTCAATAATGGGATTTCCATTGAAATCTTCTATCTTGATTGTGTAAGCTTCTAATTAAAGCTTTACAAAACATGAAAGATCAACTACTTTACAAAACTTTTTAAATTTGTTTTTCAAGGGACAGATGGCACATTTCAATCAAAGAGTCCACAGACACTTTGGATTTGTCCTTTAATAACAAAACGTGAATAAATATGTAACTATGTTTAAACAAGGTCTACTGCAATTTAAGCAGGAAACAATAACATTATCACCATTCTGTTTATTTTATAACAATTACTTTAAAAGAGACCAAAACGTTTCATTTTTGTCACACATTTATTTAGTGTTAAAATAGGATTTCATACCATAATACTTTTTTAAGGAAATGCATTTCTTTGGTGCAAAAGAAACTCTAAGTTTCTCCGTACAAGTATACTGTTTTTAACTTCGTTCACTTTTTTGAAATGCATAAATTGAGCTAATTCCTCCTGCTTTCTGGAAAAATTACGTAAATGCCTAGTAGAGAATTTTTTACATCTCCCATTTGAATGGTAGGGGCCTATCAATGGGGATTAATAATTTATTCATATGGAGAGTGGCTTATGGATAATATATGATGGTGATTTGAAACATTTTGAACGTATTTATTGAGAAGGTTTGCCTTGGTTCTTCACTTTATAAAATGAATTTAATATAAAAATATAAAAGGTAAAGATAACAAACAGTGATCGATCTAAAAAAAAAAAAATTCACAAACAATACAAATATGTGAAGAGGGCATAAAACACGGAATCCTGGAAATTCCAGAGGTGGGATCAAGTGCCTAGGAGGAGTAAGCATCCCCTGTTGACCGGTCACACCCGCCGTTAACCCTATGTATTGATCAGGTAGACGTAACTATCCGTATTCAATTCAGTAAAAACAAAAGGCCTAACAATTGGTAATAAACAAGTTGGCCAAAATAATGAAAATAATAATAAAATAATAAAATAACAATTACTTTAAAAGAGACCAAAACGTTTCATTTTTGTCACACATTTATTTAGTGTTAAAATAGGATTTCATACCATAATACTTTTTTAAGGAAATGCATTTCTTTGGTGCAAAAGAAACTCTAAGTTTCTCCGTACAAGTATACTGTTTTTAACTTCGTTCACTTTTTTGAAATGCATAAATTGAGCTAATTCCTCCTGCTTTCTGGAAAAATTACGTAAATGCCTAGTAGAGAATTTTTTACATCTCCCATTTGAATGGTAGGGGCCTATCAATGGGGATTAATAATTTATTCATATGGAGAGTGGCTTATGGATAATATATGATGGTGATTTGAAACATTTTGAACGTATTTATTGAGAAGGTTTGCCTTGGTTCTTCACTTTATAAAATGAATTTAATATAAAAATATAAAAGGTAAAGATAACAAACAGTGATCGATCTAAAAAAAAAAAAATTCACAAACAATACAAATATGTGAAGAGGGCATAAAACACGGAATCCTGGAAATTCCAGAGGTGGGATCAAGTGCCTAGGAGGAGTAAGCATCCCCTGTTGACCGGTCACACCCGCCGTTAACCCTATGTATTGATCAGGTAGACGTAACTATCCGTATTCAATTCAGTAAAAACAAAAGGCCTAACAATTGGTAATAAACAAGTTGGCCAAAATAATGATAGGTTAGATTTTCTACCAAGGTCATTATAATGACCATAAGATTTACGAATTGCTGACTTAAAACGAGGCTGTTGAAATCCCTGTAACATCAACTTATCAGTGAGTAGTCTGTCTCGCTTTAAAAATTGATCGTACTTAGATCAAGTTCTTGAGTAGCGAATAAGCTGAGTGTCTTTTATTTCAAGTTCACTGGGATATTTCGAGTCGAAATACGAACGAAAATAACTATTGTTAATTGATAAAACATCGTCAATATATCTGAATGTCGACTTTAAGGCCACGGCTAATGTTTTCCTCTTCTCGTGTAGAAGTTTTTAAATCAATTCTGCTTCATAGGAATATAAAAACAGGTCAGCTAATAAAGGAGCACAATTAATTCCCGTCGAAATTCCAACAGTTTAATGAAAAACTTAGCTTGGTTTCCGAAGACTATATAAATGTTGTCAAAGAGGAACTACAGCATCCTTTTAATATCAACTTCAGAGTACTTGTGTGTACAGTCAGAGTGGATTTTAACGAGGTTTTTTGTTTGTTTATTGTTTAACGTCCCTCTCGAGAATTTTTCACTCATATGGAGACGCCACCACTTGCCGGTGGAGAGCTACAAATGTTGACCTATACTCGGCACTTAGGGCCATTGAGCAGTGAGGGATCTTTTTCGTGCCAGCACCTACTGTGACACGGGACCTCGGTTTATACGGTCTTATCCGAAGGACCAGTCTCTCGATCAACGTCCCACAGTGGGATTCGAACCCGCGACGTAAGGATCAACTCCTTAATCCGCGACTCTAGAGCGAACGCTCTAACCACTGCGCCACGCGGGCGACTTTAACGAGGTAATTTTGCTGATGACCAATCTCAAGATGTGAAAATTTCCCTGTTCCGTTTTTATTTAAGAAGCAGTTGTCTATGATATCAAAAAGTCTAGATTTTAATTTATCATGAGGAATCGTTGTATAAAGTGTAGAAAAGTCGTAAGTTTTGATGTTATAGACTTTTGAAAAATTTGGTGATTTTAAAGTTTCTTATAGATCTTTCGAGTTTTTTGAGGATCCACATCTGATTTACACAACTTATAAAATAAGCAGTAGCACAGTACGTCTGGTAATATCTTTTACATTTTAAAAGTACTTCAAATCTGCATTTAGGAATATTTGACTATTTGATTTTTTGTGCGTAAAATAAATACTAGTTGTTTTTTTTCCTATCAATTTCTCGTTGATATTTCGTTAAGTCCGATACAATCAGTCCAAGTGCGTTATGAAGTTTTAATTGCTTAAAAGGCGACGCAGTGGGATGAGTTAAAATCTTAACATTTTATTTTTATGACATTTACTAGTGGACTTTTGCGAGAAGCACTGACTTTTACAGTTGACGGCTTACTTTGACATTTAAACCCGCATTATGTACGGAGGTACGGAATTGATATTGAATAAGAAAACAGTTATAGAGATTATAGTTATGGTATTAGGGGCACTGACATTATTTACCAACTCAAGAGGTGATTAGAGATAGAATAAAATCACTTAAAATGCCTTACTCATGAGAGATATTATTTCCTTTTATTTTCATTTTCTAAAGGAATTAAATACATTCTGGAAGTAAAACTTGGCAGAGTTAGTCAAGGTGGTAAGGAAGGGGGTTGAGGGAAGGATTGTTGCCGATCCCTTCCTAGGCAACGTAATATGGGTTTTGAAATGGCCCATTATTATCGAGTTATTAACTGTTAAGTTAAATATTTATATCGTAATGAAATATATGGAGATAAAGAACAGTATAAATGAGTATAAATGAGCTTCCGTATATTTTCTTGGTGCAAAAGTAAGCCGTAGATTGTAAAAGTCTCGAAAGTTTCTCGAAAAAGTCCAGTAGAAGTAGATTCAAGGAAAGGATCCAAGTCCCTGCCAGAAATGTCTTTACTAGTTACGCATCTGAAAATATTATTTATGGTATTAATTTGTAGTTGCTAGCAAAAAAGAGATTTTTCAGCGGTTATTCCTCTTTTCCGTTCACAAAAACCACTTCTATTATTTTAAATTAAAAAAAAAACTGTTTTCAAAACCTTTAAAACCTTTGTTTTCAAGACCTTGAGTTGAATCCAGTAAATACAAATTATACCAAAAAACTCTGAAGATGCACGAATTTAAATCATTTTTTAAAGCCGAAGGTTCAACTGAGCTTTTCTGATCAAAGATCCTCCGATATCAGTCTCTCTGTAAGTATATGTATGTCTATCGCCTGTCGTGAGTAAATTTTTCAAATTTTCAACTTCTTCAGAACCACTAATCGTATTTCAACGTCTCCCCAAAAAGACTTTTTTTTTACATAAAAAGGGTTCAAATTACGAAGTTTTTTAACTGTTGAAGATACATGTAGCCACGAAAAGGTGAAAATTTACCTTATACATATAGTGTAAATTCAAACTTGTTCATATCAAAGTTTAACACATGAACATAGAGAAAAGATCTGCAACCAGCTTCCTCTATAAATCTATTGGATAAGATTTTCTTGACCAGTAGCTGAGATGCATGACATAATTTTTTTTTTCAAATCTTGGACCCTAGTTGGGAATTTTTTATTTATTTTTTTTTATTTTATTTTTTTTTTATTTTTTTTTTTTTTTTACAAATCATCTTTTCAAGATTGCATGACCAAATTTCTTAACATCCAAGCATTCATATGCTATATAGATTTTAATTTTATTCCTGATGAGGATGGTCTTAGGGATTACTGAAAACCAACTTTTATTCACATGAAAGAAATATCGGCAAGATTCTCTCTACCTTCCTTCTATTACGAATATTTCTACAATTATTTAGTTATTTAAGTAGAATGTTTCCTTGGTTGCGAAAATAAATGGTCCTGAAAAGATCTGAAACAGAAAAATCGCGGGAAAAGTTGACGTAAATAATAAATGGTTAACAGTATATCAGTGCTATATTTGGTGAACAAATTTTCATAAGACAGAAATATATTGACATTCTCAAAAAGAAGAAAATGTTATAATTTGAAATGTTGACCTTTAGTCCCAACATTCTCTAAATTAGACATGTTGAAATCATCTATGTCAATTTTGTGAGCACAGTTCTAGTTTCACTTATCAGCATCATATGTACATATTTATTTGTCAAGAAGGAAATGATGACTTAAGTTGGCGTGGAGAGAAGAAAATGATGACTTAAGTGGGCGTAAAGGTCACTTTGTCATTTTGTACTTTTACCTCTGAAGCATCATTCTTCTAAGATATTTTTGACAAATCAGGATATTAAAAAAACTCAAGATAGAGATACTCACCAAAATTAGGAAAATAGGCTCCATCTGATCCAATTAAACATGAACTCATAATATACACACAAACAAATAAAAACATTTTTTTTACAATAATGTTCATGATCTTCATCACCTTCTTCACAATCCTTTGTTTTTCTAATTTCTGATCCTGCTGCCGAAGTGCTTAACTATTTGTTCCACCGGGTATTGATTTTATAAGCGTTAATTTAAAAATGTTCAGTCTCCAGGAAATAATGATTGTTATCATAATATTTCTTCAAGTACATAAAATTTGTGATAATGTTTTCTATATTATATAACCAAACGTTTAAATTGGATTTTTAAAAAATGCACTTAAAATGTTTGAGAGAGAAAAATGGATTTCAGTCCATCAATTTTTTAATAATATATCATTTTGTACAGTGGGATCTTCAAACGGCATTGATTTACATTATTTAAAATGCTTTTTGTGTTTGTCAATGATAAAAGATTATTTTTATTAAAATTTAAAGGTTTTCAGAAATGTAAATGTATTACTCGGATTGATTGCATAGTCATACACTGATTATATTATAAACATATCAGTAATGACGTTTTGTAAATATTTGCATTTTACAGAGTAATTCATATTGCTTGTACATTTGAACATAGATATTTCTCAATAATATTGCATTATAATATTTTTTTAATTGTCAATATATTTCTTGGAAGTTTGAGCATATTTTCCGGTGTAAAGACGAATAATGTCCCCAGTAGAATAATGACCGGGAGACATTTTTCGATTACTAATATAAAATGTTTCCCGGACATTTCTCTACGTCGAAAAACGACCCCAGTCATTATTCGACGTCAAAAAATGACCCTTTTGCGTGTAGAAAAAGTGGCACCACCCTTAAAATCTGCATACCCTACGCAATTAAAAAAAATGACACCTGTAGAATAATGACCCCTTTTAGATTTTGTCTGGGATATACTTGTATTATTTTTCTTTTTGATTGAATAAATAAAAAAAATTATGAATTTTAAGGCCTGTAGATAAAACGCTCACCTGAGGTATATGTAAAATGAGGGTACAGGAATGATATGTTTGTCTCATAAAATCTTTCGAATAAAATTATCCATCTTTTATGATAAATTGCCAACTTTAATCTGCATTTTGTCGAAGTGCTTCCATTTTTGATTTGACAAATGTGTCGTTGTTTTTAAATATTTTTTTTAGATTCCTTTATCTATTCCAGATGGAAGAGATAAAGAGAGAAATGTTTTTAATATCTATGTTTATCAAGTTGCGTTTGAGTGCATGTGTGTTTAAGTCAATGATTTTAATAGGGTAAAAATATGTATTTTCGGATAAAGAACAAAAATATTTCACAACATGAACAAAAAGAGTTGTGTGATGCTTAAGATACATTCACTACATTTTCATTAAAACGGAAGGAACAAGCATTAATTAATTAATTACCCGTGCATTGTATATGACAATCAAAAGTGGAGATGAAAGCAATTATAAGCTAACTGCAGTAAAATTTTCATGAAACCCTAGAAACCGCAAAGGAATGGAGTCAATAAAAACAGCAATTTAAACCTAAACTGCAAGTAAAACTTGATTATGCAGATATCCATGTCTCGTCCCCGAAGTTTACTTAATTTATAAGCTTAATAAATGCACCATCTTTAATTGTCTGGATGCTCACCTTTATCAGAGGAATGATAAATCTTGTATAAAGAAGAAACATCAAATCTGTTAAATGTAATACGCCTAATTGTCCAATCAAATATCTAATTTGTCTAAACTCAAAACCAATTAATCTACATTCTTATTGTATTTAATTTTTCCGAAAAAAGAACTTATTTGTTCACACATATTTCGTGTTCTACCGAACGGTGAACACACCTGTCGGAACTATAACCTTATTTATCAGAACATATATTAAATTCGGCAGAACAATTTTTCTGTGCTTCAACGCCAGTATACTATTGTATTATATACTGTATTTATTTTAAAAAATATGTTCTTCATGGATTTTTTTTGTAAATTTATAACAATTAGTAAGATTCTAAACTTACAAAATGTATAAACTTACAAAATTTGAAAAAGTGAAAAGATTTTGCCAACAAGGTCATTATAATGACTCAAAAATTTTCGAGATGCTAACTTTGATTTAAACTGTTTTAAGTCGTATAAAATAATCTTATTTGTCTGTATCCTGCCTCTGTTTAAAAGTTGATCGTACTCAGAGCTTGCTCTAGCGTACCAAATAAGTTAGGGGACTTAAACACCATACAAAGACGATAGTTGAATATTACTTAATTGATAAATGTAAGAAATTTAAGCTAGAAAAGCCGATTCGGAAGTCATCCCATTTGTCATAAAATTCAGCTGTTAGATGGCAATAAGCCTTTATAATCAGTTATCATCAAAATTTGGAATGGATGCTAAAGAAATATTGTGATAATAGTTTTTAACCTATAGCCACTGTGGTGTATCTATTTGGGCGAGTTTTATTGTGTACTGAAAACACAATACGTGAAGATACAGAACAGTAATCATCCAGGGAGTAGAATAAGCATGGACCTCTTAAAACATCAGATTTATAGCAGTGTGAGCAATTATTTGTTAATTTTTAGTATTTTTATTATTCATGAGAAGTTCAAACTTTTCAGTTGCCAGTAAGATAAAAACATATACAATATGCACTTTTTGATTAACTTAAGAAAAAGTCATTGATACAAAAAAATATGAATTTTAAAAAAAGTGTTAGTTTCCCTCGATGTGGTTTTAGTCCAAATCCATACCTGAGAGATCAGATCACCATATCTACAGTTTAATTGTGGTATTTATACAACAACTTGCAAATTACATAAAATCGATCACAGCTCCCTCATGTCCTTGGCAAATATAAATTTTGGTGTGCTCAATAAAATGATTTTTCTATCATTGCACACCTTTAAGCAGCTTACGGATATCCCATCAGGAAGTAGTCTAATTATCTTTTGAAAAGTACCAGAAAAACCTTGAACAGTTAATACTGAAAGGCATTTCACGCAATATAAATTCCATAGATGTGTATCCTCTAAGGTAAATTTGAAAGATAATAGGGTAGATTCCAATTAGTTTTTTTAATAACATAACATATGCATTTGTTCGAGCAGAGATTAATTTCAAATGTCCTTTAAGAGTGCTGTTTAATTAAGTTGAAACTTAAAGTACATATTCAGTAGGACTCTTCACATTAAAAGCTAATAGAATATTATTGCTTTTTAACAGTTATACTAGAAATAGTATAAAATAAGAGAGAAAAATAAAGAGAAATTAGATCTTGCCAATGACAAACATCTAAATCTGGTTCATCATAACAAAAACACAGTTAAGCTTTAAAGTTAAGCCTTTATAACTTTCTTTCTAAGATACATTAAACCAAAACAGAGTAAGAAAAAAACATCGTATTAAAACCTTTAACTAACATATCTTTGAAGTGAACATTTTCTTTAAAAAAAGTTCCAAATTTTCTTTTATAATTTGATAATTGCCCTTGATTTCGTTGTCGAAATTACTCTCAAATCACACTTTTACATTGTTTCAAATTTTCATGGTTTTAAGAAAAAAAAACTTTGGTTTGTCGAGATTTGATTTGATGAGTTGATCTTTATCTGAAAATTTACATTTCGTGGAGGACATCAATGCGATGATCTCTCCATACTAGAAAACAGCGAAAAATAAACCCCCATGAATATTATTGATAACACAGTAAAAATATTTGGTTGTTCACTTTAGCATTTATGTATTGGGATGTGAAGAAAAAAACATCTCAAGCAAAATATTCATTATTTTTACAAGATTTATGAAAAAGAAGAATTACTTTGTTTAACTGATTGTGGATGAAAGTTCATTGTACAGTATTTGAATGCTAAGAACACATCAACAAATTTGGAAATACAAACCAAATATAGATTTAAATGACTCAAAATCTGAATCAGAAACAAAACAACAATCATATCAATACTAACACAAGAGAAAAGCGCTCTTAAGATATGAGAAGTAAATGTAGAAGACTATTGATTTGTGTATGATCATATTAAACTAGAATCATAATTATTAAAGTAATCGTTCAGATTTAAAGTTTCATGGACACATTTGCATTACTGTTTGTTTGTCATTTTGAATTTCTTTTTTTATTTGAAAAAAGTTTCAATTTAATGACTTGAACTTATATGAACATTTTAATATACAATGACATCAGCATTTTTTATAACTTCAGACACCTGGGTTTTGTAAAAAGTAGCACGATCTCTGTAATTGTTTACAGAATATGTTCAATTAGCTGACATTGCTTACATAATGGAAAATATAACTTTCTTGATACAGATAAAATAATACATGTGTATTGTATGTGAGGAATTTTTCCTTCATCACAATGCACGCAAAGGACTACACTGTATTTTAAGTGTAACCCTAATGCAAATGAAAAATTCAAAGGAAAAAAATTACTTAATTGTCGTTTGAAATTTTCAATAGTTTTGTGAAAATCGCATGGAATCGCATCAATTATAATGCTTTAACTACAATTTCATATAGCAACTCCTCTTCATTTATTAAATGTTGTCTAAAAACGATTATGAAAGAAATCCCTCCTCATGAAACGATCAATCAACTTGTGAGTAAGCGCGCACTCTGGGCGATGGTCTAAACAGTCTTAAGATAGTCCGATACATAACTTTCAAGTGAGCATTGATAATGAAGATATCTGACACGAAGATGATCAAGAAAACAAAAACAAGAAGACAAACTCCAAGAATCCCAATTCCTTTTGATGACTTCCTGTAGTCGATTGCACTCTCTTTCTTTCGGATACTTGACGAGAGGTTCCTGACCGCCACCTCTCCTGCAGACTTAGTTTTTTGCAGTACTGGTCTCATGATGTTCAGCACCTCCTCAGGTGAGTAGTCATTTAGAAATTCCCACTTGCTTACTTTGGGTTCTTCTTTGTCTGTAAAATGAAATATGTACATTCTGTTTATCTATATTTGGGAAATAACATATCATCAGAAAATGTCTGATCAAGGCATAGACAATTAAAGAGCAAGCTTATAACTTCAAGTACAACGACCTAAGTTAATAAACTATGCTCAGAACTCCTTGATTACTGGATTAAATAAAATTATTGTTACAATCGTTAGGTTATGGCGTTAGTAATCTATATGAAATTTCACAAACATTGACGAATTTTATAATTTTATGTTGTTTTTTATGAGTATCATTTTCTAGGCTGAGGCTTAGATATAACTATAAATGACAAACTATGTCTAGTTCTCATATTAACAATTGTTTGGATAAATCCAGAAACCAATTGAACATATATTTATACAAATATAACACGTGTAACAGAAGGAAGGCTTAGAGAATTTGTCATAAATTACATAGAAAGTCATCTGACCCTAATAAAAATTCTATCGTAAACTATAGTTAACTATAGTAAATCAAAGTTTTAAAGTTATCACTACCGTTAATCAAAGTTTTCAAAGTTATCACTACAGTTAATCAAAGTTTTCAAAGTTATCACTAAAATGTCATATAGTGGTTATTATAGTAAGTCAAAGTTTTCACAGTGACCACTATAATGTCATAGCTTTCAATATAGTAAATAAAAGTTTTCATAGTTATCACCATAGTAAATTTAAATTTTCATAGTGATCACTACAGTTTTTCAAAGTTTTCACTATAGTAAATCAAAATGTCAAAGTTATCATTAAAGTTAGTTCTCATAGTTTTATAGTTTTCATAGTGTCAAAGTTATCACAATATTTAACTATAGTTTACTATAGTATATTTTTGTAAGAGAATAACGCATGTCTTTACTACGTATATGAATGAAGAAGTTCACGTGAATTAATAAAACTTTTTCAGCATACGTACGATAAAATCCTAAAACGGCGATACGGTCCACCATTAACAACGCATCATCTGAAGAGGAGAAAATACGACATTAATACTGCTCAATGTATATATCTCATATTCACAAATATGTGCATTATTTGCCAAAAAAGAAAAAAAAAATTATCATTTCCTTTGCAAAAATTTGGTCTATATATGTGCATTTTCATTTTTCAAGTTTAAATAAATTTTACATAAATAGGACAGTAATCTCAATATTTGACAATGGAACTAAAAAGACGTTATTATACTACATGTATATCTGCAGAGGGGCTTACCTTCTAGTTCAAACATAGTTAGATTCACGTTAGTAGTCAATTTCTGGGCCCGAAAGCATGTCCTAAACAATTTTAGGTCACCGTTATTGGAAAGGTCTGTTTCAATCTGAAATCATTGGTAAGAATAATTTATTCAGTGTTTTTTTTAAGAAATGTGCGTCCTTGAATGAAAAAAAATACAGCCTCTAAGATATATTTCGACTATCGAGAAATTACACCGACTTCAGTTTTCCAAATTAAAGATTTCAACGAGAAGTAAATCATGCAAAATTCCACTTTTGAATAAAATAGTCATTACGTCTATATTGACTATTAACTTAATATCTTGATTTTAGCATTACCATTAAGATCTGATTCTAGGGAAAAAGTAAGGGTATACTAATAAAAATGATATTATTTAAAATCTTACAGTAATTTTTTCCTCATTGCTGTCTGTGATGTTCATCTCTATTTTGGTTATGTTAGGATCTGTCAGATTAAATCCACAGAAAATCTTCTCTTTATTTAAGTTAGAGACATACTGAAATAAAGTTTTATTTAACCAAAATATTCCGACAATCCGGTACTGAATTCATCTTTACATATTAGACACGTTTTAGGAAATAAATCACATTTATTTCATTTAATTCAACTAATTGAAATCAAATATATTTTTATATTATGATAAGCAAACAAAATATGTCAAAGGAGTAAACAAAACACGTCTAAACGAGAGTAAAAAATTAGAACTTAGGTCCCTTGTGTCACTTTGTGGTCAGTGAAAAATGAATCTACGACCAAATTGCTCATTTCTCTAGCTGCCTGGTTTTAAAACTAAAACTTATTCTTCTAACCAAGAAATAAAAATTATTTACATTAAAAATTTTGTACAGGTTATCTGTAAAACTTTCATTTGTTTTGTACCTTACTGATATTGAAAGAGTAAAAAATTTTATCAATCAATACACAATTTATGAGGAAAAAAATTAAGCCTTTCCCAACTATTTGGCTAAAAACTCAAGTATTCTTAACAAGTATTAATTCAGAGGTTTAATTCTAAAGAGAAAAAGGGGGATGTTGTTTTAGATAAAACTATTCATGTGCTCTATATTGAGTGTTATCGATGATCTATATATTCAAATTTTCCAAACCTTTCAAATAATTTTAAAATAAACAATTTGAAATCCTTAAAATTTAATTATTTTCAATTTATTTTAGGAATGACTAATTCTTGGCTAAGAATTAGAGTCATTTCTTATAATTTAATTTTAAAATCATTAAATAACTATAGGTGTAAAATTTCGTTGCTTTTTATTAGTTCAAATTTGCCGCTCAATAATACAACCGTAGTAACGGAAGTGATGGGAAGCGAAAGGAGGTAAAAACTGATACATAGGCCTAACAGCCTAGTTGTTTGTTTACATATAGTCAGATCGAATTATTGTTTGAAGTTAAAGGTACATTTATTAAATCTGGAATTTTCCATGAATCCCGAGGACTGGAAATGAGAGGATTGTATGGATACAGATGATTCAGCTGGTTGTCGGGGGGGGGGGGGGGTTGCCATACCAAACCAGGTTATACAGAAATAATTTGTGTTCCTTTTTGGATATTAACCAATCAGAGGCTAGAATACAAACAAAATTAAATTATTTACACATAATCGACATCAGAATGTATTGACAGATATACTCGGTTGTTAAAAATATTCTTCAAATAACAAGAAACTCATGGGCTACATCAATCACCTGAGCACACTGGCTAGGAAAAACCAGAAATCAGTTCAGCATTGGAAGGTTTTCTGGGGGGGGGGGTACAAATTTAAATTTACACTACCTCAGGTTGCTTCCATGTCAGTGTTACTAATCATAGCTTTGCTCTTCTTGAGCAAACATTTTTAAAGTTTTTTTTTTATTATGTATTCTTTTTTTTTCTATTTTTTTTAACATATTCCTATGTCATACTTTGGCCCCCTTTTGTGTCTGCCTCCAACACCCAGGGGTCATGATTTGAACAAACTTGATTCTACACTACCTGAGAATACTTCTTTATTAATATGACTAATAATGGCTTAGATATTATTGAGAAGAAGATTTTAAAGGATACTTCCTATATTTTACAATGGTAAACTTTGATCCCCTCTTGTGGCCCTGCCCTACCCCCCAGAGGTCATGATTGGAACAAACTTGAATCTACACTACCTGGGATACTTCTATGATAATTTATCTAATCATGGCTTTGCTGATCTCGAGAAGAAGATTTTTAAAGACATTTCCTATATATTCCTAGGTGAAACTTCGATCCCTTCTTGTGGCCCCGCCTTACCCCCGGGGGTTATGATATGAACAAATTTGAATCTAGAGTATGTAATGAAGCTTTCACATAAGTTTCATCTTTTCTTGCCCAGTGGTTTTTGGGAAGATTTTTAAAAGATACCACTAAATTTTCACGAATTCTGAATCATCTTCCCTTGAAAAAGGGCGTGGTACGTCCTGTGAAAAAACTTTATGTCTTCCAACCAGGATTTGATTGTGGTAAATTTAGCTGGCCCAGTGGTTCTTGAGAAGAATTCGAAAATGTGAAAAGTTTACAGACGATAGACGAAACACGACAGACGACAGACCGACACCGTATGCTGTTTGATCAGAAAAGCTCATCTGAGCCTTCGACTCAGATGAGCTAAAAAGTATTCAATTGCAATTAATAAAGTTTTGAACAGCATTTTCCTAAATGCATCTTTAATCTTTATTTGTGTGTATGAAAGATTACCATTCACTACACGCTCAGTTTCTACTCTTAGACTAGTTCTTGTTACGTTAAACGTAAAGATTCCTTTCCTTTCTACCAGATTTACTAAAATTAAAGGAAAATTCAAATGCAATTTCAACTTAAAGAATACGGTTTAAAAACAATAATGAAAGGAACCTTATTAGTTAAGTTAGATAAGTTATAGCCATAGTAAAGAAACAAAAGAATACCATTTTAAAGTATAAATTAAATGTGGATCAGATTTTGCAAGGTATATTTTGCAGTATTATAATATATCAAAATCAGAAACAGGTCCCTGCTGACAAAGCAGGTAACAACATTGTCTTTGTTTGTAAGGCTCATTATATAAATTGTAATTTAGAGAACTAAGATTTAATTCTACAAGTGGTAATCCAACTTAAACCCATAGCTCCTTTTCTAAGGAGGAAATTCTTCGAAATCATATATCAGTTTTGAATATTTTTAATATTCCCAACAACCAAAATGAATTTGAATTACCATATCTATATTGGATTCCAAAACTTCATAAAAATCCTTACAAACAAAGATACACAGCGGGTTCCAGTAAATGTTCTACCAATCCTCATTCTTTACTCCTAACTAAGATATTAACAGTAGTGAAGGAGAAACTTCAAGAGTACTGTGCAACATTAAAAAGATGCTCGAGTTTCTGATTGACAATATCTATGTGGTTTTTGGAGACCAGGTCTTCCAACAAACTATTGGAATTGCCATGGGTACCAATTGCGCCCTTTATTAGCAGACCTATTTTTGTATTCATATGAAGCAGAATTTCTTCAAAATCTTTTACGTGAAAACACTAGCTGTGGCTTTCAAATCGACATTTAGATATATCGACGACGAATTGTAAATTAACAATGGTTATTTCCATTCTTATGTCGACACGATTTATCCCGCTGAGCTTGAAATAAAAGATATATACCACAGAGTCTGACACATCTGTTTCATATTTGGATATTTTATTAGAAAACGACGTTAATGGTAATCTTACAACAAAAATTTATGACAAACGTGATGACTTTTACTTTTCAGTCGTCAACTTCCCTTACTTGTGCAGCAATATACCCTTATCACCTGCATGCGGGGTTTATATCTCAGTTGATTCGATACACAAGAGCATGCTCTACGTATGAACAATTTCTAAAACGAGGTAAATTATTGACAAACAAGTTGATGAAACAGGAATATCAGCAGTCTCGTTTAAAGTCATCATTTCGTAAGTTCTATGATCGATACAATGACCATGTCAGCAAATACAATCTCATGAAGTCAAATACTGACAGACTTTTTTCATACTCATTAAGGTCATTAGCAAGAACATACAGCATACAGCATATACTAAATATTATTTTTTAAACATAAAAATAGACGAAAACAGGTTTAAAAAATAAACATACAGTATGAAAATCATAAAGATGAACAGTCAGAAATAAATACATATTTATACCTTGCCATCTTGGAATTTAAGAGTAGGTTGATATTGTCGAACTCTCCTCATTCCATAATTTGGCTCTAATGAAAAGAAAAATTAATACTATATTAACTTCAGGCAGTGTAAACTGCATGTGTAAGCAAAATAAAGTGCATTTTTTAAAAATTAAATTAATTGAATTAAATTAATTAAATCTCACGATATGCACCAATATTTCAAAAGATATAACGCAGGTCCTCGTCTTTGACGTCATATGTTGCAAATCATCCAAAGGGGGAAAGAAGAAAATTATGAGTTAATTTTTGGTATTTTCATAACGGATTATTTACATTTTTGGCTTGATTTTAAGAATAATGACTATCAATAAATGAATAGTAAGTTTACAAATATAAATTGTAAATCAAGTTTTTCCTTTGATAACCAACACAATCGAGTTGTTATATTTTTGTCACAGTCCAGATTCAAATTTATTTTTCATTTATCAAAACAACAATTTTGATATTCAAAATTGTAAATTTAAAATGTAAAAAAAAAACTCTCATTGTATAAAACATAAAGCGATATACTAGACAACAAAACATGTTGGAATTTCGTTGCGATTTTTTTTATTACAAGAATAAATACAGTATAATAAAATCATACAGATATATCAATAAAATTTAAGTTCAGATTAGCAGAAACATTAATACTATCATACTTGATACATCTTTTATTTTCCTCGTTCACAAACAAAGTATTTATGGGATTTAAAAAAGCATTAAAAATTGTATGCAGTCCAATGTCTATGCAGTTAAACTTGTCTAATCCAGACATTGAAATAGGCCGAATTAGACAACTTTCCGCATTAGGCAACATTTTTAACAATTTTCAAAATTTGTCAGTCTTCTTTTTATTCTCATGAATGCAACGCTCATGAAATAATGCATAATTTTGAGCTAAGGATTTTAAAGGTAAATAAATAATTATGTATCCACTTAAAAGAATAGAATAATAAACATTTTGTGCTGTAATCACTTTAGTTCAGAGAAAAAAATGGCGGAAATATCATATATAAACAGAAGCAGTCATCCAATTACATGCATGGACAGAGAATGTCTTCTTTATTATCTCGGAATATGCCTCTAATATAATGTTCTGAAATCAGATAAGCTTGCAACACAATAGTTGAATTGCCAACATTGGAAACCCAACTTACACAGGAACTTCATTTAGTTTGAATTTTAAAAATTGGAACAAACGTCAGCCTAACATAATGCCCGGCAGCTTACATGGGCACAATCATTTTAGTTCGCAGTATTGGCCAAATATAAATCATCATCTTGAAACACTTATGCAAAAGAACACTCAGACTAACAACGGGCCAAGGCTGTGAGAATGTACAACTACCAACTTAATTAGACATCTGAATAAAGGGTGTATTACAAGCATTGGACCAATATCATAACCCTTGCTTCCTTGGAAAGGAAAGTGAATAGGAGTTGGTTTACGTTGGACCAGCGATTGGCCAAAATAAGAATCGCAACTTGGTCGAGAAGGTTGACCAAAGTTGGCCAAATCTTGTCTACCCAACGCCAACTATACAACCATTTACTGTAGTCATGCTATCTGTGCCCCTATGAATATCAGAGGTGGCATCATGATCCTAGGAGGAGTAAGCATCCTCTCTCGACAGGCCACACCTGTTGTGAGCCGTCTGTATTCATTGAGCAGGTAAAAAGAGTATTTCATTGTCAAATTTGTATGAAAACAATGACTAAAAGGAATTGGTATGTAACAGTTAGTCAAAACAATTTTAATTTTGTATTGCAATGAATTTCATTATAATGAATAAAAGTTTGTGAAATGTTGTCCTAAAATGAGTAATTAATAATCCCTGTAATACCAATTTTTTGCCATTAGCCTGTTTCAGTTAAAAAAAAGATTGTATATTTAAAGAGTACCGAATACTTTGTAAGGCATAAACACCAAACGCAGTTGATAGAGAAGTATTACTGAAAGATGACGGTGGAAAAGTTGAGGTCATTCCGTTTTTTGCTTTGATTAGTTGTTTGTTGGCCATTAACGTCTATAGCCAGTAAAATGTTCAAATATAAAACTGATAAGGTTGCCTTTGTGGTGATTTTTTTTCCGACATATGTAAGGTGATAATTGATATTGTGAAATGTTGCATTGAAAGCCGCTGCAAAAGTTTTGTCTCATATAGAAGGTTCTGAATTTATTCTTCTCGTGAATATAAAAATTAATCAGCTGATAAAAGAGCACAATTTTAACCCATGAGGATTCCGACAGATTATTAGAAAAACCTGGTCCAAAGTTTATAGACCTAAAGATAGGCACAAATAAAGTCTGACTGCAATTCATGCTTAAACACTTGGGTTTTTTTTCCAGTGTAAAGGACATTTAAGACGGATAAAAGAATGAATAAATATGATTTTGATTCTTTAATGGAAAAGAAATTATCGAAGCAGTAATTTTATGTACACATAAATTAATTTCCAAGCCCCAAAAGTCGTTGAAATGAATGCAGTTATTCCCGGGATTTTTTATTCTTTCTCTATATTGAGAGGTTTGGAAGTCGTCCTGCATATGATGTCAGCGTAGCGTATCATGAGACTAACAAATTACATGTAATTTTGAGCTCAAAGATTGTCGATTGCTGATACCGTCATTTGCTTTTTTAATATGTAAAACAAAGGCAGATGCTTGGTTTTATATTGAAGTATGTGAAGTTTATGTTCAAGTTTTGACATTATGGAAAAAGTCCTTAAATGGAACAAGATCAAACATTTATAGGTTAAAAAAACCATTTAAGACAATATTTGAATATCAATTTGTGAAAATTTATTGACTTACCTTGTGTATGAAAAGTAGTATTGAATAAGCATGTCTCCTGAAATTTTGACAAATATAAAATTGTTCATATACATTTTCAGAACGAAGAATTAAAGAACTTAACATCACTGTTTGAACGTTCTTAATTTAAAATAATCTTAATGTCTTTTCAAACTACATTCAATCAAGATTGCACATTTAACTTACATTACAATGTTGTTTTAGAGCATGTTTCTTGCAATTCTCCAAACAATCAATTTGACAATTCCTCTTAAATAGAGAATAAATTCAAAGAACACTGGCAAATAAAACTATAATTTTTGCATTTTGTACAAAACGTTTCAAAGACATCCATTTAAAAAACTGCGATTTTTTCTAGTCTCTCTGGTAAGGTGGTGTTTGGATGCCAACTGACCTGCCTGTACCTTTCTAACCTATTCCTACAGTTAGTATGTATATTTGTATTTTCTCTAAAGCCCGTTGTTTTTCTTAACTTTCTTTAAAATTTCCATGTGTTTACCAGCCGTAACGTCATATAAAGTTTCTATTAAGGAGTTAATAAATGTTTTTATTTAGAAACATTTAAAGGGTCTTACATGTAGTAAATGTTATGTCGTGCTTTAGGATGTATTTTAAACAGACCTAAGTTATTACAGAGTTCATTGTTAATAATCAGAATGAAAATCGAGTACCGATGGAAATTTCTCATAAAATAAACATTGATACATGTATATTGTTTACAGAATGTTTAAGTTTCTTGGCCTGTCGGAAATAGATTTCGCTATTTTCGAGATTTTTTTTTTTGTAATTGTACCGTGTAGTCCACCATATTTTAACTGTTTGTAGTATTTTGTAGTATATGGCAAGTTACAAATTGTAAATCAGACAGATTGCTTATTCCAGACACGCTTTTGCAGTAAAATGCTCTAATATAATTTTCTACAGGTAAACACTAAACATTCATTCACAAAGTTCCAACAAGCTTAGCACCAATAGTTGGGGGGGGGGGGGGGTGTCCGTGTGACTTTTTTGAAACTCTGCATTTTCGACTTTACATATAATATACCATTTCTCCTTGACAACAACAGCAGCAATCAGTCCATGAACACACGGCTGAAAAAAAAACATATCGTTAAAGGGCGTAATTCATATCACAATTTTTGTTTTGTTTCTTTTTTTTAATATCAAATACCTTTGATGATTAAATATGAGCTCAATTTTTCTTGCAGTTTGTGCTAAAAAAAATCTGTATTCTGAAGAAATTTAACGGATTTCAAGCTATCAAAAAATTAAGCATTGTCAATTAGCAAGAATAAAGCATTCATATTTTTATCTAAGGTTTTTGCCATTGTGTGAATATATTGTATATAATTGTACCATTTCCGTTCCAAAGAAGCCGCGTACAGTTTTCATCGACCACGTTACTGCAATTGCGTTCTTTCTATAATGAAGACAAAACGAAACAGAATGAAAATTAAATACTTTTGATGTTTAATGTTATGACGTTTGAATGTTTAGAGAAGTACGACATTCTTTTAAAGGAAACGTTTTGTAACTTAAGAACAGATGATACAAACAAAAAATTGATGCATAAATTGATATTTACTTTTTTAAATTATTTTGGTTGTAAATGATCCAAATATCAAATTTCTAAATTACGAAGAAATTGTAACCTTTCAACAATGTTTAAAATTCTACCATTTTGCCGTCACTTTTATAAATCTATGCATTTTTTATGACTTTATGTGACATCATTGTGAATTTTAAAAAAAAGATAAAATGTATGCGCCTAACTTATTCATTTTAATTATTAAATTTTTTTTTTATTTTCATGATTTTTGAAGAAAATTTCTATCATTTGTTCTTAAAAAAATAAAACATATCAAACCTCATATTCTTTTTTTAAAGAATGAAAAAGATTAACAGGGCATGAAACACCGACCCCTGGAAATTCCAGAGATATGATCAGGTGCCGAGGAGGAGAAAGCATCCTCTGGTGACCGGTCACATCCACCTTGAGCCCAATATATTGATCAGGTAGACTGAATATTCCAGTAAATTAAGTATATAAACAAAGGCCTAACAATTTGTATGAAATATGTCAGTCAAAGACCTAACAATTGGTATGATATATGTCAGTCAAAATATGACCCAATTGATAGGATAAATTTCCTAAAAAGGTCATATAACGACCATAGAATTTGGTCTTTAAACGAGGTTGTTGAAATCTCTGTAACATCAACTTATTTGTCAGTAGCCTGCGTCGGTTTGAAATTGAACATACTCAGGGCATGCTCTTGAGTATCGAATAAGTTGGAGACATAAATGTCAAATACATATCCATATAACTCTTCTTGTGGTTGAAGGAAACTGTGTATAAAATTCCCAAAATCTACGCATTATTTTGGTCTATATTTTTTTACTCTGGTCCTACACATTTTACCTCATAGAAATATTTAAGATATTAGGTGCTAGGAATATTCAATATCATTCTATGAAGGGTGATCAAAAAGTTCGCGAACTGTCTCTTTATTTTCATTACCACGGTTTTATGTCAGAATGAAATTTGGCACAAATATATACATGTATTCATAACCATATGCTTAAAAAGCGTGTTACATAATATTTTGCATCCTGGCATTGTCGTTAAATTGTAGCAAAAAATGGCAAAGAACAGTTATCAAGTTTTACGTAAATATCGAAAAATTCTTTACAGAAATATTCTGTAAACAAACTTTTTTCAAAGAGGTCATAATTCCGCGGAATCATAATTTTTGTTCAATCCACGGATAGAAAATTACACGGATTTTTAGGATTGCCATTGTATGCACCTTAGGTTTTTGCACTTTATGTTTGTTTGGAAAATATTTAGCGGAAAAATTGCAATTGCGTACATAACGTAATAATTCAGATTAAAACGTACGTCTACAGTATCATAATATGTACTTTTTTTAGGCTAAAAGTTTAGTTAATAGGTGGATGGGTTGTTTAAGTGAATGAATGAAGGGAGAAGGTTAAAGATAATGTTCATTCTGGGTGCCCTGTGAAACTCAGTAAGGAAAGAGATATGTCCTTTGTTGTACAGTTTGTATTGAAAGATTGCCGAGTCACAGTTAGATAAATAGCTGAAGATTTTAATATGGATCTAATTCCTTATTCCCTAAAATTTTTATTACTTCAGACTTTTATCAGATCAGATATGCTGAGAATCGTTGAAGATAAGGAAATTAGGTTCGATCCACATTAGATCCATTCTGGCTAAAATAATTAATGCCCTGTTCACATGGAGAGTTTAATTCAAATTAATAAACGTAAATTACTGCGAATTAGATATGATCCGCGTTCACACGGAGAATTCAATGCAAATTAGTTTAATTCGAATTAATTTACTGCGCATTAAATTACTTCGCATTAGCTCCGTGTGAACGCTTAAGCGAAGCTAATTCGAATCAAATATTAACGCATGCGTAAGAGCAGAATTAATTCATAGACCACATGTCAGTTATCAGGTTTTTTAACACATCTCTTAGTACCACTTGCTGCACTTAAGTTATACACATCGTTTTTCTATATTTACAGACGATGTACATTTCTTGCAGTCATGGTACTGTTGACGGAAGTTCCATGGGGTCTGACTTTGCATTGCCTAAGTAATGACAAAGGCAACAACATGTTTCTGTGCAGTTTGCTGTGAATTTTTCCACTATAGAACGTCTTATCCATCGTCAAAGAGGGCCTAGAAATGTTTCCAACCAACCGTAACAATGACGTTGACGCGTAACAGTGCCACGCCAAGATCGGGCTATTAATCCTGCCACCTGTATAATCACCATCACATTACTCTAAAACTGCTATAATTACAGAAGGCTATGATAGTCGTTACATTTACCCCAAACATAAGGAAATTGATTGCGTGTTTTGGTTTGTGAGCTCGTCAACTTTACGTTAGTGTTCTCTCACCCGCGCACGTCGTTTGCCTACTTTTTTCGGTATGTTAACCCCTCTCCTAATGCTGCCAGGGTTTGTCGACTTTCTCGCAAACTATCACATTCATTCACTTGACAGGTCTCCGTAAAGTCCATCTTTTCCGCATCGAACATATTTGGGACTACATGGACGATAAGGTTCAAAATGCCCAAGCTTGTCTCAATCAACTTAGGGCTGCCTTGTCGGAAGGGTTGAATAATATCCTTATTAGAAGGATAAACACACTGATGAACTTCTTGTATGGGAGAATCATGGCTGTGACAGATCCGCGAGGAAGACATGTGAGATAATGAGAATTTTCAATTTTCACTTTTGGGGAGTACCGTCATATGAGTTTCAATAACTCATTGATTATTGGGGGAAATCAAATGAGATTTTGGATATATGTTTATTAAAGATGAAATTTAATGCTAGAAAGGAATACTAAAAAATACGTCTGAAAAATATAACCTTATTTCACCGAAAAAGTTTACCCTGCGTTTCTTTTTCCTTTCAGTATATATTTTAAAATATTTTCACTATGAATTTCAGATTGTAATATTTTATGTTCTCCAATTCATTGATTTAATTGGAATTTTACTTGCATATTCACATATTATTTCCAAATATTACATCAATGTCATCGAATTTAAGTGAATTTAAATAAACTTTAAAATCTCAAAAAAGTTCTAAAGATTCACAGTAAATCAAAGTATTTACTATAGTAAACTATAGTTAACATTAGTAAATTCTTGCTAGGGATTGCCAAAATTTGGAAAAATTTGTAATACCTTAACTTATGTTTGTTCGCTTATTGTTTAACTTCCTCTCGAGAATTTTTCACTCATATGGAGACACCACCACTTGCCGGTGGATAGCTACACATTTTGGCTTATATTCGGCACTCAGAGCCATTGAGCAGAGAGAGATCTTTTTCGTGCCAGCACCTATTGCGATAGGGGACCTCGGTTTATACGGTCTCATCCGAAGGACCGGTCTCCACGTCCCACAGTGGGATTCGACCCCGCGAGGTAAGGATCAACTCCTTACTCCGCGACTCTAGAGCGAACGCTCTAACCACTGCGCCACGCACTATTTTTGTTGTGAAAAACAGCCTTCAGAAAGAAATACGAAACCCGGTAAAAAACCATTGGGTTGATGTGAAGAGTACATTATGGAACATGTCATATGACCGTCTGGACCACGTGTTTCGTGCATGGGTAGAACAGTGGCAGATGTTTATCAAAACCGTAGTGACTTCTTTTAAAAAAGAATTGACACTAAAACCCAGTTTGAATTCTTCATTTAAGTCATTTAACTACATGTAGTTCGCGAACTTTTTGAGAATATTGATAAAGAGGTAAATTTAACCTTGCTTTTAGCCAGAAATTTGCCTATTTTGACCAATATCTCAAAATTTAGATCACCGATCATGGTGGCCTAGTGAAAGGGTGTTAGCTTCATGATCGAGAGTCCCGGGTTAGATGCTCGTTCGCCACGCCGCATCAAACCTAAGACGTGATATTGGTAGTGAATGTTTATTCGCCAAGCACCAATCATTAAAAGTGAAAGTCATGGGTCTTTCGGATGCGACCTTAAAAACCGAGATCCCTTGTCAGGGTAGGCGTTGGCACGATAAAGAAGCCTTACTGCTCTATTGCCCTGAGTGCCGAGTATAGATCTAAATTTGAAGCCCTTGGCAAGCAAAAAATTCCCGTTTCATTTGAATTTCAATTAGTTTAAATCATAGACAGTTGAACTAGGATCGGGCCATAATCCATGTATGGGGGGATCTTTAAATTTTCTTCCGAAACATCAATAGCACATAAGTTATTTTGATATTCTGAATAACCATGTTGCGTGGATTCAAGTTTGCTTAAATCATGATCCCTGGGGGGGGGGGGGAGGGGGGGGGCTTTAACTAACCCATAACGTGAGGTGAGTTTAACAAGCCTTACTCGAGTAAAGTGTGTGTTATGGCCCATATACCCTCTTCTTAAGGATTTAATTGTGAGTTGAGTACCAAGATTTTTTCCTGAGAGGTAAATTATTGTATGCTTTCTACAGATTAATTTGGAGGGAAAATGATGATGACTGTTCAGATATTCCCTGATTTTTATTCAAGGTGGGTAGAGGATGGGTATGATTTGGCCTAAGGCACTATTTAAAACACCTACTGGACATTAATGTAAATAGAGTCCCATGTCTTGCTGGGTGGGTTTGTATGCAAAAAGCAATATAAAGAATAGATATCTTTGTTAAAATTATAAAGCCGACATAAAGAGTGGTGGAATTGGGTTAGCAGCCTTCTATACGAATGTAAGTTTGAAATAAATGTAACAAAACTTGACCACTTGTGATTGATAAAGATCAAATGCTTAAATATAGGTTCAAGTTTGTTATCAATAAACATTATGGAATCATTTTCTCCCTTTACATTACTTATCTATATGTTATGGTTGCGTGAATCACTTACAAACATAGCACACTATGTCCTCATATAACTATATTTTAATTTTGTTGTTACGCAAGGGAAATTAAATTTAACTTGCGTTGCCTACGTCACAATGACATGCGTCCAAAACGTATCGATTCCCCTGAGTTACATTTGAGTGTTGTACATTTTGATCATTTATCTAAAATGATTATAACCTGGGTTAGACCAGTGCGCTTTTTAAACAGCTACGCGTAAATTGCGCGTACCCAGGTATACAGAGTAGCGTGTTTTATCATTATGACATCACGACAGCCAATGAAATGATCGCTAGAACTTCTCCAACATGTTGGATGATCGAGAAATCGGTCTCTGTGCGGGGAAGTGATGCAACATAGTGGTTATGGAAGAAATAATATTAAAAAATTAGATTGACAGTGATTTTGCATTGTCTACGTAAATAAACTTATATATAATAATTAAACCATTACCCATTGACAACAATGGCAACATACAGGATATCTCTTTATCAATTGCAATGGACACACAGCTGAAAAAATAACATGATACATGTAGAACATAATAAATGTTTATTGCTTATTCACTTCATTCTTTTATTAAATATATTTTGTCATTTGATTTGAGTACAGTTTAAACTATTTTTAAAGTTATGTGATAAAATGCTATATTCTGAAGAAATTGAAATTTCAAGTTATTTGAAAAATTGCATGCATAATCAATTAACAAGAAATAAGCGATTGTCTTTTTCATTTTTAGTCTAATTACTCTTTGTCGTTGTGTAAATATTTTTAGCAATAATATACCATTTCCGTTCCAAAAATATCGCACACAGTTTCCATCGACGACGTTACTGCAATTGCATTCTTTCTAGAAAGAAGAAAAACAAGATGGAATGTCTGATGTTTGAATGTTAAGAGTAGGTATGCGTAACATCAACTTAAATTGTCACTGGCCTGTGTCGATTTTAAAATCGATCGTACTCAAAATAGGCTCTTGCATATCAGCTTGGAGACATGAACACCCTAGCGTATGCAGGTGATATTGGAATATTCTGCATAAATAGGAAAGCTGAAGATTGATTATATAGCTGAAATCATCATATAGTTTTTAATATGTTATTCACGTATACAGTCAGTGAAATATTACAATATGAAACAGATGTGGGAGACTCTGTGGTGTCTTTTATTTCGAGTTCACTAGGATATATAGAGTCGATATATGAATAAAATAATTATTGTTGGTTGATGAAAAGTCCTCGATATATCGAAATGTTAAATTAAAAGTCACAGCAGCAAGAGTTTTTCCTCTGATATAAAGTTTTGAAATAAATTCTGCTTCATAAGAATATAAAAGCAGGTCGACTTTTATATGAGAACAATCTGTCCGACGGAATTCAGTTGGAAGACCTGGCCCATGGATCATGAAACAGACTTAGACTTAAGTCAAATTTTCAATCGCCTGAAAAATATTTATTAATTATTGAATTAATCTCTAAATTTGCAGATAATAACACTTTTGTAATGCAATATTGAAAAATATTTTAATTTTGGTCTACTTCACGTCTACAATATTTTAATACAACATAAAGATTTTGATTTAAGCTTAAGATCTTTCATGATCCCGGGACCTGTGGTCTCCACAAACTATATACCCCGGTAGATATTGTTCATAAAGAATTTGAGCATCATAAAGGAGATGTTTCTCAGTTAAAGAGGGAAAACATTTTAAACCCAAACTTTTATAGATAAATTTCTTCCTGTTTCAAGGAACGTAATATATTTTTTATTTAATTAACCTTTAAGCTAATAAGCTGTTGCTATGTGAATATGCAGGCGTGCATTGAGGAGGCGTTTTAGTACATGAAATATGGTGATTACGAACAGTATTTTAGCTTAAAGTCCATTAAAACAATGCAAATCGGGAGCAGAGCAAACGCGATCCTCAAAAAAAAAAATCAGAAGTGGGATCAGGTGCCATGGAGGAGTGAGGGTATATTGCTGTATAAGTAGGGGAAGTTGATGATTGACAAGTTAAAGTCATCACGTTTAACATAAATTTTGTTGTTAGATTACCATAAACCTCTTATTTTTACATTTATTTTCAACTTTAGTTAAAATTGTTTGCTATTATTATTTCAATATGTTAACCATGTAAGAGAAAGTTTCATTAGGGAAAATGAACACATTTTGTACAATTATTTGTCTTCTTTATAACAAATTTTGTTGTTTGTGTATAGCGCTCTGATTGATAATTTCGTTTTAGGGTACAAATCTTAATTAAGTGTCATTGATGCTTATTGATAGAAGGATCTGATAATTTTATTTTCAATTCAAAAGAAATCACAATAGTATTATGTCAGGCCCTTTATTATGCTTTGATTTTATACCTCGAGTTAATTTTATCCTTTTTAACCGTCAGACGACGTAGGTGCAAATATGATTTTTTTTTTTTATAGACTATTTCACAGTAACTGCGGTACTGCTTTTTTGCAAGGCAAAATGATATAGTTTGGTGAAATATGACGTAAAAGTCATTGTTAAATATTCCCTCATTTGATTATACGTCAACAAAACTTTGCTTAACGTTATTATTTTGCCCTGCAAAAGAGTAGTACCGCATTTACCGTGAGGGAGCTCATTATGATTGTTTTATTTTAAGAAAAAAATATCAGCTTTCAATCTAATGTCGTTCTTAAAAAATTGAAAAAACTTACAAATTTTAAAGGAAAACCAGTATATCCCGGAAATGGAATAGAAAATTTAAAATCAGTAACCAGTAAAAAAAAAAGTCTCGTTTCATATTACTATATTTATCTGATGCATGCCTGAAAATTATGAAAATTAAACAAGCAATCCAGTGATTAAAGAGAAAATGTACAAGGAATAATGATGATAAAAAAAAAAAAAAAAACAATACCATTCGGAAGTCTTTCACTTAAAGTCAACAGAACCAAGAAATTTGAATTGTGAATAAAAACTCACCACGCTCAGTGCTAGATAGTAGCAAAGTTTGAAGGTTGGTTCCTGCTGATCGTATCTACACACAGCACATATAGGTATATGATCCATGCTTTTATTGTAGGACACTGTACATGCAAAGAAATATTCATATGCAAAAATGGTGTGCAGTGTATTAATGAGATTCCTTCCACGTGATTTACTTCTCATTAATATTCATAAGATCCTGCATGAACTCAAAATTCCATTTCTTTAAATTCTTACATTAAAACCTGCTTGCAAACCCGTTTCGTTTTGTTTTCTTTTTAGTCACCTACCGGCGAAACCGAAGGGGACTATAGGTTTCCTCTGAGTCTGTCCGTCTGTCTGTCTGTCTGTCTGTCTGTCTGTCCGTCTGTCTGTCTGTCTATCCGTCTGTCCTTCTGTCTGTCTGTCTGTCAGTCTGTCCCACTTGGTTTTCCGCACTTTTTTCCTAAACGCTTGCAGATATTGAGCTGATTTTTAGTATGTGAGTGTATCTTGATGAGTTACAGATCAAGTTTGCATTTCGTTCCGCTTCATTGATTTTTGACGAATTTATGGCAATTTCAATTTTTAACGGGAACCAGATTAAACTTGCCGGTAGGGGACTAGTATTGCTAATGCAATACTCTCAGAATGCTTGTTTATTAAGCCTCTATTATAGTTATACATGAATGGATAGAATGGTTTGTGTGATGAACAGTTTACTACTCATGATACCGTTTTTTAAATAATAGTAAGTAGGTCACACTATTTCAAGAAATTGCCAGTTTTAAATTAAAAAAGTAATATCGTAATTCTTCACGAAATGATAAATTATTAGCTGTAAGTCATCAAAGTAGGGTTTCTCCAGCACCTACTAATCGGCAGAAGAAGTCTATAAACTTGTAGTAAACACTTGCATTTCATCATCAAAAATGATAAAAACACCAATTCTGTGCTCTTAACTTCAGAAAACAATATACAGTGGCGCCTCGTTTATCCAGACGCCTCTGTCCCCAACGAAATCGTCCGGATAAATGAATCGTCCGGATAATTGAATCGCATCTCAAAAAGCACTCTCTAAGCATGTATATATGCACATTCTTTTTTCAAATGTGACAGCAAAGAAAAAAAACTTTTAAATTATATTTTGGTTAATTGTTTTAAAAGCAGTAATTGATTAATGAAAAAATATATTAAAATGTAATTTACACAATAAAAAAAAATGGATGGGCAATTTTATGCCGAGACCTCCTTTTTTTAATTCGCCTTCTCTTTGGCATGTGACTTCATGGGTTGAGCAAATTTTGATCTACTGTTGTTTTATTTCGCCATATATTATAATTATTGAAGCTCATATGATAGAACTGTTCAGCATCATCATTGAAAATGTTCAAATATAAACTAACCCTGTGTGTTCCCCGTAAATTCAATAAAACAGGGTTACTATAAAATTAACTGAACACTGCAAGCTAACTCAAACAAAGTATTAAAAACATTCGTAAACACAAGCCATCTTCATGATTATCAATATTATTTTTTTCTACAGACCCTAAGTTTGAATTTCAATTATCAAAAAATACCTTGAAAAACGTAATTAACTTCTGTATGTAACACTAGTTTTATATGTAATGGACGTTTGTAAACGGTAGTACATCAAATAGAGATATTTCTTCAGTTATGTACCTTTCTATACTGTCTTGTGGGGGAAAAAGCGTTTTAAATACATTTACGTTTTTTAGAAATGGAACATCGTATTTTAAACTAACACAATCAACATGATAAAGAGCATTACGAAATCGCTCGTTATTTATTGTTCATTTTATTTACAACTCTCCAAAATTCTCCTGAATTTACTGATGTACATACGGTTAGCAATATGACTTTGAACGGATGATTATTTAATTAAAGCACATTGTCAGCTAAATTCTTTGAGCTTCATAATAAAGATAAACGTGTGATCACACGCTAATTATAGACGCTATTGTTTGTAGGTCACAGGTAACCGCCTTCAAACTGACTGCATGGTCAATGTTTTTACAACAATTAACATGAATGCAAGATAAGTGTGAAAATGTCGTTTCTTGAAAAATTACCGTCCGGATAAACGAGTCATTTTTCAATGAACTATTATATTTTGTAGTAGAAATTGACCGCCCGGATACGGAACGCGAATTTCCGGATTAATGAGACAAAATAACGTGGAAAAAAATATCGTCCGGATGGTGAAGCGTCCGGATAAATGGCGTCCGGATAAACGCGGCGCCACTGTACTCTCGCTTGGAATTTTCAAATAAAAAAAGCGGTCGCAACATTCACATTGATATCAACAATCTTGTCATTTTCGATATTGTAGAAAAGGCTTTCCCCTAAAATCTTTCCCCCTTTAAAAACTAGCTCTAGAGTAGGATTTTCCCCCTGGAAAATAGGCTCTAGAGTAGGATTTCCCCCACGAAAATGACTCTAGAGTAGGATTTTCCCCACGGAAATCCCACATTAGATTCAATTTTCCAAAGGGAAATCCTACTCTGCGTTACAGTTATACAGGTACAGGGGGCGACACATTGTTACAAGTGTCCCTTCTTTAAATGGCGACCAGTTCAATTGAAATATACGAAGAATGAAAAAAATTAAGATTTTAAATCTTTTTTCTTCCTCAGCAACTGTCCAACCAAATTTAAAGTATTAAAATCTTATTCATTTCATCTGGTCAAGCTGGTTTCTGAAAAAAAATGGTACAATGTTGGAGAAATTTTTAATCGTATCCATGATAACAAAAAGGAATTTTACTTCAAATGGATTTTTTTCTCCAATTGTATTTCAAACTACATTTATATATTATTGATATCTAAGTTTCTGGTGTTTGAATATCCAAAATAGCTGCAGTTGCCATGGAACTAAAAATAAGTCATTTATTTCTAATAAAAAAAAATAAAATTTTGCAACACTTTAAGAGTTTGCTATCTGCTTTCTAATCCAATATAACACCGCTGGGGTCGAGTAAACATATTTATGCTTTGGCTTGCAAAAGCATTATTTCTTGTATTGTTGGTTTTGAGTTTTGTTTTTGTTTTTCCTTTTGAAGAACTCGTTTCAAATACTCACAAAATAGTATGAGAATTTTTCCACACACTCTTTGTAAAAAGGATCGAACCATATATAAAATATTGGGCCTTTTAGAATATAAACGAATTATCAAATAACTAAAGGCGCCCTTATATACATTTTAAAATTCGTGAACAACAGTCGCCGAGAGAGAATGCTGTGACATCGAGTCTTACGATTTTTTTGAGTGACTAATTTTACAATTTCATATGAGTTTAAATTATTGGTTAGACTGAATGATTTAAGATTTCATACTAAATTGAAATTCTTGGGTAGAAAAAACTTTAATTTCCATTCAAAAATTAATTGACTTTCACATAAAAATTTAGCCAAAATATTTTCGATATGATTCAAGCATTGATAAAAGAGAAATTCTACTCTGAGAAAGAAAGAGGGGAAATTTGGCTCTATTGTGTGAGATTTCCACTTCGGGGGGATCCTGCTCTAGAGAACAGATTTCGGGGGGGGGGGGGGGGGGGGACTAGCTATGAGGGAAATCCTTCTTTACAACACAGGTAAAATATGTTTAGAAAAAACAAACCATCGGCGGAAGATTTTGATCCGAAATAGTTAGTATGTTAAAATTTGCAAAATTTTTGTATTTTCTCTACATAATCATTTATGGAATCTGCCGCCATTGTAGCTTTAATATGGCCTATATGCACATAGGCCAAATAAGCAGAATAAACACCATTTACCATATGTTCCATACAAACATATATCATGTTACCCTCTTTTATTTTATCAAAGGATAAGGTTCACTTCTAATCAAATCTCTATCCAAAGTTTAAGTCCCCTTTCATAGATTCATTTATTTCACCCAACATCTTTTTGCAAGAGTTTGTAAAACACATATATTTTTGTGAGATTTTTTAATGTTATATTGAGTTTAAGCATTTTTTTTCAAAGATATAGTCAGGAAAAATTTTCAAAATATGAGATCCTGGCACCCTTAAATCAAACAGTACTCCAGCAAAATGTTAAACGGTAAAGAAATTCCGTCTGCCACATTTGTCAATATTCTATATTTCTTCTGGGGAAAAACCCAAATGAAACTATTTCATTCCCATTTTGGACTCATTTGATGACCATCAGTATTTGCATCTCATTTAACAGTCGTATGGTTCCCGCGTGGCGCAGTGGTAGAGTGTCTGCACCAGAGTCGCGGAGTAAGGAGTTATTCCTTCCGTCGCGGGTTCGAATCCCACTGTGGGACGTGGAGACCGGTCTTTCGGATGAGACCGTATAAACCGAGGTCCCGTGTCGCAGTAGATGCTGGCACGAAAAAGATCTCTCACTGCTCAATGGCCAAGAGTGCCGAGTATAGGTCAAAATTTGCAGCTCTCCATCGGCAAGTGGTGACGTCTCCATATGAGTGAAAAATTCTCGAGAGGGACGTTAACCAACAAGCAAACAAAAAAAAGTCGTATGAAATGTTTCAGAGATGTCACAAAAGTTTATATCTACAATGGCATAACAATTGCAATATATATTTCTATATATTATATAGATTTTCTACTATTTTCGCATTAGATCAGATGAGAGATTGCAGACCATTAACAAAAGTACTTATCGAGGCCGAGTCTAATTATTTCTACCACAGGGACTTTGATAAATTTTCTTGCTTTAATTTTTAACATTTTATTTACTGTTTTAAGATTAAAAATTGAATGTTTACCGTCCCGATTTCTTTGGGGGCCATCTCAAAAGTTGCCAAATTTTTGTAACGGACCCTACGGGAATTTGTTGGAAAAGCGAAAAATTATCTTTTTTTTCCATATTTTTTGTATTTCTGCTCTAGAGATTTCTTTTTCAGCCAAGTACAAGAAAGTTATGATAAAAAAACACCAAATTGTGAAATTGCAAAAAGTTGACAATCTAGGTTGGTCTACGAATTATTACAAAGTTTATTTTTTTCAATGCCCAGTACCTCTAAAATTACCATATTGCGGTATATATACATATCGGTGCAGATGAATTATCGGCGCAGATGTATTATTTTGGTAAAAATAACAATGTTTAGATTGCTAATATGTTTCTTTTGATGTTCTGTCAACATGGACGTCTTGAATATACAAGAGTCATTTGCCTTTCTTCAGCGTCATGCATTGCTTACAAAATCGGAAAACAGTGACGTCGTTAGAGCCATTTCAGCGTTTTTTCCTAATTATTGTCGTAAAAGCACATTTTCAGACCCATAGGCGTACGTTACAGATAATGTTAATTTTGTATTAAAATCACAATATTTGGAAAAGGTGTAATGTCGCACATACGACTGCATGAAATTAAAAAGCTGCGCAAAGTCATGCGCACTCGAATTAGACTCGGTCTCGTTAGTTAAGTGTATTAAAGTCAAAATTGTGATTTTTTTTTTTTTTTTTTTTTTTTTTTTTTTTTTTTTGGATTAAAACAAAACTTAAGATTATCTTCCATAGTGAATTTAAGTGCATTATAACTACAAAACCATGGAACGAATTTCCATACTAAAAGAAAATGTGTTATAACTACGAAACTACGAGTATCAAACTAAGAACATTCATGTATTTGAAATACATGTATTTTGTATACACCCTCTTAATATCTATTGTTGATGTACTAGATTTGTAGATGCCTAATTGATTATAAATTTTCAACTATTGTTTATTATTTTATATTTTTAAAAAAATGTTGCAATTTTAAATTTCTAGTGCCACAAGTTCACATGAGTTTCAAAATTTGTTTTGAAAAGACGCACTTTAAGCTAAAATATATGTACATCCTTTGTTCAACTCCGAATATACTTTTTCTTTTCTTTTCTTTTTTTTTTTTTTTTTTTTTTTTACATAAATAAGATCTTGTGTTGAAAAAAGGAGTCTACTAACCTGATAGAGGTTTCTTTTCTGGAGAAACAACAGTTACTGTCGCTTTGTCCTTGTTGACATCCCCGTGATGAAACCACACATGGCCACTCTCTGATTCAGTTATTTGAATTTCATTTTTCTCGGGACTGTTTTATCGTAAGATTGGAATTAATGATGATCAGTATATTTATAGTAAATGTTATACAATTATTGCTGTTTTTGAGGTCAATACGATGATTAAGCCACCTGAGGAGTACAATATTCACCGAGCCCGAAGGACAAGGTGAATATTGTACTTTGATGGTAGCTTAATCCTCGTATTGACTGAAAGAAACCCAGCAGTAATTGTTTTATTATATTATTCAATGATTAAATGATACAATTAAACTCATTAAGGAGTTCATGCCATCTTACTTGGCTACATTTGCTGAAATCATACCCAAATTTAATGAGAGAAGCCAGCCGGGTTTAATAAACATAACCAGTCATATTAATTTGGAATTTTTTAATCTACTTTAGTTACTATAAAAACGGAAATAATATCAGACTCTTCTAAAGGATCAATTTTGAAGGGGGGGGGGGGGCATTATTAGAGAAAACTAACAATTGAAAAAAATCTTTGATTAGCACCCACGAAAGGAGAATTCTCTTAGATTAATTTTTTTGGGGGGGAGGGGAATTTGGCCGAGCAACATTAAATATTGAATTGTATGCTTCTACAAACAACATTTATTTAAATATCTAAATCCTTTTTGCAGTTTGACTACGGACAATGATGATACCACTTGACCACCTACAAGATATCAACATATATACTTTGCTTACTGAAGCAGGCTACCACCTGATGATAGGAATACCATTTTTATCATAAATCATGTCTTATTGTGTGTCAACCTATAAATTTATGCAAATGAGAATGAAAAATGATTGTATATGTTGACATTTAAACATGGAGAGCAAGGATTTACCCACAAAATCTACAAAAAAACTAACCCTTATGAGATATGATTCCACAGAACTGCAAAGATTGCCTGCTATTGTGAAGTATCATAATGAATTCAAAGTAGAGGTTTCAAGCTCAAGAAATATATGTTAACATTGACATCAAATATGCATTCTCTAACAAAATAATACTATAGTGAACTATAGTTTACTATAGTTAACTATAGTGATAACTTTGACACTATGAAAACTATTAATAGTTAACTATAGTGACAACTTTGACACTTTGATTTACTATGGTGATCGCTATGACACTATAGTGATAACTATAAAAACTTTGATTTACTGTAGTGATCACTTTGAAAACTTTGATTTACTATAGTGATAACTATGACACTTTAGTGATCACTTTGAAAACTTTGATTTACTATAGTGATCACTATGACACTTTAGTGATCATTTTGAAAACTTTGATTTACTATAGTGATCACTATGACACTATAGTGATCACTTTGACACTTTGATTTACTATAGTTAACTATAGTAAATTATAGTTAACTGTAGTATTTTTTGTTAGGGTTAACTAATGTAAAAAAAAAAACCATGCAGGCTAACCTGATAGAAATTTTCAATTTTCTTATTGATGTTGAATTTAAAAACTCATTCGATAGGACACGATCCTTCTTCATCCAGTTTAATATATTTGCATTTGTATTGTTGGTAAAGAAATTTATTGCCCAAAGAAGTTGTCCATGCTGATTAAATGCCATCATGGAAACCTTAAAAAAAGAAATAAACTGTAAAGATACAACATTAACCTATGCTTTTTTATTTATTTATTTATTTCTTATTTATAATTCCGATTGATTGATTAGAAACCTTGCTATTTTGAATTTGACCCTGCTAGCTGACTACTAATAATTACGATGGATTGTTTTATCTATGTATAAATATAGTAATTGATATTCACATATTCTGGTGTGTGGTACAGCTTGTCCTGATTCCACCAATCGATGGCTGGACTCCTCATTACACTGTCGGTAAACATATTTCCAAATTTCATGGTGACTTCTTTGTCCCAAGCTTCCAGAAATTTTGTATTATTTCCAGGAATGGAGAGTAATGGTTTTACGTCATAGTCTAAGTAAAGTTTCGTTTCTTTAATAATAATCACGAATAGTATTACCAATATTCGTGAAAAGGCGTATATAGAATATATATTGAAACTTATAAAGTATGTGTAATTGTAGGACAAGATTCATATTTAGACTCGTTCGGTGCAATAAATAGTATGCTAATCTATGAACATTGCTTAGATGTTTTAGAGATATTTTAATGAAAACTATTGATATTGCAAATTTCTTATTTCGCTAAATATGATATAATAATTACCAGTATTATAAATTGTTATTTTTCCGTTTCCTCCACATTTTCCACTGTCTGAACATGCGATATTACAGTGCTCCTCAGTTGTTGCAAAGGTTTGATTATATTCGTTACCACAAAAACATTTCTTACCTGCCTGTTGGATGCAGAAAAAGGCATATATAATAAAATTAAATACTGAACAGTCAGGTACTTCTTGCTAAACATTTATTATTATTTTGTATCGTTGATTTAAAAACAATTGTTTATAATTAACATTCTCATAAGGACTAGACATCTTGGGCATACAAAACCTACCATTAACCCCGCGTATTTGCTGTTATACTCCTTAAGACAAATCTGAATACAGCTGTGTGCAGTCATTGACTTGGTTTCATTTGAAGTAAGATTGAATAGTTTTAATTTTTCCATATGATTAGTATAGTTGTAGCAACCCACATAACCTGAAAATAACAAACTTTGTTCAAATAATCATTGCTCGTCTGAATTCTTTTCTCATTGGTTTCATTTTATTCAGGTGAAAATATCACAGAATGCCTTGACTATAAACATATAAAACATAAGATTGAAAACACATTATCTCAGGACTATGCAACTTGATAAAGATCTATTTAGGCAAATATATTTATATGTTACATGACATACAGATGACAAATAACAGGACAAATAACCTCTTGAAGCATTCTTTAAAGACGGCTTAAAGGCGAATCAAAGGAGGCTTTCTGAAGTTAATTTCTTTAAGCCACCAATAAGCCACCCTAAGCTGCAGCTTACAAGTGCTTAATGTCCAAACTTCTTTAAGACATCATTAAGTCATCTTTAAGCCACCTTTACGCAAGCTTTAACCATCTTTAAACGTTAAACTATCTTTAAGTATTTTTACGCTAATAAAATCCTGATATTCAATTTACAATTTTGTCTCATACGTTAATTTACCGTCACGGTAGCTCAGTCGGTAGAGCGCTCGCTCCGTGATTGGAAGGACTTGTGTTCGAATCATGGCCGCGACTGACCTAGGCGACTGTTCCTTCTGCAAGCACTCGGCACTTTGGAATGAAAGTTACGGGTCTTTAGGATGAGACCTTAAAAACCGTGTCAAGGTAGGCGTTGGCACGATAAAGATCTCTCACTGCTCAATGGCCCTGAGTGCCAATTAAAGGTCTAAATATGAAATCCTTAACGGTATATGGTGTCGTCTCGAACGGAACGTAAAGCAATACACAATCAATCAATCGTTCGTTAATTATAATATTTTTGTGAAAGTGTATAAAAGCGGGCATATAGAACTGCTCCTGCAATTTACCTTAAAAACTTCGCTATCAAAAAAATAAGATACATGGTTTTAAAGTATTTTTATCCCTAAACTCATACTATATCATTTTTTTAATTAATTCATGCTGTATTTTTCTTTCCGTGTAGAAAGCCACGTTACGCTTCTAAATACATAAGAAATATTGAAAGATAGAGCCCCTTTCTTCTTAAATTAAATGAAGATTTTGAAATTCTGTAATTCGAACTTTAACATCAAATTACACGTACTTTGATTTGACATAAACGCATACTGTTATCTCTTTCAATCGGAACAATTTTCTTTGGGTTAACGTTCAAAAATGTTTAAGATAAAAAAAAGTTTGCATAGACTAGATTGCCAATCATTGAACAATTTTAATTAATTTTTTGTTTATTGATTACGTTTCATTTAAAAGCATACACAAATAAAGAAGTTGTTTTTAAATCTTTAAATGATTTAACAGCTTTATCAGAATAGTCGGTCTTCATTGTTTTATATTTTAAACAAATTGAACCAACGATACGTTATTTTAAATCAATTTTCAGAAGAAAAGCCGGTCGGATTTAAGGTGACATCCGACAAGTTTTATACACAATTGGAAGCGGGGTAAAATAAACAGTGTGCAGTAATGGGCAAGTTAGATAATACACCTAATAAGGTACCCCCGAGTCCCTGGATAACTAACAAGAAACTACATGTATATAAAACCGTATAGTGACAGAGATTTCGTTGCAAAACCTTCTTTTTATTGCTTCATTTTTATTCTATTCGCCGAGTTAACACATTAACAAATGTGTAAATCAGGCATTTATAATTTGCGAGACAAAATTATTATAAGAATAATAGTTTACCTATAATAGCAGTTTATCGATTGTGTAATAGCGGCGTAATGGTGGCTTAAAGATGGTTTACAAGCAGTAAAGTTTCGACATGAAGCACCTATCAGTCTGGTTTATTGCATGGTGGATTAATGGTGACTTATAAACTGTGTAGAAGCCACCTTTAAGCACGTTTAATCCATCTTTAAGCCACCTTTAAGCTATTTTTAATCACCCATCAAGGAGTTTGAGATGGCTTAATGGTAGCTTAATAATGATGTAAATATTACTTAAAGAAAGTTTAAGGGTGCTTAAAAGGTGACTTAAAGACGATCTTTAATCAATCATTAAGCATCTATAAGCCGGCTTTAAGCCAAGCTTAAAGGAAGTGTTTCATCTTGTGATTATTACCTATAGATAACCCATAAAAGCTTTAAAAAGCTTATTACCAACAGGATAACAAAGAATGTTTTTAAATACATACAGAAATATAGGCAGCGTACCATTAAAGAATATTGCATAATGCTTTGAAAAAATGTTTAATGCCATGGATATTCACGTAAACAGTTAAAGTATATCATTGAGGGAGTCAGCTAAATTTCAGTTCGTTCCACAAGAGCAAGCCTATTTCAAAAGGCAAAACCGAAGGAAATAGACTTGCTTGCAGGGATGTGGAATCTTGTTGACTTCCTCAGTGGTACATGTATACTTTAACCGTTTTATTATATTTATACAAAATTCTAAATGCAATTCTATTTTATACGCAGCATAATTAAGGTGCACAATAGGATTACTGGAATTTTTTTATAAAATAAAAATACATTTTTTATAGGACGGGTAGTTATTCTAGAACTTTATGAATATCAGACAAATGTTATGTGGATGAAAACTAAATATATAGATTGCGTTTAATCGCAATGTATATTGCGTTTAATCGCAATGTATATTGCGTTTAAACGCAAAACACTTTGCGTTTAATCGCAAAAGATTGCGATTAAACGCAATATATTTGCGATTAAATGCAATACTTTTGAGATTAAACGCAATAGTCTTTGCGTTTAAGTGCAATAATCTATCCTTTTAAGGATTCGTTTTGCATTTAAACATAATGATACTGTAGTTTCAAAATTAGACATCAATAAGCCAAAGCTTATGATTACTAGGATTCGACACCTCCAAGAACTGTTTGGTTCTGTGTCTTTTTTCAAAATTTTCCAGTTTGTGAAAATTGTAGTAAAACAATGGCATCCTAACAACCAGAATGTCTTAAACGTACTAGAACCCAATACTCTTAATGAATCCTTTGATCAATTGCTTACTTATCACAATAAATTAAGAACGTTTCAGTGGTATTAACAAAAACTTGTCAATTTGGTAGTTTACATCGATCAATCTGTTTTCGTTTGATTTTAAACTATGATTCCATCATCTATGTTCTTGTGTTTACTGTATGCAACCGTAGAAAAGGTCGTGAATATATATTTAAGTCTAAATACTTCATGTTGTACGTATTTCCAACATTTCATTAGTCTTTTCCTGACCCCATTTATACATGAGTTAAACTTTGTGACCGCAACGTGGGGGATAGTTTTTAATCATTTTTTCTTCTGTAGTCTTTTATTTAGAAGATCCATTCTAATTGTTTGCAGAAATTGTTTCAAAGTAGAGGAAATAACAAAATAGAAAAGTGATTTATGATTGTAAGCAACTGACCAAATCTTCATTAAGTATATAGTGATAAAAAGACATGTTTCGTTCTTAGGTTGTCTTTGTTTTTACAACGCGAATTTTTTTCTCCTCTATAAATTCACATCAGTGATTTATCCTTTCAGAGAGCGCTTGCTCGGAGGATTCTGATTCTATAAAGCTAGACGTAACACAATTTCCTTATAAGTAAAAAAAAAGAGAAAGAAATATAATAAATCAGTTTACGTGGGTCCGTTGTATTCTGCAAGATTTGATACAAATGATTGCCTTTAATCACAATGAATATTGCGTTTAAACACAAAGATTATTGCGTTTAATCGCAAATGTATTGCGTTTAATCGCAATATTATTTCGTTTAAACGCAAAAAGTATTGCATTTTAATGCAAAAATTATTCCGTTTAAACGCAAAAATATTATTACGTTGAAACGCAAAAATTATTGTATTTAATCGCAAAATTATTGCGTTTAAACGCAAAAGATTGCGTTTAATCGCAATCTTTTGCGCTTAAACGCAAAGTGTTTTGCGTTTAAACGCAATATACATTGCGATTAAACGCAATCTTTTGCGTTTAAATGCAATGATTATTGCGATTAAATGCAATGTTTTGCCTTTTAAACGCAATATTTATTGCGTTGAAACACAATAAAAAATATTTCTTTCTCTGAACTGGCCTCAACGGGCTTCTGTAATTTAGTACCTGCCCTTGCATTAGATTGATTTATGAAGACTACTTTTATAAATATCAAACAAAACCTCCGTCTTTACTCCTCACAAAAAACAGCTGTAAAAGAAAAAAAATCAGATGTACTGTTCAAAACTTATTTAATGAAATATGTAGAGATAACGAACAGTATTCGAGCGCATTAAACATTACAAAATAGGAGCAAAGCAAACACGGACCTCTAAGACATCAGAGGTGGGATCAGGTGCCATGGAGGAGTGAGCATCCCCTGCCGACCGGTCACACCCGCCGTGTGCTCCTTGTCGGGAAATAACAAGTCAGTGTGTAAATAATGGCCTAACAATTAGTTAAGAAATTGAGTTGGCATTTGACTTAAGGAAGCTCTAAACACTGCACACTAAAGAGTTCTATTTGTAGGCTAGTTTTATTGAGTTAGAGTGATCTGCCCTTAGAAGAAAAATAGTATAAATTGGAATCTACAGTTAATGACACAATTTCTTATAAATTAAAGTATTCTTAATGTTATGTTAGACCAAGATTAAGTAATTGAATACATTATTTCCATTAATTTTCCCGACGCAAATAAACAACAGTGATTTCTGTTCACAAATAGTTCATTGTCTTTGAACATTTTTTCTGCAGAACTTAGGCAGGCACCCTATATTGAGAATGAACTTGATACACTGAATCAGTGCACCTTTATATGATATATTTTTCTCAAAGCCCAAAAAGCATTTTTCATTAGTGTTTAGAGCTTCCTTAATAATCAAAGATTATATTTGCTGACAAGAGCATTGTATCGACCATAGAACTTACGACATGATGACTTTAAACGAAACTGCTGATATTCTTGTTTCATCAACTTGTTTGTCGATAATTCACCTCGTTTTAGAAATTGCTCATACGTTAAGCATGCTCTTGCATATCGAATCAACTGAGAGATGTAAACCCATTATGCAGATGATAAGGGTATATTGCTGCATATATATATGTAAGGAAAGTTGACGATTGAAAAGTTAAAGTCATCAGGTTTATCATAAACCTTTGTTGTTAGATTACCATTAACGTCTTTTTCTAATAAAATATCCAGATTTTAACTATGAATCATACTCTTTACATGATCAATACAGAGGGCCCAGGGCTGGTGAAACCATCAGACGGGGGGGGGGGGCAGGGCTGGTGAAGCCATCAGACAGAGGGTCCAGGGCTGGTGAAACCATCAGAAAGGGGGGCCCAGGGCTGGTGAAACCACCAGACAGGGGGCCCAAGGCTGGTGAAACCACCAGAAAGGGGGACCCAGGGCTGGTGAAACCACCAGAAAGGGGGCCAGGGCTGGTGAAACCACCAGACAGGGGGACCCAGGGCTTGTGAAGCCATCAGACAGGGGGACCCAGGGCTGGTGAAGCCATCAGACAGGGGGACCCAGGGCTAGTGAAGCTATCAAACAGGGGATTCCTACTCTTCCTAGGCAGATGTTCCCACCTTCGTTATTTCCAGGTGTCTGTGTTTTTTTTTCTCTTACAATATGAATTGTTTAAATGATTTATAAGTCTTTTTTCCTAAATTATATGATATAAGAAACTGATATACGCGTATTGTAAAACATTAAAATGAAATTCATGCCTTATTGAACATGATTGATTTATGCACTGATATCTTTGGTTTATTAATGATTTAAATACATGAAGTCAGTCACAAAACCAGAAAACAATAAATGCAATATCTGTAACAAGATCTTTGACTTTTAATAAAAAAAAATTGCCCTCCCAGAAAATCTATAAAAACAGTAAATTTGGCATCTTTAAATTATGTTAAGCATATCGAAAATCCATCGACCTTTGCATTGAGCACAAAACCATATCAATTTTAAAGGTTTCAAAAAGACTATCTACATATAGGATCCATTAAACAAGTATATTCAATTTATAAAAACTTTTCTGTCAAATCTATATTTCACTTAGTTACCGGTTACACTGAACTTGGATGTTTATTACAATTTTTCATGGTAAATTTATTTTTCAAAAATGAAATATCATATTTCTCCAACTTTGCTGAAAATTCTTTTCTCATGAATATCTCGTAAGCTTTCAACTACTTTACAAAGGAACAGTCAGTCTTATTATAAAATCGGATCATACAACTTTTCTTTCCTAAATAGAATGATTATTGTTAAGACGGTTTATCAAATTCTTGAGGATCTAATTTTGTTTTATAGGTAAATAAGTACAAATAACATAGTGATTGATCTACAAAAACCTACAAACAATACTATATGAACAGGGCATAAAACACAGAGTTCTGAAAATGCCAGAGGGGGGATCAGGTACCTAGGAGGAGTAAGCATCCTCTAAATACCAGTTACACCCGCGTGAGCCCTATGTATTGATAAGATAGACGGAATTATCCCTAGTCAATAGGCTTAACAATGGGTGTAAAATATGTCTATCAAAATACGATCCATTGAAAGGTGGTTTATGTAATTATAACGACCACAGAATTTTCGACATGCTAACCTTAAGCAAGGTTGTGAAAATCCCTGTAACATCAACTTATTTGTCAGAAGCCTGCTTGGGTTTTAAAAAATGATCATACTCAGATCAGCTCCTAAGTATTGGATAAGTATGGAGACGAAGTACCATATGCTGGTGATAGTGGAGATTTAATGCATACATAAGGAAGGTTGAATAAATCTCGATTGTCATACACTTTAGTTGTAAGTTAGCCCTTATCGTTTATAGTCAGTAAAACATCCAAATATGAAACAGATGCGACAGGCTCTGTGGTGTCTTTTATTTCAAGTTTATTTCACTGGGATATAACGACTCGACATATGATTGAAAATAACCATTATTAATTGATAAAACGTCGTCAATATATCTGAATGTCGAGTTGAAAGTGATTTCTTCCTATGTAGAAGTTTTTTTTATGTAAATCTTGCTTCATAGGAATATAAAAAAAACAGGTCGGTTAATAAAGGAGTACAATTAGTGGATCGTTGGAAGTTCTGATCTCCTAAGACAACCACTTTTCAATCACCTTTATCAAAACGTATATGTCAATGAAGAATTTCAGCATCCTTTTAATATTAACCTCAGAGAACTTATGTGTAGAATCAGAGTGATTTTTTTACAAAATAATTTTGTAGATGACTCATAACAAGATATAAAAATTTTCGAGTTTCATTTTAATTAAAGTAGTTGTCTATGATATCAAAAAGCCTTGTTTTAAAATTAATTTATCGTGAGGAATGGTTGTATAAAGTGTAGAAAAGTCATATTAAGTCCACCATGTTATTAGATGATCTTTTTAAAGGTCAAGTATAATATTTTTTTGAAAATCCATAATTAATCATGATTATCAGCCTTTGGAACAATATGAAAAGTAGTATGTAATCTGTTTAATTTTTTTGCCACCAATTACATCACTAATCGTTGTTTAAATTTACCTGTGTGACAAGTGGATCGCTTATTGTAAATCGCTTCTTTCCCTTGTTGCGTGACGTCATAAGAGACAACGAGAAATAGAAAGTACAAACTTTATATTGCGTTATTGTTGGCGAGATGTTGCCGTGTGTGCTTTTAACTGTACCGATAAATTGGGACAGGACATTAGTATATATTTATTTTCTAAGGACCCGAAATTGAGGAAAATACGGACATTGAATTTAAAAAGAGATGGTGTTGAACCCAATCAACATGCGACGCTATCTCGCATCTGAGCGACATTTTACATGACCAGTTTACATTTTTATTAAATATAAAACGACTCACGAATTTCTTGGTTTTATTTCAAATTTATATTGTATATTTGTTGGGTTTTTAGGATTTTCGTTACAGTTGAGTAGTAGACAAGATCACAGGCACTTGACGAATGGTTTGTGTACATTCCCCCCCCCCCCTTTCCTACTGAGAATTTAACATAGCAAATATACATGAATTCCTTGTCTGTCATTAATTCAGGAATGTTTTTGCATTAAAGATAAAACATTTTTATTATTTTGGGAGCGATATGCTTCATACTTTTTACATCTTAACACAAACTTTAATTTTAACTATAATTGACTAGACTGAAGCTAGCAGCCAATAACAGCAGCTACTAAGCCCGTAGAAGCTAGCAGCCAATAAGGAAATTCATCAAAGGACTGAGAGTACTCTGACGCAATACTGTTTAATACCTCATTTTCGACAATTTATAATTAATAATCAGATAATTAATGCAACACTTCATTATTTGAGAATTCAAACACTTGGAGGCAGTTAAGCTCACCTGCATAAGGGAAATTATGAGGTTTCAAAACAAACAAACAAACAAAAAAAGAAAATGTCACCATCTTTGACCGCTTAAGAACAAACCAACATCTTACATAGGTTAAGCACTTCCGGGAGAATCCTTTTTTAAGCTCTTTTACGGGTCTCAGGAACATAATGGTGACAAAAGGCTAACCTGAAATTTGCTTACTCCTAATATTTACATTGATAAGGGTTTGAAGGTAATTAAATCTATTTTTAGTTATTATCCTTAAAGTGTGCTTCAAATAATTACTGGCACAAGGTAAAGGGTCCACAGGGCTATTATATACGGCCATAAAAATTATGCTGAAGTGGTACCACCAAGTGGTGCCAAGGGCGGGTTACATATTTCTAGCAGCTTTTATACCTCTTATCTTAGAAGTGTGCTTTAAATCATTACTGTGGCAAGATTTCTAGGACTATCATTTCCCGCAATCAGTATGAGGCTGTAGTGGCACCACCAAGTGGTGCAAACGGTGGGGAACATATTTCAAGCATTTATTTTTCAACCATCATTTACCACTAGAACAAACTAACACTAAACTGGTAAAAAGTTAAGGGCTTTAAGAGCATCCCTTGTCAACTTTTTGACAGGTTCCAATGACTAGAAAAGGCCAGTTAGGTAACCTGAACTTTGTTGTTTTTCACTTTGTCTATTGATATACGGGTTAAAAGTCAGCTGTTATACCCCTTATCTTTGAAGTGTGCTTCAAATCATTACTGGGACAAGGTAGAGTGCCCCTAGGACTATCATTTCTCGCTAACATAATGGGGCTGTAGTGGTACCACCAAGTGGTGCCAAGGGTGAGGGACGTATTTCAAGCATTCATTTTGAAACCATCATTGCCAACTAGAACGAACTAACACTAGTGAAAGGTTAAGGACCTTAGGGAAAACCACTTGCCAGTTTTATGAAGGGTCCCAGGGAAAGGAAGGTGCCAGTTAGCTAAACTGAACTTTGTTGCTTTTCACTCTGTGTACTATTATAGGTCAGCTATTATACCCCTTATCTTTGAACTAACACTAGAGAAAGGTTAAGGACCTTAGGGAGAATCCTTTGCCAGTTTTATGAAAAGTCCCGGGGAAAGGGAGGGGCCAGTTAGCTAACCTGAACTTTGTTGTTTTTCACTTTGTGTTTTAATATACTGGTTAAAGGTCAGCTATTATACCCTTGCCTTTGAAGTGTGCTTCAAATCATTACTGGGGCAAAGTAGAGGGCCCATAGCACTATCATTTCCCGCTATCAGAATGGGGCTGTAGTGGTACCTCCAAGTGGTGCCAAGGGTGGGGGACGTATTTCAAGCATTCATTTTGAAACTATCTTTGGCAACTAGAACAAAGTAGCACTAGTGAAAGGTTAAGGACCTTAGGGAAAACAACTTGCAAGGTTTTTGAAAGGTCCCGGGGAAAAAAGGGCCAGTTAGCTAACCCAAACTTTATTGTTTTCAACTTTGTTTATTATTAAAGGGGTTAAAGGTCAGCTATTATACCCCTTATCTTTTTGAAGTGTGCTTCAAATCGTTACTGGGGCAAGGTAGAGGGCCCCTTGGATTATCATTTCCCGCTATCGGAATGGGGCTGTAGTGGTACCTCCAAGTGGTGCCAAGGGTGGGGGACGTATTTCAAGCATTCATTTTGAAACCATCTTTGGCAACTAGAACAAAGTAACACTGGTGAAAGGTTAAGGACCTTAGGGAGAACCACTTGCAAGTTTTATGAAGTGGAAGGAAAACGGTCAATTAGCTAACCTGAACTTTGTTGTTTTCCATATTGATAAACGAGTTAAAGGTCAGCTATTACACCCATTATCTTTGATCATTAAATGATATCTGGAGATAAATAAGCATTTCGAATAACATCTTAGTTTACCCTAGTTATTTACATTTTTTATCTTCTAAAGAAAATCAAAGTGTATTCGTTGACAATGTTTTTGCAATGAATTTCCTCTCACATTCTTCAGTTCTTTTATTCCTACGATATTTTTTCATTTGAAAAGTAAAAATTTGCTGTATATTCATACATTATATACAGATTTATATTACTGGTATAATTTCCTCTAAAACAGTTGTAGAGTAAAGTTTCGATGTTAACTTAAGCAGTATGTACTAAAGTAACAATAGTTAACTATAGTGAACAATAGTCTATTTTTGCTATGATAGTGGCACCACAAAATGGTTCCTATGGTCGTTGGTGGTGCTTTTGGCGGGACCATATATCGTGCATTTATTTCTAATTCATTCATGGCCACCGGTACCAGAACATATCAACTCTGAGTAAGCCCAGATTACCTTAGGCCTTATCAGGTTTTGGAAAGGTCTGTGGCCAGTTACCTCACCCAATTTTTTGTCATATTTGCATTGCATAACCGCTGGGGAAAATGTTGGTTCCTTTCATGAATTGTTAAAAAGTCCATCAAACAATTACTGGTACATAGTAAAAGAGCAAAATCAGTATACTTAATGTCTCAGTCTTCAAATATATTTCGTTAACAATAAAGACTGTGTACTATTAAATACGTATATCCATGTTGATAAGATAAAAATCAATTGATCCTTACGTCTTTATCAATTATTGTTGCTGTTTCAATTGTGTTTTATTGAAAGAACAAACACTATTGAAATAATCATTTCAATTCTGAACGTTATTTCAAAAGTAGTTGACATCCGTTCTTGGTTTTGAAATGCATTCTCAACTATTGAAATACTTATTTTATAAGTGGTTGCAACAATGCACAATTTAAGAAATGGCTGTCGGCGTAAATATTTGCGAGTATAAAAAGTCGTGAAACTCGTAAAGATTTCTTGCACGCGACTAAAAGCTGATTCACGTGTTAAAGGTCGGCGTTTATCACCCTTATTTTTGAAGTGTGCAAAAACCGATTACTAGAGCAGAGTAAGAGAACAATATGGTTATAATTTGCCACTCACAGATTTTGTTTTTAGGGAATCACAAGAGGTGCCCAAGATCTTGGACAAATTTGAAGCAATTATTATCATCATATTTTTTTGTAAATTCTGGGCAAAAGAAGAATGTAGACATGAATGAAATGGAACTTTAAGAAATATCCCTGATAAATTTTGAGAGGATTCTGAATTGTGATGGACCTGACAGGATAAGTTAGCTGACATCAACAATGTCATTTTCACATTGCATAGTAAGATTGTGTTAGGAGTCCTTTCGTATATTGAAATGTACTGTAAACATTTACTTAAGTAGGTAAGAGTTTAAAAGGCTATTATTCTCAAATTTCAAACCAGCAATTGGTACCAAAGAGATAAATGTGCCCATGAACTCTAGTTTTACCTCATAGAACCACTAAAGCCACTATCCTATTCAATCTGATCTCTTACCCAGTATGCTTTTGTTACACTTCAAAGATAAGGGAGGCAGTAGCCTTTCTTTAACTTCATCTCACAATGAAAAAAAAGTTTGGTTTAGTCTACTGGTCCCTCTCAGGACCAGAGTGCCGGAGATCCCTCAAAAGGTTGACAAGATATACTCAATAAGAATACCTACCCATAGCAGTGCTATTTTAAATGCTGTCCAAAGATGACAAAGAAAAAATGCTAACAATTTGCTCCCAAACCTTAACACCACTTAATGGTACCCCTACAACCCTAATGTGACAGCGGGAAATGATAGCCCTATTTTGCCTCATTCATGGTTGAATGCACTATTCAAAGGCAAGGTTGATAATAGCTGATATTTAACTCTTTCAAACAATAGAGTGTCCTTGGGTAGAGGGTATGCAGTTACCTTGAATCAATTTTCTAGATGAAAGATCAACGTCAGAAAATAGCTTTGCATAAGAAAACTTTGTTTAGAGTATGTCTTCTCTCCCCTTGACCTTACCTGGCTCAAACTTTACTCATAGAGTACCCATGGAGGGTGTTCAAGGACTTGGGCCATTTTTTTCAAACAAAGGTCAAGGTAAAGAAAACCTCCTTATCTAAAATCCGTGTTCAGAGCATATTTTCTCTCCGCTTCTCTCTTTTGGGCTCATACTTTATACATACAGTCCTCTAGGGTAGAGGGTTTGCAGTGACATGGAACCAATCTTCTAGATGAAAGGTGATGGTCAGAAAATCTCTTTGCATGGACATATACTACTAAACTTTTATAGATGAAAGGTCAAAGTCAGTAAACTCTTTGTGTACAATCCTTGTCCAAGTTTTATTTTTTCTCCCGTTTGCCCTACCTGGATTAAACATTTATTTTCTAGGATGGTGGTCAAGTTTATAGAAAACCACTGCAAATAAATTTCTTGATATTTTTTCCTTCCATCCAAGTCACAAAGAAAACTACAACTGAGTTCAAGGCTTAAATCCATCTTCACCAGACTTGTTGCAGACGGGTAAACATGACTCTCTGGGTATAATTACCATAATTACCATATGGGCCTGTACAAAATTGGACTAGGCAGGAATTAATCATCATTATTCTAAACAAATGAAATATACGGAGATAACGAATGGAGATAACGAACAATATTCAAGCTCAAAAGTCCATTAAACAATACAAAATAGGAGCAGAGCAAACACGGACCTCCAAACATCAGAGGTGGGATCAGGTGCCATGGAGGAGTGAGCATCCCCTGCCGACTGGTCACACCCGCCGTGTGCTCCTTGTCATGATCGGGAAATAACGGAAAAATCCGTCAACAATTAACAAGAAACACACTAGAGGTATGATAAAGTATATAGAGAAACAAAGAGTTAATTTCTATTGTAAAACGTTATATTTTGTATGTTGTTAAACTATTCCCTTGCGTCTATTTGGTCCCTCCCTTCGACAAGAACCAAATCTAATGGCACTTTGGAAAAGTTTGCCAACATATACATATCCTATGTATGCAAAATTTTGGGAACAGCTTTATATTGAGTATTTTGTTAGGCAAGTATTCCATCTCCCACCCTCTTCCCCCAGCAGCCTTTATTTTTAGCTCATCTGATCTGACGGCTCAAATAAGCTTTTAACTCTGATTAAAATATCTGTCATTGTTGTTGTCTTTGGCGTAAAATTTTTACAATATTATCTTCTCAAGAACTGCTGGAACAGTTTAAACAAAATTGCCTTAAAGTTTCCTTGGGTAAAGGGGATTTAAGTTTTTTTCAAATAAGGGTAAAGCTCATTTTAAGGAGATATAAGATGACTGAAAATTTCAAAATTCTTATTCTCAAGAACCACTGAGTCAGAAAAGTTTAATTTATTTGAAAGCTTCATTACATAGTGTAGATATATTTTGTCCACACATGACCCCCCAGGGATAGAGTGGGGCCAAAAGAGGCAATTAAAGTTTTACATGGGAACGTATAAGAAAAAAAACTTTTCAAGACCCACTTGGCAAGAGCAATGGAAACTTATTGTGATAGCTTCATTACATAATGTGGAATCAAAATTGTCCTTACAAAAGCACTACTCCTCCTACCGTTTTATCTAATTTGATTGAGACTGTACAAGTAGATTATACTAAGATACATAATTCTTTATCTTCTTTAAAGAGATTTTACTTGAACAGTGTTGTCATGGTTAGTAAGATAGATACAGTCAAACCTCATTACCTCAAACTTATTGGGACCACTATTAAAGTTTGAGATATCCGATGATTCGAGATAACCTTGAATTTATATATGTTATAGGTGGATTCATGAACCATAGGAACCCCTATTTGACCCCCAGGGTTAAAATGAAAATTCCGAAACATTATTGCACATCTACAGGACACCACCCACCATCTTTCATAAGATGATTAGGCTACTGTGTAAAATGTAAGAGGGGTTCTGGGAACCAGGGGTTTTTTGCATAAAAACGTCATTTTTCGACCCCATATGACCCTAAGTGTGAAAATGAAAATTCCAAAACCTTATTGTACATCTACGGGACATCATCAACCATCTTCTATTAGATGATTAGGCTACTGTGTAAAACATAAGAGGAGTTCTAGGAACCAGGAGATTTTTGCATTTTTGACCTCCATTTGACCCAAGGGTGAAAATGAAAGTTCAGAAACCTTACTGCTCATATAAAGGACACCACCAATCATGTTTCAAAAGATGATTAGGATGCTATGTTAAATGTAAGAAGAGTTCTGGGAACGCGGTTTTTGTAGAATGAAATATGAAGATAACGAACAGTATTCAATCTCAAAAGTCCAATGAAACGATACAAATTTGAAGCAGAGCAAACACGGACCTCAACAAGAGGCCCAAGGGCCTTAACGGTCACCTGAGTACAATACAGCAATTTAGAGGATCCCCGCCATAGGACTTGAATCATGAACCCAGGGGCCATGAATTTAAAGCTTGAGCACTCATTACACTGATAAATGAAGCTTTGTTGCCCAACAGCAAGAAAAATAGTATGATTAGCATCAACAAAATAATTGGTCTAGTATCTATCTGCCCCCCCCCCCCACCCCCATTTATCACTATTCCCATGCAGACTATTAACAAAATGTCTATTATTTAACCCCATATTATTCCTTCTCACAATGGCCTCTCTTGGCCGTTGAAGAACATTTAAAAAGATAAGTTATTTTTGTCTCATTTTTATTCATCTATTATTTCCAAGTCATTAAAACTATGAAAGTACTTTTTTTATTATACAATAAATTTTCTTGCATAATTCTCTTATTCTATTAAGCTTTCAAATACATTATGTTAATTGATTAATTATCAAAGGTGTATGGCAAAGGGGAATAACTTTGCTCAGTAGAATACAAGTAAATAGAGCCCTGGCCAGGACCAGAAAACTTGACTAAATGGTCCAGGTGTTCAAAATTCTGGTAAAAATACCCTTGCATATTAAAACTTTTACTCTGTTTGCCTTGAACATCCAGAGAAGCATAGACGATTTTCAAAGAAATGCATTTTCACCATATTATTAAATAAATAAAGCCCCATCCTTACACCAGAACATCTGACCCATTGGCCACGAACTCACAATTCACTATATAATCAATAGAGCCCCGCCCTAACACCAGAACCCCTGACCCAGGGGCCATGAAATTCACAATTTGGAAGAGGCACTCTTGCTCATCATAACTATGTACTAAGTTACTTTATTTAATACCCAGGAGCAGAGAAGAAGATTTTCAAAGAAATATTGCACTTTCACTATATAATCAATAGAGCCCCGCCCTAACACCAGAATCCCTGACCCTGGGGCCATGAAATTCACAATTTTGGAAGAGGCACTCTTGCTCATCATAACTATGTACTTAGTTACCTTATTTAATACCCAGGAGCAGAGAAGAAGATTTTCAAAGAATTCATGCATTTTCACTACATAATCAATAGAGCCTCGCACTAACACCAGAACCCCTGACCCTGGGGCCATGAAATTCACAATTTTGGATGAGGCACTCTTGCTCTTCATAACTATGTACTTAGTTAGTTTATTTAATACCCAGGAGCAGAGAAGAAGATTTTCAAAGAAATAATGCACTTTCACTATATGATCTATATAGCCCCACCCTAGCACCAGAATCCCTGACCCTTGGGCCATGAATTTCACAATTTTGGTAGAAGGCTCAATGCTTATTACTACGATGCCAACAGTTTGACTACTTGATGTCCAGGAGTAAAGAAGAAGATTTTTAAAGATTGCATTATTTTCAGTGGTTTTAGCCCCAACCTCAGGCCCCAGGGGGGCAGGGACCATGAAATTCACAATTTTTGTTCCCCTTCACCCATAGATGCTATATGCCAAATTTGGTTGAAATTGGTTAAGCGGTTTCAGAGAAGAAGCTAAAAATGTTCAAATGTTAACACACGACGCACACCGCACGACGCACGCCGACGGACGAGGACGGATAGCAATAGGTCACCTGAGTGACTCAGGTGACCTAAAAATTAGAGGTGGGATCAGTTGCCATGGAGGAGTAAGCATCCCCTGCTGACCGGTCACACCCACCGTGTGCTCCTTGTCATGATCGGGAAACAAAAACCGGACAAATCCGTAGACAGTTCAGTGTATAAATAATGGCTTCACAATTAGTATGAGAAACGTCAGTCGGAATTGACTCAATGATAGGTTGTATGTGCTGACAAGGTCATTGTATCGACCGAAAAACTTGCCAAAAGATAAAAATGACTTCAAACGAGACTGTTGATATCTTTGTTTCGTCAACTTGTTTGTCAATAGCTTGCCTCATTTAGAAATTGTTCATACGTAGGGCATGCTCTTACGTATCGAATCAATTGAGAGACATAAACCCCATATGAAAGTGATAAGGGTAAAATTGAAAATTTCAAAGCCTTATTGCAAACCTACAGGACACCGCCAATCATATTCCAAAAGACTGATTTGTTACTGCTTAAAATATAAGAAGAAGAAAATGTGACAGACGGGCGGACGGAATAGGGTAACGACATTACAAGAAAACATTACAGGGCCTGGATATGGAATATCTGAAACATAATCCTCCATCGTGTTCATGTTCTTCTTCACCCTATAACTATAGTCCTGCTGGACACGTTATTACTGGTGACGCAAATATAGTTAATAATGAGGACCTCAGATCATTAATTTTAAAAGGTCCTTAATATAGGGAACCCCGATCCTTCAACTGGCGTCGGAATTTCATAAATATTATTGATTCTGTAGAGGATTACGCCAGGCGATGGGCCAGATATGAAAAAGAAGACCTTGACTCTTTGTCAGAATGAATTAAATGTATCAGATGTATGTTAAAATCGCTCATTAAAAGATTGAGGGGCAATATGAGAACCATCTATCCTTCTGTATTTAATAATCTAGAAGTGAAAAAAGAATTAGATAGATTACGTGATCAGTACCTTCTGGTCCCTGCTGACAAATCAGGTAACAACATTGTCTTTGTTTTTAAGGCTCACTATATTAAATGTATTTTAGAGGAACTTGGATTTAAGTCTACAAGTTGTAATCCAACTTATAATCATAGTTCCCTTTCTAAAGAAGAAATTCTTCAAAATCATATGTCAGTTTGGAATATTTTTAATATTCCAAACAACCAAAATGAATTTGAATTACCATATCTATATTGGATTCCGAAACTCAATAAAAATCCTTAAAACAAAGATACATAGAGGGTTCCAGTAAATGTTCAACCAAGCCTCTATCTTTACTCCTCACTAAGATATTAACAGTGGTGAAGGAGAAACTTCAAGAGTACTGTGCAATAATATATTCGAGAAGTGGTGTAAATCAGATGTGGATACTTAAAAATTCCAAGGAACTTTTGGAAAATTTGAAATCACAAGATTTTACCAAAATCAACAGCTTAAAAACTTACGACTTTTCAACTTTATACAGAACCATTCCCCATGATAAATTAGAGTCCAGGCTTCTTGATATCATTGACAGCTGCTTTTTCAATAAAAATGGAACTCGTGAATTTACTTGCCTTGTCATTGATCATTTGCAAAATTATGCTAATAAAAACATTCTGATTGTACACACAAGTACTCTGAAGTTGACATTAATAAGATGCTTGAGTTTCTGATTGACAATACCTATGTGGTTTTTGGAGACCAGGACTTCCAACAATCTATTGGAATTCCCATGGGTACCAATTGCGCCCCGTTATTAGCAGACCTTTTTTTGTATTCATATGAAGCAGAATTTGTCCAAAATCTTATACGTGCTACAATGCGCAACGATTCCTTCAATGTACCTTAGTAATTTTTCTCAAAGATGTTTTCAAGTAACGATAATCATTGTGTTATTGAAAAAAACAAGCGAACAAAAAGTCTTCACTTTTTTGATGAGATATACAACATCTCTAAGCAGAGATTTGTGCAGGTGGCAACAAACTCTGTCTAAGTCAGACCACATATTGCAGGTCAAAATTAGAATATATGAACTCAGAATTAGAGTATATGAACTCAGCGTTAGAGAATATGAACTCTGCATTAGAGAATATGTACTCAACTAGGCAACTCATCACGTTACTTTACAAAAAAGTATTTTGCTTTATCGGCAAAGAGCCTCCAAATGGCTGCAGGTGTTACTGTATGTGGCCATACGGCCGCATATATACCTTCACCAGAGACTCAAGTACTCCTCATATGTGAATATCCTCTTCATTATGTATGCAAATTTTAAGACAACTTATTTAATATTTTATCGGAGGTGAAGAATTCAAATTAATTTTGTCTCAGTTTCACCTATTTTGTAATTGCTCACATGAACTGAATGAACGAAGAAGGTTATTGTAAATTTTATCATATCATTATGTGGGAGAATTGGCTAAATATTGGATTAGAGACTGGGATATAATAGTACAATCATGAATGGAAAATTTGTACTCGTACTGACAAAACATCCATTTCTTTTTCCTGCAACCCCATGAAACAGTAGCAGAAAGAAAAACTTGTAGAAGGATTCCTTTATTTTTTTTCTTCTAAAAATGTACCCAAAAGATTTAGAAATATAATATTTTAGCTAAGAATGTTTATCTAATATTCAAAGAAATATGAAATTTTTATATAGACAATTGTCTGTGAAGAATTTATTATCGCTAGAACACATATTGAACACGAAGTTTTCACTGAAATCCAGCCTTGTGCATTATTAAAAATTTAAAAGGAAAGAAGTAAATGAAGCATAAGATGATATTCGTTTTTTTTTTCTCTGAATGCATTGGATTTCCTATTAGGTGATCACAGTGTAAATCGATATTAAGTATATGAAATTAAAATGACTCATCTCAAAAAAAAAAAAAAAATTTCCCGGAATACTTGTTATCCCTGACATATTGAATATAAATCATGTTTTCCAATGATCAGGATTTCAGTTAATTAAGGAAGAGTCTGTAAATATCGAAACCATGCGTTTCCTCTATACTTTAACTCATAATTTTCTCCCATGGTACGTTACATTATTCATAATGAATTTCTATTATAAAGATTGACCAACCAGGTATCTACACTGCAGCCGATATCAAACTAAGAATATAAGCATACGTTACACCAATGATTTTAAAAAAAAAAGGAGTCTTATTATCTCAGTCGAACTATTTAAACATACATGAGAGTTTGGTGAATGAGGAAAACATTCATCTAATTTCCATTATATGTATTTCATTTGGGTAACCGATTACATCAGTTTCCATCCCACGTGAAGTTAATTTGAGCTTTTCTGACTAAAAAACATACACGTGTTAACTAGAATCAGGCACTTGCCCAATAAATAATATTCCTTTCTATAAATATTAATAGGCATATTAATTTTGCCCCAAAATTGTTATAGCAGAAGTTTCTGAATAAATACAAAAGTGGATGGTATAAATTTAAATATTCACTACCAACATTATCAAAAATGCAAGTTACGAATATTAGATTTTTTTCTCTCTTCCTCTCTTATTAATTTGCTGATATATATATATAAATATATATATATATATATATATATATATATATATATATATATATATATATATATATATATATATATATATAGTTGACAATATCCATATGGTTTGGAGACCAGGTCTTCCAACCAACAAGCTATTGGAATTCCCATGGGTACCAATTGCTCCCCGTTATTAGCAGACCTATTTTGTATTCATATGAAGCAGAATTTGTTTAAAATCTTTTACGTGAAAAGAAGAAAATACTTGCTGTGGCCTTCAACTCGACATTTAGATATATCGACGACGTATTGTCAATTAACAATGGTTATTTCCATTCTTATGTCGATACGATATATCCCGATGAACTAAAAGATACTACAGAATCTGACACATCTGTTTTCTATTTGGATATTTTACTTGAAAAAGACATTGAGTCAAATACTGACTGACGTTTTTCATACTAATTGTAAGGCCAATATTTACAGAGTGAATTGTCGTCGGATTTTTTCAGTTATTTCCCGATCATGACAAGGAGCACACGACGGGTGTGACCGGTCGGCAGGGGATGCTTACTCCTCCATGGCACCTGATCCCACCTCTAATGTTTTGGAGGTCCGTGTTTGCTCTGCTTCTATTTTGTAATGTTTAATGGACTTTTGAGCTTGAATACTGTTTTGTTATCTTCATATATTTCATTTAGAAAGTTCGAGTATAAAAATGAATTTCATTTAGTAGTTGAATGTTTCCTAGTGTACAGTCTCATAAATCCAATATGGATGGGCAAAATATAGAGATTTTTAATGTCATGATATTTGATCAAATTCGCTGTGCAAATGCTTCAATATTTTGAGTGACTACCAAGCGCTAATACAACAGCATGACAATGCCTCAGAGAACTACGAATAAGAGTTCTAATCATTTGCAATGGGATCTTGCTCAGTTCTTCACAGGGAGCATTTTCCAATTCCTGTACATTTGTTGGAGGCACATCAGTCGTACACATCGCTGAAGGACATCCCAAGTTTGTTCTACTGGGTTTAAGTCTGGCAAACATAAAGGTCATTGCATTCGTTCAATTGTTTCATTAGAAATATATTATTCAACAACTCGAGCCCTGTGTGGTATTGCGTTATTATCCATGAGATCAAAATCTTGACCAATAGCAGCTGTAAAAGGACAAACAATGTTGTGAAAAATCTCATCTTGTATATAAGACCAGTTAAAGGACCATTCCGAATGAAATACTGTTCTGTAATCTATCGGAACATAACCCACTCCAAACAATGACAGAACCGCCACCAAAGCGGTTATGCTAAGCAACACAATAGTCATGGTACTGTTAATTCTTTTGGCGCCGCTCAGAGAGACGACCATCATGGAAGTCCACACAAAACTTGGATTCATCTGTGAACAGAATCGGTCTCATAATTGCCAATGTTCATGGTTACTGCTAAACTCAAGACAAGCATTGCGATGTATTACAGTCAAACGTTGACAGATATGCTGGCTTTTAAACATGCAAATTTGCTGCAGGTATCCTATTTCTTAACGTCTGAGTGGGTTTTTGCAACCCATGATCATTCCTATACTCCCTATTCAAGATTTCGGCAGACATGAACCGATGCGTTTTGCCAAGAGCAAATTTCACACTGTTGACGGGCTGTCGTACTTTTTGGCCTGTCACTACAGTCTTTGTTGCAACCCCCCCCCCCCTCCCCTGTGTTTTGGGACCTTTCCCTTTACCTCCTTGATACGCTTTGACTGACGTTGAACTGTCGAACCAGTTGACGTTGAGCATACCCGATTGCAACATGCCTATGGCACAACCGTTGTGCTGTACATCCATATGTCGCCTCTGCGGCATGTTGTCATTAATTAAGGTCAGCAGTTTTCAAAGTTCAAAGTCTTTTGTAATTTCTAAAAATTATAGTCTTACACCAAATTTCTTTACCTTGACCTTTGACAGCTCTTTCTCATTTTGGAAGGGGGATATTGTAAATGTACATGTGGTTTTGGTTACTCGGTAATCGAACTTGTGCAAATAAAAAGCAGAATGTACGTCAGCCAAATAAATATTATTCTTACAAACAAAACTCTTGTATTAAAAAATAAATGTGGACTTAATTCGATGACCCTTTACTTTTTTGTTGAGTATACATTTGAAAATTGTTTTATTTTTATTGATCTATCAATTACAGTATTTACAGTGATTAATTATCATAACTGAATAAACAAAAGAAAATAATTTCTCTCAGTTTACTCATAAGATCAATGGTACCCTGCTCAGAACCAGAACACTTGATCCATTGGACCAGTTTCAGAATTTTGGAAAGGTCACCCTTCCTTATTTCTTTTAATAACCATGCACTTAGTTTGTCTGCTTAATACACAGGAATAGAGAAGAAGATTTTCAAAGAATTGAAGCAATTTCAGTAAACATGTATGACCAGTAAAGCCTCACCCTAACAATATAACCATAACCAAGAGGCCTTAATTCAAAATTTTGGAAGAGGCACGCTTGCTTATCATTTCTGTCTCCTAAATATATAGCTGAGAGAAGAAGAATTTAAAGAATATTGCTTTACCTATATGATCTATAAAGCCCAACTATTACATCAAAACTCCAAATCTAAGGACCATGAATTTCACAGTTTGCTTTTGAGGTATCATTGCTTATTGGAATTCATAAAATAAGCAAGCATTTAACGAAAAAAATGATTATATAAGGATGTTAAGAATCTCGTTTATACACAATAATTTGAAAATTCTATAGTTGAAACAATGGCTATGATTGCAACTACAATCTCTCGTTAAGTCAATTACTTTTACACTGAATTGTCTACTGAATTCTTCAGTTTCCCGATAATGACGAAGAGCAAAAAACGGATGCGACCGGACGACAGGGGATGCTCACTCATCCAAGGCACCTGGTCCCTCCTCTGTTTTCAGAGGCCTTGTGGCTCTGCTAACAATTTTGTATTGTTTGCTTTGACTGTTCGTAATTCTCATATTTTATAAGTGCTTAAAGTCTGACTGTTTGATGTCTAGGAGTAAAAAAAGACTTTTAAAAGTTACATTAAAGTTGATAGTTTGAACCCCACCCCTCAGGTTCCAACAAATTTGATGTTGATATCGACAATATAATGTCGATATCGTAATGCTATCGATCCTGATCATTACTATGGAATTAGAAATACTGGATAAATGATAAACTTAGTTTTATTTCGACACCGCTGATATCGACAATATCATCGATATCGATACAGATCTGTACAATTTATTTCCAAATTGAGGAATAACACATTTGTAGAAGGACGCAAGTATGATGTCGATGTGTATTCATTATTTGGCATAAATATCTAAATAAATAAGGATGACAAATAAAGGGCAAGGGGTTGTTTTTTTTCAGGAGGTTAGGGATATGGTAAGGTTTTGGGTAAGGGTGAGCGTTGGTAAAAAATATTATGGCTTGCGGAATCATAATTCGATATCGGTACGATTTCGACATTAGGGCAAACTTAATAATCAGAAATGTTCATAAATGTTGCATAAAGAAATACAGCCACAAGAATGATGTCGAAAATGATTTGATATCCATACGATATCGTCGATATCGACAATATCGATAGCAAGTACAAACTCCCTAAATTTAAAGTATTTAAACAAAGACATACATACATAATGACAAGGACAGCAGTTTGAAATGCTTGAGCAAACATGATTCGACATCGAAATGATATCGATGATACCGACACTACAGGAGAAACCTCAGAAAATGATAGCATTCAGGAAACATAACATTGAGGGAGGTAACCAAAATACATTGAACAATCATGATTCAATATCGATGCGATATCGTGGATATGTACAGTAAGAAAAGCTTTGTAAATAGTGAGTATTGTAATATACGAACAAGAAAAAAGAAATATTGTAACAAACTATGAAAAATTAATCTGTCGATATCGTAACTACATCTTGTCTTGGACATAACTCGGCTCCAAAGAGCCAGGAACATGAAATTCACAACTTTCTTTTCCCATTTTACTCACAAATGCTAAATATCAAAATTGGTTAAAATTGACATAAGTCACACAGAAAAAGCTGAATATGTTTAAATATAACACACGACGGACGACAAATGACAACAGACAAAAACATATAGCAATAAGTCACCTGAGTAAATGAACAACCTCATCTTCCAATGTAATGTTAAAATGTGACGTTGTTCGGATGAGATAATTGCCTCAAAGACTCTCTTAAAACATAACAAGGGACACTTTCTATGATCCCTTACTCTTGTCTAGTGTTGGTTTGTTACATTATTCAAAGATAGTTGAGAAAAAAATGCTGAAACAACCCACTTGGTGGAACCCCTACAGTTCCAACTTAAAAGCGAAAATGATAAGACCCCCCCCCCCCCACCATTCTGCCACAAAAGTGCTTTCACGCACACTTCAAAGATAAAGGGGTAATAGACGAATCTTAAATTTTCTTGAAAATGAACAAGAAAAAAAGAAAGATTCTATCAGAATATTGGCAATGTCCAGTCGTAAAGACCCTCCAAAAACTGAAAAGGAATACTCCCTATGATCCTTTATCCTTCCCTTGTGTTGGTTTAATCTGGTGTTCAAATATTGCGAAAAATAAATACTTCAAAAGGGCTTTCAATCAAAGCACAACTAGGTTGTCCCCCCAAAGTCTTAATCTGAGATCGGCAAATGATAGCCCGATACGCCACCTACTATGCCCTACTAACGGTATGATGCATATCCACTTTCAAAAAAGGTCTTATAATAACTTATCTTTATCCCTGTCTCAATATTCAATGTAAATAAACGACAAAGTTCAACTGGCCCCCATCAAGTCCGAGAGAACCCGATAACATTTTTCAATGATCCTCAACCAATCAACAGCATTTATTTAGTTTCTTCTAGGGATCTACGATGATCTAAAAATGAAAGCTTAAAATACGTCTCCAACCCATGGCACCACTTGGTGGTACCTCTACAGCCCCATTCTAATAGCGGGAAATGATAGTGCTAGGGACCCTCTACCTTGCCCCAGTAATGATTTGAAGCACACTTCAAAGATAAGGGGTATAATAGCTGACCTTTAACCCGTAAAATAGAACACAAAGTGAAAAACAACAAAGTTCAGGTTAGCTAACTGGCCTCTTCCTTTCCCCGGGACCCTTCATAAAACTGGCAAGTGGTTCTCCCTAAGGTCCTTAACCTTTCGCTAGTGTTACTTTGTTCTAGTAGCCAAAGAAGGTTACAAAATGAATGCTTGAAATACGTCCCCCACTTTCGGCACCAATTGGTGGTACCACTACAACCCCATTCTGAAAGCTGGAAATGATAGTCCTAGGGGCCCTCTACCTTGCCCCAGTATTGATTTGAAGCACACTTCAAAGATAAGGGGTATAATAGCTGATCTTTAACAAGTATATCAATAGACAATGTGAAAAACAACAAAGTTCAGGTTAGCTAACTGGCCCCTTTCTTTCCTCGGGACCCTTCATAAAGCTGGCAAGTGGTTCTCTCTAAGTCCTTAACCTTTCACTAGTGTTAGTTTGTTTTAGGAGCCAAAGATGGTTTCAAAATGAATACTTGAAATACGTCCCCCACCCTTGGCACCACTTGGTGGTACAACTACAGCCCCATTCTGAAAGCGGGAAATGATAGTCCTCGGTGCCCTTTATCTTGCCCAAGTAATGATTTGAAGCACACTTCAAAGATAAGGGGTATAATAGCTGACCTTTAACCTGTATATTAAAACACAAAGTGAAAAACAACAAAGTTCAGGTTAGCTTACTGGCCCTATTTCTTCCCCGGAACCCTTAAAAAAACTGGCAAGTGGTTTTCCCTATGGTCCTTAACCTTTCACTATTGTTAGTTTGTTCTAGAAGCCAAAGATGGTTTCAAAATGAATACTTGAAATACGCCCCCCTACCTTGGCACCACTTGGTGGTACCACTACAGCCCCATTCTGAAAGCGGAAAATGATAGTCCTAGGGGCCCTTTATCTTGCCCAAGTAATGATTTGAAGCACACTTAAAAGATAAGGGGTATAATAGCTGACCTTTAACCCGTTTATTAAAACACAAAGTGAAAAACAACAAAGTTCAGGTTACCTAACTGGCCCTTTTCTTTCCCTTTGACCCTTTATAAAACTTGAAAGGGATTCTCCTTAAGGTCCTTAACCTTTCACTAGTGTTAGTTTGTTCTAGTAGCCAAAGTTGGTTTCAAAATGAATGCTTGAAATACGCCCCCGCCCTTGGCATCACTTGGTGGTACCACTACAGCCCCATTTTGAAAGCGGGAAATGATAGTCCTTGGGGCCCTCTACCTTGCCCCAGTAATGATTTGAAGCACACTTCAAAGATAAGGGGTATAATAGCTGACCTTTAACCTGTATATTAAAACACAAAGTGAAAAACAACAAAGTTCAGGTTAGCTTACTGGCCCTATTTCTTCCCCGGAACCCTTAAAAAACCTGGCAAGTGGTTTTCCCTATGGTCCTTAACCTTTCACTATTGTTAGTTTGTTCTTGAAGCCAAAGATGGTTTCAAAATGAATACTTGAAATACGTCCCCCACCCTTGGCACCACTTGGTGGTACCCTTATAGCCCCATTCTGATAGCGGGAAATGATAGTCCTAGGGGCCCTCTACCTTGCCCCAGTAATGATTTGAAGCACGCTTCAAAGATTAGAGGTATAATAGCTGACCTTTAACAAGTATATCAATAGAAAATGTGAAAAGCAACAAATTTCAGGTTAGCTAACTGGCCCCTTCCTTTTCTTGAGACCCTTCATAAAACTTGCAAGGGATTCTCCCTAAAGTCCTTAACCTTTTACAAGTGTTAGTTTGTTCTAGGAGCCAAAGGTGGTTCCAAAATAAATGCTTGAAATACGTCCCCCACCCTTAGCACCACTTGGTGGTACCACTACAACCCCATTCTGATTGCGGGAAATGATTGTCCTAGGGGCCCTCTACCTTGCCCTAGTAATGATTTGAAGCACACTTCAAAGATTAGAGGTATAATAGCTGACCTTTAACAAGTATATCAATAGACAATGTGAAAAACAACAAAGTTCAGGTTACCTACCTGGCCCCTTTGTTTCCTCGGACCCTTCATAAAGCTGAGAAGTGATTCTCCATAAGGTCCTTAACCTCTCACCAGTGTTAGTTTCTTCCAGTAGCCAAAGGGGGTTTCAAAATCAATGCTTTAAATACGTCCCCCACCCTTGGCACCACTTGGTGGTACCACTATAGCCTCACTCTGATAGCGGGAAATGATAGTCCTAGGGGCCCTCTACCTTGCCCCAGTAATGATTTGAAGCACACTTCTAAGATAAGAGGTATAAAAGCTGCTTGAAATATTTGACCTGCCCTTGGCACCACTTGGTGGTACCACTTCAGCCTTATTCTTATGGCCATATATAATAGCCTTACCTTGTACCAGTATTTTTTCGAAGCACATTTAAATGATAATAGCTTAAAGTAGATTGAATTACCTTCAAACCCTTTATCAATCCACAATATTAGAAGTATGCAAATTTCAGGTAAACGCATAGGCACTGTCATGCTCCTGAGACCCGTCAAAGGGCTTAAAAGGGATTCTTCCTGTAGCACTTAACCTATTTCCAACGTCGGTTTGTTCTTAAGCGGTCAAAGATAATGACATTTTCTTTTGTTTGTTTTCTTGTTTTGAAACCGCATAATTTTTCTTATGCAGGTGAGCTTAACTGCCTCCGCGTGTTTGACTTACTGAGTAATTAAGTGTTGCGTTAATAATCTAATTATTAATTGTCGAAAATAAAGTATAAACAGTATTGCGTCAGAGTACTCTCAGTCCTTTGATGAATTTCCTTATTGGCTGCTAGCCTCTACGGGAGTGGGGTCTGTCACATTCAGCAAGCCTCGGCTGATTCCGTCACCTTCATCAAACCTCGGCTGTATGAGGAAACTTGATATGCGTCTCCGCTTAACATTTGTGATAAGTCTGCCTGTTTACCGCTTATGGAAAACGTAACGCTTTGAAAACGATAATAAACATGCATCTGATATACGAAGAAAAATTTCAAAAGCATATAGGTTACACTTAGAATAACACTTACCAAGAAAAATGCACTTAGTATCTTTACATAATCACACGTTTGTTAACGGATCGAATTCAGCACACTGTGCACGTGTAAATGTAGGGCGCAGCCATATTGCGTATGAAGTAGCTCCGGTTCAATGGAGGTTTACATGATACAGCCGAGGTTTGATGAGGTACGAATCGGCCGAGGTGTGCCGAGTGGGGTCTGTCAGCTAACATCCGCAACTATACTCGGCAGTGCTGGTACCGGACATCCATGACTGTACCTGCTCACTAATATCAAAAACGGAATGTCAGAGCAAGATCTTCCGGATTGTTCAACATTTTAAACTATATGTTGTTAATTAAGTATGGATTGTTTTTTAATGAAAAATACGAAATGTGTTAATATGGAGGAAAGAAAATTTTAAATAAATCTACTTTATGGAAGGCTGTAATCGCCAAAACGGTAACGATAACATATCGCGGAAAATAATTGTAAACTTGACTATGCCTAAATTTTATATATCTATGGCTGTATACCTGTGGCTGATATACACCATCTGCGACTGTACCTGTGCCGTACATACACACTACCACTGACTCAACCCGCGCTTGATTAATAACATCCACAACAAAAAATTCTGTGGATTTTCTCCGATTTAAATTTAGACTGAATTCAATCAAAGCGCAATTAACGCTAATCTTTATATTACCCATGACAGTGATACCGAGACAAACGATGTCAGCAGTGATTAGGGAAGGATCCAAAACTTTTAAAGATTTGAATTTAAAGCTTTATGTTCAGAGTACAATTAATATGAGCCAGGTCTTTAATTTTTTGGGGTAGTGGGGGGGGGGGTGGGGGGGTGGGGGGGCATGATTTCAATATCCTACGTGCTCAATAATAATGATGAATTTAAAATGAAACATGCTAGTATAATTATAGATAATATACGAGTAAACAATAAACAAAGTAAAATAAAAAAGGAAATTAAAATAAATATTGGAATTAATTTGTAATCCTTAATTTTATGTTAGAAAGTATAAGTACGTCACAATATTATTAATTTCACCCATTTCATTGATCACGCAAGAGGTGTCAATGAAAAGCACAGGTTTTTTCCCCAGAAATATACATTTGTATGTCTTACGATATTTACGGGTGGAATGGGCTGATCCACCCGTTTTCAATGTGTTATATATAAACATCTCAAGTGCACCCCAGGAAGTAGCCTCCTATGCCCTGAAAAAGAATAGTTCCTGACAAAAAAACCTTTATTTACTTACAAAGTACATAAAATTTACTAGGCACAGGTATCAAAGTTGTAAAAATAGGCCGGAAGAACCCCCCCCCCAAAAGAAATAAAAATTAATTTTATATGCATGGAACAATTAACATCTTGACTGGTTGATAACCGTGGCGTGATACCTGAAATATGCAGGGTATGGTATTAAAATAATTGCTCATATTAAAGGAAATTAATGCTATAATTATCGATAACATCCGAAGAAAATATTTGTATAAGTAAATATTCTTATTAGATCCGCCTCTCTAAGATTCTGCAATCAATTGTCTGGAATCAATCTATAGGAATATCGGTGAATAGCGTTAATAGTACCTTTATTGTGTTTAGCTCAAAGAAAATCGTAAGGAATTTCTTGGGATGCAACATCCACAACTGTACCTGTCCTGACAACTCTAGAAATTTTACACCATGACTGTACCGGTGCCCGATTGACAACATCCAACGACTGTACCTGTCCAGTACACACACTTTATTCTACATCCATGACTGTGCCTGTGCTTATAAACAACATCCAACACTGTACCTGTGCAGTATACACATCTTACTCTACATCCATGACTGTACCTGTGTCTTATAAACAACATTCAACACTGTACCTGTCCAGTACACACACTTTATTCTACATCCATGACTGTGCTTTTAAACAACATCCACGACTGTACCTGTCCAGTATACACATCTTACTCTAAATCCATGACTGTACCTGTGTCTTATAAACAACATCCACGACTGTACCTGTGCAGCATACACATCTTACTCTACATCCATGACTGTACCTGTGCCTTATAAACAACATCCACGACTGTACCTGTCCACTACACACACTTTATTATACATCCCTGACTGTACCTGTGCCTTATAAACAACATCCACAACTGTACCTGCGTATGACACACACTAAATCTATGACTGTACCTATGCCTTATAATCAAGATTTACACACAATAAACTTCTCAGGGTTTAAGAGGTACGTATTGTATACTATATTTGGACCATCCTACCATAAAAAACAAAACAAAACAATATTTAAACAACTTTATTTCACTCACAAATTTTGATCTTTAAGTGTGTACTTGACTCTTAAAATTTGACCATGGAAATCAATTAGAATCAAGTTCGAGACACAATTAATCATCAGTGTACAGGTGGAAAACTCAAAGCTATAAGTCAACATATAGCCAATTACTATTATTAATTTTAATTAATTTTAATAAACATTTGTCGTATACGTTTGACGTATAATCAGTTGTAAACTATGATAATAATACCCCGCAACTTTGGGGTTGGCACAGAAGAAGGTGTAAAAATGTTTTCATAGTTGAAAACATTTTAGGATGGAATAGTGCATTTTATCGTGTTAACAAAGAAAGACCTATCGAAAATAATTATTGCAGTACATGTAATACTACATGTATCTACACTTCACGATTCAATGTTTAAATGGCATTCAAGAGAATTAAAAAAAAAACAAGAAGTCTGTGAGCCAATGCTCACTAGTAATACCCCCGCTTTGACGTAAATGTACAAAAGTTCAGTTATGGACAGACACAAGAATGAACAAGAAGTTGACATCAGATTCGTACAAAAATGAATCCCACAATATGGCATGCCTAAACAAAGAGTGTGCTAAAATTTCAAGTATCTGCGATGAGTAGTTGCTGAGAAAACTGTGACGAAAATTTTGTTACGGACAGGCAGACAGACAGACACACAGACAGACGGTCAGACAGACAGACGGACAGACATACACACGAGGGTAAAACAGTATACCCCCCTCTCCTTCGGAGCGGGGGTATAATAACCCAATGATGAAACATGACATAAACAGGAGGGGAAAATGAAGAAAAAGTTGGACTTTTTTCATGTGCTTAAGAGCCTTCTATACACTGCACACTATTTAAAGAGTTATAATTTTACGGTACATTTATGCAAATAGAGTAATCTGCCCTTTCAACAAGAACAAGCATTCTGAGAGTATTGGCTTAGCAGTACTAGTCCCCTACCGGCAAGTGTAATCTGGTTCCCGTTAAAAATTGAAAATGCCATAATTTCGTCAAAAATCAATGAAGCGAAACGAAATGCAAAAGTCATCTATAACTCATCAAGGTTAAGTCAAAATACCAAAAATCAGCTCAATATCTGCAAAAATTTAGAAAAAATATGGAAAACCCTGAAAAAATGAAAAGGTCGTAATTCCGTCAAAAAGCACTGAAGCGGAACGAAATGCAAACTTGATCTGTAACTCATCAAGATACACTCACATGCCAAAAATCAGCTCATCAATATCTGCAAGCGTTTAGAAAAAAAGTGCGGAAAACCAAGTGGGACAGACAGACAGACAGACAGACCGACAGACGGACGGACAGGCTCAGAGGAAACCTATAGTCCCCTCAGGCTTCACCGGTAGGGGACTAATAAAATAAATTGAAACCGGAGGGGACGATAGGTTTCCTCTGAGTCTGTCCGTCCGTCTGTCTGTCAAACTGTCCGCCTAGCTGTCCCTCTGTCACTCTGTCCCACTTGGTTTTCCGCACTTTTTTCTAAACGCTTGCAAATATTAAGCTGATTTTGGTATATTAGTGTGTATTGATGAGTTACAGATCAAGTTTTTAATTTCGTTCTGCTTCATTGATTTTTGAATTACAATCTTTTTAATTTTTAAGGGTTTTCCAAACGTTTGCAGATATTGAGTTGATTTTTGGTATGTGAGTGTATCTTGATGAGTCACAGATCAAGTTTGCATTATGTTCCGCTTCAATGATTTTTTGGCAGAATTACAGCATTTTCAATTTTTAATGGGAACCAGATTACACTTGCCGGTAGTGGAGTAGTATTGTTAATGCAGAAAGCTTGTCTCAATAGCTTTAGTACGCATGCTTGAATAAACCATATGATAGCAAGAATGATAGTAAAATTCTGCCACCTATCGCAGAGTTAATTTAGAAAGTTGACATATTGGAATGATTTTTTCATATTTATATACCGAATATTTATGTGAATTTTACCAAAAAACATAACTTACTTGGGAAAACAAAGAGAGATAAGTCTATAATTTTGGTAAAACTTCATCTCTATAGAAATCAACGGAAAATATTTTTATCCCCCCCCCCCTCACTGAAACAACAATTCCTTTTAAATTATTATCATTGTTATTTCACAAATTCAAATTTATACCAATTGTTTCTTGTTTCAGGGGAGTACATGTAGGTTGTTGGGGAGGGGGGATGAGGGTGTAGAACATATGTTTACATACTAAAAGCAGCAAAAATAGTCATTTTATTGCCAATGAATCTAATATGTCAGTTGGCTTTTACATAAGTTAAACATACGGAGAGATTTGATGGTTATTTATCCATTTCCATGAGTATTTGAAAATCTGGATCACTTGTTATCTTTAAAGCCCGATTTCAATTTATAAAATTGTCTAACCCTTCCCCCTCTTTATGAGAAGAGTTTTAAATGAGCAGTTAACTTTTTGACACTGGTTTGAAAATAATTAATCCATTACTTATAAACTCTTCTACAATAATAATAAAACTTGGCAGAAGTTGTGAAGGCGAGGATGGAATATAGCGAAAGAAGGAGTATTTCCTCTTAAAAAAAGGACTAAATCCCAAGCTTTCTTGCAGGCATATGATTCAATTTTTTTGACGGGGAGGGGGTTGCATTGGGGGTGGGGGTTCGGGTCACAAACGACAAAAGAACAAACTTTTAGTAGAGCCTTGAGTAACTTTTTCTTGGATGTTGTAAATAACGCAAAGATGCAGTCATGGAAGTAGAATAAAGTGTGTGTACTGGACAGGTACAGTCGTGAATGTTGTTTTTAAGGCACAGGTACAGTCAGGGATGTAGAATGAAGTATGTATATATGCACAGGTACAGTCGTGGATGTTGTTTATAATGCACAGGTACAGTCAGGGATGTAGAATAAAGTATGTATATATGCACAGGTACAGTCGTGGATGTTGTTTATAATGCACAGGTACAGTCAGGGATGTAGAATAAAGTGTGTGTACTGGACAGGTACAGTCGTGGATGTTGTTTATAAGACACAGGTACAGTCATGGATGTAGAATAAAGTGTGTGTACTGGACAGGTACAGTCATGGATGTTGTTTATAAGCACAGGTACAGTCATGGATGTAGAATAAAGTGTGTGTACTGGACAGGTACAGTCGTGGATGTTGTTTATAAGACACAGGTACAGTCAGGCATGTAGAATAAAGTGTGTGTACTGGACAGGTACAGACATGGATGTTGTTTATAAGGCACAGGTACAGTCAGGGATGTTGTTTATAAGGCACGGGTACAGTCATGGATGTTGTTTATAAGCACTGGTACAGTCATGGATGTAGAATAAAGTGTGTGTACTGGACAGGTACAGTCGTGGATGTTGTCAATCAGGCACCGGTACAGTCATGGTGTAAAATTTCTAGAGTTGTCTGGACAGTACAGCAGAATCTTAGAGAGGTGGATCTAATAAAAATATTTACTTATACAAATATTTTCTTCGGATGTTATCGATAATTATAGCATTAATTTCCTTTAATATGAGCAATTATTTTAATACCATACCCCAAATATTCCAGGTATCACACCACGGTTATCGACCAGTCAAGATGTTAATTGTTTCATGCATATAAAATTAATTTTTATTTCTTGAGAATTTTTTCTTTTTTTTTTTTTTTTTTTTTTGGGGGGGGGGGGGGTCTTCCAGCCTATTTTAACAACTTTTATACCTGTGCCTAGTAAATTTTATGTACTTTGTAAATAAATAAAGGTTTTTTGTCAGGAACTATTCTTTTTCAGGGCATAGGAGGCTTCTTCCTGGGGTGCACTTGAGATGTTTATATATAACACATTGAAAACGGGTGGGTCAGCCCATTCCACCCGTAAATATCGTAAGACATATTTTATGGGGAAAAACCCGTGCTTTTCATTGACACCTCTTGAGTGATCAATGAAATGGGTGAAATTAATAATATTGTGACGTACTTATACTTTCTAACATAAAATTAAGGATTACAAATTAATTCCAATATTTATTTTAATTTCCTTTTTTATTTTACTTTGTTTATTGTTTACTCGTATATTTTCTATAATTATACTAGCATGTTTCATTTTAAATTCATCATTGTTATTGAGCACGTAGGATATTGAAATCATGCCCCAGCCCCCACCCCCCCCCAAAAAAAAAAAAATAAAGACCTGGCTCATATTGTACTCTGAACATAAAGCTTTAAATTTAAATCTTTAAAAGTTTTGGATCCTTCCCTAATCACTGCTGACATCGTTTGTCTCGGTATCACTGTCATGGGTAATGTAAAGATTAGCGTTAATTGCGCTTTGATTGAATTCAGTCTAAATCTAAATCGGAGAAAATCCACAGAATTTTTTGTTGTGGATGTTATTAATCAAGCGCGGGTTAAGTTAATCAAGCACGGGTTGAGTCAGTGGTAGCGTGTATGTACGGCACAGGTACAGTCGCAGATGTTGTATATCAGGCACAGGTATACAGTCATAGATATACAAAATGTACGCTGTAGTAAATGTTACTTTTTAGAGATAATAGCGATCTATGCAATGGATTAAGGCATAGTCAAGCTTACACATATATTTTCCGCGATACATTCACGTACTAAGCTAGTTATCGTTACCGTTTTGGCGATTACAGCCTTCCATAAAGTAGATTAATTATTAACACATTTCGTATGTTTCATTGAAAAAACAATTAATACTTAATTAACAACATACAGTTTAATACGTTGAACAATCCGGAAAATCTTGCTCTGACATTCCGTTTTTGATATTAGTGAGCAGGTACAGTCATGGATATCCGGTACCAGCATTGCCGAGTACAGTTGCGGATGATAGCTGACAGCCACTGTTGCTCTACGGGCTTAGTGGCTGCTGCTATTGGCTGCTAGCTTCAGTCTAGTCTATAATTGCCTAGAATTTCAACTTTTATTGCTGGAAATTAACCTCCGTAAAGATTAACTTCCGTAACGATATTTTTACCGAAATTTTAACTTGATATCAGATTCAAGCCTGACTTTATGAATCATACTTCAGCGTTCTATACTAAACATAAGAAAACGAAAAATTGGTCAAATTCAGCTTCATTTAAAAAAATAATAAGACTTGTTCAAGCATTAACTTCCGTAACATTACCTAAAAATCAATGGTAAAATGAAATTGATGTGAAAAGTTAACTATACCAGATTTGTGGACAATTTTTTTTTTTTTTTCAAGTTCACTGATATGTTCCTCAGAGAATTATGACGTTCAATTTGATATTTGAAACAATATTTTTTTTTATGTTTTATACCCTGAATTGGTCCTTTTATCGTAGAATGACTCATATACCGTTAAGGAACAATCTCTACAACATGACAAAAACGAAAAATGATATCAAATATCGAAGTATTGGTATGATAGACAAGGAATTGATGTATATTTCCTAAGTTGTCGTGTCTAAAAAAACTCAGTGTGGATGGGGGTATATACACTAACAATTCGTCAGGAGCCTGCGCACAAGAATTAATTTGTCCTTCCCGATGCGCTGAAATACCCATTCGACAAATCTGCGGGATGTATGTAGAGTAGGAAATGGTTCAGGAAGTACTATTTGCATGTTGTTGTTTTTTTTCATTGTGTACATAAATGTTATTCTTTCAAAGAAAAAAAAAAGAAAAAAAAATTCAAACAAACAAAAAAAAACTTAAAAGGGGGGGGGGTTAGTCTTTTTCTGAATAAAAAATTGGATATATTGAGGTGTGGGAAATTGACCTTACTGTAACAAAACGGGGAGGGGTTTGCTACCATCCTTTCATGAAAATTTAAAAGTAATAAATTACTTCTAGAAAAAAGTAAGGGTTAAAAGCAAAAGAAAAAAGTCAGGGAAGCACCCCCTCCTACGATAATTCCTGTCTGTACGTAAGGCATTTTCCTCAGATATTATACAAAGTGATTGTTCCTCAATTTTACTGTACACAATACTTGTATTTCTGCAGCATTTATTTTCTCTTGCTGTCGGCATCGTAACAGTTACCACATGAAATCAGAATAGATAGTTGAATATTCATTTTTTCTTTAATCTAAAAACTAAATTAGGGTGATGTAATTTTGAAATATTTATTAATGAAAGCGTCTTATGGCGTAGCTAGAATGGAAGTGAAGTGTACGCAGAGAGCGGCAGGGGGTCGGAAGGTGAGGGTGTTAGGCTCTTTAAGAAATCAAAATTTTATTAATACATTAAAAAATTACCATGATTTAACGTATAGGTCGCGGGGTTAGTGACCTTTTAAATTGCTCGAAAACATATTATGAAAATTTGTTATTTGAATCTCCTACTTTTGTTGTACATTCTCTGAAAATTTTATAAAATTCGTCTGCATCGTTTTTGCGTTATTAAATCCCAAACAAGCCATTGTTGTCATAACATTTTCGACGCCATTCTATTGAATTCTATAGGGAAAACGTCATTTTTGACTTGTTTTTAGGCAAGATTTCGTCTAAAAAAAATCTCAGTAATTTTTAAATGGTGCAGACGAAATTGTTCCCCTTTTGGTCATTTCACACAGAGATGATTTCCTATAAATCTATGTAAAAAAATTAATATGTCTTCGAGTTAGTTTTCTCGTAATTTAAATGCAATTATTGCTTTTAACATCTAACATTTTTAAGAATGACGCTATAAATTATCGCGACGTCACGCTTGACGTCGTGAATGCGGTCCGGTATAAAATGCAGAAAACAAAATAATATAATAAAAAATAAGAACGAAATTTATGTTTATATACATTTATTGTAAAATTAGCACAGATGTATGAGTTAGGTAACAGTGTATCTTGTCTGAAACACTTTACGGGTTTCAATTAATTGTTTATAAGCTGTAACTAAAGGGAGAGAGAGCGAGAAAGAGAGAAGGCTTGGCTTGCAGGTACAGTACTCCTAGCGTAATTCAAAGACCTTTTTTCTTACAAGATTGGGGGAGTGAATATTAATTAGAGAGTTTAATTGGAAAAAAAAAGATTTTTTTACACACTCGGAGCTAGTTCCTATATGAGTGGATTTTTTGTATTTAATATGGATGGATTATATTTCTTATTCTTTAAAAAAGCTATACAAAACCCTTCTTTGTATACGGAATTTTTACATTGGTAATACTTGAGTACACACGCAGCATACGACTGCTCCTTTAACAGGACATGTTCAAGGACATTGGCAAGTCAAGGTTTTCCGGAGAAAAAAGGTTTAATACATGGGTTTTTTCACTTATGAAATAGTGATTGAGAGTGATCTCCCGTGTAGAATTCTCTAAGCGGTGAAAACCAATAAAGCATATGTTTACAGAGGTAAACAAAAGCACATGTATATATGTACTTCCTTCAACGGGTAGAATCATCTATACAGCAAGAAAGAAAATTAGTGGCATTATCCTGTTATTCGCTCCGCGGAGTGAATAATATTTGACGTTGTTGACGTTATGTTTTTCTACTTGCCTTTGAAAGAATATATATTTTAAGAAATTAGCCTTTATTCCGTCGTAATTTTTTCTTTGATTATCATATATTCTTAAACCCCAATTAAATGACGTTTTTTCGTAATTTAAACCTCCCTTTGAAAGAATATATATTTTAAGAAATTAGCGTTTATTTCGTCGGAATTCTTTTTAACCCCGATTAAATTTCAGTATCGAGTGAAATTTTAAATGTGAGATAATATAGAGCGTTTATTCCGTGGATTTCTTTATTTCTCTTGCGTGAGGAAATAAATTTCATCAAGTTAATTTCTCTCTATATAATGTAACGGAATAAATCCTATTTTCATTAATAATTTCATGTTCATTCATTTATCAGGGAATAAAGTGAAATATATTATATTTTCATGCTTGTTTTATTACGGAATAAACCATAATTATCTTCATGTTTTATCTATTGTTTGTTTACACGTTAATTTAATTAAAACTGAGGAAATTAATCATGTACTCAACTGTATGATATATTTTATGTTTATTTATACACCTGTAACGGAATAAACCATATTTTCATGCCATTTCAATTATAATTTCTATTAGGTAAGGAAGCCATGCGTTTGCAGAGACACAGTACTCTATATTTATGTGAATTTACAAAGCACATAATATCATTTGAACAGGGAATATATCTCTGTACATACATGATATCATTTCTTCGATCTTTACAGTATCTGACCTTTAAATTAAATGCCATAACAACAATTAAAGAAAAATACGCTTTCACATTTACTCCTAACAATAGGAAAGACTAACAGATGCATGAATAGCGTTCACCTATGGTTCAGTAAACACTGCTAAACAATTGAGAATGGCGTTTGTAAAAAATCTACCTCTGTTCATTCGCACCGGTGCGAATAAGTATAACTCTATTTTCATCCATAAAATGCCTTTTTCACAATGAATATCCCCCCAAAATCCAGAGAATTTCAGCTTGAAAATGGAATTAAATTAAGATTGTCTGTATATATATTACTCCTGTTATTCTCACCGGTGCGAATAAGTATGGCCCTATGTCCTTTCATAAAATGTCAATTTTAGAGTGAATATCCCCCAAAAAACTCCAAGCCCCATTTTTTATATACTCTCCCCCAAAGAAACCCTTTTCCCGGAAAGTCTTCCCTTTCCAGAGCATTTTAGCTTGAAAATGGAAAGATCGTCGGTATATATATACTCCTGTTATTCGCACCGGTGCGAATAAGTATGGCCCTATGTCCTTTCATAAAATGTCAATTTTAGAATGAATATCCCCCAAAAAACTCCAAGCCCCATTTTTTATATACTCTCCCCCAAAGAAACCCTTTTCCCGGGAAGTCTTCCCTTTCCAGAGCATTTTAGCTTGAAAATGGAAAGATCGTCGGTATATATATACTCCTGTTATTCGCACCGGTGCGAATAAGTATGGCCCTATGTCCTTTCATAAAATGTCAATTTTAGAATGAATATCCCCCAAAAAACTCCAAGCCCCATTTTTTATATACTCTCCCCAAAAGAAACCCTTTTCCCGGGAAGTCTTCCCTTTCCAGAGCATTTTAGCTTGAAAATGGAAAGATCGTCGGTATATATATACTCCTGTTATTCGCACCGGTGCGAATAAGTATGGCCCTATGTCCTTTCATAAAATGTCAATTTTAGAATGAATATCCCCCAAAAAACTCCAAGCCCCATTTTTTATATACTCTCCCCCAAAGAAACCCTTTTCCCGGAAAGTCTTCCCTTTCCAGAGCATTTTAGCTTGAAAATGGAAAGATCGTCGGTATATATATATACTTCTGTTATTCGCACCGGTGCGAATAAGTATGGCCCTTTGTCCTTTCATAAAATGTCAATTTTAGAATGAATATCCCCCAAAAAACTCCAAGCCCCATTTTTTATATACTCTCCCCCAAAGAAACCCTTTTTCCGGAAAGTCTTCCCTTTCCAGAGCATTTTAGCTTGAAAATGGAAAGATCGTCGGTATATATATACTCCTGTTATTCGCACCGGTGCGAATAAGTATGGCCCTTTGTCCTTGCATAAAATGTTTATGCACACAGGCAAACTTTCAAATTTCATTTATAAATTTCTTATTTTATATTGTGAGGATAACATATAAAACAACGCTTGAAATTTGTATGTTTATTATGTAGGCTACATATATATTCAGTCCTGAACTCTTGATTTCCGTTTCCTGTATTTAGTAGCACCTCCACCTATAAAACTCTCAAATACTGACCTCACATCGACCAATGGTTTTCTTTTGACATAACGTCAATAACGTCAAATATTATTCACCCCGCGGAGCGAATAACAGGATAATGCCAAATTAGTAATGGCTTTGTTGTGAATTGTATTCAGGGGACCAAGATCCAACAGGTTGTCATTTACCATAGTTATGCTCAGTATGCTGGGAAGGGCAAAGATGTGACATACGCTGAAAGGTAGACCGAGATCAGTTCTCAGGTTGTATGAAGGAAGCAGCATTTAGTAACTACGAATAAAATTTGAAATAAATCCATGCCAATATTTTTATGACAATGTGTTTCAATCAATTCAGTCAATTACATGATAGAATCAATCAACCAGCCTGACTCTCTTGACCATTATGAATAATATGTAATTATAGCTGTTAAGGGAAGTAACTCAAAAATAAAGATCGGTGCCGGTATGTTCTTGTCCTGTTTCTAATATACATTTTCAGCCAAAATATCTAGAAGTCATAGGAAATGAAGATACAATAATGTATATAATACAAAAACTATATGAAATAAGTGGGTTTTTGAAAAATATTATGGTGAAAAATTATGTAGCTCCCTTTTATCAACATTTTACATAGGAAATGCATTGAGAATTGCAAAAACACTGATTTGACAAAATCTAAAAAAGAAGGCTGGCTTGGTAGGTTAAACAAACCAGAATATAGCCTGTTTAGTACAATTATACCTACTCAAGAGTTCTTGAAAAATTCTATACGATAACCAGGAACCTTGCCAATGCCAATTAATTAACGTGATGTCGCTGTCGTATCACCACATGTCGTCAGCGTTTTTTCCAAATTAATCCCATTCTGTTGGTATATTAAAAAAAATCCCAAGAACTACTCTGTCTGAAAATTTCACAATTCTTCACCGAACTTTGTACATTTTTTGAACGTCCGATTTTTCATTCTCGACGCCGTTCGATATTGTCAAAGTATTTGCAAAACATGGTGTCAAAATATTCTAAAGAATTTTTAGCCTTTGATGAGCTTTCTTTTAAGATACTAAGATACACAGGAACAAAGAATGCAAGTTTTAGTTGGGGGGGGGGGGGGGGGGGAGAGACAACCCAACAGATATAAACAAGCTTAGGCCCGTAGAAACGGTTTCAATTTTTTTTCATTTTATTTGGGGGGGGGGGGGCTAGCTCAAAAAACACCCCAAACAAACAGACCTAATTAGCTGTCCGAATCCTGGATGTGCCAGTGCTCGACCTTACAGGAACAAAAAGTGCCCCCCCCCCCCCGCTGCGTTTTACGGGCCTGAAGCAGACATTCTTGAGGGGGCACGCACAACCGCAAATTAGTTCTGTTTTCTAATTTATATTTTCATGTACTGGCAAAATTATTGAGGGGATCAACAACTGTAAATTAGCTTGATTTCTAAAGTAATTCATATACATTGAAAAAATTATGGGGACACGCCCATCCTTCGATTCCTACCGAACTAATATCCCTTTCTCCTTTAGCACGAATTTCTCATAAGTCTGGCAGCGATCTTTTAATTAAATCAGGCGAAATAACACACAAGTGCCGCTAGCTCCGAGAGTTGTAATTTTGGACCTTTCATTTCTTCGACGCAATACTTTTACTTCGTTCAATTCCAAAGTTATTTTTTATTTGCTTCAGTATATACTTTAAATGCCTTTGCAAATTCCAGAGGGGTCCGCCCCCTCCCCCCAATCCCCCCCTCTAGATCCGCGCATGAACAGTATTGTAAGGCGTTACTTATTGAAGGTCTGTTGTCGTTTTTTTTTTTTTTTTTTTTTTTGCTTTATGCTTCATAGTACCTGAGCGGTTTTTCAATTGTGATATAGGTATCCATATATTTTAAAAATTTCCTTTTTAAAAATAAAGTTTAAACTTTTGATGTAACAGCTGTAATTGCGGTTGATTATATCATGACAGTTTACCAGCGTAACAAACTTTTTTTTTATTAAAATACGTCAAAGGAAAAAAAATAATCATACAGTTAACACTTGTTTAGTTGTTCCATATCTTTTCGTGACACTGTTGTGGTCTCAATGTGATGATAAATAAACGCTTTCTAACGCTTTCGATTTTCCAACATTTAAATTGTAAAAAGTTTTTCTATTTGTGATAACTACAGTTTGTTTGTATTGAAGAGTTAAAAATTTCTTACTCATTGTGACGTCATAATCAAATGTGCACAAGAAAGTCGCTCAAATCATATAAATTGCGTACCCAGTTTTAACGACGTCAGCAAACCCGCGACCTACGTTAACTACACTTCAACTAATGTTGGGGGGGGGGGGGGGAGTAATCACCCTTTCAAATAACATTTTCAATAGTAAAAGGTAAGGTTTGGAAATAAGTGGAGGAGGTGCCCCCCCCCCCCGGTGTAGGCACAGAAGGTTCTGCCTTTTAACAGTTATTTAATTCATTTTCTGGCAAAATAAAAATTATGCCATGCAGTTTTGTTTACAAAATAAAAGACGTAGTAATATTTATTATTTTAACGCAAAGTTAATACTTTCATGGAAACTTATTGGACATGTAGTATCAAAAGCACGTATATTTACTAAATGTTAACTTTTAAATCATATACTAATAGATCATATCATTCAACGATGGGCTTGAATTTTAATTTCTCGAAGATCTTTTAAAAAAAAATCAATGTATTAAAGAGCAATTACCAATCAATGAATGACTTTTCAATGGTTTAATATAGGGTTTCAAATTTTATTATAGAGTCATGATAATTTAAAATTCAAATAAAGACAGTATGACACAACCAAACACGAATATTTGTTCGATGGGAATGATTTTTTTTTCAGGATCTCTCTCCCTCTCTCCTACTTATTTGTTTTTTGGTTTTTTTTTTTTTTTTTGGGGGGGGGGGGTGTTGATGTGTACGCACTTGCGTATTTGCATATCTAGGAAGCTACGCGTCTGGATCCTTCGGACGAAACAGAATTGGTCGAAGAAGAATAAGCATTTTCATGTACTTTCCTTGATTGGCTCAAACATGTAGAGCCTATTCTTAAATGAAAGATCTACCTCTGGTATATCAACATCTCCGTTCCCTAATATTTTCCATTTTTAAGATAATCGAGAGCACTATATTATATTTATACTAATTATACTATATTTATATTATTACTACTCTCAGTTTCTGATGTTGATTGTCTCTTATGACGCCACAAAAAGGGGAAGTAACTCTTTTGATTAACGTTATTTAAAATAGCGATTTTTAAACAGGTAAATAAAGAAAACAACGAGGTTTAAAATTTTACGAATATTGTGATTCCCTCTTTTTAACTATTATTTACAATATATATCATTTACAAGTGTTTCTATTTCTTATGAATTTGACCTTTAAGTCCATAATATACTTTGCTATTTTACAACATCAGTAAACAATATTTTACAAAATATATTGGTATGTATACCCTTTTTCACTTTCAGATAGTGGGAAAAAGGTCATGTAACTTTTTTAAAAAATTGAACAGTACTTGACAAAACACGCCTTCAATACCACTGAAAGATATACACTATTGGTTAGTTTATGCGTGTTATAAACATCGGGCATTTTCAATATGTGATTACAGTTTATTCTATTATATGCTATATTGAAGAACAGATATATTTCCTTGATGATGATTATTATTATTAAAACATTTTACTCATAAATTTTATACATGTTATCATTAACGAATCATTTTACCGAATTAATAGAAAATATTGTCTCATTTGCACTTTCTGACACAACCACAAATAGACCGGCCTATAATAACGGATAGAATAATTTATAAACACTACGTCATAACCTCGTTTTCAGAGCCTTGAGGGTGATCTCTGTTGAAATGAAATTAAAACATGACAGATATCATTATCATAATTGCAGACGAAATATTGAAACGAAACTGAGATTGTTCCACTTATTCCAAGTAAATACTTCATGACTCTGAGCATGAAACTCTTATAAAAAAAAAATTTAGTTTACTTCTATTAAGAATAATTTTTACCACATTTTGTGCAAGAGAACAAAAGAATGAATCACAGGATTGGGCGAATCTTACTTGATTTTATGCTGCAAAATTTCATGAAACATAAATTGGATTTTTAAATTTTGAATTCTTCTCAATAAATGTAGATGGAATTGTAGTGTTTCCATACCTATAAAACATTTATCTGACAACAATTTTCTGACAACAATAGAATTTATTGAAAGCTTTGAACAAAAGGCTTTTCAAAATTCTTAAATCTACTCACCATAATTGGGAAAGTATGCTGCATCTGACTTTTCTGGGCACAAACAAACAAAACATAAGATGAAGGCCTTTGTAGAATACAATAACAGAATTCTGTCCATGTCTTTAATATTTTTGTCCATTTTTCTACATGAATTTTGGTTTTTACGTGAAAATAGTACTTTTTCTCCTTTAAAAACTGTTAATGAAGTTTATGTTTTGATTGAGATTCCAAACTCATCTGAAATCATTTGATTGAGTGGAGACTTTATATCAATTTATTATTGATTTATATGAAATTTCAAGTATCCCACTGTTCGGTAATTATAAAATGATAAAAAGAGACTCTTGTACATTAATGTATTATGCATCTTTTTCAACAATATCATATTCTAAACATAAATATTGATATATTCAAGCCAATTGCAGATAGACTAATAGTGATAAGCTTAACCTCTTTAATGAGTTTAAACCTGAAGTCCTATAATAAGGCAAAATCATATTAGTGAAAGTTGGGGTCATATGTTGGTTAACTAGGGTTTGCAATGTCTCGGTTTTTAGAACTTCATTATTAAGTCAATAGGTTATAAAACTAAAAGAGATATATTTTCTTACAGATGAAAGTTGTACAAAATCTTCAATTTATTTAGGTGTTAACAGTGTAAAGAGAGTTTATTGTAGGTTTTCATTATTCTTAAATCTTCCTGAAAGTAACACTTATTAATCTGTGAAGGAGTGTGTGTGTGCGTAAAAATAATATTAACAAAAGCTCCTAGATTTCTAAAATTTACAGCTTGAAACTTTTGATTTTTGATCTAAATCTTTCAAAAATACAGTTTGTTAAAACAACGGTTATCTTAAGGTTAATTCAATATGTGAATAGGCTATTTGATATTTTAAAATTGATCAGAAAGTTACATGTTTATTCTTCTTACACGGGCTTCAAAGAATCGAAGTCGATATTTCGACGAAAAAACAATTCATTATTCATGATCTTTATAGATTGAGTGTCACACTTCTATCAGGAGGTTTACAAACAGTATTTTTCATTGACATAACATATTATACCTTTTATTTTTAATTTGCTTGACATAAGATAAGGATACATCAATTTCAAATAAAAAAAAATATCTAGTTTTAAATCAAGATTCTAATATTAGATGGAATTTCATACGCTTAAGAGGACTGGGTGGTTGTGGCCATTTTCAGACTCTATTGATCTCCTTTAGAAGAAGAGCTCCATATAAAGATATACAAAAAGGATCAAGTTTTAAAACTAAAATGTATGAAATTTTTGTTTGCCAAATGATAGTTGACAGCTTAAGATATGATATCTAAAAAATTAAGTTATATCTGATGGTTAATTTGTTGACCCCCCCCCCCCTCCCGCCACCTTTAAAAATCTTTAACAAAAATTCAGCAATTAAAGATGGGTTAGTTTAACGGATTAAAATTAATTTACCAATCTGTCCGGTCAAAAATGTGTAGATTATCGCCCTCATTGAACTGAACACAATAATATAAGCATTCCAAAGGGATTCTACCTTTCCTTAGATTGTTGTCTTTTGTAAGATCTCATTTTCCTTTATTTTCCCCATGTTTTCTTGAATCGATCTTCCATGTTACGTTTATGATATAGAGGAATTTTCTGATTAAAGACAAACTGTTTATGTCCGATATCATTTTTATCATACCATACCTCCTATCAAAATGTTTGATAAAACTGCTTACATCTGCTAAAAATAGATGGGGGAAATTTGAAAGTTCTTCCTCCAATTAGTATTTTGTATTTGTATTTTTTCAATGGACTTTTGTATTATTTCAATGGACTTTTTAGCTTGATTACTGCTTGCTACCTTCATATTTAACCATGAAGAATTGAATGCCAAACTTATGAGCCAGATTGCACCGTACAGCAAAGTTTTTTTTTTCAGTTTCTCTTCATTATTGATAAGTTAAGCATATAAATGTTGCATAACATTAACTCACATGTAAACGGATTGTTCAATAATCTATATTCTCGAATCTATAATTCATTTAAAAAAAAAATAAGATTTTTGATTTCACACATAAATCAGATCCTTCATGCACTGATTTTTGTTACTTTCAATGTTCTTATTGCAACATTAATTCGCAATGAAATATACTTGTCATTTCAAGGACGTATAGATTATGATGGATATGAAACTTTGTTTTTTTTTAAATTCATTGTTTTATCTTTTTTTTTCTCTTGAAAATAGAGGATCTCGTATCTAAAAGTGCATCGAGTCTGGAATGATGAATGAAAACAGGTATATAACAATTATCTGCAAAACTGACCACTGCATGAACAAATTCATTATGTCTGTCTGTCTCTAGCGTTACAATTTACTACTATTTGTCAGATATAGGCGCAAATTCCTATTGTTTTGGTTTTTGCTCTAGACCTATTCTCTGACAATTGTGACACACAACATTAGTAGCCACTTTATCTATAATTGATTTTTATAAATAAGTTGGATTTTTTCTTTCTCTTATCGGGTTATACGATACCCCTAACAAAAAAATACTGTAGTAAACTATAGTTAACTATAGTTTACTATAGTTAACCATAGTTAATCAAAGTTCCAAAGTTTTCACTAAAATAAATCAAAGTTCCAAAGTTTTCACTATAGTAAATCAAAGTTCCAAAGTTTTTATTAGTCCCCTACCGGTGAAACCGGAGGGGACTATAGGTTTCCTCTGAGTCTGTCCGTCCGTCTGTCCGTCCGTCTGTCTGTCTGTCTGTCCGTCTGTCTGTCTGTCTGTCTGTCCGTCTGTCTGTCTGTCTGTCCCTCTGTCTGTCTGTCAGTCTGTCCCACTTGGTTTTCCGCACTTTTTTCCTAAACGCTTGTAGATATTGAGCTGATTTTTGGTATGTGAGTGTATCTTGATGAGTTACAGATCAAGTTTGCATTTCGTTCCGCTTCATTGATTTTTGACGGAATTACGGCCTTTTCAATTTTTACGGGTTTTCCGCAATTTTCTTCTAAACGCTTGTAGATATTGAGCTGATTTTTGGTATGTGGCTTTACCTTGATTAGTTATAGATCAAGTTTGCATTTCGTCTCGCTTCATTAATTTTTGACGGAATTATGGCATTTTCAATTCTTAAAGGGAACAGAACCAGATTACACTTGCCGGTAGGGGACTAGTATTGCTCATGCAATACTCTCAGAATGCTTGTTATAGTAAATCAAAGTTCCAAAGTCTTTATTATAGTAAATCAAAGTTCCAAAGTTTTTACCATAGTAAATCAAAGTTCAAAAGTTTTCGCTATAGCAAATCAAAGTTCCAAAGTTTTCACTATACTATATCAAAGTTTCAAAGTTTTCACCATAGTTTATGAACTTATTAAAGTATTTTAATAATTTTTTGCTTTTTGCCGTTTTTAGGGGGTGGAAGTGGGGTCGGGCGGGGACTGGTGGCGTTGTACATGTAAATTTGAATTAACAAATTAGTTAATCCAAATGCAATATTTACATTTAAAAATTAAAAAAAAATACATATTTACTGAAGTTGATGGAGCAGGTATTTTGATTCTAAATGACAAAATTTTATTTTATAGTATATTATTTTCCTTTCTCCATAAAAAAGAAACTTACACTACATCTGCATTAAATTAAATATATTTGAATAAATATTGCTCATCTATCGGCGCGAGAGACAGCCTTACATTAAAATTCATTTCTTGTTCATTAATTTTTTAAGGGACGGGTCGGGTTTATCAAAAATCCTCTAAAGCTTTTATGAGTTTTGACAGTGAAATATCATATAATGTCAAGAATGGGAATCAAAAACATACTTCCATGGGTTTTACTCTAGTAAATTAAAGTTTCAAAGTTCTCACTAAAGTAAATCAAAGTTTCAAAGTTTTTACTATAGTTAATCAAAGTTCAAAAGTTTCTACTATAGTAAATCAAAGTTCCAAAGTTTTTACTATAGTAAATCAAAGTTCCAAAGTTTTCACTATAGTAAATCAAAGTTCCAAAGTTTTTTACTTTGATACTATAGTTAACTATAGTTTACTATAGTATTTTTCTGTTAGGGACAGCAGGATTTAAAGGTATATAAATTAAGAAGAAGTCCCAAAATACGGTCTTAATCAGGTTGGAGAGAATACTCGAAATCGGGTATTATCCGTGAAATCGCGTATAGTCCTCGATATCAGGATATCGTTGAATCCGCGAAATCGGGTATATCGTGCAACTTTCTGTAAAAACAGAAAAATAAAGCAACGGCGCATTATGTCAGTTGGTGTTACTTGTACATCAGTATCTTGGGAGTTTATTTTTATTGAACTCAATTTCAATGGTTGTCTGACAAGTTTAAAATCACACGACAAACACTGCTGGGGTAGAAAAGAAGGCACGGTGGCGTCATTATTTTTCAGTACAAGTTCTAAAAACAAATAACTACATGTCGTCTGTGTTTATTTCCCTATAAATTATTCCCCAAGCTTAATTTCTTAACCTGTGCATTATTCACAAAATGTAAAAACTTTGAAGAAATTTAACGACTAACGCTGTGTTATGTATTTTTTACTTAAAAATGTATGGTGTCCCTTTCACGTTAAATTTAAATTATTCCTCAGTTGGTAAGTACATGTATTTCTCATCGATATAGAATACCGACGTTTTCGTAATTGAAAAATAAAATAAAAACAAACAAACAAACATAAAAAAAACAACAAAGGGAAAGCAGGTTGAAAAATGATATAAAATGAAATAAATTTAATATCTGCATGTGTACATACATGTAAACTTAAATACATTTTTAAAAATTAATACAGTGTATATTGATAAAGGTGAAGAATCTTTAGTAAAATCATCAGTTCCTCCTATGGTGTATGTATACAGTCCTGCAATTCCCGCGGGGAAAGGAGGAGGTGCGTATTTCTTAAAGAAAATATTTTAATGTCAGTTTACCATGAAAATTTTCATTCAAAGAACCCGCCAATGTTTTGGTTGCATTTTCATAGATGCAAGCGACGTTATTTTACCTGTGTGAGTTTGTGTGGAAATTGAGAACGAGATGTCTTGTTAAAAGGATTTTCGTTTAGCTGGGGGGGGGGGGGGGGGGCTTGGTTCATATAAATAAATAAAAAAAAAATCCAATTCGCACATCTTTTCATGTGCTTATTATACATTCTCAATATAGAGCTAATATTCAAATATGAATTATATATTAAAGTTTTCACATATTATACTGTTTTTACTTTTTATACATATGAACAAACTGAAGTGGAGTGTTCAATCGCGTTTTAGCTTAAGTCTTGAGCTGCATTGTTTTTAATTAATCATCCATACAGATTGGAGACACTTTCTTTTATTATTATTATAGTATTGGATAGACAGGGTAGATTTTCTCTTCAGAGTCTGTAGTTTATTTTAGGTTATATCGCTTTAAACCTCATTATAATATGCTAAAATACGTTATCTGATTGATGCTAGACAGTACGTCACGTGACAGGGACTTCATAATTCCCTGTCTTTTCTGTAATCTGTGATACTTATTACTCATGGTTATCACTTTTTTTTTATTATTCATCTATGGTGAAAAATGTGTTAAAAATAAACATGAAGTTTAGTTATTTTTAGAACTTGTCGAATGTGGTAGAAAATAACAGGTTTCTATTTTAACCTATATTGTTTCGGTATATAAACAATTATTGCATGAATGTTTTGGAAATATGAAGAATTCTATTCACTCAAGAGGGCAAAATAGGGAATCAATATGATTTTTATTAGATGAATAGATCTTCTCTCTTTATCATGCAATGAATATATACCATTCAATGACGTTTAGCACAAAACTCTACAATAACATTTTACATTTAATTTGATTATTTTGCAAGGGGAGAGATGTTCCTCTTGGACACATGCATAACACATTCGAGGTTAATTTTCGCCTGACCGAGATAGTCCGGACAAGGAATAATTAATGTAAGCAGCTAGTAACAACCGTTATAGCTATTCACTTTCGTCCCCTGAAGTCGCCGAAAAATGGTAAAATATTGCCGAATCAGCGAAATTAAATGATCAACAGTTATTTTCTCTCACAAGCTATGTTGCTGAGAACATCATTGTCTTTGCTAAAACGTTGGAGGCATGTTGAATCCAAAGGAAATTTTAATAATTTAAAAAAAAAAATAAGAAAGAAAATGTCGCCTTTTATAACTTCTGGAAATTAGCTTAAATTGTCATTCCCTGTTTATAAAACATAATTATGTACTGGTACAAGATATATGTAAGGAATGCTATTCAACGACAAAAAAATCAACTGATGAAAATAGATTCATAACACCCCCCCCCTCCGAAAAAATACTAAATAATATACGCGTTATATTAGTTTTTATCGTAATTTGAAACCTTTTAACCATTAAATAGTTTATACATTTTTGTAATGAATTATTTTTATGCACAAGATGAATGTTAAAGCCATTAATGACGCATAATTAAATACGATAGAAAATCCCCTGTTTAAATGTCAGATTATTTTGTGTGTGAAATGTGTTTCCGTATAAATTGAATTATTTACAAAATGTTCATGTTTGTCGTATTGATGTGGAAATATTATAAATTCCAGACTTCTGATATTTAATAGTTCTGTTGTGTTGGGTATGAACATGAAGAAGATGCAAATACATTTAACATTATATAAAATATAAAAGCACAACGAACGTTTGTTTGGGTGCAGATCATGAAATATACTAAGCTCCACGGGTATTTGTTGTCATATGCGCATTAATTCAGACTTCCAAATTGTTATTTGGCTAGTGATACCTTTAGATAACATTTGTCTCTAGGTGAAAGTTGACTCGGCAAAATGCGCCATCCCATTGTTGAAGTTTTATAAGGTGATTACACCGCCTATACCTGATTTCGCGGATACAACGATACCCCGATTTCGGGAACTATACGCGATTTCACGGATAATACCCGATTTCGAGTATTCTCTCCAACCTGTTAATACCAATACAATAATTCATGGAATTACACGTAATTATTCTGTTTCTTTCTTAAAAAAAAAAAAGAAAGTGTGAAACTTGTTTTGTTTACATAGATATATACCCATATACCCCATCATGTTGTTTTACGAGTCCCTTCTATCGATACAATAATTATGCAGTCATGCGAATCGCTGTATGTCATTTCCGCAATTTTAAAATTAATGAGTTTTCGATAAAGGGAACCCTGATAGCTGGTAATGCTAATAAATGAATTATATTGTCTACGATTTTTTTCAAAAACCCTTTGCCTTTTTGTTAAGCCGACTATATAATTAAATCACAATACATGAACCAACATAATAGGAGATATGTGGGCGAAGGACTTGCATAAGGTGTGAATAGATATTTCAGTGGAAAATTTATAAACATTTCCAATGAAGTAAAACAATTTCCTAATATAATTCGATAAACATTTTTGCGGATTTTTTTTTTTTCACAGGTAAAGTTTTATTTAAACAATCAATGTAATGTCAGCAAAAAATGACCAACTTTGAAATTTCTAAGTTGCCGACTCTAGCGGAGGTTTCAATGGCACAGGTAAAACTATTAAATAAAACTCAACTCATTTTTATTTATACAGGTAAGTACAAGTATCAGCATTTGTTATTATAACACTGATGAATAAATGTTAAAATACAGATCTGTATTTTACAATCCTGCAGGCATGTTCATGAAACTTTCCTATATAAGATGCGTCCTAAGATTGTTCCTAAGATACATGTATGACTGAAAAAGAAAGTTAGGAACATCCTAAGATCAACTTATATAGGACATATCATAAGATGTAGCTCGACGGTATCTTAGGAACATCTTTAGTTAGGATATCCAAACATACGATGAACACTATTGTTTCTAAATACATATAAACTTTTGGGGGGCATTTGCAGCCAAAAAAACCTTCTATATTACATAACAAAAATTTATCCATTTACATGATGACTTCAGTATAATTTTAATGTTTACATCTTTAAAATTATGAAAGAAATATTTAATACCCCATGTAAGTCATAACGAAACAAGCGATTTTTTTCCTATCAAAGAGAAAGATTTAAGAGGGCTGGGTGGTTGTGGCCATTTTCAGACTATATTGATCTCCTTTAGAAAAAGAGCTCCATATAAAGATATACAAAAATGATCAAATTTTGAAACTAAAATGTATGAAATTTCTGTTTGCCAAATGATAGTCGACAGCTTAAGATATCATATCTAAAAATTTAAGTTATATCTGATGGTTAATTTGTTGACCCCCAGCCTCCTTAATTTCATTTTTATTTTAAAAATGGTGTTTCAGCAATAATATCTACAATATGTTGGATAACTCAAAAGATAAAAAATAATCTTGAATTCAGTAATTTACCACAATGAAAATTATGATATGACGTACAGTATCATGAAAGTCTGAATTATTTTTTGAAAAATAAACTGATAAAAAATATGAAATGAATTTTGCAGGGCTCGGAACCATGTACTATAGTATTCAAACAGGGAAATGTTTCATTATTTTAAAAACCGTGCTTAATCCCCGAGTCTTGGAATTCTCAACAGTATTAATTGATGTAAATCAAAACAATATACCCCGATTTACTTACATCAAGGCGATAGATAAAAATAAAAGAATGATTTTCATTTTTGGTCCCTTACACATAAAACGTGTTTCAAGTCCACCAGAATATTGAAAAAATGATTTATCTGTTGATTACGGTGCTTTTTCGCGATTCATGTATTTATTTAATTGCACGATTTTTTTTAATCGGGAGAGGGATGGGACTGACCCTCATTATTTTTCCGAAAATAGTCTCCTACTGTTTATTTACATGTAATACGAATTTTTTAAAAAGGCTGCCCCCCCCCCCTACTTTCTCTTGCAGTATGGACGGAACCCCATCACCCACCCACCCACACACTCGCACACTTTACATGTAAGAAGGTTTTTGAGTGCGTACAGTTTTTTTTTTTATTTTTTTATGTCCAAGTTTTTCAGGGAATTATATTTTTTGGCTAGTCAATTATATTTTTATACCCCCTCTCCCCAAAAGACAATTATTTTTTCTGCCCCCTTCCCCAATTTGAAAAGGGATCTGACGTGTCTGCATTATGAATAAGAAGAGGAAGTGAAAATTTTCAAGTGCAAAATTCAGGTGCTTTTTGATGAGGTGGAAAAAATAGATTATCGAACATTTTAACTAATGTTGCAAAGAAGAGGGCTTGGGATAACATTTATGAAAAAAATGATTTGTGTAATTCCTAAGCCAGTAAGCCAGGCCCGTAGGAAGCATTTTCATTTTTTTTTTTTTGGGGGGGGGGGGCACATTCATATATTTTCAGTTGGGGGGGCACTATCATCTTCGAAAAATTTCTTGACAAGCAAAACAAAAAGGTCATAAGACGTTTTTATTGAGGGGGCACAAGCATATAGTAGCTATGCTTTCTATAATATTCTATATATCGGCACAATTATTGGAGGGGGGGCACAGCCCCCATGCCCTCCTCCCAGGTTCTTACGGCCATGTCTGCGTATTAGCTGTTGAGGAACGCGAAATTGTCCCTTATACTTGCGATGCTCAAGAAAATAACCATCACCACAAACTTAGGATGATCTTAGGATATGATTTATGTTGTTCTTTATCTTCGCTATAAAGTGGAAATGAAACAACCTCGTTACAAATTTATTCTCAGTAATTGTATTCGGGACGTTAATTAAGACCATAATATTGGTTCCGGCCTACTTTATCTTCGTTATAAAGTGGAAATGAAACACCCTACATGTAGTAACAAATATGTATGAAAATACTCTCATAACTGAAACCCGGAACGTTAATTATAACCATAATATTGGTTCCGGCCTACTTTATCTTCGTTATAATGTTAAATGAAACAGCCTAGTAATAAATATTTTTGAAATTACTGTCAGCAATTGTACCCGGAACGTTAATTATGACCATAATATTGGTTCCGGTCTACTTTATCTTCGTTATAAAGTGGAAATGAAACAACCTCGTTACAAATATTTTGAAATTACTTTCAGTAATTGTAACCCGGAACGTTTATTATGACCATAATATTGGTTCCGGCCTATTTTATCTTCGTTATAATGTTAAACGAAACAGCCTAGGAATAAATATTTTTGAAATTACTGCCAGCAATTGTACCCGGAACGTTAATTATGACCATAATATTGGTTCCGGTCTACTTTATCTTCGTTATAAAATGGAAATGAAACAACCTCGTTACAAATATTTTTGAAATTACTCTCAGTAATTGTAACCCGGAATGTTAGTTATGAACATAATATTGGTTCCGGTGTAAAGACGAAATAATGACCCCCCCCCCCCCTAAAAAAAAAATGACCGGGGGTCATTTTTTGCCGTCGAAAAATGACCCCATGTCATTATTCAACGTCGAAAAATGACCCTTTTGCCCGTAGAAATGGTGTCATCACCCTCAAAATTTACCCTACCTGAAGAAAAATGACCCCCGTAGAATAATGACCCCTTATGGATTAAAGTTGAAATTTTAAGGGGGCAAAAACAAATCAATCAATCAAGAGACCTATTGGCCAAAATGCTCACCTGAGCTTAACTGGGAATAAATTGACGATATGTTGATCTCATTACATTATACAATTATTGCTATTTTAAGGACAATGCGATAATTCAGAATCTAAAGGAGTAAAAGATTTATCGAGCCCAATGGCGAGGTGAATATTGTTTTTCGATGGTGGAAAATCATCATACTGACAGAAAAAAAACAGCAATAATTGTTTTATTATATGATTCAACGAATAAATTGATACAAACTGATTAAGCAGACATGTCAAGTTTCTTGTTTACATGTACATTTGCTCAAGTCCCAGCCCAAACAAAGTGAGAGAATCGGAGTTAACATAAGCATAACCAGTATTTATTTTGCATTTGAAATGTATTTAGGTGCAATGTAGGAAATAAATATCAGGCATAGCATCGAAAAGGGAAATGGGGCATTATTAGAAGGAAAAATGACAAGTTACCTTAGAAATATCTTTGATGAACCCCTCAAAAAGTTTATTGATGTAAGGGGGATTTCCCTTTACTCTACTGTATCAAAAAGTTGAGGGTAGAGCATCCAGACTTGCAAGGAACATTTTCAAGCAAAAAATAAAATAAAATAAAAATTAACGTTCATGAAAATAGAAGGGGGAGGACACCCCATCCCACCCCTGATTCTATGCTCCTGAATGTTATGTGCACTTTGTCCACTCAAGTAGGAGAGATTTTTTTAACCATACTGTATAAAAAAGAGGGGGTGGTTACAAGACTTTCAATGAACATTTTCAAACTAGAAATTGCTAAAATCTACATTCAAAAAAGTGGGGAGGGGGCAATCTCTCCCCCTTCTCATATTCTTTGTGCCTGAATATTATGTTCACTTGAGTGGACTTTTGATTCAGGTGAAATAACTTTTTCAAAATTGTTTTCAGTCTATTTTTAGTTCAATGTAGGAAAAATAAATCCTTATGTTCACCTGGAAGGTCAATAAAATGGTCTTCCTTAACGATAAATTGAAAACATATTATCTACTTCAATATACACAGTATTGAAATGTTTCCATATATTGATTTGACAAATGTATCACTGTTTTCAAATAGAGTAAAAAAAATATTCCTCTTATATGTATGTATCCTATTCTCAGACGACCATGTTAACAGACTTGAATTTACATAATACTGGGATTCATTTTTATTACTTTTACATATTTGAAAAAAAAAATAAAATTGAATGCACATCATACGATTGTATATATATTTCAGACATGCAGAAATTTTATGTCCTTTTTATGTTTGTCACATCTGCTTCACATTTCGACGTTCTAATGACTATAGACGATGAAGTCCAACTAACAACTAAATTGTCTGACAAACAGGATGACTTCAGCCTTTTCCATCATCAACTTTCCTTATTTATGCAGTAATATTTCGCTATTATTTGCATATGATGTTAAGGTTTACCATCTCATTCGAAACCAAAGAGCACGATTAATTTTTTAAAATCGAGGCAGGCTACTGACAGATAAGCTGATGTTACAGGGGTTTCAATAACCTCGCTTAAAGTCAGCATTTCGTAAATTCAATGGTCGTACCAATGCCCCTGTCAACAATTATAACCCTTAATTGGGTCCATTCTTTAGCCTTTGTTTTTACTAAATTCGACAACGGAATGTGCCGTTTACCTGCTTTTTTCATAGGGCTCACGGCGGGTGACATCTTCGCTAGCCAAGGGTTTTCGGTCCACTCCGCTCCCCATAAACGGAGTGGACCGAAAACCCTTGGCTAGCGAAGATGGTCCTTCCCTCTCCCCTAAAAAAATTATTATGCTAATTAGAATTAAGAAGTATATGTATAAACTCCATGACATGCAAGATTCTTAAAATACATGTATATGGTGTTTAATAATTTCAAATGTATTATATGGTATTAATTTGTATATACTTGTTTGCTCTGTCATTAGAAATTTACGATAATCCAAGGTGAGATCATCAACATCATAATAAAAAGTATAGCTGGGACTTTCGATTAAACAGGACCTTAATCAACGTGATACAAGATATATGTAATCAGGAAGGCACAAACTTAATACTTTTGTGAACTAATTCCTAATGTATATGCTAAAATCAACCAGTGCTGTCAGATAAGCATGTTGATGCATGCATGCATGTTTGAAAACTAAAGCAATTGACCTTTTAATCATAACAATGAAGCTATTGAGCTAAATAAAGTTAGTGTCCCAACTGTTTGATTCTGATAGGACTACATGAGGACTGATGGTACATGCTACTAAGACTGTACTTGCCTTTATAGACATGATGTACTAGTTACATTTCCTTCATTATACATGTTATACATGCATTGATATCATTTGTACACTAAACTACACATTATAAAAGAAATAAAAATCATTATGAGATACCAAAGTGTTACTGTATGGGCCTCATCCACAACTAACAACTGTAGCCGCCTCCTATACTCCTCTGACTTGAACATCTCTCTCCACCGCCTCTCACCAATCAGTCTTTCGGGGCTACCAAAAACGAAATCGTATTGCCCCGCCTCTATTTTTTCATTTTCCTCAACGTTTTTCTCAATGTATGTGGCAGCAAGTCCAAAGTTGTTCAATTTCTCAACTTGTTTCCTCATTATTGACAAGAGAGGTGCTACAATGACGACGATACCTGGTTTTATGACAGGAATGCTTTCATATACCAGCGATTTTCCACTCCCGGTGCCGGTCCCAACGAACACATCGCGATTTAATAACACAGCATTAATTGCTTTCTCTTGGTTTTCTCGTAATTTTACTTTAAAAGTGTCGTAAACTCTTTTCCGTGATTCATCAGTCAACATGTTTTCACTTTTGTTGTTTTGCCGTAGCGTGTATGTAACCCATTATTTCATTGGATAAGAAAATGAAGTTTCAAGGGGCGCAACTCTAGTTAGTCGCTAGATAGCGCCACCGCATCACCGTATTTTCGTAATGAAATCTGCCAAGGGTTTATGGGGAGCGGAGTGGACCGAAAACCCTTGGCTAGCGAAGATGGGCGGGTGAGAGGGATGCTTACTCTTTCTAGGCCGCTGATCCCACCTCTGCAATCTTCGGAAGTCCTTTTTATACCCTGTTAACAGAATTGTATTGTTTATGGATATTTAAATCATTACTGTTCGCTATCTCCACCTTTTATTCCATTAGGAAATGCATCCATAGTATGTTGTTCGCACGAGATATTATGTCATTTGCGATACAATTCTACATCATTTCCACGATGCGGGTCAATTCCGAGTTCGTCCAGTGTTGGTCAAAAGGACATAAAAAAATTAAATATTTAGGTTCAAACCTTGGTATCAATCACCTGTCATAATTTTTGCATCACTCTGTTGGAAAAGGGGTCATTTTTCAACGGGGGCAATTTTTCATAGGACACACATACAAAAAAAAATGACCCCTAGGGCTCTTTTTCTACAAAAAATGAATTTTTTCTACGACTGGGGGGTCACTTTTTGTCCTTGAAAAATGACCCCCCGGTCATTATTCGATGGGGATCATTATTCGTCTTTACACCGGCCTACTTTATCTTCGTTATAATGTTAAATGAAACAGCCTAGTAACAAATATTTTTGAAATTACTGCCAACAATTGTAACTCGGAACGTTAATTATGACCATAATATTGGTTCCGGCCTACTTTATCTTAGAAGAAGTTCAATCAAACCTGGAGGAGTCTATTGTGGATCTCCAGTGCAGAAGTATGAGGGATCGATAATTTATTATTCTTTGGGCTAGCGGAATACAGAGGTGAAAATAGAGAAAACTGTCACATATTGATAGATAACTTTTGTGAAACCGAACTGGAAATCCCTGACATTGGTAAAGATATTGAGAGGGCACATAGGATGGGTCAGCGAAGCAATGATATGCCCCGCCCAATAGTTGTGAAGTTCAGTTCCTATAGGATAAGAGAGAAGGTACGCGCCTAAGGGAAAAAGCTGGCGGGAACTTTTTACAGTATCCAAGAGCAGTTCCCAAGAAAGATACAAGAGGAAAGGAAAAAGTTTTAAATACCTGTCATGAAAGAAGCAAGGAGGAGGAAGAAGAAAGCGTATTTGATCAAGGACAAGTTGTATATAGATGGCGAAGAATACCAACCTGATTCCACAAATGAAGCTAGTGACTGCTAGGACAGTTCGGAGAATAACATAAGAAGTGAATCCCTAAATTGCATTTGCTGGAATATAAATGGTGGTTTTTCGTCTAAAGTGGATGTGTTGTGTTTTCAAAAATTTATATTGTCATTTGACTTGATTATATTGACGGAATGTTGGTTAGAAAAAAAATATGATAGGAAGTTTGATGATTTTACAGCTTATTATTTTCCAAGAACTAAAAGCCGGAGCACGCAAGGAGGAGGGACTGTGATTATTATACGAAAAAAATTTCAAAGACATATAACTTTTGAGAAAAATCATCAGGATACAACAATTTGGCTTGAAGTGCGCCATATAGTGTGTAATTTACAAGATGACCTATATATTGGCTGTGTGTATTTACCACCTTGTAACTCTTCTTTCCATCGGCTGTATGACTGCGACATTTTCCAGGAACTCGAAGAACAAGTGGCTTCATTCAGGAGTAAAGGGAAAGTCATGTTGGTTGGCGATCTGAATGCAAGAACCACAAAAAGAGATGATTTTATAGCAGATGACATTTTGAATAATAATATACTCCAGGAAGTGAGTGAATTAATCACAAATGAAAGTGACACGATTTTACCTGCACGTTACAATCCTGATAGTACTGTTAATGACTATGGTTTAAAAGTACTGAACTTGTGTAAATCGAGTGGTCTTCGAATTTTAAATTCACGTCATAAGTTAAGCATGGATAGAGACTTTTCTTATATGGGAGGAAGAGGTTTTAGTGTAGTTGACTACTGTATATCCACACCAGACATCTTTGATATGATATATAAATTTATTGTTGCGAGTTTTACTACATGGTAAGATCATGCCCCGCTACATGTACATCTACAAATTCACACCCGTAATCTAAAGGAAGCCAGGACTACAAATAAGGACAATGATGAAAATACTGAACCATATAGAACTTTTAAGTGGAACAAGGAGTGAGTTGATGATGCCCGAAATGCACTACCAGGGGTGTGCAATTAAAAAATTCAAGTACTAGCCCACGGGCTAGTGGCAGCAATAAAGTTACTAGCCCCAAGTAAAAAGTTACTAGCCCAAATATAGAGGCAAAAATTAAAAACTAATATTGAAAAAAAGTTAATTGTTGAAAAAGTCAGGTTACTATCCAAAGGTAATTCTTTTTAAAATTAAAGTTTAATTCTCACTAGTGAAATTTAATCATATATAAATTAATGATTATGATAGAAAATGAAAAAGAATTTAAATCTTCCCTTTTTCTGATCATTGCACTAGCTCATCTAAAACAAAGCAAAAATCATTTTGTTTTCATCTTAACATACTTAAATCATTAAATACACTGGAAATATATTTTGTTTTAATTGCATAAACTTATCTTTCAGTTGATTGAGTGATTGTAAATAATTTAATGAGATATCTGCATGTATTTACCATAAACAAAGGAATGGAGGAAATTCGGATTAGGAAAAAAACGATCGTTTTTTGAAGTAAATAAGTCAGGTAGTACTGCAAAATGGATAAGATTATGGAGATTTATGGACAATAGGAGCATGCAGCCTGGAAAATTTTCACTGGTTGGGAATTTAAGAGCAAAAAAATGAGTGAAATTACCGGTTGTGCTTTTCATGTATTACATGTGTAGTTTTAATTTCTACTAGCCCAAGGGGCTACCTCCGTGCAGAAAACCACTAGCCCGACCCCCGAAAATGGTAGCCCCGGGCGTCGGGCGATGCTAATTGCACACCCCTGACTACAAACATGCCTCAATGCCCTTCATTCAGCAGCTGAACCACCGGAGGTCGATAACCAGGAATCTATTGACTTGTCTGTTGATTGTTGACATCCCAACTCTCTGACGCAATGGCACCATTTTGTGAATTAAAAAACCGACCCACAAATGACCAGAGAAAACATGTTTACTCAAACAAAACGCCTATTGATAAAACCATGGGTAACACCCGAGTTGAAGAGAAAGTACCGTGTGTACCGAAATGACCTTCGTCTATTCAATAATAGGAAAACGCCTGAGGCGCACCAGAAACTCCTACATTCCAAAAAGGCATACAAGATACTCTCCGCAAAACTGAAGCGACAATATGTACGGCTAGAGGGAAATATGTTGGACTACCTGCGTAAACACAATCCCAAGGCATTCTATCTGTGTTTTCAAAAGAAAAAAGGTTGTCGATCTGGCGTGGATCCTGCAGTTTTTGTTGAGCATTTTAGGGAGCTGGTAACACAGACAGCTCCATCTCCAGACATATTAGATAACAATTTCGCTTTTAATGATCAAACTGTTTTTGATGAGCTTGATAGTGAAATTACTGAAAAGGAAATACTTGATGCTATTAAGAAACTAAAACGTGAAAAGTCACATGGTCCAGATTTATTGTTGAATGAATATTTTATAGAGTTTCAGAATTGTAATATTTTGCCTGTCATACGCAATCTGTTTAATAGAATATTTACAACTGGTATCTTTCCAAATACATGGTCAGAATCTATTATTGTGCCAGTGCATAAGAAAGGAGATCTGTCAGATCCCAATAACTATAGAGGTATTAGTCTAGTGAGTTGCTTTTGTAAGTTATTTACATCTATCTTAAACCAACGACTTATTTTATGGTCGTATAAAGATAAGATAATTACAGATGCACAATTTGGATTTCAGCCCTGTAAGGGTACACCGGAGGCTATTTTTTGTTTGTCGTCAATTATCAATTTGACCCTATTTAACAAAAAAAGATTATATTGCTGTTTTGCAGATTTTAAGAAAGCTTTTGACACCGTTGATCGATTTAAATTGTGGACTAAACTGAGCACGTATGGTATAAGAGGTAAATTATTGAAAATTGTTCAGGCTATGTATGAAAGAATGAAATATAGGGTTAAAACACCAGGTAAATTGTCAGAAATTTTTAAAAGCCACATAGGTCTTTTACAAGGTGAAGTATTATCCCCTATTTTTTTTTTCTTTATATGTGAATGATTTTGAAGTAGAATTTCTGAAGAATGATATTGTTCCTGTACACTTGCGTGAACTTAATCTATTTGTATTAATGTATGCCGATGATATGGTAATCTTTGCTGAGACTGTAAATGAGCTTCAAAAGATGTTAGATATATTATACGAATACACAACTCACTGGGATCGCTCTGTTAATATAAAAAAAACAAAAATTGTAATTTTTAGAAACGATGGTAAAATCAAGTCAACAGAAAAATGGAATATTAACGGGCACCCAATTGAAGTTGTCGATAAGTTTGTTTATCTGGGTCTGTTACTAAATTTCAATGGTAATTACAATAGTACACAAAAGCAACTAGCATACCAAGGAAGGAAGGTCATGTTTGCATTAAAATCAAAAGTAAAAAGTATGTTTCTTAATACAGAAACTCTTTTGTCACTTTTTGACACCTATGTAACAAATATTTTAAACTATGGTTGTGAGGTTTGGGGTAGTCATAATGCTAGTGACGTAGAAAAAGTACAGCTGGAATTTATAGCGAGCGCAGCGAGCGGCGCGAAGCGCCGCTCGTCACTGCGAGCTCTAACGACAACGCCTGGGCGAAGAGAAAATTCGGACTACTGCACATTCATTCAATAGAATTTTTTTCCGCAGTAATTCTGACCCACAATGCATCGCTTCTTGTTCTCGCTGCTAACTTCGTTCACGCGGTGACAACAACTAAAAATTCACACAAAATAAACTCACCTTAAGTTAATGGATATTGCATGCAGATAGTAGATTAAACGTTCTTTGTTAAAATATTTGCACTTTTTAAACTTTGTTTATGGAAATGCAGCTAACATACGACGTCATGTGACGTCACAGTCTAGACGTTCCAAATGTCTCGTGCGGTTTGAAGAGGCGGATCATAATAATGAAGTGAACACTGCGCTCGCCCCAACGGTCGCACCGTCAACATATTAAAATCTGTTTTAGGCGTAAGGAAAAACACAGACTCTGCTTCAGTGTATTTGGAAACTGGTAGGCTACCTATGAAAATTACTCGATTGTATGGAATGTTCAAATTCTGGTTCAAGGTTTTATCTAGTGAAAATTGTATAATAAAAAAAAACTGTTATGATGAACTATATGATAACTGTGACAGAATGAAAAACAGTAAGAAAAATTGGGCCTTTTGTATTAAAGAAAAATTGTATGAAATTGGGTTGGGATATATGTGGTGTGAACAAGATAGAGCTTGTTATAGATTTTTTTTCCCAATTATAAAACAAAGATTGAATGACATATGTGTTCAAAATCTTATGGAAGAAATCAATTATTCATCAAAATGTAACATCTACAAACATATAATAGACAATTTTTCTTTACAGTATTATCTTTGTATAAGCCCATACCTTCTATGTACAAAAAGCAAATTAGTCGAAATAGGCTTTCATCTCATAACCTTGAAAATGAGTCAGGACGACGTAATAAAATACCAAGGGAGAGTAGAATGTGCAGAATGTGTAAAAGTGAAATAGAGGATGAATACCATTTTGTTGTAATTTGTCCACATTTTGAAAAGCTTCGTAAAAAATATTTCTGTAAGGACCGCTATACAATGCCATTTTGTAGTATTTTGTATTATATGTTGAAATGCAATAAGATGTATGTCTTAAGCAATAAATAAATAAAAATAATAATATTTTCCTTATAAAGTGGAAATGGATGTGAAGAAATATGTCATGAAATGCGACATCTGCCAGCGAAAAGAGCATCTGAAGAAAGCAAAGAAACCCTTGCGCCCTATAGCAGTATCCGACTTTCTCACAGATTGGTATGGATTTGATCGGGCCATTGGAAGAAACAAAGACAGGTAGTATGAATTTTTTTTCCAGATCTATTGTTCAGAATAATAGAGAAAAATACATTCTGTTTCCCTGTATCAGCCCGAGACACCAATATCGGCCAGAGGGCCGAGGGCTGATAATGGTCAAGGGATGGTATAGGATATGATATAGAAAAGGGTATGTTTTATTAAGTTTAATACATACTTACATGTAGTAACAAAATACAGCAATCATCTATTTGAGCAAATACAAATAAATAATCAAGCTGAGGTACACTATATTGTTACGCTAAATGGATCGGTGTATGATTAGTTCAGTTTGTATCATTGGAAGTTTTTAAGAACTCTAATACTAGTAATAAGTTCACGAGCAACTTACGATAAGAGCAAATTGAAAGTAAAATATTTATCAAAAGGCAATTTTCATATTGGAGAGCAGAAGATTTTTGCATGTTTATGAGTATTATCATATCAATCATCTTCCAGAACATAAAAAAATTCAACAGGTTCAACAATTACATGTTATTGTGGAACAAAGTTAGAAACGTTATGCTCACATTTTCCTCCAGCAATAGTGTAATATTCACCATGTACCGTCAAGCACTAAATTTGATAAATGTTTCAATGTACTTTAGTTGTTTTTTTTTTTTCAGGAAATCGTTATATAGTAGTTCTAACTGACTATCTGACGAAATGGGTTGAAGCAGAAGGTATTCCTGAAAAAAGTGCGGTATCAGTAATGAGTGTTTTCATCAAATTTGTCTGCACCCATGGCGTACCAAATATACTTATTACCGACCAAGGCAGAGAGTTTTGTAACGAAATAAATGATTGCTTCTGTGAACGAATGGGAATAGAGCACAGAGTTGCAACAGCTTACCACCCACAAACTGGTGGTCAAACAGAGAGGTTCAACAGAACTCTTTGCACTATGCTATCCAACGTTGTTAACTCAAAAAGTAATGACTGGGATGAACACATTCCAATGGTACTTTTTGCATACAGAACAGCTAAATATGCGTCCACGCAAATGGATCCGTTTTCTTTAGTTTATGGACGACAGGCAAGATTGCCTGTAGAACTTGATCTTCCTGTCACTGATAGTTCTAGTACGCAGGTAGAAGACGAAGACCTTTCATTAAAACGAAGCTGAAGCGTTCCGAACTATAAGAGAGGCAAGAAAAAGGGCCAAAAGAAGAATATATGAAGCACAGATAAAACAAAAAAGTACCATGACAAGAGTGTTTCTAACGAAAGATTTAAGAAAGGAGAGAGTGTTCTTTTTCACAATACAAGAAAAATCAGCAGAAAATTTGGAAAACTGGAAAAGAAGTGGCTAGGACCATACGAGATAACTAATGTGAAAGTACAGAAAAACGGCGCAAGTGTTTACGCCTTAAAAGGCTTGAAAGGAGCAGTAAAGGGAGGTAGATTGAAAAAATATAGTTCCCCTGATTCAAAAAGTAAGGAAGAGGAGTCCTCAAACACTGATGACACCATCCTTTATTACAAAGACGAAGAAACTCAAGACCACTTTAAAGAAGATGAACAACCAAACCATGATTTTTCTAATAATTGTAACTTCAAGAGTACTGTGCAACAATATATTCGAGAAGTGGTGTAAATCAGATGTGGATACTTAAAAATTCCAAGGAACTTTTGGAAAATTTGAAATCACAAGATTTTACCAAAATCAACAGCTTAAAAACTTACGACTTTTCAACTTTGTACACAACCATTCCCCACGATGAATTAAAGTCCAGGCTTTTTGATATCATTGACAGCTGCTTTTTCAATAAAAATGGAACTCGTAAATATACTTACCTTGTCATTGGTCATTTGCAAAATTATTTTGTTAAAAAATATTCTGATTGTTCACACAAGTACTCTGAAGTTGACATTAAAAAGATGCTTGAGTTTCTGATTGACAGTATCTACGTGGTTTTTGGAGACCAGGTCTTCCAACAATCTATTGGAATTCCCATGGGTACCAATTGCGCCCCGTTATTAGCAGACCTTTTTTGTATTCATATGAAGCAGAATTTGTCCAAAATCTTGTACGTGAAAAGAAGAAAACACTTGCTGTGGCCTTCAACTCGACATTTAGATATATCGACGACGTATTGTCAATTAACAATGGCTATTTCCATTCTTATGTCGATACGATATATCCTTGTGAACTTGAGATAAACGATACCACAGAATCTGACACATCTGTTTCATATTTGGATATTTTACTTGAAAAAGACGTTAATGGTAATCTAACAACCAAGCTTTATGATAAACGTGATGACTTTAACTTTTCAATTCCCTTACTTATGCAGCAATATACCTTCATCACCTGCATACGGGGTATATATCTCTCAGTTGATTCGATACGCAAGAGCATGCTCTACATATGTACAATTTCTAAAACGAGGTAAATTATTGATAAATAAGTTGATGAAACAAGAATATCAGCTGTCTCGTTTAAAGTCATCATTTCGTAAGTTCTATGGTCGATACAATGACCTTGTCAGCAAATACAATTTATCATTGAGTCAAATGCTGACTGACGTTTTTCATACTAATTGTTAGGCCATTATTTACACACTGAATTGTCGACGGATTTTTCCGTTATTTCCCGATCATGACAAGGAGCACACGGCGGGTGTGACCGGTCGGCAGGGGATGCTCACTCCTCCATGGCACCTGATCCCACCTCTGATGTTTGGAGGTCAGTGTTTGCTCTGCTCCTATTTTGTATTGATTAATGGACTTTTGAGCTTGAATACTGTTCGTTATCTCCATATATTTCATCTGACAAGGAGAAAAACCAAGCAATGCAAGACAGCTTCAATGTTTGGACAGATGATGGAGAATTCTCAAGGAACTTTAAAGATGAGATAGATGAGATAAATGGTGAAGAGGACACAGTAACATGCACAATAGAAGAAACTAATTATTCAAAAAAAATATTTGTCTGTGTGGATAGCAAATGGCAGATGAAACATGCAAAACATTTCGGTGTTAATGTGAAAAACTTGCATGAAAAATCTAGAATACATGAAATGGCCTATGACGCAAAACCCTTGAAAGTGATTCCTATGAGAGGAGATGGTAATTGTTTATTTCGAGCACTAAGTTGCAGTCTCTTTGGCTCACAAACATATCATGTAATAGTACGAGACTATCTTTTGGAATATATGAAATCTCGTAACGCAGTTTTCTTCCATCGCCGAGAGAAGTATAAACCAGTATATTGAACAGTCAGAAATGGGAAAAGTTGGCACTTGGGGAACAGAAGTAGAAATATTTGCCTTCGCGACAATGATGGACACTTGTGTATATGTATATTGCCAACAGGGCACTAGCCAAAATTTGCCAAAAATGGGATGGTCTTGCTATTCTCCTATTGAAAAAGCATCTAACTCGGAGTGTAATGTTTATCTACAGAATGTTCATGCTCATTTTGAACCGGTGTTTGGAGTGGAATGTAGAGAGGATGATGCAGTTTTCTGTAAACAACCCTATTTCGCCATCAGAAACTACCTGCCCAAAAAATATCATAAATATTTCAGTCAAGACCTGTTGGATGGATCTCTTGTAGATAACCATAGGGATGAAACAATTTTGCAAAACACAGGATCTTACAAAACCATATTCGTCAAACCTTATACAAGCAAAGCATATGACATTCCCGAAATGAGTGCTATTGCTTCGGAGATTGATGCAAATATTTTCAACATCTTGTGTGACCATGGCGATTTTGAATTCAAAACCGTTTCTAGTTCAAAGTATAATTGAGAAGTAAATATTAAAAATGATGCCTCAATAGATCGATTTATTTCATGTGAAGTATTTTACCAATTTCAATATTTTTTTTTATTTTAAAATGTTTATTTATATTTTTATTGTTTTATCTCAACAACATTTTTAGACGTTCGACGACTGCGAAAACAAAAAAGATTTTTTTAAGTACTTTAGATCTATGAAAAGTTATCTTTTTCTAAAAAGTGAAATTACTAAGAAGAAATAATTAAGTATATTTCTTTTACCGTAGTCTATTAGTTTAATACTGGGTCCATATATTTACACCAAAAAATCGTTGGGCCAAAATAAAATGGCTTTGAAATGTGTAGGTACATATAAATCAAGGCTTAGTATTTTATGCGGCTTCGGTAAGAACTCTGATGTATACAAGATTTATTATGCTATTTGATTAGAATATTAGTGCCAAATAGATATAGGAAAACAGCAAATCTAGTTATTTTGTTGTATAAATTTGCTGTCCTGTCGCCATATATATATATATATATATATATATATATATATATATATATATATATATATATATATATATATATATATATATATATATATATACATACATATATACAGTGCATAATTGCAACTATGCCATAACGGCGGCAAAGTTTTGCAACCACTTATCTGTTATTAATGTCTAGTCAACTCTTTTTGCTGACTTGATGTTTGACAAAATATCTTTACTACAAGTCTACAATAGGATTTGGCACATTATCTTCAGACAAATCGCTATCAATTTCTAACAAGTCATCATAATTACTGTAGTGGACATAATATTTGACACGTCGAGATCAGTAATTGTTAATTCGTCATTTGTTGGCAAGTCCACATAGCATCTTATTAAGTCGAAGAAATTAAATGTTAACTGATGTCGACTAGTCAGAAGACAACTGGTCATTAATTATTTGGTCAGATAAATATGTTGAATTGTTAGAAAATTTTGTCGATTTGCCAGAAAATTATGTTGACCCGTATTTGTTGGACAGGTATATCGATTTGTTAGATATTATAAAGAGAAGTTCATATAAGTTAAGGGACAACCATTTTATTCCAAGGCGGGGAAGAGAGGGGCGGGTGTTTTTTTTTTAAATAAATATTCCGATCTAGTGCGCTACAGCATATTCTATAGGTGTTGTAAATCAGATGTGGATTCTAAAAAATCTCTAAAGAAGTTTTAGAAAATTTGAAATCGACAATTTTTTCAAAAGTCAGTAAAATCAAAACGTACGACTTTTGTACACTTTTTACAAGCATTCCTTACAACAAATTTAAAACTCTACATTTTATCATGGACAATTGCTTCCTCAAATCACCCTGAAAAAATATGTAAACATTATAATATACATTACCATAGATATTATGAAATATTTTAAGCTGCTATACACGCACAATTTGACTTTAAACTTAGGGTGAGTTAACCATGCATCGGACACATACCTTGCTTCGGACAACTTTAAGCAATAAACTTTCATTGAACCCGAGTCTCCCCGTGCTTTTACTTGTTTCTGTCTTAAAGGTGAAGATTTAAACTTTTTAATGATGCCGATTTTCATTTTCATGTTGTGATAAAAATACCACAGGAATGGCCTTGAAATTACGTCATATTTTGCATCATCAAAGAGGAGTAACCAGAAATATATACGATTTTGCAATTTTTAGAGTTGTCGTTCTTTTAAATAGACGTCAACGGAACTCGTCTGACCTAGGTAAAATTTATCAATAATTGATAATTTTACAGAAATTTTCAAAAATTTTACTTCAATGTTTGTATAATATTTCTTAGAGTTGTTTTTAACTAGTATGTTTATTTCACCGTACATCGGACAAAAATTAACCATGCATCGGACACTTTCCGATGCATGGGTAATCACTTCCATTTTCATATAAAACCCAAATGACAGCTATTTTACGAAAATAGAAACTCTAAATTTTAAGTGTAAATACAAATAATCGATATATGACGACTAGAAGTGGACTCTGTTTATTTCTTTAAACTAGATGATGATAACCCACGAGACAAAGGCGCGAGCTGCCATATCACTAGTATTGTAAAGCCTTTCTAAGGCAATGTGATGCAACTAAAATCTCTTCACATTTGTGGATCGAAATAGTCATTCAAATTTAATTAGAAGGTTAGTTTTTAAATAAAAGATAAAAATGTTTTGATATCACTCATTTTTAAGCACCGAGATCAAGGTATGATATTTTTCTGGTTTAAATATCGTATGTCCGATGCATGGTGAATATTGTCCGATCCATGGTGAATTCTGACTTATTCCGAAAAAATCGATTTTTAATGATATTTTCTCAATAAATAGGGCACGGTTGTGTCAAAAATTTATATTTTAACCACATACTACATATTAAGTTCCATTTTGATAATATTCGGTCGGTAGCGATATCGCTAGAACTTGTTGAAGTGCGAGGGTGTCCGATGCATGGTGAATTCACCCTATATTTTTCTGTCCACCAATTCTCTTTAATTTCTGATTGCACTGTAAAATTCATGTTAAACTTTTGAAACAATCCTTTTTTTTTATTCCTTATGGACAATTTATACAACGACTGATCTTTGGTCAGTTGTGTACAACTGGTTGTCCCTTCATCATAACTAAATTGATCTTCCGATAAACAATGCAAGTTAATTACAACACCTGCATGCAAACCAATACCCTCATGGAGACTTAAAGGTGAATTGTTCTACCACTTGTGTCCAGCATATTTTTCCTACGCAATTGAATTTGTTATTTTACCCGTCACGAACACAAATCCTGATATATTTCTATTTCAAGGTTTTTCTTCGTTAAAATAATCATATCAGATACTAAAGATTGACCAGAAGAATTTTAAGCCCAATTAAATGTTATTAAATTAATCATTGTCAAAAATAAAACTAATTTGAGGAAATATTTTGGTCTTTGATGTCCTTTTTAGTATAGGAACCATTTTCTTTATGTAGATTAACAATGTTTGTTTGTTTGTTTGTTGTTTAACGTCCTTCTTGAGAATTTTTCAATCATATGGAGACCCCACCACTTGCGGGTGGAGGGCTGTAAATTTTGACCTATACTCGGCACTCTGGGTCATTGAGCAGTGAGGTATCTTTATCGTTGCCAGCGCCTACTGCGACACGGTACCTCGGTTTATACGGTTTCATCCAAAAGACCAGTCTCCACGTCCCGAAGTGGATACGAACCCGCGACGTAAGGATCAACACCTTACGCCGCCACTCTATAGCAAACGTTCTAACCACTGCGCCACGCGGTAGATTAACAATGAGAATATATATATAATACAATAAAACGTGTTCCACAAGGAACGAAAAACAAGCAGAAAAATAGGTGTTGAGAATATATATTAAAGCATCAGTATGTATCATTCGACAAAGATAAGTATTGAAAGCATTCAGCATTAACAACATGCATAACAAGCTTTATAAATATCTACTGAAAATGCTGACTTTAAACAAGATGTTGATATTCCTGTAGCATCAATTTATTTTTCAGTTGCCTGCATCGGTTTGAATTCAGTTCAAACAGTTTCCTCTCTTTGTTGTTTTTGCAATCCTACTCTGAATTAAACTTTCGGGGCATAATGGACGTATCGATAAATCTACGACGAACCCAACATGAATAAAATATGTACTCACGTGCGTGAGATTATCGCTGTGTTATCCGTTGCCAGGTAAGTTGCTTATGCTTATACAATTATTGCTTTTTTCAGTGAATACGATGATTAAGACACCTGAGGAGAACAATATTCACCGAGCGGGAAGGGTGAGTGCATGGCTTAATCATCGTGTTGGCTGAAAAACAGCAATAATTGCATGTTTTATTATATGATTCAATGATTAATTGATACAGAATCGTTAAGCAAACCTAGCCATCTATCTTGGTTGTTTATATTTTAAATTATGTTATCAAAAACTCCAGAAATTATTAATGTGTGTTTTATGTACAAATATTAAAACACACTTGGTCAATTTTGTAATTACATGTATACATACATTGTACATGCATCCATCATATTTGTTTGTAGATATCGTCTATGAGATGTATGTCTCATAATAAACCCTTCCCGAACCCAGTGTTGACAAAAGTAAGCATTATATTATTGACCTCAAACAGGAATAATTGTTTTATTATATGTTTCAATGATTAAATAATACAAACTTGTTAAGCAATAGACGATATCTGATATTACTTGTTTACATTTGCTGAAGTTTTAGCCAAACAGAATGAGATAAGCGGGGTTAAAATATACATAACCAGTTGTATTAATTAGGAATTCAACTTCAAAGCATGTTTAAACAATAACAATAAAGCGAAAGGTAAGGAATCGAGATAATACGAAGTCGACTCCATCAGAGTATTTTCAATGCGCAACAAATAACATTTTCCATATTGTGTTTGAAAATATCCCAATTTATACGCAATTGGACCTTATTCTTTAGAAGAAATTACCCAATACATGTATCAATGATAAGGTGATGCTCTGTTTGGCACGTTATGCGACTTCTCAAAGCATTAACACAACATAGTCAGGAATTTGAATGCTCATTTATTGAGGAAATAAATGATAAAAAGTTTACATCACAAAGAACAATGTAGCTAAATAACAAAATAGGAAAAATGACAAGTGTCAAGTTCTTAAACGTGTCAAAGATGGGGCAATTTCCGCCATTCGTCGTGTCGGATGATATCACTGTCAGTGTGTTGCAATCTCGCAAAAATCAAACCCAATTCACTGTTGCACAAAATTATTTTTGGTAAAATGTTTGATGAGAGTATAAAAAATATCACTCTCTACATGCTGCTTATGTTCATAGTGCTTAAAGGACTTATCGCATGTTTCTAAATTATTTGAAATTAAAAGCGTATTACGTTCCTTATGACCACAATTTATAAATTCTGTGTTTTTACTGTGGATAAATCGCGGTAATTAACCAATTATTGACTCAAATGAAAACCCCTGAATTAAAAATCTAAGTTAATTAGATAGCAATCACGTGACCCTGTGACGTCAAAGGCGACAATGGCTGATCAGCTCTTCATTAATCTTACTAAAATATACGCGATACAACCTGAATTTTCTGCGTTGTGGACGACCAAATCACTTATTTTATCGATATAAATTGAATATTCAACCTTATATGCTAGAATTGTCAGCAAGAAAAAATCTGAAAAATCTGTTAACATTGTAAAAATAGCAGCGACGATAGCGAGGGAGACGCAGCGAAGACGAAGAAACTCGCCATAACAATGCAGTTTGATTTGTCATCTTATCACATGTATTAACTTGTTTGATTCACAAATTAAACATTATATAACTTTGTTATTCTTCGTTTTGTATATAACATTAATTTATGCAAGTCTTCATATGTTTTTTAAAGGATGGCGATCTTGAAAAGTAAATTCCCGATCACGAAACATTGCCGTAATTAGAGCTACAGGTTCTAAATATTTTGAATAAAAAACGAAAATATCTTAAAAGCCTTATACCTTAGAACTTATTAATGTTCTATAGTAATTGAAAAGCATATAAGGAATTCATTTTTTCAGCAGATTGCTCGGTATGTATAACATTCTCGATTTCTGTTTAACTATACCATTATTGGAACAATGGTACTGGTTACTGTCTGTCATAATATTTCTGACTTTGCACTTTATTTCATTTTCTGTCCAGTGCTGAATATTGTTAAAGAAATAGAAAAAGCTGATCAGCTTGTAATCATACCATCACAGGTTCTTTTGTTTTTGTTTTTTTAAACTGACCGTTCAGATATAGTTTCAGACAACGTTTTTAAAAAAAAATACATTATTTTAAGACAGCATGCTGTCCCGTGGAAACTTCCAACGCCACTTTTTCATTTGTTTGCTAATATGTGAAGCCTAAAAAGTAGCCACTATTTCGCAGTTTAATTGGTTGTCCAATAAAATTATCGTACCCCTCCAGCCTACAGTTTCTATGCAATTTCTATGAATTTCCACGTGTTCTTTGAAACAATATAAATTTCGACACAATAGAATCGATTTTAAAAATTTTTAAAATTAGTTGTGTGCCGTGCTCTCCCATCCTAGCTCACTCGGTGATTAAAGTGTTCCATTGTAATATAATCGTTAGTATAACTTTAAACAATAACGTTAACATGCTGATGAGCATTTCATCAAAAAATATTCAGGTTCATGTTCCAGTTCAATGAAAAAGGTGAACATAATGAATAGTGATCGATCCCTGAAATAGGTGAAGATAACAAACAGTGATCGATCTCAAAAAATCTACAAACAATTCTTTGAACAGTGCATAAAACACGGACCCTCGGATATTCCAGAATTGGAATCAGGTGCCTAGGAGGAGTAAGCATCCCCTGTAAACCGGTCGCACCAGCCGTGAGACCTATATATGGATCAGGTAGATGGAATATTCCGTAGTCAAATTTAGTACAAAAACTATAAATTGGTATGAAACACGTCTGTCAAATTACGACCCAATGATGTTGAAATGGATATTGATATTATTATTGAATTCCCTGAAAAATTTTCTGTCGACAAAAGTTTAGGTACAACCCTCGAAAAACAAAGGTTAGTCTATAAAGAAATCAACGAACTAAACATCTGTCAGTTTAAAGTAATTCCTCTCGTGCTCTTCTGCTTTGAATATTAATGATAGAGAAGGAGAAGGAATGGCGTGCTAATCTTCAGCAAGATTGCCTGTAACCTTTCTTACAAAATGATAGACATTTCGGAACATGGCCCTTAAATGGATTTTCAAAGTGACGATATCGGACACGAAGATGACCAAAAACATCACTCCTAAAAGACTTCCTCCAAGAATACCAATCCCTGTAGAAGATGTTCTAAAATCAGAAGCGCTCCCCTTCTTTCTCAGACTGGAGGACAGATTCCCGACTGGAATCTTTGCTTCTGACTTGGCCCTCTGTAAAACTGGTTTCATGATATTTTTGATTTCTGCAAGTGTAAAATTATTCAGGAATTCCCATTTGCTTACTTTTGGTTCCTCTCGATCTGTAAGACGATTAACGTGCATATTATTTCAAAGTTAATCAGAATTTTTGATAAAATATTTATTTATTACTATGATTAATTTATGGAAATATTTGCAATATTTCATAAAAATAAAAACTTTCCTAGAATTAATCTTACATACGGTAAAATCCTACAACAGCTAAACGGTCAGCCATCATTAATGATTTTTCTAAAAAGAAAGACCAGAAAATTTAAAAAAAAAAGTTAATCTCATAATAGTTTAGATTTAAACAGCATCATTTTTTTGTTCTTAATGACGCTTTATTCACAAAAAAATAAATCTGTTTTGTCCTTATTTTCAATTTGTAACGACACGTTTTATTTAAAAACATGTGCTTTCCATATAATTCACATTGCTGTTGGAACTGTTCATTGCCTTATGCTTATTTTGTTTCACAGGTTCAATTATTAAGGCGAATTGTCAATTTCGCAGATTACCATAATACAATTTTAATTGACATCAGGATGGTTGATGAAAGTAGACTATAATTTTATATCTACTTGTATATCTGGTTTAAGAACATACAGGTTTGCAAGTGCTTAGATTAGAATGATGAATGATGAAAACTTCAGAAATATAACACAATGGTACGTTTAAGAGTCAAGCATCAAAACATACCTTGCACTCTACAAAAATTATATACATTTGTGTATAGTTAAGTTTATATTGTTTTTCTCACCTGCAATTGTGTAAATTTCATACTCTGTTTGGTTTTCGCAATTCATCTTCAGTCGATTGAATTTTATGCAAGGGCGTTTCTGGACTTTACAATCATCCTGAAGAACATATCAAAACTTTTATTTTCACGTGCAATTCATTTTGACAAAACAAAAATTAAATTTGCAAGTAATTTCGTTATCTGTAATGGACTTCGTCATCAACATTTACAATGTAATACTTGCAAACAAATAATGCTGTATCTGAATTGATATTTGAGATTGTCAAAATACATGATGCGGAGAGGACGCCTACCAGATGTAGAGATAAGGGGTTTATACTTCTGTTGTAAAATTTCACGAAAAACATTTTTGTTTTCAATGTATCCTTTAAAATATTTTGTCGTAGGAATATCGCTTACTTGAAAGACGCTGAAGTGCTAGATACAAGAGAGAAAGACTCCATCAAGTCTTATTGATGGAAATTATGGATCTGACTAGCATGGTAATTCAAAGAAAATTTTTCTATAAATGAAATTACTACTTGTATCTGACAGTTGTATCACTTAATAGATTTTGGTATACATACCGTAACTTCAATTTTCTTTTTAAATAAACTCTGACTATATTCGACCTCGAAGCTGAATCCTCCAGTACAGCCAGGAAATCCCATTCCGCAAATGTAATTTGGTCCACTAAAAGTTATCTGTTCAATAATGTAATTCAGTAAATGTTTTTAAGAATTTGAAAGTCTGGTTAAGCAGAGAAAATACCTCTCTCTCTCTCTCTCTCTCTCTCTCTCTCTCTCTCTCTCTCCAGAATAAAATAAATCAAAATATACTGTTAAGGAATCCAAATCATAATTTGACTTCAAGACTTAGGCTTTATGACCGAGAAAAATAATTAACAAATTTGTTATACTCTTGGTTCAATTTCGAGTTAGAAAAGTCTGGTCTATAAGGTAGATACTCGGATAAGAGACCTTCAAAATCTAGTACTCTGTTCATTTATTAATATTTTGCAAACATATGAATGGTACTAGTGTATTAAACAAAGGGGAAATATTTACATTCAACATGTATTTTGCTTATAAAGTGTGAGGAAATCTACGGCATTCAAAACACCATGAGACGGACAGGGGTCAAAAGGTTAAAGTATGCGTTAAAACGTTGACCGCCGTGGAAGTGCAATATCATAAGCAAAAATCAAAATTCACGCTCACATTAAACAGAAGCTTTTCAAATGGCTCTTTCATTTCTTGTAACTTACCCAAAGGATAATACAGGGGTTTTGAAATATAAATCACATTTGCAGTCAAGGCAAGGAGTTAAAAAATGTAAATATAAGCATTGAATCATCATTTTTTGAACGATATAATCTCATAACTGCAACGGTGTGTGCAATTCCACGCACTAACGCGGTTTACTCAATTTGTTTGCACACACTGTTGCAGTTATGAGATTATATCTTTCAAAAAATAATGATTCAATGCTTAAATAAATTTCAAATATCTTTATATCACACACACACACACCCACACACACCCTCATTCACACACACACACAAAGATTATATATAAATAAATGTATTTACATTGCCAAATATTTTTTTTTCTGAAGATTAGACTGTTCAATTTCTCATGAACTACCATGGATGAGCATGATTATCTCTATTGTTACGTCATAATGCCGTACTTGACGTCAAAACTATAGTGCAAAGTGTTTTGCTTTAAAAATAACAGTTGAATGGCGTAATTTGTGGCAACTCATCAAAAAAATAATGTAGATATAAGAAATGAATTAAATTTTTAAAAATTCAAAGGTACATGAACTACAACGCTTCACGCCGGCATATTCATTATGAAGCGCTAACGCGCTTTATGAAATATGCCGGCGTGAAGCATCGTAGGTCATGTCCTCATGAATCTTCAAAATACAAATGCATTTCTTAATTATAGTACAGCAAATATGTGTAATCAGGAATTTCATGTATTTCTGAATTTTAGGAAAAAAGACAAAAGCTGAGAAAAAATCAAAAATTTTATCAAAATATACATTTCATGAATTTTGCTAAGAAATGTTCAATTATTTACTTATTACTATGTGGATTTTACTTCACAGAGGACCAAATTTCTACATAGTCAAATTAAAGTAAATTCAATTGTTAAGGAGGGATTCTTCTCATATTCTTCTCATATTTCTTGTATTTAAAAATTAATGAAATTTTCTTACATTCAAGAAGACAATATCACTAAGTGATGGTATCAATTAGATTAAATTTGACCGTTTTTTGAGAAACAAGGTCAGGTCAACGTCATTATCTTTTTCCTTGCCATTTAGAGTAAAAAAAAATTAATGTTACTAATCATGTGATGCCTACTTCTATTTTAAAAGGTGAAATGTTTTTCTTTTTGCACAAAAAGATGTTACCATATTGGGTCTATCAAATGATTCAACCAAATTAATTGACAATATTTAACTTAAGGGAGCTGATTGGGGTTTTATTGTGTGAATACTACTGTAGTGGTTTAGATTTCTATTTCATAGCCCTTGTTTCGTAAATTACATTTTGCAAGTATTTGTTGGTATTTCAGTCTGATAATTCTATTTACCTTATGTTTTCAGTTGTTACTTAAGTAAAACCCCTTTATTATTTGTTTTTTATAAGTTAGGACATGTGTTGACATTCCACATGTTTTACTTTTTAAACAGGAAGTGTCATCCATGTTAGGAGTCTTTCCATAGTACTTTTGGTAGCTGTGTTCTGATTGGTTAACTTAGTTGTAGAATCTTTGATGTTTATTGGCTTTTATATTTGGGCCTATAGCTAGGGTATTTAAAGCCGTGTTCGTGTAGTTTTCTTCACTTGGGTTGGGGAACACAACCTCATGATTAGTTCCTCTTTACTGTGCTAAGAAAACCTCATGGTTTATGAGCACTATTTAATTAGTACCTTAGAGTGGTAAGAAAACCTCATGGTTTAACAGTACTCTAGGTCTTAGCTAGCTTTAGTTTCATGTTTTTCACAAGTTCTAGGTTTTTGTTAGGAAACAGTTAGGATGTAGGTTTTATAGAGTTAATTTAGTTTTCCCCTTTCCAAGTCCAGCCTGGTCTAGGGATTTGTAGATAACAGGTATAATTCCTAGAACCACTATTTACTATTTATTTATTTATTTTTGGTGTTGTTTATTATCTGGGTTAGATATTTTTAGAATCCAGATTTAGCATTATTATTTTAAGTTCAACTCTAGAGTGTTGATTAGTAGAGTTCATATTGGGTGATGTAGCTCATTTCCCTTACATTTTTCCGAATCACTGACATTTATAGCAGTTTTTAATAGGATTTTTGACCTTTTTCATAAGTATGGAAACTCGGTAGGGACATAAATTATTTTCATAGGTTTTTCACATTCCTCCCATTTTTCCTATTAAATTTTTCACAAACGTCTTATTTATTTATTGTTATTCACTTGCCAGATTAAATTATATTTTTGATAAAACTATTTATTCCTGTGCAATTTTGAAAGACTTTATTCTTGTTTAAATTTTGACTATTATTTATTATTTGTTATCATTTACAAAGGTTAATTCTCACTTTATTAAATTTATAAAACTTACAACTGTGTTTTCATTTAGCGTTGATCATAGTTCAGATATCCCCTTACCTGGGTTGACAATCATAACTGGAGGCAGTTTACTGCTTTAAGCCAAGTTGGCTATTAACTTTGTTAAGTTATTCATTAAAGAGTTCTACTTCCGGTTACACTACTATAGAGAAACTCTTTAATTCTATACCATATGTACCTTACATTGACTTCAGTATACATGCCAAGTTAAGTGAAAATTACCGTCTGGTTATTTTGAGGGACTATCTCAAAATACAACTACATTAACTATTGGATGATATGGGAAAATACTATTTTTTCACACTTTGGAGCAAATTATACAAATGCTACTGTATACTTTTTGCTCAAATTATATTATTTGATGAGATATACTATATTGTACACTTTATGCAAGAAACACAAAATTCTACCGTCAGGTTTCCAGAGGGGGCATCTCAAAATGTCAAAATTCATGATATTTTCATGTTTTTATAGAGTACTACAAAACATGACAGATACCACAGATTTATATAAAAATTATATAAATGATTGTGAGATTCTCAATTTCCTATGTTTAAAATTTCAAGAGCATCTATCAGTCTGTCCCACTTGGTTTTCCACACTTTTTTTCTAAACGCTTGCAGATATTGAGCTGATTTTCGGTATGTGAGTGTATCTTGATGAGTTACAGAATAAATTTGCATTTCGTTCCGCTTCAATGATTTTTGACGAAATTACGACCTTTCCAATTTTCAGGGTTTTCCGCAATTTTTTTCTAGATATAGAGCTGCAGATATTGAGCTGATTTTTGGTATGTGACTTTACATTGATAAGTTATAGATCAAAATTTGCATTTCGTTCCGCTTTATTGATTTTTGACGAAATTATGGCATTTTCAATTTTTAACGGAAACCATATTACACTTGCTGGTAGGGGACTAGTATTGCTAATGCAATACTCTCAGATTGCTTGTTTTATGACATAATTAATGACCCCTTTTAAAGAACTTCGGTTATTCATAACGTCAAAAACACACGTTTACCACGTCTATGTACCCATCATTTGAAAAATCGTTTAAAAAATCATAATTTAAAAACGTGATTAGAATTTTTAACCTAAGATTTCCTAATTTTGTTAATTTTTATAAATTACGTAAAAATAGTTGCTTTAAAATAAAGTAAATACGTTTTTTTTTAAGATGCTGCGTTAAGTATTGCCCAATGAAAACCCCAGTTGGCCCCCTTAAATAGATATTGGCTAATCCGGATTTCTTCTATTTTTCTTAATTTTTTAGGATATATTAGTTATTTCTATATACTTTTTATATTTAAATATTTCTTATTTTTATATATGGTAAAGTAGTCATATAAATATACAAAATGATACAAAAACGAAAAGCTTCGACCGTTTAGTAAGAGAGAAAAAACACTTTACTATTTTTTTGCTCAAATCTGTTAATAGGTTACAGGCTTTCAAAAGCTGACAAGATTGTAGTATGTTTAGAAAATCATTTTTATTTGCTATGTTTTAAAGTTTTAGGGCATTATTATTAATTTTAGTTATATATCAAAATTCCTTTAAGTCTTTCATTGTTTAAAAAATTTAACTAAATGCAATGTTCTGTAAGTTTTTTTGATAGGCAGAAAAGGAGATATTTTCATACGCCGCGGTTGCGCTAAAAATATAGTCCTTGATGGATTTAAAATTCAGTTTACCATTTCTATTTAAAATTGTACAATTATGATGAGTAAAGAAAAATATTATCTTTTAAATACTTTACAGCTAAGTTTATAAGACATACAAGCAAATATACTTAGAATATTTTGTCTGGTCAGAAGCCAGACAAGAATCCCTCCTTAATATAAAAAGATACTACCTCACTTCTGCATCGCTCGACTTCAGATTTTACTATCCTTGTAAATCCATAATTTGGTCCTAGATTAAAATACTAAAAAATTTTATTGATGTTGAATACAAACTGGCTTTAATTTAATGTCAAAAAAGTATCTTAAGTAAAAGATAATATAATGCAGTAAATCTTGTTTAATCCATACAGTCGGACACCACTTGTTCGAGAGAAATCGGCCGGATAAGGCAATATTCCGGATTAGATAACAAGTTTTATTATATAGTCTATAAAAAGTCCCTATATAATCTATACAAACGTAAACAGTTCATAATACTACATATTCACTGGATTTGAAACAGTATTCACCGGAGGGTTAGTGCGCGTGCAGCGGCATTGTGACGTCACAATCAATACCTAAAACAACGTTGAAAACAATGGTTGCAACGGCCGGAGCCAGCTGTATATTTATGCTGTATTTCTGAGCAGTAAAACTTTTAGGCAAATTTCTTGTAGGATTATTTTCCAAATATTTCGATGTCTTACACACAGCAAATGGAAAACACGGGAGTTAAAAGTTATAATCTGGACATTTTTTTTTATTTTTCTACGACAGAAGTTCGTTAATGAAAATGGAGTCGTCATGCAGCCTTCAATGTCTTATTCATTCAAATCCTGACTATATAATAAAACAATTATGGATTCTTTCGGTGGTGAATATGGTTTGTTATTCACCAGAAAAATATCAATATTGATATTTTTCTGGTGAATAACAAACCATATTCGTCTCGGTCAATATTGACATATTTCTGGTGAATAACAAACCATATTCACCACCAAAAGAGTCAATAATTGTATAAAACTATTGAATTTACAAAAAAAAGGACTTAAAGTAAACATCGTATTTTAGGAATACACAATATTCGGATAAGACAAGTTTCATTAATTGTACAAAATTCAAAATGTTTAGACTCGAAGCAACTGTATTTCCAATATTAAAATGTTTGAGAGAATTAAGAGAAAAAGTAATTTATATGCATAATATATGACAGATAGATTCCTTTAGAATCGGAATATTGATATTTATGATACAAGTGCGTTTTGAAAGACGTTAAATGTTTCACGTAAAGCTAGCAATGTAGATGAATATAGAAGTTTCTTGATGAAAAATAAACAAATCAGTACCAAATAGAATAATCAAGATTGATGCAAAACAAAATTGTCTGCAAAAAAACTTAATGGTTCGTTTTGTGTTCAGCCATGTGATCAGACTCGTATGAAACAAGAGGCCCAATGACCTTAACGGTCACCTGAGTATAACAGTGACGGATCAAGGATTCTTGAAAAAGGGGGGCCCGACCCATTGGGGGTCGGGATGGGGGCCCAAGAACCACACCAAAATAATTGATTTATTAAATTTCATATTTTTGGACACAAGAGGGGGACCCAGGCCCGTCTAAATCTGCCAGTGTAAAATACAACAATTTAGAGGATCCATAGAGTATAAAATAAACTGATAGATGAAGCTTTGTTGCCCAAAAGCAAGAAAAATAGGATGATCAGGATCAACGAAATAATTAGCGTAGTATACTGTAAACAACTCATAGATTAAGTTCGAATTTGTCCCAAATTTATCACTATCATCATCCAGCCTACTAACAAACTATTAGTGCTTCTATACTATTTTTAACCCCTCTCTTGGTCTTTGAAGAACAATTAATAAGATATATTTGTCTTATTTTTATTTATCAATTATTCACAAGTCTATCTGATCATTAAAACTATACAAGTACTTTTTGTATTATCCAATAAAAATTCTTGCATAATTCTCTTATTCTATTAACCTTTCAAATACATTATTTACAGTGATCAATTATCAAAAGTGAATGGCAAAGGGGAAAAACTTCTCTCAGTGGAATACAAATTAATAGAGCCTTGGTCAGGACCAGAACACTTGACCAAATGGTCCAGGATGTTCAAACCTCTGGTAAAAATACCCTTGGTTATTATATCTTTTACACTGTTTGCCTCCGACATGCCCCAGGAGTAAAGAAAATTGTAAGAGAAATAATGCATTTTCACTACAGATTCAACGCAGCCCTAGTCTAACACCAAACCCCACAACCCAGGGTCATGAAATTCACAAATTTGGAAGAGGTACCATCATCATAATTACTATGCACCTAGTTTGATATTTTCAAAGAATCACAAATTTTCACTATATTAACAATAGAGCCCCCCCCCCCCCCCCCTCGAAAAACATCAAAAGCCCTGGCCCTGGAACCACGGGTTTTAAAAATTTTGTAAGAAACTCTATAGCTTATCATAACTATGCACTTTGTCTATCTGCTCAACAACAAGGAGCAGGCAGGATTATTTAATAGAATTAATACATTTTCACTATATTATAATAGAACACCACCCATACACCAGGACATCCGACACAGGGGCCATGAAACTCACAATTCAGGAAGAAGCACTCTTGCTTATCATAACTATACACTTTGTTTATTTGCTTTATTACCAGGAAAAGGAAAGAATTCTTTTTGAAAGAAATTATGCTTTTTCATTATATAATAACCCCCCCCCCCCTCACCAGAACCCCCGACCCTGGGGCCATGAATTTCACAATTATGGAAGAGGCATCCTTGCTGATCATAACCATGCACTTAGTTTGTTTAAATAATACCCAGGAGAAGAGAAGAAGTTTTCAAAGAATTAATGCATTTTCACTAAATAATCAAAAGAGCCCCACCCTAACACCAGAACCCCTGTCCCAGGGGCCATGAATTTCCCAATTTTGAAAAAGGTACCCTTGTTCATAATAATTTTGTACTTATTCTGTTTAATACCCAGGAGCAGGGAAGATGGTTTTGAAAGAATTAATGCATTTTCACTCAGGGGTCACAAAATTCTGACTGCGCCTCGGTTGACAAAGGTTTTCTTAAGGTGAAAATTTTCAATGTTACACTCAACTACACGCAATATTTATATAGTGATAGATTGTATTTGCTGACAAGGCCATTGTATCGACCATAGACCTTTCGAATTAAGTATTATAGGAACAATAGAGTTTGATTAGCTGACAAAAACTGTCCGATAGTATAATTTTTAAAAGTACTTAATCAGGAGACATAAACTGTCATATAAATATAAGTATGAAAAGGAACAACAGTGTTTTATTAGTAAACAAACTGTTAGATAAAATTAGTATGGATAGGTTTAGTGTTTTATTAGTAGACACAAACTGTCAGATAGAATAAGTTTGGATAGAAACAATAATTTTTTTTTTTAGTAGACACAAACTGTTAGATATAATAAGTATGAATAGAAACAATGGCATTTTATTAGTAGATAAAAACTCTCTGAGACAATAACTATTATTAGTAAGAAGACACAAACTGCCAGATAGAATAAATATGGAGAGGAACAATACTAGAGTTATTTTATTAGTGGACACAAACCGTCATATAGAATATGAATCTATAGGGTTTTATTATGACACAATATGTCAGAATAAGTATGAAACGGAACAATATTTTTATCTGTAGACACTATCTTTCCAATAAAATAAGTATTCGTGAATTGGAACAATGGAGTTTTAAAAGATATAAAACTATTGGATAGATTAAGTATGTATTAGAACAATAGTGTTTTATTAGTAAACAAAAACTTTCAGGTAGAATAAGTATAAATAAAAACGATAGTGTTTTATAAGTAGAAAAAAAGTTTTCAAATAGAATAAGAATGAATAGGGACAAATGTGCTTTTTATGAGGCACAATAGATATAAATAGGATTAATAGAAAAATATTTGTCGACAAAAATTTGTAAGATAGATAAGTATTAAGCGTGTTCAATTAGTGGACACAAACTATCAGATAAAATAAATGTAAATAGGAACAATAGTGTTTTATAAGTAGACACAAACTCTCAATTATAATTAGTATGGATAGGAAAAAAGTTTTGATTAGTAGACAAAACTGACAGGTAGAATAAGTATTGATAGTTTTTTAGTATTAAACACAAGTTATCAGATAGAATACGTATGAATAGGAACAATAGTGATTTATTATAAGACGCAAACTGTCAGATAGAAAGAGTATAAATAGTGTTTTATTATTAGACACAAATTGTCAGAATAAGAATAAACAGGAACAACAGTGTTTGATAAGTAGACACAAATTGTCAAATATATGTATGGATAAAAACAATAGTGTTTCTTTAGTAGTTACAATCTGTCAGATAGAATAAGTATGAATAAGAATAATAGCGTTTTAGTAGACAAAAAAAAAAAAACTGTTAGATAGAATAAGTAAGAAAAAAGAGTTTGATTAGTAGGCAAAACTGTCACATAGAATAAGTATTAATAGTGTTTTATTATTCGACACAAATTGTCATATAGAATAAGTATGAATAGGAACAACAGTGTTTTATCAGTAGACAAAAAACTATCAGATAGAATAAGTATTAACATTGTTTAATTAGTAGACACAAAATGTCAGATAGAATAAGTATTGATGGAACAAAAGAGTTTTTTCGTAGTAGATACAATCTGTCAGATGTAATAAATATGAATAGGAGCAATACCGATTTATTAGTGGACAAACTGTCAGATAGTCAAATAAAATAAGTATGAATAGGTACAACTGTGTTTTATTAGCAGACACAAACTGTCAAATAGAATAACTATGAATAGGAACAATATTGTTGTATTAGTGGATACAAACTGACAGAAATAAGTATCGAAAGGAGCAATGTTATTTGATTAGTACCTAGACGTCGTAGAGACACGATTTCTGATAATAATATCTACGAATAGAGTGACAAACATCATTATTAAAGTCTTCGATTAGTTTTGGATAGAGTCAAACAGCTTCAAAAATAGAAAGCATCAATGAATACCTTGTGTTAGATAAATTCAGTTTAAATAAGTACAGAGGTACAGATAGGGTGTCACATTAATAACGGATATCCACGAACTGAATGTAATATATATATATATATAAATGGGTGTGTGATGAAATATGGAGATAACGAACAGTATTCAAGTTCAAATCCATTAAAACAATACAACTCGGGAGAAGAGCAAACACGGACCTCCAAAAACATCAAAGGTAGGATAAGGTGCCATGAAGGAGTGCGCATCCCCTGCCGACCGTCACATTCGCCGTGTGCTCATTGTCATAATCAGGAAATAAAGGAAAAATCCGTCGACAATTTAGTGTGTGAATAATGGCCAAACAATTATTATGAAAAACGTCAGTCAGCATATGACTCAATGACAGATTTGCTGACAAGGTCATTGTATTGACCATAGAAATAACGAAAGGATGACTTTAAATGAGACTGTTGATGTTCTTATTTCATCAACTTGTTTGCCAGTAACTTACCTCGTTTTAGAATATCATCATACGTAGAGCTACTCTTGCGTATTGAATCAACTGAGAGATATACACCCCATATGCAGCTGATAAAGATATTGCTGCATAAGTAAGGGAAGTTGACGATTGAAAAGTTAAAGTCATCATGTTTATCATAGAGCTTGGTTGTTAGATTACCATTAAGGTCTTTTTCTAGTAAAATATCCAAATATGAAACAGAAGTGTCAGACTCTGTGGTATCTTCATTTCAAGCTCACTGGGAAATATCGTATCGACATATGAATGGAAATAATTAATGGTAATTGATTATAAATCGTCGATATATCGAGTTGAAGGCCACAGCAAGAGATTTCTTTTTCTCATGTATAAGATTTTGAATAAACTCTGCTTCATATGAATAAAAAAAATAGGTCTGCTAACAACGGGGCCCTATTGGTGCCCATGGTAATTCCAACAGATTGTTGGAAGACCTGGTCTCCAAAAACCACATAGATATTGTCAGTCAGAAACTCAAGCATCTTTTTAATATCAACTTCAGAGTACTTGTGTGTACAATCAGAATGTTTTTAACAAAATAATTTTGCAAATGACCAATGACAAGGTAGGTAAATTTACTAGTTCCATTTTTTGTTGAAAAAGAAGCTGTCAATGATGTCAAAAAGCCTGGACTTTAATTTATCATGGGGAATGATTGTATGGAGAGTTCAAAAGTCCTAAGTTTTTATGCTATAGATTTTGGTAAAATTTTGTGCTTTCAAACTTTCCAAAGGTTTCTTTGATTTTATAAGTATCCACATCTGATTTACACTACTTTTCGAATATATTGTTGACAGTACTTCTATAGTTTCTCCTCCTGTGGTAATATTTTAGTGAGGAGTAAAGAAAGAGGCTTGGTAGAACATTTACTGGAACCCGCTATGTATCTTTCTTTGTATGGATTTTTATGAAGTTTCAGAATCCAATATCAATATGGTAATTCAAATTCATTTTGGTTGTTGGAAATATTAAAAATATTCAGAACTGACATATGATTTTGAAGAATTTCCTCCTAAGAAAGGGAACTATAGGTATAAGTTGGGTTGCCACTTGTAGAATTAAATCCCAGTTCTTCTAAAATACAATTAAAATAATCAGCCTTACAAACAAAGACAATGTTGTTACCTGCTTTGTCAGCAGGGACCAGTACATACTGATCGTGTAGTCTATCTAATTCTTTTTTCACTTCTGAATTATTGAATACAGAAGGATAGATGGTTCTCATAGTGCCCCTCAATCTTTTTTATGCGCGATTTTAACATACATCTGATACATTTAATCCATTCTGACAAAGTGTCAAGGTCTTCTTTTTCATGTCTGGCCCATCGCCTGGCGTAGTCCTCTACAGAATCCATAATATTTATGAAATTCCGACGCCAGTTGAAGGATCGGGGTTCCCTATATTTAGGCCCTTTTAAAATTACTGATCTAATGTCCTCATTATTAACTATATTTACGTCACCAGTAATAACATGTCCAGCAGGACTATAGTTATAGGGTGAAGAAGAACACGAACACGATGGAGGATTATGTTTCAGATATTCGATATCCAGGCCAGAATAGATAAAGACTTATTTGGCATAAATACCACCCTCATTTGTATACATATATCATAAATTTATTGCATTTGCAAAGATGTTGTATGTTTGAAATATTTATTTTTGTATTTGATGTCATTTGATTAATTTCAATACATTGAAAACATCGTTGGGGTAATATTTCTAAGAGATATAGATGTAGAAAGTGAAATCACATACCTTCTGTAACCAATGTTTTATTTTTACAACTCTGTCCAACTTTTTCACCTTCAGTTAACTTTTTACAGATCTTCTGAAATAAGGACAAGTATGGTAAAAAAAAATAATTAATTACTTAAAATAAGATCTACCGTGGTTTGTGGTTGGATATGAATTTTTAGACAATTTGTCGTGTGTTTTTATCCCCGAGCCCTCGCGAGGGGACAAAAACACACAAGTTGGATAAAAAATTCATATCTTATCACAAACAATGGGAGATTCTTTTTGTCACATATTTTGGACATAGAAGATAGTTATATCACTGTATCTGCAATAGTTGACTTGATAAAGTTCACTGATGTCACAAATGTGGATATGAAAACGATATCCTATGAACTATATCCACTGTAAAAAGGAGTAAACATGTGATTAAAAAATATAATTTGTACTGACATTTTATTTTTTTCTTTCTTTTTTGAGAATTTAAATTTTGTAATTTTTATTAATCTTTCATAAAAATACTCATTTCCACTACAATCTTCAAATAGTCCAGGAGCAGATTGTAAGAAAACAAGAGTAGTCACTTCACGAGGATGCTCAAATAATGAGTATAGAATGTAATATAGGAATAATATTTTTCTAAGAATATCTAGAATAGTCATATAACTTTCAACTAATATGTAGACAAGCAATTCGTATGTAGACAACAAAATGTGGAAAAAAGATCAAGGAAATTAGGGTAAACAAACAAAAGCAGTAGTCAGGTAAGTAGTTTATAGTCCTTGTAGATGGCGAACATACAATGTACATAAAATATCACACTACTGTTCTGATCTCCGCCCGGTATCAACTGGAGCTGTTGGTATCGGCCGGAGGACGCTGGCTGAGACCATTGATTCGAGGGATGAAACCAGGGGCGAGATCAAAACAGTGGCGTAAAGTTGTTTATATCGTATATCTAGAACAAAATAAGAACAAAAGTTCAGTGTTGTTTTTTTTTATTAACAAAACGTTTCATTAAAAAGTTTCAATAAAATTAAAGATATAAAGATATCTTCCTTAGGTAAATATGTTACTTGTCGATGGTGATTTGTGATACATATACAAATTGTTGAAAGGAAAAAGAAAGACAAACTTTGATCTACTTCAATTGCGTCTAACCTTTGTTAAATTTTATTTAAACCTATTTGGGCTTTAAATATTGTCCGGATTTGCGATAAAAAAAGCATCCATGACTCTGACGTGCTCGACGTGAACACAGGTAGTATGCCCATGAGCTTTTGTTTGAAAGCCCTGTCCATGAAGCTTGAATTTTGGATTAATTGAATCATTTTTGCAATTTCCTCTGAAACTAAGACAGCTGGTCGTTTGGACTTGCGGACAGAAAGATCCGTTCAATCCACTGAAAGAACACATTTCGAACTGCGAGTATAACTGTTAGTAACAATCCTACACTTTGCGTTGCCAGAATTAGAGAGAAAACTGTACACAACAGTCTCATAGAGACAAGCTTCAAAGCATGCAGGTTATCCCTTTACAACCAAGAAGGCACTTTGATAGTGTATGCGAAAATTTCCTTGTGACCAACAAAGAAAAGACACAGAGTGGTCACCATTTAGTTCCAAACCGTCACCAGTTTAACAATTATGGTACAAAATGGAATAACGAATTTGACTTCCTTATCCGATTTCCAACGCAACCAATGATCGGAAGCAAGCATATATGGAGGGTTGAAAGTTCGTCACTATTCGAAGAGGCAATCATCTGATCAATCTTTTCCTCAAAATGATACTAGCGTATGTACATTCAGGAAGAAGACAAACGTAATACTGACCTTTGAAATTTCGAATTTTAAAACTTCAGACCCCTACACTCTGTAGTGCTAAATCGTTTGCATCAACATTTCTTGATAAATGATAATTACAACAATTAGAAATTGTATCTGGCTATCATTTTGTCGCATAGTAATAAATGCTACTTTTTAGGTATGTGTTTCTATTCCCTTCTAGTATATCTGGGATCTTTAAAAGAATTAATACTTTATTGGATTTTAACTACTTAGATTAAAACTGACCAAACTAAGATTGCCTTTAATCATTGTACAATGAAACAAATCTTACCGAATTTCCGCTTTCATCTTGAATTAAATAGCAATTCACACCTTCTCCTTGGTTTGGATTATCTTTCAAACATAGGGAAAACTTTTTACCTGAAATGCAAGTAATACTTTTATAGTTCTCATACACAACTATTTATCATTGGCTTCGATAATAAATTTCGTTACTTTAATAAATATAAAAACTATTCCAAAACTATTTTCATACATTGAATAGTCTTTTAGTTCTTGATTTGTGATCTTTTTAAATACAACTTGCTTTTAATAAGAGCAGGAGACGAATTGGAATCAAAAGAAAATACCTGATTTCTTTTTAATTGAGTATCTTCGGCAGACTCCACTTTCTTTGTCTTTGCAGTCGCAATTCTGTTGAGAAATATATATATATATATATATATATATATATATATATATATATATATATATATATATATATATATATATATATATATATATATATATATATATATATATATATATATATATATATTTCTCAACATATATATATATATTAAACAAATAACTTCATTACAAATAAGCTTATGGACTAAATCATGAAATATGGAGAACACGAACAGTATTCAAGCTCATGATACATGTTAGTCATTTGCTAACAAGGTCATTAGGACAACGACCATAGAATTTCAAAATGCTGACCTTAAACGAGGTTTGCTGTCAACTTATCTGTCAGTAAACTGCTTCCGTTTAGAATTTAATCGTATTAAGAGCATGCTCTTGATTATTATTAATAAGTTGGAAAAATAAACAGGTGAAAGTGGAATATTACTACAGAAGTAAGGAAGGTTAAAGATGGAAAACAGAAGTAATCTCATTTGCCAAACAATTTAGTTGTGAGTTAGCCCTTATCGTCTATAGTCAGTAAAACATCCAAATACAAAACAGATTTGACAGACTCTGTGGTGTCTTATTACGAGTTCACTGGGATATATCGAGTCGACAAATGAATGGTTGTGATTATTGTTAACTGATAAAACGTTGTTGATATATCTGAATGTCTAGTTGAAGCCACAGAAAGTGTTTTCTCTTTCTGATGAAGAAGTTTTTGAAGAAATTATGCTTAATGGGAGCATAATGGGAGCATAAAAACAGGTTGGCTTATAAAGAAACACAAATAGTGCCCCTCGTAAATCCAACAGTTGGTTGGAAGACCTGGTCTCCAAGGACTACATAGATGTTGTAGATGAGGAACTCCAGCATCATTTTATTATAACATCGGAGTATCTAATTTTAGTGACTATGCAACAAAAAATAAATTGAAATTAAATACCGAAAAAGAGAATTACGTATATTAGCGTAGTTTACTTGTATACTACGTTTTACTAAAATTGAACCAAAAAAGTAGGATATCATTTTGAAAGAATTTCACAGAAATTCATTTTTCAATACCATGACAATACAATTTGTCATAATCAAATCCAGTATATAGATTTATGTAAACTAAGGAAATCTGTTTGTTTCCCACGTGTTAAAATTCATTCAATAAGCTCTAAAACCAACAGGAAATTGTATTCTCTACGCATGGGTGCTTTAAAGATTGTAGTGACTTTGAACGACATAGTAACAGCTACGCAGGGAAGGCCAACCTAAACTTGCTAGGAACAATATTAAAGATGACAACTTTACTTACCTCTTCATATCACTAACTGAACGCAGCCAAGTAATTTCTGCTAATTGTAAGTTCTTAGTTATTGTTATTTCATTGTGTTGTAGGTTTGCCTGATAGTGAATTTACTTAATCATTTATAAATTAATGAATAGATGTGAAATAAAACATACCTGAGATATATTAAAGATCATCTCTCCACCATTGCAATTGCTGGTGCATTTAAGGCATTTCTCATCGATGTATTTCTCTGAAAGGTATTATTTTTCTGGTTGAATTTTAGTATAATTATCATCAAATGCATTCTTGTATATTATGCAACGTATTCTCAATAAATGTGTTTATTTGTATTAATCTTTTATCCATTCTACCGTCTAGATTTTATGGCAATCAAACTAAAACTGTAGGAGTAGTAGCCTTTTTGAAATTTTTTTTTTACAAAAATGTGTATTTTCAGTAGCCATGACAACACCATTTATCAAAATCACAAATTAATAAATCCGAAAATGTATCTTACTATAGTTTACTTGTGTACAAGGGCTTATTGAAATACGAGCAAAACTACATTTTGAAAGAATTACATAGAAAATTCTTTTTTAGTAACCATGGCAGCACTACTTATCAAAATAGATTGCTTAGGTCTATTGCAATAATAGTAGACACAAATATAGATGGAAAAACAATATATCTTGTCAAATTGTCTCTGATGTCATTCAAAATTGAAATCTAAGAAACTGCTATGACAGAATAACTGTGATGCAGAATCAAATCTTCTTTTTGCCACCGCTGTCTCTGTGCTTCTGTAACGCTTTTATAATGTTTAAACTTGGTAGACTTTATGAAACGCCCCTTTCTACGGGATTGTTCCATAGTTGACAGCGGTGTTTACCATTTGCGACTGTTTGTCGCAAAACAAAGAAAATTGAGTATATATTTATTAATGTAATTTAAAAAAATCTTATATATTGCTTAAAAAATAAGATAATCATAAGTATTTACTTTGGAGGATTCAAATATGAAATTGACATTTTACGACTTGCATAATGTATGGAGACCCATTCACGGCGTAAAATGCTGACTAGAATCCATCCTTAATAAAAAGCACATTCAACACTAAGGGGAACTTTATTTACCTATAGACAGGTTATTTAAGGAGGTGGCTTCTAAAAACTACTTCGTTTTGCTCTTTTCCTGGCACGAGCACGTTCAACATTCACAAGAAAATATGTTATATATTCATGTTTTTTATTTCATGTTTTTCATGATTTGTATTTTATTACACTGTAGTCAACCATAAAGATGATGATAATATTAATCTCTGTTTGACGCATACTCTTCTTAAGAATGTTCTTTAAAGAATCATGCATCGATTTCACATTTCACTTAAGGAGGTTGGATCTTCTTATCAAAAGTGTTGATAATTTTTTATCAAGTATATTTTTAGAATCTACACACATAGCTTATTAAAAATCAAAACAAAAAATGGGGTCAATGCGCTTCTTTTGGCACTACGGGACATTTAATATGACCCTTTTGCACTGTATTTACGTCTAACGCATAAATCAAGTTTTCCTGTAATATTTTTTATCCAAATAAATCATGGGAAAAGACACAGTCTTTTCTTCATCTTGAATGGTCACATTAAAATGTGAGAACAAAAAAAGTTTTAAATTACTTCACATAGTCAATTATTTGACCTTTCTGAACTCAAAATTGTCATTTTTCTGGCATTAAAAATTTAACAAGCAATAAAATCATTAAATCTGCTCAAAAACTCTTTAACAAAAACCTTGATTTTTAGAATGACTAAAACTATGAATATTTTATAATTTTGCAGAATTACATTGTCAAAACTAATTTACTTAAGGTGTAAAAAAAAAAAATCGCCTGGACAGTTAAATGAGAACTATATTAAAACACCATAATCATAATCTCCTAAGGGGAAACTATTCAATGTCTGGTTTCTAATTAGTTTTTCCGATTATATTGTATTATAACACTGAATGAATGGTCTAAAAGCACATTTTATATCTTTCACCTGTACGATTTTCAGTATTAAAAATAAAAATTGCAAACAAAAATCATAGGAAAGAGGGAAAATTCTTTATTCTCTTCAATTCAGAAGTGATAATTATAAATGTTATTTAAACGCTGTTATTTGGATTATTTCAACCCTTTAAAATATGGAATTAATTTGTATCTAAATTATTGATGAACAAATACATGTACAGTGTATTCTTTATCTAAATATTTCTCTGCAAAATTTGGTTGAGATTATTCCAATAGGGAAATATTGAAATTGATCTCAACAATTTGATTATTTTTCTAGTTGTCTCTCTTTTATCAAAATCGGATCAATATTGGTTATTTACTGACCTGGATATGCCTTTTTATCTGGAGAAAATACAGTTACTCTGGCTGTTGGATTGTTTAGAGCTCCATGAGCAAACCAGACCTTGTCGTTATCCATGTTCATCATCTTTATATTCCCTTCTATGTGACTTTAAAGATCAAGTTAATTAGAGTTTATTAATAATTCTACCTCCTGGATAAGAACTTGACATCAAATTCTTAGTGGCATATAAGGTGATGCTAATATAAATATATTCTTTCTTGGTGAACATTACTTTCTCAGTGACATTTTTACCATAATCTGGCTAGATCTTCAGAATATCTAAACATTAATAATTCTTTAACTCATTGATTTAAGTATCATCATACTCAAATGATATCCTTGTGTTATTCTTCATTGTATCAGTATAATAACTGTTCGGCAAAATTCTTTTCACTGTCATCCATTCTTCTACTTCTGAAGAATCTGTATCGTTGGTAAAGAAATCAACTGACCACAACAGTTGACCATCTACGTTGAAGAGCATCAAAGAAACCTAAATATGTAAATAACCTATTAATTATCTTTGAATTTTTTTTCTGACATAAACCTTTCGTAATATTATCCCATCTTTCATTTCAAATTACATCCAATTCACATGACCGAGAGACCCCGGTCGAATTACGATTCCTGTATCACAGCTAATCTAGGAAATTAAAGAAGTTTGATACAGGTACTATTGATGTTTTCCGCTAAGCGCACTGTATTAGAAATGAAGTAATCTATCGAAAATAACCATAATAAGAGGCCCATAGGCCACAACCCTCACCTGAGTAACCATGGTTCTGCTGTTCTTTAACAGCAGATTAATTTCCTATCTATTTCTTTGTAAGACTTTGATGACATATTGTGACCCCACCCCCACCACTTCAGGGGTCATGATGTGAACAAATTTTGAATCCACTAGATGCGGGTGCTTCCATATAAATATGACTATATCTGGCTTTGCTGGTTTAAGAAAATTTTTAAAGATTTTTTCCAATATAATACCGTATACATATTTGATCACCAATTGTGATCCCACCCTTCCCCTGGTGATCATGATTTGAACACACTTGAATTAACATTACCTGAGGATGCTTCCATATTAATACGACTAATAATGGTTTTTCTGTTCTTGAGATGAAAGATTTTTAAAGATTTTTCCTATACAATCCTAAATTAAATTTTGATCATCCATTGTGATCACAATCTACTCCAGGGAGTCATAATTTGAACAAAACTAATCTACGTTATTGAGGATGCTTTCGTATAAATATAATTAATCATGGTTTCCTGTTTTTGAAAAGAAGATTTTTAAAGAAATTTCCTATATAGCCCTATATAAAACTTTGATCGCCCATTGTGGCCCCACCTACCCCGGGGTCATAAATTGAACAAACTTGAATCTACACTATGTAATAAAGCTTTTACATAATTGTGATCTTATTGACCCAGTGGATTTTGAGAAGATTTTTCAAAAATGCCATTAATTTTTTACTTCTTAATTACATCCCCTTGACAGAGGGCGTGGCCTTTCATTTAGACAAATTTAAATATCCTACACCTAAGGTTGCTTTGAAGCATGTTTTGTTAAAATTGCCACTGTGGCTCTTGAGAAGACGTCTAAAATGGGAAAAATTAACATACAGAGGACGTCGGACAAAATGTGGTCAGAAAGCTCACTTAACCTTCATACTCAGGTGAGCCATAATGGATAACTATTGTCTTGCTATAGGTAGGTGTTGGCAAGATTAAGAACCCTCACTGACAGGGCCATGCATTCGGCAAAATTTTTGGAACTTCACTTAAAAGCTGATGTTATCTCTAAATTATCGAATAGGACGCGAATTAACACACAGTCATGAAATCATTCTGTCTCAAAAATGTATTTATTACAAATCAGCCCAAATAGAGAAGGTGTACTTTTTTGATGATAGACTGAACTAAAAATTAAGACAGTAGAATCAAATTCAACAAAGATAATTACACATTGTGTTATGCTTTTATATTTGCACCTAACTTCATTCCAACTACATGTACGAGAATAAAAACATGTGGTCACGGAAAATGAGTTTTAAATTCTACAATAACACCTTTTGGATTATTCATTTGGTGGACCCAAAGTCAGTCAGTCGTTAAATGTGCAGTAATCAATCTTTAGCAAGACAAGATCCCAGTTTTAGTATTGTTTCAAAAATTGTTACTTTTGTTAAATATGTGAAATATGTTCTATAAAAGATGTGATTTGCCACTTCAACCATAAACAATTACATATACAGTTTTATTGTCAAGTACACTTGACAAATGTGAGGTAAAAAAAAGGATGGGTGCAATTGTATGGGCTTCATCTGCAAGTACTTGAAGAAGGTCGTTCAGTTTTTAGAAGAATTATCAATTACGTATTCTGGCGTATGGAGATCTTTCTTTTCATCCCACCAGTCAATAGCTTGGCTTCTCATGACATCAAAGTTGAACAAATTTCCAAATTCCCCATGAATATTTCTATTCCACTCTTGCAGAAAATCAGATTTATTTCCAGGGACAATGAACAAAGGCTTCACATCGTAATCTAGGAAGTAAAAATCATAATAATGATAATAATGCTACTTTATCAACAAATTAAATTACTTCGTTAAAAAATCACTGATTCAACACAAGAGAACTCTGAAGCTGATATTAAGAGGATGCTGGAGTTCCTCATTGAAAACATTTTTGTAGTCTTCATTTTTGTAGTTTTAGTCTTTCTAGGTCTTCCAAATGAACTGTTTACATTTTTGTAGTCTTCATTTTTGTAGTTTTAGTCTTTCCGGGTCTTCCAAATGAAATGTTTGAAAACTTATGAGCAATAATTGTGCTCCTTTATTAGCCGACTTGTTTTTGTGTACCCACGAAGCAGCATAATTTATCAGGGTTCTCCATGAGCTGTTTTACTGTGTCGGCCCCGACACAGTAAAATTTTCCCCGACACAGTAACAATTCAAATTTTATGCATGCGACACAGTAAAAATTTTGCGACGCAGTAAGATCTGAAGATCATGGATCAGAAAATCAGAATATAAATTCTCTCTAACTGAAACTTTAATCAAACAAATCTACCGACTTTCAATTTTTAAGGCAGAGCACTTAATTATCTCTTAATAGGGCACTTTGTCTTGCTTCACCTTGCATAATCAATTATCTCCTAGACCCTTGCTGGACTTTATTATGTATGAAGGAACAAATACAAATAATTTGTTTTCACACTTCCATGTAACCGTATTTATAATTGCTAGTTGCATTTTTAGATAATTAAAAAAAATTATTATAAATATATGTCTTTATACTTCAGAACCACGTCTCTAGAATTATGTTGGCACTGTGGCTCAAATTAACATCGTACCATAATCTTTTTATTGATGTAAATGTATTGTTGAAGAATTTAGAGGCACCCCTAAAAGTATTTTATTATTCTGAAGTTTTTTTTAAATTCGTTAATTTGATCAACTGACAAAAATCACGGAAAATTTACTTTTATAGTGAGGAAGTAGATCGATTTTATCGACCAGAATTTCCTCTACTCTTCACAGCATATAACTTGTAGACAGTGAAACAAGTATTTTAGACTGGTTTTTTTTATTATATCGTACTTATTTTTTTTTAAGTTGTGTGTTGGCAATCTCCCTTGCAGAATTGTCGTTCGTTTCTCTCTCAGACACCTCTGCGATGGGCTCACGTCAAGATTTTGACATAACGTAAAAAACATGACATTCCAAGGATTTTTTTCAAATTAAACTAATAGTTCTAGATATACTTAATAAATATCTACCTTAAAAGAGAAACATTTATGCAGGAATTTAAGGGGGCCGACTGGAGTTTTCATTGCGCAATACTTCGCGCAGCAGAGTAAAATAAAGTGTATTTACTTTTTGAAAGTAACTATTTTTACATAATTTATAGAATTAACAAATTTAGGAAATCTCAGGCTAAAAAATCTAATTACGTTTTTAAAATAACTGATTTTTTAAACGATTTTTCAAATGATGGGAAGATAGACGTCGTAATAGTGTGTTTTTGACGTTATGAATAACAGAAGTTTTTTAAGCGGGGTCATATATTGTGCCATAAAATAAAAAGTATAAAATATATGCTCCTGAAATTTTAAACATAGGAAATTGAGAATCTAACAGTTATTTTTATTAGTTTTTTATGTAAATCTGTGGTATCTGTCATGTTTTGTTGTACTCCATAAAAACAAGAAAATAGCATGAATTTTGACATTTTGAGATGTCCCCTCTGGAAACCAGACGGTAGAATTTTGTGCTTCTTGCAAAAAATGAACAATATAGTATTACCAATCAAATAATAAAATTTGAGCAAAAAGTCTATAGTAGCATTTATATAATTTGCTCGGAAGTGTGACAAAATGGTATTTTCCTATATAATCCTATAGTAAATGTACCTGTATTTTGAGATGGTCCCTAAAAAATAACCAGACGGTAGATTTTCACTAAACTTGGCATTTATATTGAAGTCAGTACAAGGTACATATGGTATAAAATTAAAGAGTTTCTCAATAGTAGCTTTTACACAATAAAACCCCAGTCGGCTCCCTTAATTATAATGAATTTAAACAAATGCACTATTTCTTGTGCTTATCACTGTGATATACGAAAGCCAACGACAGAGGTGAATGTATGAGCCGATGGTAGGGAGTGGTGTGTTGGGGGTGGGTGGGAGATTTACAGTTCGTTTGTCTTATAATACTTTGTATGTACATTATTATATGGAAAAAATCTAATTGTTTTTAAAATCCAGTACATTAATTTATTTTTTCTTAATATGTCCGACCATACCATTTGTATAGCGAATTGGTGATTCAAAAAAGGTGTGTGTGTGTGTGTGTGTGTGTGTGTGTGTGTGTGTGTGTGTGTGTGTGTGTGAGGGTGTGTATGTGTGTGTGTGTGTGTGTGTGAGGGTGTGTGTGTGTGGGGGGGGGGGGTGCTTTTGTAATTATAATGAATAGTGGTTCATTTGCGAATTTGATCGCAAAAATATCGCGAATATAAGTGGTTCATGTAAAGTCTGCAACACAGTAAAATTTCAAATGATGGAGAACCTTTATTTATTTAAAAAACTTCTTTATAAAAAGAAGAAAACACTTGCTGGGGCCTTCAACTTGACAATTAGATATATTGACGACTTTCTATCAATTAACAATAGTTACTTCCTTTCATAGGTTGACTCGATATATCCCAGTGAACTCGAAATAGGTCGTATTTTGGCTGACATGTTTCATACCAATTGTTAAGCCTAAATTTATTTGACTACTGAATGTATCGTCTACCTGATCAATACATAGGGCTCACGGCGGGTGTGACCTGTCGACAGGGGATGCTTACTCCTCATAGGTACCTGATCCCACCTCTGAAATTTCCGGAAGTTCGAGTTTTATACTCTGTTTACAGATTTGTATGGTTTGTAGATTTTTTTAGATTGATCACTGTATGTTATCTTCAACTTTTTCATTTATTTAAAGAGAGTAATTCTATTAGTGCAGAGCACTTGTTTTTCTTGGGACCTTCTATGCATATCTAATACAATTATGAATATAAAAGTGCAATAATCAGAATAACAATAACTTGGCAAAGGAGAATTACAATTGAAAAAAGTATGTCTTACCAGAACATATATAAGTCGCCAAGTAAGAAATGTCGCGGCAATTAATAATTTTTTTTCAATTTTTTTAAAAGAAAGGACGCGCAGTTGATGAAAATCGTACATGTAAAGGTAATTTGTTCCATGATTGAACATTGGAATATTGAAAAGAACTTTTCGACAGATGTCTTCGATACTTTGGTAGACGAAGGTCATGAAAGTTTTCAGAACGTAAAATATAATTATCAAGAGAAATGAATTCTCTCAGATATTCAGGTGCCATGCCATGAAGTGTTTTGTGAAGTAATACGTATTAATATATAGTCAACCAACCAAATTTCTCAAAAAATGGAAGTGATGGGGCATCTGAAGCAACATTTAAAATAATTCTGGCTGTCTTTTTCGTAATTTAAAAAACTATATCAGCACCTGGAGTATTTTTCGTAATACTCAAATAATAAGGGGAAGATCATTTATAATTATGTACATTTTAAAAAGTGGGCCTTAGATAGATCCTTGAGGCTCATGTGCTGTGACGGGCAAGAAATAAGAGAAAAAACGTAATTTTGCAGACCAAGAGTTTAATTTAAAATAAGAACGAACCATTTAATTGACATTTGATGATATGATGGCTTAGGTACATTTATCAGGATAGCATGATTCAATAAATCGAATGATTTACTAAAATCTATCAAAGTTATGCCTACAAGATTTCCTTGATCCATAGCTTATTACCAATAGTCTGTAAGTTTTGTTAATGTTTTTGACGGGAATAAAACTCGAAAACCAGATTGTGGTTTAAATAAAAGATCAAGGGTAGATATAAAATCCCGTAATTAATGAGATTTTTGTTTTTCCATTAATTTGAATTATGTTTGAAGAATTGGTATAGGTTTGTAATTCCCTGGTTCACCATTCTTAAAAATAGGAGTGGTTTTTGCCTGCTTGTAACGTAAAAAGGACACCATTAATGATGCTAGTATGTATAAGACGTGTAATAGACTTGCATATAACATTAGCTGAACGTTTTAATAGACGAGGGCCAATAAGGTCAAGATCTGCTGACTTATGTACATCAATTGCATCTATCATATTAAATTTTTCTTCCTTACTAATTCGTTAAAAACTGGAAAAAAATTCTTCATAGGTTTTGATTTCGTAAAATTGTTTAATAATCCAAAATCAATTCCTTTTACTGACATATCTGTTAATAACTTACTGGATAGTTGTAAAAAGGTGTTTGTTAAAGGTATCAACTATTCCCTGTAATTTTTTTTAAAATCCAAGCCATTTTGTGTGATACGGATTGGTGTAAAGCTTTTAGAATCAGAAGCCAATCGGTTTAAATAACCCCGGCCCTAATTCTTTAGGACTTGAGCTTACTTCAATAGCTGATTGATTTGTAATAAATTGATAAGGCTTGACTGTGTGGCTTTATGTCTCAAAAATCTGATTTTTTCTGAATCACCTTGTAGATGGTATAATAATAATAATAATAATAATACTTTATTTAAAGAAGGTAACCCGATTAGTGCAAGCACTATTCTTCCCCGGGGCCTTCTGTAGACAAAAATCAATATACATACATATACAAATACACACAATCAATAAATAATTATGAATTATTGCGACATTCTTTTACATATTTTTTAACTTTGTGCTTGAAAGCATTGAGTGTTGGAGACATTTTTATATATACAGGTAAATCATTCCACAACATAGCACCAGAGTATTGGAAGGAATTTTCAAAGAGTTTACATTTATGAGCTGGAACACACAGGTCTAAGTTTGATTCAGATCGAAGATTGTATCGATTATTACACTGGAAATCAAACATACTATTTAAATAAGTAGGGTTAGAGTTAAACAGTGATTTATTTAACAAAACATATTTATTTACAGTAAGTTGCTCATACACTGTGAACCAATCAAGTTTCTCAAAGAGAGTTTGTGAGGGCGCATCAGGGGGAGCATCTAAAATATACCTTGCAGCACGTTTTTGAAGCTTATGAACTCGGTCAAGATTTGAGTGAGATGTATTACCCCACACGGTTAAACAATAATCAATTGAAGGCATAATATAAGCATTGTAAAGCAGTTTGCGCGTTTGAATAGGAGGAAACTTTTTAATTCTACGGAGGGCAGAAATTTTACGTGACAGCGCTTTACACACATGGTCAATATGTACATTGTATTGTAAGGAATTATCTAAATAAACTCCAAGGGTTTTTTCATTTGATACAATGTCTAGTTTTTGGTTTGATACGCATAGATTAAATTCATGCTCAGAGATATTTGATCTCTTTTGATGCGTACCGATTAACATGCATTTAGTTTTTGTAGCATTTAGAACCATTTGATTCTGAGAACACCATTTTTCTATACAAGCAATATCCGTTGATAATGCATCTACAATAGTATGGGAATCTTTGCTGGATGCATGTAAAGTATGAATCACTTTTCCTACTTTGAACCCTAAATCCTCACAATTTTATGGGTTCAAAGTAGGAAAAGTGCAATTCTCAATTAATAGAGTTGAAATGAATTAATAATCACAAAAATGTATAGGTTGCCACATCTTTTAAGATGTCAGACATAAATAAACAAAAGTACACGTCAGCATAAAAAATGTACATTTTTAGTCAACATTAATATTAAAATTTTGTGAAAAAAAAAACTTGTTCAAATACATAATTCAGATACTGAAAGCTCCAAGATATTTGTTTCTTTATAAATATATAAATATGATTGAATTGTAAATATCAGGGAAACCATTTTAGATTAGAAGTACAACAAAGAAAATGCCTAAATGAAGATACATGAGAAGGAATTATTGCCCTTAGAGCTATTTTATTGAATAAATAAAAAAAATATTCATTTTTTAAATTTTTTACTTAACCATATCATTCATTACACCTATTGAAAAGCATTCTTCCAAAAGATATATTTCTATTGGGTATGAATTTAGTTTAATAACATATTTTGCAAAAATCTATGACATCACAGGAGGGTTGAAATACCTTAAATGTCCAAAGTCATTAATTTCTTGTATAATGAAATAGGTGAAGATAACGAACAGTGATTGATCTCAAAAACCTACATACAATACAAATCTGTGAACAGACTTAAAATACAGACCCCCAGAAATTCCAGGGGCCCGTTTCATCAAAAGTCGTAGATTTTAGACTTAAGTCTATTTCCGGGGCATACGCTAAAAGGATGACTGCACTTAAGGCCTGTTTTGGAGTCTTTTTCTGTTGCTTCTGTTGTTTTTATATCTAAACCTTATTTCACTTTTGTATGTTTATGAAAGAATCCTGTCAATTTGGAACCAAGTTTAAATCTTAAAATGATTTTAGACTGTGATACAATAAAATGATTCAATGTTTTTTGTCCTTACTGCTTTCCAAATATAGTGAATTTACACTTACCTGCCCTTGATTGAACTTTAGATATGCATGAGAGGTGGAGCTAACATTGTAAGAATGGGTCTAAAATTAGACTTGATAAATAACAATGACATGCTTGGAAAAAAGAACGTGATCACTCTTTCCAATCTCCCTCTCCATTCTGTATGGCACAAATACACTTCTGACAAATGTTTCAAAACGAAATATGAGCAATATGACAATATAACAATATGAGCACGTCAATATAATTAAAGCAGATTTTATATCAATGCCAGATGTCTTAACGTGTTCGAACACAATGTCCTAGTTAGCACAAAACATGCTAGTTTACAAGTCACGTGACGGAATTTAGTATTCACAAAGTTACCTGAGGTAAGAAATCACGTGGTGAATTATAATATTCAACATGTCACAATCCTTGGTTACAACACAGAGAGCGAATGTAAGAAGAAGCAATTTTTTCTCTTTCTAACCATGAGCGCATGTTTGTCTATTAATCTCCTTTTGACACATTACTATTTATGCAAATATACAACTACTGTTAAACGTAGAACAATAGACAAACATGTGCTGACTATGTATAAAGTCAGTAAAAAAAGTGGGCGTCCTCATTATCGAAGGGAGATTCAAGAAATTGTGATGACCCCTACCTTTGAAAACAGATTCAAACTTCGTAAATACACACTTTTATTAAACGTAATAACATAAAGTTGTAGATTGGATGTTGACCATTCTTGCAATGAAAAGAAAAATGCTTGTTTTGAAAGTTTATTTTGTCGCAAATTTCGCATGTCCTTAAGTGCAGTCATCCTTTAATCGGGCGTATTTTCCGTTTCACAAAACGGCGTAAATATAGTCATAAACGATATACTTTAGTCTCTGGCCTAAGTTCTTGACAACGCAGCATTGCTCATGCGCAAAACATAATTATCGTGACTATTATTTCAATTACGTAAGAAATGTGAACATGTATGTAAAAAAAAAACTTTGATTTAGTACATGTATGTTTATTAGTAACACACATCATTTAAAAAAAATGAGCAATAACATGTATGCACTGATTAAAAAGGAAATATTATATGTGAATTTGTAGGGACTTGGGTGATAAATGCATCTGAAAACGAACTGGACCTGTATCAAATGAATTATTATACAAAATTATTTTCGGGGGGATGGGGGGGGGGGCAGACTCAAAAAAGAAGTAAAATCCGACTCAGATTTTTTTTAAACAAAATATTCCAAACACTTCTCAGAGACAGACGACCGCTTTCCTCGTAAAATTTCGCATACATATGACCCCCTTTTAGTAACCTACGAGAGAGATACACGTTTCCTACAGGAGGTGGGGGGTTCTCTTAACAATACTAGATATCGAATAGTTTAACAGGAATATTAGAAATAAAGGTACTTGTATATGAATTAAAAAATGAAAAACAAATATTTCTTGGGATACATTATTTAGTCTATTTCCAAATTTGATGAAGATTTAAATTTTTACTTAATTTAATTTAGTTCTTAAATATGAGTTTCGAGAATGAGAAAAACGCCATTTTTTATTATTACAAGGAGTGAACAACACATACATATGACAAACACTATTACTTTTAGACGGATCATTACAGTGGCTTTATATTACATGTACATACATAAAATCATTACTGCACCTTTTAAAAATACGTTATAATAGCCTTAGGTAGGACCTCACATCTAACTTCCGCTCCAGGCATTCTAAACTTGTAGTAATACAGAGAGAGAGAGAGAGAGAGAGAGAGAGATGAATTAGGGACCAACAACAACAAAAAACCTCTCCCCTTCTCTAATTTTGGAAGATGAAAATTATTATGGTGGGTTAGCTTTCTTATATTCAAAGGAAATACGTTGCCAAATAGAGGTGTTCCTTTCCTCTTTGGTATATAAATATCTAAATGAAACTATATGGTGATTATGTTAAAATATTATGTTCTTTTTTTATGACGATAAATATCTGTTACAATAAAGTGTACTATAGTGTACATGCAATTTAGCAATTCCGCTTTTTCCTTAATGTTCAAGTCTTTTTTTTTTCAAACATACGAATTTCAATTCTTCTGACAAAATTTAAGATGCAAGTATCATCGTCATTTATTTTGAAATTGTTACTGACTTTTTCCCCAATTTTTTTCTGATTATTTTATTCAGATTGTCAAAATTGGCATAATAAATGTAAAAGTAACCATTTTTAATTTGAGTTAAAATGTTTCTCAAAAGCTTCAGAGGAACAGCGGTCCCCTTTCCTCTCAGGCAAACTAAAGATAACCAAATAGTATGTGCATTTGTGAAATAATGCTCTTTTTCAAAATATATTTTCTAAAGTAAATGAGACAAAAAATGTATTTTTTTTAAAAAAGTTACACTGCAATAACTTAATTCAAATAATATAAATCGTTACTTTAGAGATGGTAATCGAATGAATCCCCAGTAAGGCATTTTTATGAAGAAGTTTATTATGTGGAAACACTATCAATTATATCCCCGGGTGGTTGTAACCCCCTCCCCCCCCAAAAAAAAAAAAACCCTCACACTAATTGGATTTGAATAATGCCTAATTGTATTTAAAACACTTCCAAGAACAGTCATTCTCCTTTAGGAATGACTGAATCATTTTAAAAACATTATATTCGACATATTTTATGTTTACGCCAGAACTTACGCCTTACCATGAGTCATAGATGTAAAATTTAATTTGGCCTAACTTTGGTCCGGCTTAAAGATACGCTCTTTAATGAAACGCAAATATTCGGGGTGTTCCGCTTAGAGTTACGACTGGTTGTACGTCCTTTTATGAAACGGGCCCCAGAGGTGGAATTAGGTACCTAGGAGGAGTAAGCATCCACTTCGACCCGTCACACCCAACGTTAGCCCTATAATAATCAGACAGACAGCATATTCCGTAGTCAAAATTAGTAAGGCATAGAAATTGGTTTAAAATATGTCAATCATATGTCATTCAAAATGCGTTGTTTTATATATGCTAGCAAGATCATTATGACAACCATAGAAATGCTGACTTTAAGCGAGGTTGTTGAAATCCCTGTAACATCCCTAACAAAAATTTACTATAGTAAACTATAGTTAACTATAGTTTACTATAGTTAACTATAGTGAAAACTTTGATACTTTGATTTACTATGAAATATTACTCTGAAACTTTTTTTGAGATTTCAAAGTTTAAAATCTTTAAAATTCGATAACAGTAATGTAAAATTTGGAAATAATGTGTGAAAATGCAAATAATATTTCAATTTAATATAAAAAAAATATGCAGATACGAATTGAAAAACAAAAAGTATAACGCTCTGAAATCCATAGTAAAAATACTTTGATTTACTATAGTGAAAAAACTTTGATACTATAGTAAACTATAGTTAACTATAGTAAACTATAGTTAACTGTAGTACTTTTTTGTTAGGGATTGACTTATCTCTCAGTAGACTGCCTGGGTTTATAAATTGATCGTACTCAGAGCATGATCTTGAGTATTGAATAAGTTGGAAAACATGAACACTATATACAGGTGACAGCGGATTATTACTGCTTAAATGAGGAAAGTTCATAATGGAAAAACTTGACCATCTCCTTTATCATACAGTTCGGTTATTATTTGACCTTTATCATCTACGATCAGTAAAACATCCAAATATGAAACAGATGTGGCGGACTTTCTTGTGTCTTTTATTTCAAGTTTACTGGGATATAGTGATATAAATGAAAGTAATTATTGTTAATTGATGAAACGTCATCGATATATCTGAATGTCGAGTTGAAGGCCACAGCAAGTGTTTTCTTCTTCTCATATAGGTTTTTGAATAAATTCCTCTTGATAAGAATATAAAATGGGTTGGCTAATAAAGGAGCACAATTGGTGCCAATCAATATTTCAAAAGTTTGTTGGAAGACCTGGTCTCCAGATACGACATACACTATACAAAATTGAAGCACTATCATAGAAAATTAATTTTTATCTTTTCAAAAGTTGTTTAGGACGTATCTGATGTATAAAAATGTATCCATGCTTGAAAGTAAGATGTTTCAATGCCCCAACAGGTAAATAAACAAATGAGAACTTAAGTATTACTCTTTCAAAGAAATGCATGAAAATTGTATTCACACGTTTCAAGGGAATACGTTTCCAATTTTTTTCTTTTAAATTATGTTCTCATTTATGCATTGATTAAACAGAGTTTATAATGTACTTTACGCTGTGCGCAAATTTGTAGATCAACCTGTTCACTGGTTGTCAGAAGAGAGTCATTTTTAACAGGTGTTGATGCCATTTGTTGTAAGCATTGTTCCAACGCAGTAATAACACTGTTAGTGTCTTTGTTTTTGATGTCATTGATCTATACTAGTAATCTATATTAAATTTACATTGCTGTACGGTATTTTCAATGTTGTTTTCTTGTTTTGTTTTTGTTGTGTGTATGTGTATTTCGTAAGTTCTCCGATCTAATAGTATCAATCTCTAAGAAATGTTTGCAAGAAAAACACAAGTTTTTATTGTTGTAACTATTTAGTTTACTTTGTTGTAACAATTACTAAATATATCTGCTAATCAAATCTAATGAGGCGATAGTCTAATCAGATAAATATAGTAAATCAGAAATTATATATGTGTAAATACCCGTATTCCAAATTGTCATATAGTTTTGGCCTCCACATTCTTTTTCGTCTTGACACGTCATGCCACACTTATCTCTATCCTCAGCAAATGTTTGGTTATATTCTTTCCCACAATGGCACTCACTGCCTCTCTGAAGAGAACGAGCAGGATCAAATAAAATATACGACATAAAGTTTATTGTCATGGTGATTGTATTTTGAACATTTGTTAAACTGGTATGACAAAAGGTCTTTATTGTGTTGTTTGTCAAATTCAAATACAGCTGTTTAAATTTTGTAAACACACATTGCATGTCACATTTGTTAACTGCTTAAGCAGTTTAGTCTTTATTAGAAACATATGTACATGTTAACTGAATTGTAAACAATACATATAGATGTCAACTTGATGACCACAGGAAGGATGTTAAGTTTTTGAAGTCTTATTTTCAATTTCTATATCAACTTTAAAGTAAAAAATATATTTTCTTTCTAAAACTGTTGAGATTATCATGATTTTATAAGTTAATGAGGATAAGGCCTAGCATTTAAATTGTTTCTAAAGCATGTTAAGATACACTGTAATATCATACCGTACCATCAGTCCAGCGTAGATTTGTTCGCTACTGCTTTTCCGACACCTTTGAATGCAGCCGTGTAGAGTCATTGGTGTGTTAACTTCACTTGTATTATCATAGAATGGGGCGTACTGATCCATGTTTCCCACATATTTGTAGCACCCTACGTAGCCTGCAATTTCAACATACAGATACATGTACTACATGTATATTTAAAATATATATACTGAATACCTGTGACTTTGTATAAAACAATTTAAAAAAGATTTTCCCTTGGACAAAGCTATTCTATACGAAAGCTTAGAGGTCTCTACACTTGTGTTATAACTTGTATATTGTTTTGTACTTTATTGTCTTATCAGCAAATAAAATATTATTACTCCTTATTTATACACAGTCATATTTTGAATTGTATTTAGATGTTTTAACATAAGTTAAGGCACCTTATTTTATTTAATTGATTTTATTGCTAATATTGATTTCAAGATATTGACCAAAGCAAGATATTTAATCATATCAATATAGTAATGTCGATATGTAAAAAAAAAATATATAGTTATATCGATATAAGTATATTAATATTTCCGAGTAAGAAGTGAGAAAATAGTGTTATTGAATTAACTTCTTGGGGGGAATTCTAATGAATTTTCACTTCACTTGGGATTCAGTGAAAGCTAATGTACCATGTATTTGCTATCGTATACGATTATCGGTTGATGTTTGGTAAGGGGGATGGAGGGACATCAGCAGTTAGATCATAGGCATAGGGGCTACTGTCCCCATCACCACTTTTGAAGAGGAGGAGAGGCAGGAGTACCTTTATGACTCTCCTTCATCTTTTTTTTTTACTTGAGTATAGTATAGTATAGATCCCCTAGTATATACCGAAAATGAAGAACACACGCAGTTCGATAATTAAATATCGGGGGGGGGGGGGTCTTGTCATATTATCTATTTTTTCATTTGGCTGACTCCCACCCTTTCTCCCTTTTAACTTTGTGACTAAGCTTATGCAGATTGGCTGCAATGAAGCACAAAGAAGATTGGCGTATTTGATATACGAAACATTTATAGTTTATAGGTACACTTAAATTAATTTACATCTGTGAACCCTCTGACAAAAATAACAAGAGGCCCAGGGGCCACATCGCTCAACTGAGCACTCTGGCTAGGAATAAGCAGAAATCAGTTCAGTCTTGAAAAGTTTTGATATAAAAGTGGTTTGAGGGGGGTGGGGGGTTAATTTGAACTTGAATCTATACTTCAAAGGGATGCTTTTGAATTAATATGACAAATAATGGCTATGCTGTTCTTAGGAAGACAATTTTTATTGATATATAATTTGTATTCCTTTGTATAACTATGATCCCCTGTTATGGCCCCTCTATTCTCCTGGGGGATCATGATTTGAACAAAATTTGAATCTACATTACCTGAGGATGCTTGCATTTAAATATGACTAATTATTGCTTTGCAGAAGAAGATTTTAAAAGGCTTGCTTTTTCCTATGTATTCCTATGTAAAACTTTGATCGCCCATAGTGGCCCCACCCTACCCCTGGGGGGTCGTGATTTAAACAATTTGAATCTACACTACCTGAGGATGCACCCATAAAAAAAACAATCATGGCTTTGCTATTCTTGAGAAAAAGATTTTTACAAATTTTTCCTATGTATTTTATGTAAAACTTTGATCACCCATTGTGGCCCCGACCTTACCCCCGGAGGTCATGATTGGAACAAACTTGAACCTGCACTACTTGAAAATGCTTCCATATAAATATAACCATTCATGGCTTTGCTGTTCTTGAGAAGAAGATTTTTAAAGAATTTTCCTATATATTCCTATGTAAAACTTTGATCGCCCATTGTGGCCCCACCCTACCCCCGGGGGTCATGATTTGAACAAACTAGAATCTACACTACCTGAGGATGCTTCCATATAAATATGACCAATCATAGCTTTGCTGTTCTTGAGAAGAAGATTTTTAAAGAATTTTCCTATATATTCCTAAGTAAAACTTTGATCGCTCATTGTGGCCCCACCCTACCCCCGGGGGTCATGATTTGAACAAATGTGAATCTTCACTACCTGAAGATGCTTCCATATAAGTTTCATGTCTGCAAGCAAAGTGGTTCTTGAGAAGAAGATTTTTAAATGATGCCATTAATTTTTCATGAATTCATGATTATCTCCCCTTGGAAGAAGGCGTGGCCCTTCATTTGAACAAACTTGAATCCCCTTCACCCAAGGATACTCTGTGCCAAGTTTGGTTGAAATTGGCCCAGTAGTTCTGGAGAAGAAGATGAAATTGTGAAAAGTTTACAACGACAACGCCGACGACGACGACGACAGACAACGGACAAATTTTGATCAGATTATCTAATAAAATATAAATTTGTTTTTGATAAGCAGCTATACTACATTACAGATTAGAAAAGAATACATGTATACTTAGATTAACAACAATATTTACACTACTGTAATCATACACAGCTGGACAGACTTTACAAAGATACGCTTATAGGAAAATGTTACATTTAGTTTTAAATAACACGTAAAATTGTAATATTTAGGTCCGCTTATCTTAAAAATCAAACTATAACATAGTAATGCTTCACATAAATAATAAAGACCTACAAGATAAAAAGGGTATAGTTAAATGCAATTACAAGTACATGTGTATATTAAAGTATCAGTAGGTTGGAAAAAATGCTTTCGTTCTCGATGCAACAGAACCAGATTTTATCCATTTTTAAATAAATCAATACAAAAAATTAAATTGAAAAAAAAGAATTGATTGTTTGCATTTTAAATAGGCATTAATGCTCGATGCGAGGACCGAATCAAAAAATTTCGACTCTATAGCACTGGAAGGCTAACGCATACTACTGAGCTATTAAATATATGACATTTTGTACCAAATGAATCATCTAGCCTATTTTCAAGTTATTTTTAGCAAATCAAAACACAATATCGGGGGAATAAATTCCCTTCCTAATTTCACAGGAACCCAATGCATCAAAAGAATGCTAAAACTCCATGCGACAGAAGAATGAAATTTTCACTTTTCAAGTGCGCCCAGATTCCTGCCGAATGCCAATCAAAAGCGCCCTCTGATAAGAGAAATATTAAAATATTACTAGACTTTTTTTTATTATTTGGAATGATATAAATTGATCTTTGCTTCGATGGGGACAAACTGATCATGTCCCTCTCACCCTCTTCTTTAAGACTTTTTTTCTCTATAATCATAGAACAAATATTTGACACTTTACAAATGGAACATTCTGCACGTGCCGTCAATAAATCTGCGAAATGTGACGTTTCATTTGAATTCCCGCGCCTGCGAAGTTAGTTGAAGAACAATATTTTCAATCAAATTTTTTCCTAGAAACATTAGTATATTTCTATTAATTTAACTATTACGCACATATTTTTATTGTTGTGTATCGAGATAACAACATCGATATCTTTATAATTCTCATGCTTAGGTCAATATTTTTCAAATCATTTTTTAAAGTCGATATAACTTTTAGCAATAAAATTCATCATACAGAAAAGACTCTATACAATACAACAAATCAATGAAAACAGGATGTCATAACAGATTTTATGTTGATAAGACAATAAAAAGTAAGATTATGTACAAAATTTTAAACAACAAAAAGGAAGATTATGTACAAAAATTTAACACAACAAGTGTAGAGACCTTTAAGCTTCCATAATTCTAAGAGATAAGAAATTGTGTATTTTATTACTTCATATTGAAGCTTGTCTGTCGTTTTTTCTGTAGATAAAAAGGTAAAATTGTTTTCGTTCCCATCACCACTTTTACAACTTTCCCCCCAAAAAATCATCCTTGGATACAGAGGGAATTTCTTTGAATGCAATAAAATATTTCTTCTAAAGTGAAAATCATGAGAAAACATTAATAGGGAGAGCCCAGTAAAATTACATTGTCCAAAACATTAAAAAAAAAAAACTATATTGTTGAATCAAATTTGTCCAAAATCATGTCTTGGGAATTTGCTAAATAACCATTTAAAATTTTAATCCGTAAATTTTGGATCCGAATGCAAATCTACATGCATGAATTTCAAATAACAATATTTTAGATTTAAGTTTCTATGTTATGAAATTTAAACTTTTGGCAATATTCCTGCAATTTTCAAATAGCTTTATCTTCGATTTCTTTATGCCAAGAACTTAACAAAGGAAAATCTTTTTAGATTTGTTAATTCCAGGTAGTCGTAAAAGTACGGAAGCGTAAAGGTCTCTACACTTGTTGTGTTATCACTTGTACATTGTTTTATATTTCATTGTCTTAACAACACATTAAGTGTTATAACTCATCATTTATACACATATTGTAAATTGTATTCATATGTTTTTACATAATTTAAGGCACCTTCTTTTATTTGATTAATTTTATTGCTATATGTATTATCGACTTTAAAAATATTGATTTTTTTTATATTGATCAAAGCAAGATATTTAATCGTATCAGTATAGTAATATCGATATGTAAAAATAAATATATGGTTATATCGATATAGATCTATGAATATTTCCGAGAAGGAAGTGAGAAAATATTGTTATTGAAGTAACTTCGCAGGGCGGGAATGCTAATGAATCTTTACATCACAGAGAAAGCTCCTGTACCATGTATATATGCTATCGTATACGAATATAGGCTGAAATATATATCAGTTTTGATACTCAAATATGTTTTTAAAAAGGGGGTGGAGAGATATCAACAGTTAGATCATGGACATAGTCGTAGGGAGCTACTGTCCCCTCCACCACTTTTGAAAAGGATGAGAGGTAAGAGTATCTTTGTGCCCCTCCTCCAGCTTTTCTTTTTACCTGAGTATAATATAGATCCGTAAATATGTCCCTTAAGGAAGCCGACTAGGGTTTTATTGTGTGAAAGCTACTATAGAGAAACTCTTTAATTTTATACCATATGTACCTTACAATAACTTCAGTATATATGCAAAGTTTAGTGAACATCTTCCGTCTGGTTATTATTTAGGGACCATCTCAAAATACAGGTACATTTACTATAGGATTATATAGGAGAACACCATATTTCGCACTTCGGAGTAAATTATACGATGCTACTATAGACTTTTTGCTCAAATTATATTATTTGATGAGTAATACTAAATTGTACATTCTTTGCAAGAAACACAAAATTTTACCGTCTTGTTTCCAGATGGGGCATCTCAAAATGTAAAAAATCGTGATATTTTCCTGTTTTTATGGAGTACAACAAAACATGACAGATACCACAGATTTACATAAAAAATAATAAAAATGATTGTGAGATTCTCAATTTCCTGTGTTTAAAATTTCAAGAGCATCTATTTTATACTTTTTATTTTATGTAATAATTAATGACCCTGCTTAAAGAACTTTGGTTATTCATAACGTCAAAAACACGCTATTACGACGTCTATCTATTCATCATTTGAAAAATCATTTAAAAAATCAGTTATTTAAAAACGTAATAAGATTTTTTAACCTTAGATTTCCTAAATTTGTTAATTTTTTATAAATTATGTAAAAAAAAATATTTAAAAGAGTAAATACGCTTTATTTTATTATGCTGCGCGAAGTATTGCGCAATGAAAACCCCAGTCGGTCCCCCTTAAATAAAGACGAATCGTCGCAGTTGGAAAATAAAATATTTTTTCCTCGTCAAATATTGCATTAGGCTGACCCCCTCCTCCTATTAACTTTGTGACTAAGCAGATGCAAATTGGCTGCATATTTTACATCATTCTAAGTTATAAGAAGTTAGATCTGATGCCCTGATAGTTACATTTTAACTGATATATATTCTATCATTAATCAATGCTAGAATTTTTGAGTTCGATGGGGGGGGGGGGGGTCAAGACTGTGGAGGTTTACGTCTATCTGGCAGATCCTATGTTTACCACAGGGTGATAAAATATCAGATATTTTGCAGAGTTCATAGCCAGTGTCACAATTATAATATTGATACATCCACGAATAGGACTGTTTTTATGTGTAGACCATTGAAACAATGAAGGAGGCATCTGTTCTTAGTTATTATACTAATACATGGACAAATATTTATTATGCCTACTTTGCAAGTACATAAGTTTTAAATCAAAGGGAGATTGATGATGTTAAATAATAAAAGAAATTATAAAATTATTACTCATTATTACTAGACTTGACTTGCATATATTTCTCCTTTCTTATGAATAAGAATGATGTAATTTGATATATGCTTCATTAGGGACAGTCTAATTGTTCATGCCCCCTCACCCCCTTTTTACTTCAATACGACTTCTCTATATGAGTGAAAAAATCTCTCGAACGGAACGTAAAACAACAATCAATCAATCATCAATACGTTTTTCTCTATAATCATATAGCAAATATTCGACACCTAACAAATGGAACATTGTGCATGTGCCGTTGTTGTAGAGTAGGATTTCCCTATAGCCCCCCCCCCCCGAATCCGCACTCTAGAGTAGGATTTCTCCAGAGGGGAAATATCACACCAGAGCCAAATTTTCCCCTATTTCTTTCTCAGAGTAGGATTTCCTCTGCTTAAGTCATATCGACAATATTTGGCTAAAAGTTTATTTGAAAGTCAACTATTTTTTAATTGAAATATGGGTGTTTTCGTCTCAAGAATTGTCAAATTTAGTATGAAATCTTAGAATATATTATCATTCCTATCATTGAGTCTCAACACAAAATTTTAACTCAAATTGTCAAATTAGTCACTTAAAAGATGTCTCGATATTTTCTGTTGGTGCAGAGGTAAATGTTTGTTCACGAATTTTAAATTGTATATCAGATCACATTTAGACTAGAGATATAATAATATATAATAATTTTGTTTCTATTAAACTCTTAAAATTCCAGAGCTTTATCTGTGAATTGATCCTTTTTACAAAGATTTTGTGAGAAAATTCAAAAAACTGTGTTATTGAGTGGCTCCACATACCATTTTATGAGAATTGAATCGAATTGTTCTTCAAGGATGAAAAAGTTCAAAACTAAATCAATACAAGAAACACTGCTTTTGCAAGCCGAAGCATAAGTATGTCCCGTCAAACCCAACGATGTAATACTAGTATTGGGTTTGAAAGCAGAGAACAAATTCACTACTCTTAGTTTTGCAAAATTTCAAATTTTTAGAAAAAATACCCATTTTCAAATTTTTAGTTCTATGGCAACATCAGCTATTTTTGATATTTATAAACCAGAGTCTTGAAGAGACACTTACACAATACAGCGTATTATGTACATCTAGTTTGAAATACAATTGGAGAAAAAAATCCATTTAAAATAAAGTTCCTTTTAGTTTCCATGGATACAGTTAAAGATTTGTCTCCAACCGATTACATTTTACCATTTGTTTTAGAAACCAGTTTGACCTGATGAAAAGAATAAGATTTTATTGCTTCAAGAGAATTAGTTGGACAGTTACAGAGGAAAAAAGAGATTTAAAATTTTCGTACTTTGTATCTTTTAAACAATGGAACTGGTCGCCTGTAACAATGTGTCCCCCATACATAAGAACAGCCAGGATATCTTATGGGAGAGATTGGCTCTGGGGAAAAGCGCACTTTATAACTATTACACAGAGCAGGATTTCCACCCGGAAAATTGAATCTGGTGTGGGATTTCCGCACTCTAGAGTCATTTTTTTCGTGGGAGAAATCCTACTCTAGAGTCATTTTTTTTCGTGGGAGAAATTCCTACTCTAGAGCCTATTTTCCGGGGGGAAATCCTACTCTAGTGCTAGTTTTCAGGGGGGAGGCCTACTCTACAATACCGTCAATAAATCTGAGTGATATGACGTTTTTTTTAAGAATTCCCGCTCCAGCGAAGTAAATTCTAGAACAATATTTTCAAACTTTCCCCCTAGAAATACCAGCATATTTATATGGATTTAACTATTATGCATATTTTCTTCTTATTGTATGTCGAGCTTACTATATCGGTTTATTTAAATCTCATACTTGAATCAATATTTTTCAAATCAATATTTTGTAAAGTCGATATAATTTTTAGCAATAAAATCTATAATACAGAAAAGACGCCTTAAATTATGTGAATATACCCAGATACAATACAACATATAAATGAAAATAAGTAGTCATAACAGATTATATGTTGATAAGACAATAAAAAATAGGACAATATACAAATATATAGCACAGCAAATGTAGAGACCTTTTCGTTTCCGTATAAAAGAGTGTGAAATATATGCTGACATTATAATCTTTCAACTTTCATTTTTAGATATTTAGATATGGAATTTTACTTTTCTATAATTTATTTCCTCCTTTTCTGAGCATCAAGTAATCTCTTGCTTGAAGTATTTGACTGCTTAAATATTTTTTAAATATTCAAAATTGCTCCTTATATTTCTTATATCATTCTAAAATTGGAATAGTACAATTTTTATCCGGTCAGATTATCATTAATACAAAAAAAGCAGTTATTTTTTTCTTTTTAATTCATGATATACAAATACATGAAATTAATGGAATGGAGAATGAATGTTAAAACCTGCCACTTTTCGAATAATTATTCTTAAAAGATTAACATTTTTTTTTTTTGGGGGGGGGGGTTTGAACATATTTTATTGTAGTTTCTAATTACAAAGAGTCGCCTGCGTGGCGCAATGGTTAGAGCTTCTGCCCTGGAGTCGCGGAGTAAGGAGTCGATCCTTACGTAGCGGGTTTGAATCCCACTGTGGGACGTGGAGACCGGTCCTTCGGATGAGACTGTATAAACCGAGGTCCCGTGTCGCAGTAGGTGCTTGCACGAAAAAGATCCCTCACTGCTCAATGGCCGTAAGTGCCATGTATAGGACAAAATTTGCGCTCTCCACCGGCAAGTGGTGGCGTCTTCATATGAGTGAAAAATTCTCGAGAGGGACGTTAAACAACATACAAACAAAAAACTAATTAAAGGGATGGGCACAAGTTCTATAAACTTATTAAACCCTCTCCCTACTTGTAAATTACAAAGATTAAATTAAAAAGTAGTTAAAGAAACTATGAGCAAAAATATATAAGTACAACACCTTACCAAAATTTTGAATATATTTCCCATTCAAAATTCGTGAGGCAAAACACATAAACCAAATATGCCACAATAAATTTGAAAAGAAATAAGGTCTACACATATCTGTTTGAGGTGTTTAAAATATCTATTTGAAACTTTTGGACCTAAAACTCTTCCTTTAAAATTATTATATCCATTCTTCACATTACTGTTTTTCATTTGATCAGAGTAGGAATGCTAAGTTGGGAACATTTAATGTTTTGTCTTATACCGATTGATTACCTCTCCCTCTGATTAAACATTAATTATAATTGATCAGAAAAACTTTATAAATGGAAAATGAATGAATTAGTGTGCCAATGAATTGTTTTGCGATTATGAATTTTACATGTACATGCATGAGTCTCTTCCTCTGCATTCTCCTTTATTTTGAAATGGTTTACATAAAATTGTCTATATTAACAGTTCTCTAGGGGGATCATATGTTGTTTTACGTTTGTAATTTAATACTTTAAAACATCATGCGTATTTAGAATCTACTTTGTATTGTATCAAAATACCGTGTTCATTAAATAGTCTAGTCCTCTCAACTCGATTGAAGAATAAGTAAGAACATGTAGAGCAATAGTGACAAGAAATTTTTTCTTTAAAACGTAAAGATTCTACGAAAGCCAGATAGGGTCATTGTTGACAAGATAAAAAAAAATATTTAACTCGTTTAAACGAGTTAGTTACTCGTTATTACGAGTTAGTTATCTCATTTTAATGAAATAATTATCTCTTTATAACAAGTTAGTAAGATAGTGAGATAATTATTTCGTAATAACGAGATACTAACTTGTTATAACAAAATGATTATTTCATAATAACGAGATAGCTCACGCGTTATGACGAGATACTAGCTCGTTGTATAACGAGTTAAATATATTTTTTTTTATCTTGTCAAAATTGAGCCTATCCGGATTTCGTACGTTTTCATCACCTTTTTCACAAAGGCTCTGATTTGAAAAAAATTAAATCTACTATGTACGGAACCTTTCAAATCAGTTCTGTTTATTTTCTTTCGCAGCTGATTTTTATCATTTATTTTTTTTTTAAATATTTTTTTTTTATCATTTTTTTGTGGGAAACATGGATCATAAATAGGTAGCAAAAGGTAGCAAAAATTCCTTCGCCAAGCGCTCGGCACTTTAAAGTGAAAGTAACAGGTCTTACGGATGAGACCTTTAAAAGGCCCCGTATCACTGCAGGCTTGGCACAATAGAGATCCCTCAATGCTCAATAGCCCTGAGTGCCGAGTAAAGGGCTAAATTTGAAGCCCTTCACCAGTAAATGGCGACGTCTCCATAAGAGTGAAAATATCTCAAATGGGACTAAAACAACAAGGATTTAATCAATCAATCAATCATTCAGTTTTTTTCTGAGAGTAATATAACGTTGTAAAAATCAGCATGATAAGTTTTGGCATAATACAGATATCTGGTAGTTCAAAATGTTATCAAGTTTTAACCCTTAGAGTTGAGTATTACTAAATCGGGTAGGTTCATTTTTGACAAGATTAAAAAAAATATTTTACTTGTTATAACGGAATACTAACTCGTTATTTGAGATAATTATATCGATTTATCGAGTTAATTTTTTTCTCTTTTCAAAAGGCCAATAACGGTAGCCTAGTGGTAGGGCGTTGGCTTCGTGTCGGGAGGCTCAGGGTTAATTTTCGATCGCCGCACCGCGTCAAACCTAAGACGTAAACATAGGTAGTGACTGTTCCTTCGCCAAGTGTACGGCATTAGATGACTGACTGACTGATTTGCAGACTGACGTTTTTCATACCAATTGTTAGGCCATTGCCTGGATTTCTGGGCTTCAGTGAAATATGGAGATAACGAACAGTATTCAAGCTCAAATCTCAATGCAAACAATACAAATCAGGAGCAGAGCAAACACGGACCTCTAAAACATTAGAAGTGGCCAGGTGTCATGGAGGAGTAAGCATTCCCTGCCGATCGGTCACATTCCTTATCATTATTTATCGGGGGAAAACGGGAAAATTCGTAGACAATTCAGTTTGTAAATAATGGACAAAAAATTAGTAAGAAAAACGCCAGTCGTCATTTGACTTAATGAGAGGTTGTTTTTGCTGATAATTCAAACTCCATATTTCATGTAAAATCACGGGTCTTTAGGATGAGACCTTAAAATTTAAGGTCCCGTGTCACGATAGGCGTTGGCACGATAAAGAACCCTTACTGCTTAGTGGCCATGATTGCCAAGTATAGGTCTAAAGCTGAAGCCCTTCACCGGCATACGGTGACGTCTCTATATGAGTGAAAAATTCTCGAAAGGGACGTTAAAAAATATGCAATCAATCAATCATGTCTTTTCAAAAATGGGCCCATCCGGCTTTCGTAATAAAGAACAGTGGTCAATATAAAATAAACCTACAAGCAAAACAAACTGTGAACAGAGCATAAAACACGACCCCTGGGGAATTCCAGAGGTGGGATCTGATACCTAAGAGGAGTAAGCATCCCCTGTCGACCGGTCACACCCGCCGTACGCCCTCTGTATTGATCAGCTGCACGGAATATTCAGTAGTGAAATTTTGTATGAAACAAAGGTCTAATAATTCGAATGAAATATCTCACTCAAAACACGACCCAGTGATAGATTATATTTGCTAACAAGGCCATTCATTTACGAAATGCTAACGACGTTGTTGAAATCCCTGTAACATCAACTTATCTGTAAGTAACTTGCCTCGGTTTAAAAATTGATACTCTTGAGTATTGAATAAGTTGGGAGACGTACACACCATATGCTAGTGATTGCGGAATATTACTACATAAATAAGGTTAGTTCACGATGGAAAAGCTGAAGTCATTTCGTTTGTCATAAAGTTTAGTTGTTAGGTGGCCACTTTCATTTTTGTCAGTAAAACATCCAAATATTAAATATATGTTACAGACTCTGTGATGTCCTTTTTTTAGTCCACTGGGATATATCGAGTTGACATATGAATGGAAGTAGCTATTATTAATATAAAAAACGTCTTCGATATATTTGAGTGTCGAATTGAAGGCGACAGCAAGTGTTTTCTTTTTCTCATATAGAAGTTTACGAATAAAGTATGCTTCATATGAATATAAAAATAGGTCGGCTAATAGAGGACCACACTTAGTGCCAATCTAAATTCCAACAATTTGCTGGAAGACATGATCTCCAAAGACAACAAAATGTCAATGAGGAGTTGCAGAACTTTTGATATCAACTTCAGAGTGTATGTAGTTGTTTGAAGATTCAGAGTATTTTTACCAAAGTCATTTTGTTGATGAACCATTCACAAGAATTTCTGAGTTCCATTATTCATGAAAAAGCAGTTGTCTATGTTATCAAAAAGTCTCGCTTTTAAGGAATGGTTATATAAAGTGTGGAAAAATCATACGTTTTAATGTTACTAACTTTAAAAACAATTTCTGATTTTAAATTCTCTGAAAGTTCCTTGTGACTAGAGTAGAACCATGAAAGGATATTATGTATACATTAAGATACAATTAAGAACACCAAGACCACAATTTGGACTCGATGACAATGCAAATATGTTTTTCGAATCATGAATTGAAGGGGTCTAGAGTGCTAGAGAGGGTCTAAATTGGGAGTCGTTTTTTAAGTTTTTTTTTCTACGTAATATATAGGAAACAATCTCTAGAAATCTTGTCAAGATCGACAGAGCAACAAGAAGTTATATTAATATGTAAGCATCCAAAAAGCTTAGCTGTAGAACTATAAGTATTCCTTATATGTAATATGAACTATAACTATTATTAGCAGGACAATTTTAAAAGCGTTCAATACCTCTGACAAAAAATCTTTTCAGCTCAGATTTTTGGCTTCTTTCCCTTTATCATTTAGGTGATAAAATTTTCAGCAGAACAAACTTGTAACATTTGTTTAGTTATATTCAACTCTAACCAGTAGATGGTATTTATATCTCACAAATGATTTCGTATGCAAAATCAGTTTCTTATTACGAATATTTTTAAAAGAGGAAGGCTACTGACAAATAAGTTGAGGTTACAGGGTTTTTTTTAATGATCTCGCATAGGGTGAGCTTTTTGCTTTGCTTTCTAATGACCTTTTGTTTGCAAATAGTATTTATCCTTAGGTCATATTTTCACTGGCATATTTCACTTCAATTGTTAGGTGTTTGATTTTATATTAAATTGACTAGGATTATTCCGTTTAACTGATCAATACGGCAACTCATGGTTGATGTGACCGATTGAGAGGGATGCTTACTCCTCTTAGGTACCTATCCAAACTCTTGTGTTTCAAGAATTCTGGTTTATGTCCTGTTCAGGATTCTTTGTTTACGAGATTTATGAGGTTGATCATTGTACATTACCGTCGCCTTTCTCATTTAAACAAGACCTTCATACATAATTGTAATTTTAGATATACTATTTAAAATCCTCTTGGTTATATTGTGTCAAAATATTATGCACCTAAAATAATTCAATCCTTTTCTATTCGGGTATAGCAGTTACATGTAGGTAATAGTGAAAGATTAACAAAATTTATTGTTTCTTTCTAAAATTTTATTCCGTGAACTCAATCATTTTTAACCCCAGATTTCTGTTAGCATACAAAAACTTATCAGGTTGATAAGATTTTCCGTTTGTCCTTCAGGAGTCTGGCTTTCCTCTTTTGATTTTTTAAATAATTATTTTAAAAAAACATTTTTAAAAACATTGAAAGCAGGATATGTTTGAAAGCTTTCAAAACCTGTGAAATGATATTTTCATGTCATATTTTAGGGTCTTTTCTCTTAAAACAGGTGATGAGAGATTTTCACGTAGAAAAACTTGTATCATTTGTCATTTACTGAAACACAGCCAACATGTTGCTGTATAATTCCAGTCTGTCTAGCTTAACATACCGTGCATTGATTTTATTCTGTTCGTTTTGGTTCTGCTTTTAGTGTTATTCAATTTCATAATGCTTGGATGACACTAAACTCGCAGTGAAAATTTTTTTTGTTTGTTTTTATTATTATTATTTTTAGAAATCTTACAATAGTTTACATGTATATAACTATATCAAGAATGATTGAATATGCCAAGAAGTATGTGTGGCCTATGATTTTTTTTTTTTTTTTTTTTTTTTTTTTTTTTTTTTTGTATTTAAAGAAACATAAATCTAATTGTATGCAGATCAACTCATGTTAGCTTTTTCCGTAACCTGAGGATTTGAAAAATATGCTTGTATTCCTCTATTGAATTTCATGCAATATCAAAACAATCATGAGGAAATGCTTGTGATAATGCATCAGTTTATCGGCTCTGACAATATATAAAGTTTCTGGTGTTATATAATCTTTTTTTCTATTTGGTATATTGTTCTTTGATAGAAAAGGCTGACAGTAATTTAACCCACTTTTCACTGTAATTTGCAATTCTTTTACTGTCAGAAACAATTAAAACAAAAGAATATTGGTGAACAATATAGAGAGCGTGTACTGAGTACAAAAACATTTTCTATTTGATTGTTCTATAGGCTTTCCATATGTATGTGTGAAATATGGAGATAACGAACAGTATTCAGGCTCAAAGTCCATTAAAACAATTCAAATTGGGAGCAGGGCAAACACGCATAGACAGACCTCCAAAAACAGAGGTGGGATCAGGTGCCATGGAGGAGTGAGCATTCCCTGTGGACCGGTCACACCCGCCGTGTGCTCTTTGTAATGATCGGGAAATAACGGGAAAAATCCGACGACAATTCAGTGTGTAAATAATTCTAAATGCCTATTCAGACCAAAGGAAATCAAAAACCAACAGATAAACAACACAATGACAGGCTTGAGAAACAAGTGAAAAAATTAATCACCTTCTTCAATATTTCACTTCTGAATTTTACCCATAAAATATCACAGGGGCTTTCAATACTTTTATTTATATGTATTTCCTTTCGAATAATACGTAAATAGAATCATGTTTAATGGTGTAAACGGAAAAATATTCAATTATTATCCTCAGGGATAAATTATAGTAATAGTATCAGATTTAAAAAAAAATACACTTAAAAATAAAAGCTCTCATTCAGACGTTATTCACAGAAAAGAAAGGATTGACTTAAAGCTGAACACGATTCGTAAATAGGCATACGCCATATTCGATTATACTATCTACAATATCAGCACCGGGATATAGCCTTCGCATTCGTTACACCTGACTGCTTGGCGACACATGTCGTGCTGGTCATCTTGCATTGCCTTTGTTTATTTATGTTATTGCAGTTACGTGTATTTGAGTTTATAATTGTAATGCACTGACCTGTGCAACTGTTGTAAGTTTCTTTGGTATCTTACTCTCCTGCCGTAGAAGAAGTACACAGTTTTTTTTCTCGTTACCGAGTGCTGTGTAGCATGCGTCCGTCTACACCGGTGACAACTGATTATACTGAACAGTGACTTAGTGAGCGGCTTATATAGTGGCTCTCAGATATACCGAGCGAAAAATCGAATATGGAGGACAAATTCCTTTTACGAATCGTGTTCAGCTTTAAGAAAGGATTTCAAAGAATTATTGTATTGTATTTTACGAGTTTGACCATCTGACCTCAATGCTCCAAAGTTGTCCTGTTATATACTCTTTCATTTAAGGATCACTTCATTTTTCGTGTAAAGATTCCGAGGACAGAAGCACATGATAGAATACTTTCTGTAGAAACCCTTACAAAAAACTGCTTGACTGTAGTTATCCATACTATATTTTGGAAAACTATTATACATGTAGTTCCAACCTAAATATCATTGTTAAGTACTCGAACATGGACACTGAATCAAAGATTTAGAAATACTGCCTTTAACAACACCTACATTGCTGGACTAAATTTGCATAATGAGAAGATGTCAGAATTTATTCAATTCTGAACTTATATGAAAATGGCGGGAAAGAAGAATTTCAACAGAGTCAGACATTATTCTATTGTGGTGACAGCTTTTGTAGATGAGATTTTAAAAAAAAAACATACATGTACAGTCAAACCTCGTTATCTCGAACTCGATGGGACCAAGAAAAAACTTCGAGATATCCGAGGATTCGAAATATCGAGGGTAAATACTTAAGGAATGAGTAGTTGGGACTTCTAAATCACTTCAAAATGTACATGGTATTCGAGATATCAGTATTCAAGATACCGATGTTCAACTGTATATGTCGTCACAAGGATAACAAGGCCAATTTATTTGACTTCTAGGATTTTTAAGAAGCCTACTAGGATCAGATGCCCACACGAGGTAGGAACAGGATTGAAGTTGGGTTTCAAACGATACAAAGATGGATTCTTCCAACACGATTCAACTTTCCAAGGTCTTTGAAAACATAAGAATTTTTACGAACAAGGTCCGTCCACATTGTCAGAAATCTGTTTTGGTCTTTCCAAACAAACTTTTAAATCACTATAATTTCCAGAATAAAAGAAATAACCTAACACTCCTTGTAATAAAAATGCCACTAATATTTGTGAACCCGGTATACGTTGATCCTACATGTATGTTATTCCAGAGAGTTTTTATCATGGTTCCCCACGATAAATTAAAGTCACGGGCTTTTTGACATCATAGACATTGCTTTTTCAATAAAAATGGAACTCGTAAATATATTTACCTTGCCATTGGTCATTTTCAAAATTGCTTTGTTAAAAACATTCTGATTGTACACACAAGTACTCTGAAGTTGCAGGGTTCTCCATGGACCGTTTCACGCGGCGGCCCCGCCACAGTTAAATTCTGTAGCGCCACAGTTAAAAAATCAGCGCCATAGTTCCGCCACAGTTAAAATATTAGCGCCACAGTAAGATCGTCGTCGTCAATACAAAAAATATATAAATTTATAAATCAAATGAACCTCTGAATTATGTACCGTTTTTCAGTTTCTATTGCTAAACTGTTAATTTACTCTAATTAGGGCCCATTGTTTGGCTTGCAAAATCAATTATCTTCTAGACCTCGCTGGACACATGAACAAAAAGAGACAAGTCATTTTATTCACACTTCACGATAATTACAAATGAAATTTTAAATATTAATTAATTCATGCTTTAATAGTTCTATAGATAACCATGTATTTAAAATTGCATTGGTACTGCGAGTTAAAACATGGTAGGTGTATTGTTACTTGTCATGTATTTTTTTACTGTTGAAAAATTAGTAGACCCACAAAAATATAATTTTATGACTCGTAACTGCTTAAATGTTTTTTTTAAATCACAAGTTTTAAGACACATGTACTTCAGTCTTCAGACCAATAATTGCAAAAAATATAGATCTGATGTAAGCCTGATTGTTTGACCTACCAGAATTTTCTGTCCTTTAATTAACACTGTAGGTGTATAATTTACCTTTTGTAAACATTTAGAAAAAAAATAGGGTTAAATGCTTAAAAACTTGTTATTAGCGGTACTATTAATTTCAAATTCTATAAGCTAATATTTGTTAAATTATAAGTACATATATGTTTGGGAAGGGGGGTGTCTTTTTCACAGTATACATACATATATGTATATCATGGAAACATCTAATTTTTGTTTTACACTATGTTCAATTGATATCGATTAACTGTTTTTATTATTGAATTCATCAATCATATTGACAAATAATTAATGCAATTTTTATATTAATCTATTGTTTCATAAGGGATGTGTGTTTTTCAATTTATTTGAAAATTTATTTCATGGTTTCTTCACTAGTTTGGTCGCGAAATGACCGCCAATATTAGCACTTCGCGTAAGCCTTGTGCCACAATTAAATTTGAAATGATGGAGAACCCTGAGTTGCTTAAAAGATGGCTGAGTTTCTGTTAAAACTGACTGTAGTTTTTGAAGATCAGGTCTTCCAACAATCTGTTGGAATTCCCATGGGTACCAATTGCACCCCTTAATAGCAGATATATTTTTTTTATTCATATGAAGCAGAATTTTTTCAAAACTTCTACTTGAGAAGAAGAAAACATTTGCTCTCGCCTTCAACTCGACATTTAGATATATGTCAGAGTTTGACAGATCTGTTTCATATTTGGATATTTTACTAGAAAAAGACTTTAATGGTTACCTAACAACAAAGCTTTATGATAAACGTGATGACTTTAATTTTTCAATCGTCAACCTTACTTATGTAGCAAAACACCCTTATCACCTGCATATGGGGTTTATGCTGGCCTCTAAGTGACCTCTAAAAGGCGCCAGTTGGCACCTTGTAAAAAAATAGTCGCCAATGCAAATTTTTAGTCGCCATTGCAAATTTTTATCGCTAGGCAAATTTTTCTCAGGCGCCAACTCTAAAAGCTGATATTAAACAATGTAAGGACTTATGAGGCACAGTCATGGGAAGGAGGTGTCTAGTGCTCCTTCCACTTTTGAAAGTGGAGGGTCATAAGAGTATCTTTGTGCCCCCAACCCTTGACGGAATGGTAACGTAGGAGATAGCAGTAAACTAGGATTTAGAATCCCCCTTCAGAAAAAAAACAAATAAATAAACAAAACATTGTTGAAATGTTTATAATTCCGGAATTCGACTATTGCCAAGTAAATTTAAAATGGTCGCCAATTTGGCGACTTATGGAGAAATTTTAGGCGCCAATAAGAAACTCAAGCCATGGAGACTAAATAAGTCGCCAATTAGAGCCCTATTATGTCTCCCAGTCAGTTTATCCGATACGCAAGAGCAAACTCAACGTATGAACAATTTCTAAATTGAGGTAAGCTACATGTATTGACAAACAAGTTGATGAAACAAGGATATCAACAGTCTCGTTTGGAGTCATCATTTGGCAAGTTTTATGGCCGATACATTGACCTTGTCAGCAAATACAACCTATCATTAACTGACTGACGTTTTTCATACTAATTGTTAGGCCGTTATTTACACACTGAATTGTCTACAGATTTTTTCCGTTTTTCCCGACCATGACAAGGAGCACACGGCGGATGTGACCGGTCGGCAGGGGATGCTCACTCCTCCATGGCACCTGATCCCACCTCTGTTGTTTTTGGAGGTATGTGTTTGCTCTGCTCCCGATTTGTATTGTTTAAATGGATTTTGAGCTGGAATATTGTTTGTTACCTCCATATTCCATTTTAAAGAAAATGAGTTTGAAAAGAAAGGATAAATAAAGGAATCATGCATAAGAAAGAAAAGTGGATATATGTATTTTAATCAATTTAGTGGCCCAAATAGAGCTGAATTTGTTTCGGTTGCTTGTTGACCTTATTGTTTCCATAGTGGATGTCCATTGTGACTGACCATGGAATCGACTACTCAGTGGGGGGAAATAGCTAGTGCTGCAGATAGTGGCCCGAGTAGATTTTATGTTTCTCTGATACCAGTCTATTTAGATAATGAAACTTAATTACTCTCTAAGTCTTCAGTTCAGTATTGATTTTTATCAAGATATGGATATTCAAATAAATTAAAATATCCAATCAGGTTATGGGGAAAGTTTTACTTTCATTTAGGAAAAATATTCTTTTTGGATACGTAACGGATTGGCAACAATAAAGTACCGTTACAAAACTCTTGAGAGAATAATTTCTGGCGAGTCTGAACCATATTTTTCCTTAAATCTCATCATCAAGAAAATACAAAAGTGTGGTCTATTCAACTTTAGGGTTATTCATGGTATTGATTCTGTCTTCTCAGGTTCCATAAAAATCTTGTTTATGGTTGTTTGGTTGTACCCTATTATACTTGGCCCACTATTATTTTATTTTCATTTTTATGATAAGATTTTCCTTAGAAAACGTCTTGTATCATTTACCATCTGTTACTTTGAAAGTCATATAATATTGAAGGGATATGAATATAAAACATTTTTCTCATTCAAAGGTAGGTGTAAGAGAGGAGAGCATGTCTCCAATGTTATACCAATATGATCTGCTCTACGGTCATGTCCTCTAATACTAGTTTCAGCAACAAGTCTTCAACAATCAACAATTCTGCGGATTTCCAGACCTCCCTTGATATATGGATATATTTCTCTCCGGTCCTTTTAGTTGTTGGTGCTTTTGGAAATACTGCCAGCATTTTCATTCTAACACGCCGATCCTTCAGGAAGTCTACCTGTATGTTCTATCTAACAATGTTGTCAGTGGCAGACCTGATGGTTCTATATACGGGATTGCTACGGTTTTGGATTCGCTCTGCATTCTCCGTCGATATTCGCACCTTATCGATATGGAGCTGTAAGATTCATGCTTTTCTGGTGTACTTTGCAATGGATTTTTCTTCTTGGGTTTTGATGACAGTCACCCTTGACAGATTTGTTCTAGTTTGTTTTCCCTTCAAAGCACATCTTTTTTCCACAATGAAGAAGGCCCCATACGTCGTACTGATTTTGGTGTTAGTCTTAATTTCTGTCAACAGCCATTTTTTTGCCACGGTTACTATTAAAAATTCATCATGCACATACGAAAACGAAATAACCATGAAGGTATGGCCTTGGGTGGACTTAATTGTGTGTAATCTAATCCCATTTTTAGTCATGCTGGTGTGTTCGATTATGATTTCTAGGAAAGTTCTTCAAACAAACAAACGTGTTGCTGCCCAGAACACACCATCTGTGCCTGAAGAAAGTGTAATTCCATCAAATGACAGTAGAAGAATTCTGAAGACTTCTTCGATTACTATCATGCTCCTGATCATAATTTTTTCTTTCTTCTTGTTAACTCTTCCTCTCGTTGTTTTTAAAATTTCCCTGCCATACTGGATTCAGGTGGTCACCAATTCAGAACTACAAATGTTAGAACTGGTCCGAACAATATTCAGCATGTTACAGTACACAAATCACGTGATTCATTTCTTTTGTTGCCTCAGCGGAAGACGATTTCGTCGAGAGGTCAGGGGTATTACATGTTGCTATGGGAACTGAATGACTGAACAGTGAAAAAAAGTTAAAACTTCGTAACTGTGAAAAGACTTTGAAACAGCCCGGCACGACATAATCTCTGTTGGGGTTTGTATAGAATGGAGTCAATTATCAAAATCGCAGACTTAAGCAAACATTATTTTTCTCAATAATTATTGGGGGGGGGGGGTTATTTATTAGAAAAATTACTTCCATTCAACATTTCATTGCCAGAATATTTTTTGATACTTCAATTTTAGCAAAAGTTGACTTAATTTGCAGTAATGATGAATTGTTTTTCATTAACCATATTCTAATCCATTTCCGTACTGGGACTTCAATTGCACTTGTCAGGACACAAATTACAATTCGTTATGCATGTATTTATTGCATTTTTTTTTCAAATGAAACTCAAATTTCATCGGGCAGTTTTCAGCTGAAACAATGCGTAGTTTTGCTGTTGATTTTATTATAATTATTATGGATGAATACTTCTCTGAAATGAAAGAGAATACATGTATTACAAAGCTCGGAGTACATATTGTAATTAGATGGAATTCTACTAGTTTATTTAGGCCAGTGACATGGCATTAATTTGTTAGGTCGATTATCTCAATACAAAATGTAATGAAAAAAATAATCAGTTGTATTTTCCACACAAATATATGTAAACACAAAATAATTTTTTAATAAAATGAAGTCGTGACATTTTCAGGAACTATATATATTATCAGGTAGATGAACAAGAAAGCACTTTACAATTTAATGCAAAGGACTATAACTTGTATACTCAATCAGATTTCTCTCATACAGAAATGAGATCAATTACTGTGTTCATGTATTTAAAAAGCCTTCAAAGTACACTTTACTTTGTTTTTCTTTGATTTAATTCAAAATAAATTACGAGATTTTTAAGACATTTAATGCATCAAATAAAAATGACGTTGCAAAAATAATTGACCAAATTATATTTCTTTATTTTTTTATTTTTTTATTATTTTTCAAATTTTTTGCAAACGCTTATTATTTGTTGTGTATGAATACATAGCACCGTATATGCTCTGGATATATAATACAAGTAATAAACATATTTGGAGTATTGTGTATCTTTGTGATGTGATTATTTTTAACGATTTTAATATATCATCTTAGAATGGCTTCATAACTTTTTTTACAAGTGTCTTTCATCTACATAAAACGTACTTGTACATTCTGAGCCTCACAAAAATTGATTAAATTTCGGTCCGTATATATTGCAAAAATTCAATTTTTATACCTAAATATATTGTTGGAGTTTCTTTCATTTCATGATTCAATGATTATATAGTGTGTGATTTTACATGGTGAAACTTAAATGGAATAGAGGGCGCCAAATTCCAAAAAAAGGATTTTATCTTCTTGATCCTCAGACGTATGTTTTATTCTCTGTCGTCAAATGGAGTGGAGAGAAGCTGGTTTCACCAAGTCCGTCAGCTATCGTTTTAAATCATTTCATGAATTTTAAATGTCCCTGTTTGTTTGCTCTCTGCACCTTATGAGATGTGAGGCTCGCAAAACCGCATGCATCCGACCAAATGGGTACACGTAAATCAACTAGCACAGGTGAATGCCGAATATAAATTAATGTTGCAAAGATATTCTGGTACATTCCACTTAATACTTATACTAGATAATATTTTACCATATTATTGGTGCCCGCGTGGTGCAGTGGCAGAGCTTTTGCTCTAGAGTCACGGATTAAGAAGTTTTCGAATCCCAATACGGGACGTGAATCCGGTCTCTCGGGATGAGACTGTATAAACTGAGGTCCCGTGGTGCAGTAGGTGCTGTCATGAAAAAGATCCCTCTCTACTCAAAGGCTTTAAGTGCCCAGTAAAGGGCTAAATTTGCATCCATCCACCGGCAAGTGGTGGTGTCTCAATATGAGTGAAAAATTCTGGAAGGGACATCAAATAAACAAACAAACAAAACCATTTAAAATATTTTGTTCTCAAAGTTATGCCTAAAAACAATAGCACAACAATAAAACACTAAAGACATATGCACACAAGATGTTTAGAATTTTTTAAAACATTTAACAAAATGGGAAAGATGCTCATTTAAAATAAATCTCAACAATTTTAATATCTTTGGTCTACATAAAAGTGGCTCCATGAAAGATTAGAGTGAGAAAAGTGATTCTTTAAATTGTATTTTTACAGAAGAGTGACACATAATATATATCGGAGAAAGCTAGACCTCTATTTCTTCTTCCGTGGTAGTTACATTTATTTCCTCATTGTCAGAGATATCTGAGTCCATTACGTCAATAGTTTGTCGAAATAAGTCTCCATCAGCTTCACCATTCCCAGGTTTGGAGGCAGATGCAGTCGTCTGCCCACAGAATGTGTCTACGTCAACAAAAGACGTCTTATTTTCGTCCAATGACTTCAGTCTTTCGTGAATACGTTTATGTCGTTCCAGATTACTCTTATGACTCGTAGCATAATCACAGTTGGGACAGGAGAAATCTTTCTGGCCACTGTGAACAGACAGGTGACGTTTTAATAACGCTTTACGACAAAATCGACGTCCGCAATAAGGACACGAGTAACCATTGTGATGAAAAATCATAATATGTTCCCTTAAAGAAGCCTTAGTGCCAAAAGTCACTCCACAACACTCCAAAACTTTATCGCATGTTTGATGCATTGTGGAAATATGTCTTTTGAGGTTGTTCCTCCGATCTGTGACGTAGCGGCAATGTGGACATGGGAAAAGTTTCCCGCGAAATGTGTTACAAACAAGCATTGCAAGCTCGAGATAGTTTCTATTGATGATAGGCGTTTTTATTTTTGAAAGATCGGTTGGGAATGCAGCATGAGCATTGAAAGCTTGTAACTGTGCCGTGTTAAACTGTTTGAAATCACACATGTTTCCATTCTGAAAAGCAGGGTAAAATGCTCCTGGGTACTGTAGAAATGTTGCGGGAACTGGCATTCTGTGGACACTTGGTAATGTAGCTATTGCAAGACTTTGCGAAGAAGTTGTCGCTGTGGTACTTGGATTCAGTGCTCGTAACGAGGCTGTGGTCAAGGTTGAACTTGTTAGAGATGTTGGATCACCGGCAGATCGCGGGATTGGCTGTCTACTGATATGTGAGGTATGGGCTTGAGGTGGCTGAAGAGTTCTTCCGGAGTTTGAAGGGATAATGAATTGACCTCCAACCATGTGGATATCAGTGCGACTGCAAAAGAAAATTTACCCACTAAGAAAATCTAATTTAACATTTAATTTCATTCGCATAACTGAGATAAAAAACTAAAAATAAATTTAAGAATCAAAATCTTTTTTTACAACACCACTTTGATTATGTAGGCACTATCATTAGATAAAAAGAAGATATATGCTTAAAAATTTCATAAGCTTCCTCATATTAAAAAAGGAAATCTAAAAGTTATTTATCTCTGTAATATTTTTTTCATTTCTTGGAATACTCAACATCTTTCTCCTTAATCGGCTAATGGAATATTTTTTGAACTGATACTTTCCATCTGTGAATGAAAAAAGCTATTTTCCCTGTTTTAAAAATACAGAAAATAGTATCCAACTTTGTCAAAAATTAAATATATGTGAGATGTTCGCGAAAGATTTTTTTTCCACTTTAATTTATTTGTAGACCTTTTTATCTTTTTATGGTTTCTTGCAAATACACGTGTATCTGCTGATTATAGCCGAGTCTTTTATAAATCATACAAGACATGCAATATACATGTATTTATATTAATTTGCAAAATTTATTAAGTGACAATTAAAAATTGAAGTATTTTGTTTAAAAGACATAATCTGATAAATTTTAATTTTATTAAACTGCATGTTGCAATTAGTTGTTTCAAAATACAAGAAAATGTGAACTTACGAGACTTCTCTATTCAAGTTTTCAATTTCTTGTGAAACTGTAATGATGTGATTCTGTATGTAAGTGTACAACTTTTATTTGAATCTGTAATGCCAATTTACAATAATTTTATGATCTGTGATGTCAGTAAGCAATTCTGTGTAAACCTGTAATCTAAGTGAGCAAGTTCTTTTGTTAACCTGTTATATCAGTATGTAATTTTTATGTGAACCTTTTATGTCAGTATGAATTTTATGTGAACCTGTTATGCCAGTATACAAATTTTTGTGAACCTGTTAAATTAAGAAACTGTGCAGTTTTTTATGTGCATTATTAGTATGCAATTTTGTGTCCCCTGCAGGGCAGAGCGACTTTTAGGGATTACTTTACCCGGCGTCTGTCTGTCCGTCTGTCCGTCTCTCACACCTCATATCTGAAGAACTGTAAGAGGTATGGGTTAGATATTTTGCACATATATTGCGTGCCTCTATGGCTTTTATAAATTACCATGGATACAGACTTCTTGACCCTTGACCTACTTTTCAAAATAGTTCATATTGCCGGTATACAGCCTACTTTTGACATTTAAGAGGAAAATTTATGCTATCCGTATTCCACAACGGACAGACAATTGCATTAGAGACAGACTGAAATCTCTTTTTGAGGATTGTTGGAAAACACGTATTAATAAGAAGAAAAATAATAATCTATTATAATTTCAATTTATTTCATTCATATAAGGGTTGGGAAACCATATCTTCTTTGATTGTCAGATTCTACCTCAGTCTTACACTATCCATTGACGCATTTTTTTTTCTTTGCAGGAAAATACATGAACTATCATGCTAGTAGTAAATAAATAGCTGACAACTCTTTGATTTATTTACTTCTCTTTTAAAGCTACAAAGCAGGCGACCCATGCATTTTTTTGGAACACTCTAGTTTATATGAACCGATATTTTCAGTTACATTTTTGTGTGACTCTATATTTTTCTGTATATAAAGTACATGTACGTTTTACATGTATTTAAGTCGAAAGTCAACATATTTATGGCTAATTTACATACACTTATCATGTACATTTACAAAAATAATGGTATGTCTAGAAACTGACCAAAATAATTCTTCTTAAAGGAATTTTTTTTTTTATATTTTTTTAAAGCATACATCGAAATCGGAATAAAAATTGTGATGATAACGAACAGTACGGAACTCATAAACCCTGTAAACAATGTGAATAGTTACTAACACAGACCCCTGGAACCACCAGAGAGGATCAGGTGACGAAGAGGAGTAAGCATCCCCTGTTTATCTGTCACACCAGCTTAAGCCTTCTGTATTGATCAAATAAAAGTATTAATACGTTGCTAAAATTTGTATAAAAACAATGGCCTAACAATTTTATGAAACATCAGTCAATTAATAACCTAATCATAGGTTGTATTTGCAAACAAGGCTATTTTATGGACAATAGAATTTGAGAAATCTGACTTTAAATGAGATTATTTAAGTCATGTAAGATCAGTTTATTTTCAGTAACCTGCCTGTTTAAAAACTGATCGTATTCAGAACATGTTCATGCGTTCCGAAATAATCTGGAGACGTAATTTCCATTCTGTATGCAGTTGATATTGGAATATTACTGCAAAATAAGGCAAGTTGACAGTTGAAAAGCTAAAGTCATCATATAATAAAGCTGTTAGTTGTCCCCTAACGTCTATAGTCAGTATATGAAACTTATGTGCCAGGCTCTGTGGTGTCTTTTGTTTCTAGTTCATTAGAATAAAAATACATGTATTTTTAATATAGTAGATTAAACGCCGTCGATGTATCTAAATGTCGAATTGAAGAACACAGGAACTTTTTCTTCTGCTCATGTAGAAGTTTTTGAATAAATCCTGCTTAATAGCAATTAAAAACAAATCGCCTGACAAAAATGATTTCCAACAGATCGTTAGCAGACTAGGTTCCAAAGACTACCTACATAAAATCATTGTCCATGAGGAACTCCAATTTTCCTTTTTAGATATCAACTTCAGAGGACTTGTGTTGAATCAGAATAAAGTAACTTTGTAAATGACCAATTATAAGATATGAAAACTACTGAGCTCCTTTTGTGGACTCTGTGATTTCTTTTATTTCGAGTAAAAGTTTCAATGTTATTGCTTTTGGAAAATTTTGGAATTTTAATTTTCTTAAAACTTTTTTGGAGTTTTTGAGAATCCACATTTTGATTTATACAATGTCATGAATATGTTGTAGCAAGGTACGTTTTAAGTATCTCCTTCACACCAGTTAACAATTTTGTGAGAAGTAATGATAGGAGCTTTGAGGAATATTTACTGATCCTGCTATATTTTTTGTAAAGATTTATAAGAAGTCTGAGAATCCTGTATATAATAATCATAATCTACACCGCTGACTGGAATATTAAATATACTTATATTGAAAAATGAAACATGATTTAGAAGAATTTCATCCATTCAAAGGGGAACATGATAACAAGATAATAAGTGGATTACCAGATGTAGAATTAAAGCCAAGTTTTTTTTTAAATAAAGTCAAAATAACGAACCTTACAAAAAAGACCATATTGGATAAAGTTTTGTACGCTGAAAAAATTAAATAAATAGTGTTTATTTAGTCACCTCATGTATCACTTCCAATTTATTGAAAACGGAAGGAAAGATGGTTTGTATTTGGCCTTTTAATTGTCTAATTCTTTAACATACACTGTACATGTACATCAAAAACTCTTCATCCTTCTTACAAATTGAACGAAACTCCTGATATGCGTTAAGGTACTAGTATGTCACTCGTGACGCGATTTATATCAAGGATTTTTTGAAGAGTATATTTTAGATAAGTACTCCAACAGCACGACTTATATTAGCAAAGAAAATTGGGGGTCAGTGTGCATCTAACTTAGTAACGGTACAAATAACTTGCCTTTTTCACTTAAATTGTAACTCTTAGGTTAATCACTTTAACCTTTATCGTATTTTAACAGAAGTAATCATGACAATAAAAATAATCTTATTCTATGTAAAATAGTTTGAACAATATTCATCATTGAACAAATTCTGCAAATTAATGCGCATAAACTATTGTGTAACCTTTTTTCACTGAAAAAATATCATATTTAGGGTAATAAAAATCTAATTAGGCAATAAAATATTTTCTTTTATCAAGCTTTTCATGACTTAAGTGTTAATTGGTTGAATGTATTTAAAATAATGAAAGAAAAAGTTGGAATCAGTGAAGTAAATTTTGGGATATTGGTAATATATATATATATATATATATATATATATATATATATATATATATATATATATATATATATATATATATATATATATATATATATATATATATATATATATATATATATGCGATTTCCAGGCGAAAAACAATGTAAATTTTATCTTGAATTCTTCAATATATCATCCTTGGTAAAATCTGTTGAGTGAATGTGGAAATCTTTATTTAATATTTCTAGCATATAATGATCGACGGGGGAAAAAAACCCTGAGTAAAGATATGTAGGGCTAAAGTTCCAAGATAATAAATTTAGCAAATGTGTAGATTTGAAGAATTTTCTTCTAAATATCCTTCCACCACAAGAAATATTCCCCTATAAATTTTGAAGAAAATTTTGCTTCTTCATGATTTTGTGAGCAGTATTTTAATTGAATATTGTATTAATTGTATTGCTTAATTCAAATATGTTATAAAAATCGAAATTAAATACATAGTTTTGAAGTTAGAGGATCTGACCAAACTTTTCTTAAAAGCTGACAAGTGATATACCCTAATATGAAGATTGAAGAAAATTCTGGAAATCATGTATAAATTCCAGCAAAATTTGACAAATATGCTATTATGCTTTTATTTAAGCATTCTAAAATCAAAAAAAAAAACATGCGTTTTAAATTTTTATACTTTATAAAAAATGCGCAAGATTCTCAGAACCTTTCCACATAGCCCATTTGGGTTCACAAAATTTACTCAGATACTAAAATAAATGCTCTTATGTGTATTTTTTTTCAGATTTAATTCTTTGAAAAGTACAATTTGTTTAATTATTCAATTTCGAATTCGCCACACACAGTTATAAGAATATTAACTGCTGAGAAAATTCATTAACTCTCGGACAATTAAACGAAGCAAACCGCATGTAGTTTTCAAGAACTCGTCATTATAGCCCAATAAACTTCTTAAGAGAGAGACGACTGCCGAGGAAAGGAGCTTTATAAAAGATGATTGTAGGAAATCAATTTAAATGTCATAAATTCTCATCCTGGTCGTAAATTAACAATTCATAAACGACTTTCAGGAGAACTCGCCTACCAATGGCATCGTATAAATACTGTAATTATCGTCTTATTCAATAATGACAAGTGTTTTTATGTCGGTTACTGTAATCATCGTCATATAGAATTATATCAGTTAACAAGATTTATCACACCATGGATATCTTTTAAATATCGATACGGGATAGATATATCTCCAGTTCCTTAGATGACTTATTTCTCAAAGCATTTGAATTATCAGCTTAACCTATATTGATTCTTATTTTTAAAATATAAAAAATTCCTAAATTTCAAATTTCAAGCTTGATTTTCCGGTTTTATGCATGTCATATTGATTTATGTTTGGGTTGTTTGGATGGTTTAACAACAACCGTACATATAAATTTAACTTTCACATTTTCACAATTTATTATACGTGTATTGCCGACAGGATTTAGTAAAGAGCCTTTTTTTTAAATCGTACTGTAGATATAAAGAGAAAAATATATTTCCTGCTCACTTTTCTCAAACATTTTTAAAAGGAAATATTGTAATATGCACTACATGGACATGTATTCAAAATATTTATGATTATAACAAGCTTAAAGACAGATGAATGTTTGGGAAATTCTACAATTTTTTTGAATTTCTTTATGAAGATTATTAGATTATTAAGAATATATATATGTATATATATATATATATATATATATATATATATATATATATATATATATATATATATATATATATATATATATATATATATATATATATATATATATATATATATATATATATATATATATATATATATATATATATATATATATATATATATATATATATATATATATATATATATATATATATATATATATATATATATATATATATATATATATATATATATATATAACCCCTTTTTTGTACAATATTGCGTTATTCTAAAGCAATATTCTTAAACTTTCTTACCTCCAAGTACCAAGTAACAACTCTAACAAACTGTAGAATATCATTCACGAGGAGAGAAAAGCAAGAAATATGATGGGGTGAATTTCTATGAAGAAAATTATTTCCTTTCGAGTTAACAATATTTACAATAAAATGTATTGAGAGGGGGAACTTTGATCATTGAGTGTGTAATTTAAGTAATGTCTGAAGAAGTACATATATAAGCCATAAACGTTAAGAAGAATGAAAATACGGATGATCTCCCATGGCTTGTCTCAATGAAAGAGCTGGTCACAGATGGTGATAGTAAATTAATTTTCATTCGAGCTGTAAACAAGATATTAAACGGTTTCGCCTTCACGATATTTCAGCAATTTTGGGAGCAATAAAAAGAATTTACGCTAGCCGCCATTGAAAAGAACCTTTTCAGTGACGTCATGAAATTTAACGTATCGTGATATCCCGCAGAGACGATGTTTTCATCGAGATGTTGCTCCAGCTGCTTTCACTGAAGGCTTCAGTTATTGAAATTTCATCTAATAGTGTCAGTGACATTGTATACAGTACTGGAATAAAGGTTAATGGTATTAACAAATAAATAAAAAACGAATCTGAAGTCTTCAAGTTTTTTTTTAATAAATCTCGAAAAACATACCTTAAATATTATTTTTTATCTTTTATGCACAGATTTTAAACATGTTTTTCATCTCATGTTTTAATAAGAATCTAAGGGGCAAATAATCATTGACTGTTGAAGAAGAACAAAATTCTAATTGACACAAAGAGAAGAAGTAGAACCCTATAACACGAACTCATAAACAATTTGTCGAGCTATTCGGATTGTAAGCCGATACCCTGTAATGTAAATATTATTCAAACTACTTTATCCCTAAATCAGGGGTTTCCATTCTAAATATTTAGACGCTACAAAGTAGAGAGGATGAGTTGAATTATCTAATACAAAGGGGGTGTGTCACATATCACAACCACGGCGGTTCCCTCGCCAGACAGGTGCGCTCTCAGAGAGGGCATCAAGATAGCTGGTCCAATATATAACAACGTTTATCCGATAGCGATTTAAAATACTCTTAACATTCAATTTACTTTATTGCTTCTTATACGACATGGCTTATCAAAATTATGTCTTCACTGTCTTCAATTTTCATAACCATATAAGGTAGTAATTAGAAATAGGTGAAAATTAGTTAAAAATTAACACTAGAAATAACCCTTCTGAACAAATAAAGAATGTTTGAATTTTAAGGTAAGGGTTTTTCTTGTCATATCCTAGTTAAGCTACTGTTCTTCATGTGAACATCATTCAAAGAAAAGCAAATTGCTGTCAAAGTGTTTCATTTCTTTTTCTCAGATTTGTATTGTTTGTAGATTTTTTGAGATCGATCACAGTTCGTTATCTTCAATTTTTTTTCATTTCCCTTATATATATCATTGAGTTCACAATTTTTGACCAATTTACCTTCGATATGAAATAATAAAACCAATAAATTAAGGGGTGACAGTGGAAAATACAGACAATAAACATATCTCCGATGAAAATATCACAAAATTTACCAGAATCACTTCCTACTGTACACGCACTACACAAGAATGACTGAATTATTCTTCAAGGATGTGACAAGGATAAGCTTCCACTAAGCCCGGAGCAAAGAAATCTGGAATAGCTCATCTAAAGAGCTTCAAGACTATTAAAGTCATATAATGACAGTTACCAAAGAGGGAAACTGTTCATTGGAAAACAAGACAAAAACACAGTCAATTTAACCTAAAGACTAACCTTTCAAGTTAAAGAAATAAAAAAAGTTGGAGACGAAGAACCGTTTCTTCATCGAATCCAAGCTAGAATTACTGTGCATGGGAAAAAGTATTTGTCCAAACATGAATCTTATCTCTGTAATATGTTCATTTTTCAGAATACCGGAATAGGAAAATGGTGCAAAATGATTATCTTTGCATTTAGAACTTGGCTCTGATTTTGCTTTACTTATATTTTTTTTCATTTGCAATTCCAAAATATTATTAATGCGAAATCGGAATTCTTTCTTTAAGTTTTCAGCCAGTGAAAGCTGTGTTTAAATCCTTCTCATATGGTACACAACTGAAAAATCACTTTTACATTTTTTTAAACAGTAATAAGAGCATATTTATTCAAATTGATAATTAGAACAAAAGCAATTTGCCTTGGCACCTTTCCAAAGTATAGACAATAACACAGTTAAAAAGTCCCCACCAAAATAAAAGGAATGAGTATGATAATTAGATAACAAGAATGATCATATACTTTCTAAATGTTCTTATCATTCATCGTTAGATATTAATATATTGAATATATTATAATATTTCTTCAGTAGTTCATTACCCTTGTTTGAATATTATTATGTACTGTTTTTAGATAGGAAATTAAGTGTATCTTTTCTTATATAACTCAGTACACTAATTATTCATTCAAGTACTTAATATAATTAGCTTTTACTTGTTCAGTATCATGTGAAATCGTTTTTTTTTAAATTATCAGAGTGATTTTCTCTCTTCAATTTATTTATCTGACAATTTTATAACACATTTTGTCTAAGTGAAAGAAGTACAACAGAATATTCAAGATTTCATTCCCTATTTCTATGTATAATGTTCCTAAACAATACTTTTTTTTTTTTTTTTGAATAGATATCATTATATTAGAAAAATTACATGAACTAATATTTTCGATGTGCGGATTATCTTAATCACTTTATTAATTTTTCTGTTTAACTACTCTTTGCCAAAAAAGGAAAAGTAATATTTGATGCTTTTAGACAAAACGTTTTCAAGCAAATTAGAAAAAGATGAAATGTATAAAGAAGTGTCATTAAGAAAATATTGTTTAAGCAATTTTTTACAATGTAAATGAAATATTTTTAGAAATAGCAATTCAGAATTACTTTGAATCAAGTTATTAATTACTCTTTTAATTTACTTTTCAATTTGTATATTTGTTTTCTCTATATTCGTATAAAAATAAGACAATCGTGTAAACTTGAATTTCTCAAAAATCTTTTAAATACCGAAGTAGAAAACCAAATATACTGAATGAAAAAAAGTAAAGTTAGTCGAAATGCAGGTTGATTTTCGTCAAGGGAATGAACATAAATTTAAAATTTATTTCAAAAATACATATGAAATCCCAAATAATGACTTAAAAATACTTACTTGAAGGACGAGGAGGGAAACATTCTTTATTTTCCTTCAGATTTCTGGAACAGGCTGAGAGTTTAACCATTCTTTTGTAACTTTTTAAATCTCTATATATGCATCGAAATCATTTGAATTGGGAGGAACAACACGAAGTCACGTGACAAAAAACAGACTGCTAATTGGTCAAGGCACAGGTAAACACGTTTTGTTCATTTCAATAATTAATGAAGTTTGCAGTATAAATATTTTTTCATGTTTATTAAGTTTTTTAACTATTTTAGTTCGTTTATTCGAAAGCTTTAGTATGAACCATTAAAAGAAAGTATGCAATATGAAAAATGTCTAGACTCCTTACTTATAAAACCAGGACGCTATAATAAAAGACATGAAAAACGGAATATGATATCTTTGGCTTGTAAAGAAAGCGACGGGGGAAAATAATTGACATTTGATTAAATTAAATAAATACACCAAAGCTTGACTAGAGTCTTTCGCCGGCTTTTATACATCACGGTGGTATTCTCTTCCAAAACGGCGCGCTAATTTTCGTTTAAGGACGGGTTGAAGCGATGAGTAAATTGTATCAGTTATCCCCCCGTTGTGATAATTGTACAGCAATCTAAAACAGGGAGAAAAAGCGCATTCATGACTCTGATATGAAAGCGGGGACATTGTTCCATGTGTCTTATAAAACGAGTTTCTCTAATGCAGGTGAACGTTAGGAAGGAGAACACGTAAGGGCATTTTATCTCAATAAAACTTTCAATTTATTAAGTTATGCGCTAATTATCCTGTGTTCTCCGGGGTTTACCAGAGTGATCAATATCAATTTCAATACTATAATTCAAAAGATATATCATCAACTTTGATTACCCATCATTCCATGCCACTCCCCTCACAGCACGTGACTAGAGGGAGATGTGCACGCGCGTCGCTATGAATATTTTATTTCTGTGATTATGTTGTGATCTAACATGTAATAATTAATCAGCTCATGGTTTCCGCACATGTCCTTTGCTATTTCTTGTTTGCGTTGACACCAAGCGGACAGCAGGAATCTTTCCAAAAGCCTCCCATCCCATCTGCCAAAGCTGAGCAGACGAATGTCAGTGCTGAATGATGACAAATATGTGATCGTTTTATTGCCTCTGAAGCAAGCTAATGAAACTAGGGGTCACATTAGTTGACTGTTGTTGAAATAAATAGAAATGAAAGCAATATATATATATATATATATATATATATATATATATATATATATATATATATATATATATATATATATATATATATATATATATATATATATATATATATATATATATATATATATATATTTATGCTTACACAAAGAATATTGGGGGGGGGGGGGTATTTTGGGATTTTTATAATATATACAGTAAACAGCAAAAGCATAATAGGAATAATACCCTGGATAATTTAAAATAGCTTTGTCATACAAGTATTTTAGATGAATATGATTTTGCAAACTACTAAACATTTGTATTTTTTATACTTTTCTTTTGTTGGTTTCTGATCCAAATTCTTCAGGTACCAAACGCCTATCAAAAGCTGGGGTTCTCGATATTTTGATTCGGGTTTTTTTTCTGAAAATTGACTCTATTTAAAAATGCGGAATCCGAATGTTGCATATCGCAAAAAAGAAACTGGGCCACTGGGAGCAGGTATACCACAGTCTACAATTGCATGAGGTTTTAATGTTGCACAAATAATGTTGCACCATATTTTACATATAAAACAGATACCAACAGCATGGTACATCAAATGATCGCCAAAAATATAGCAGACCACGCGTAGCATCAGCAACACAGAGTCCCTTTAGTGGTTTGCGTAATTTTCATCAACGTTTAACAATGACATCATCTACAGCATTAGCTATCCTTGATCTGCATAGAGTATCTAACAAGACCGTTTGCAATTGACTACGGGATGCTGGAATTATCACCAAAGGACTTTTTCATACCATTGTTCTGACCCACAACACCGCAAATATCGACTTCAAAGGCCTTAGACCATCAGAGTATGGCCACAGCAACATTGCTGAACAATTTGGTTTAACTACTAGTCCAAAATGTTTATTGCAGAGCCTGATGTTAGACTCAGCGTGCATAAGCTTCGTAATTAACGTTTTGCAAAAAACGGCCTCAGGGAGGTTGAGAGTTTTGGTGATGGTAGTATAATGGTTTGGAAAACGATATTAGATACAAGTAGGACTGATCTGGCTCGTATTAAAAGGCCTTTGACGGAAAACGGTACTCTTACGAAGTCCTACCTGCACATGCCTTTCCAATATTGTAGCATCCTGGAGACGTATTTCAAACTCACAATACACAGCCACATAGGGATCGTTTGACAATCGCATTCTTGCAAAGCCACAGCACCCTGTTTTGCCTAAGTCATCTAAATTGCCAGATTTTAATCCTATTGAGCATGCATTGGACAAAATGGATAGGCATGATCCGCCAAAGACAATCGCATCCCCAGACTCTACAACAGATGACTAAAGCTCTACATTTAGAGTGGTATTGCATTCCTATACAGTTTAAGTACACTCATTTGCGTCCATTGGGATGTCTAGTATAACTCTACATTTAGAGTGGTATAGCATTCCCATACAGTTTAAGTACACTCATTTGCGTCCTTTGGGATGTGATTTTAGACTATCATTGGTGTCTGTATGGGGCATACCAGACATTAAACTTGAATGAAGTTGAACTGTCTATGATCGAAAAATCCTTGACTAATTTGATTTTTAGATTGTAGACATGTTGTTTACCACATTTCTTTAAATATTATCAATACATCATTTAACTAAATAATCTTTATGTTCAATGTGTCTCTTAAATTTTACTATGCATTTCTTTTTTTAAAGAGTATATTTAGATGCATCCTAGCAAATTTTAATTTTAAAAACATCGCCTTTTATCCAATCTACCTTCTTTTACATTGTAAAAAAAAATTAGTTAATAGTCCTCTTTTAGTGAAAACGGGGGGGATGCTATAGGTTTCGTCTCTGTCTGTCCTTTTGCCTCTATCTTTCAGTCAGACTGTTGTGGGTTGATTTTTCATATGCTAGTATAACTGAATGGGTTTGTTATTTGATAGATTTACTGTCTATAGTGCTTTAGGGGGAACCAGAAAACTTACATCGATAGGGGACTGGTATTGCCTTTCCAATAACTCAGCTAAGAATTCTTGTTCTTATATAATTCAATTTGGAAATCTGTTGTTTAGTTGAATGATGAGGTATTATCAATACTCTGTTGTATGTTATAGAAAGAAAGTAACGAAAACAAACAGTATGTCGGATTAGCATACATTTCTATAATACATTGAACAAATAATTTTCAAGAATATTTATTTCTAAAGAATAAAAACGAATACAAATATCCATGTGCCTTTAATGCTTGTTACCTTATCTCTTGTTAAGAAAAAATAATTCTAAAAGATATTCAGAAAAAAATATTGTTACTGAGTAAAATACATCCATTCTTCAAAACTGTCTGTCGTAGTTTAAATACTTTAATCTTCAGTATACCTAAGTGCCAAATAACCTCGTGATTTGAGACTGGAAAATAAAGAAACATAAGATTTGTTTATTATTCCTACCTAAACAAAGGCTTCAAATTGTCGAAATATCATGAAAGCATCCTCATGTAGTGTGAATTAAAATCTGTCAAAGTACTTCCCCTTCAGACCAATTGGAGATGCATCAGGGTTTTCCAGTTTTACAATGGGTAAAATAAGAAAAAGAATATATCTAATGTGGCTTTGCAAAAATCTTGCATTGTTACAATCAGGTGACCAATAAGGACATTTGTCTCCTGTTTTTGACTTTATTCGAACACTTTTATCAAAAAAAAAAAAAATACATCATGCATTATGAAAAGTTGTTTGATGCTGACTTACCTCAAAAGTGTGGCATATGTCAATAATTAAATGAAGCTAAGTAAATTAACCATGCAGATTATTTGGCTTTCTATATTACTTTTTTGTGTATGTTTCATGAAAGGGGAATATTATAGGGCTATAAGTTATAGAACCATGCATTCTCTAAGTTGCAGATAAAATTATTTAAGATAGGTTGCTAACTCGAGTAATGCCATCATTAGTATCACTCTTATTAAAATACATAATGATTATAATTAGAGAATAATAAAATAATAGAATTATTGTTGACCATGTATTAATGATATTGCAATAGTAGTAGTTCAACGTAAATTTAACTGCAAATCTAAGAGTTTTGATCTACTCTTTACATTTTACTCTTTGGTCTCCAAAGTCTACATAGATACTCCAACATTCACTTAATGTCATTTGAGTGTATTTGGATGTAGAATCAGAATGTTTCTTAACAAAGTGACTTTGTAGGAGACCAATTACACTATACGAATATTTCCGAGTTCCATTATTATTGAAGAAGCAGTTGTCCCTAACGTCAAAAAGCCTGGTCTCTTATTTTTCTTGAGGAATGCTTATATGAAGAGTGGACAAGTCATACATCTTGATGTTACGTTTTTGAAGAAAAAAAATTATCCAAAATTTTCAAAAACGTTCATTGGGGTTATAAAGAATTCATATTTGATTAGCTGACTTCTTAAATGTTTTGTATCAGAGTTCGTATGATGTCACAGCACTAAATATTTTTGTGAGGAATAAAGATAGGGCTTTGTAGAGCAATTACTAGACCATGAAATGTAGCTTTGTTCGTAAGGATTTGTATGAAGTTTTGAAATCCCCTATAGGTACGGTCGATCAAATTTTTATTTCCTTAAAAGTGGTTAAAACTGAAATGTGATTTTGAAGAATTTTATCCTTTGCAATGGAAACAGTTAGTTGGATTTCCAGATGTTGATTTAAGCAAAGTTAAATGTTGCAATAATGAACCTTACAATAAAAGATTATATAATTGTTACAAGTCTTTTCAGCTGGAAGAGTAACATATTTTTCATGTAGTCCTTCTAATTCTTTTCAATTCCATTGGACAGTTGTACGCATTTTCTATATCCATTGGTGTTGAAGCTTCCCCATCATTTTAGCCGCTAGGCTTGCTCATTCTCCGATGGAATTCATAATAGAAATGAAGTTCTGTCGCCATTTGAAAGATCGTTGCTCCCTGAGCTCAGGTCCCAGTATCAAGAAGTAGACTGAATTTGTACATTGTCTTAAAGTTTATTATAGTAAAAACATTTCAAATGCCATTGCAAATTGTTTCCTTTCCATGCTGTTAATTTTACGTTACAAGTATCAAATTATAATAAATATTCATTTTATGAATGACTGAAATTTTGACTTTATTAAGTCTAAGGCTGCTAGTATCACTAGTAACGATGTGTCTAACTATAGTTGAAAAAAGAGGAAGATCAAAAACACTTAGGAGGATCTTGTTTAAGTTGGTCAATATCTAGGCACTGTGGGGTTTGTTTATAATTGAATAGGTTTGATGCAACAGTTTTGGAATATCTGTAGGAAATACAGGGTGTAGATATTGACTTTAAATATGATGGAATGCAAGACTGAATTATTTTATGATTAAGAACTTTATACAACCATTCTCCACGCTAAAAGTCCAGGCTTTTTGACATCATAGACAACTGCTTTTTCAATAAAAATGAAACTTGTAAATTTACTTCTAAGTTCTATGGTCGATACAATGACCTTGTCAGCAAATTCAATCTATCATTAAGTTAAATGCTGACCGACGTTTTTCATATTAATTGTTAGGCCGTTATTTACATAATGAATCGTCGACGGATTTTTCCCGATCATGACAAGGAGCACACGGCGGGTGTGACCGGTCGTCAGGGGTTGGTCACTACCCCATGGCACCTGATCCCACCTGATGTTTTTAGGAGGTCCGTGTTTGTTCTGCTCACGATGTGTATTGTTTTAATGGATCTTGAGCTTGAATACTGTTCGTCATATCCATATTTCATATTTCACCTTAAGATTCTGGTACGGTTTTACGATTAAGGCCAAAACTTTAGCTGACTATAAAACCTTTTAAGATTAATAATTCTATGAAGAATTATTAACATAAATATGTTTTTCAAAATTCTTTTAGAAAAGATGAATACCATTTTCAAATTATTGTAAAGAAGATAGTTATTCGCGAAATTTTATTTTGACTTTGTCGTAAGATTTTGTAAGAACAACTATTTACCTTGAATTTTCCAATGTATGTTTACTTTCTACCTGTTTTAATTATAAGTTGAATAATCATAATCTTCTGATAATTGACTTCATCAGGTAAGCTTTGCTATGGCAGTCCTGATGAGGGCAATATCCATCTTTACATGTATTCACCATACAATATCGTGAGACGTAAGCGTGTTCGAAAGTCACATCTTTTCTGTTAATTCTTAGTGATGACCGATTAAACTGTCATCCCCGACATGCAGCTTTTATTTACGGGGAGTTAGAAGCGTGCACGGGGTTTTGTATTTGTGGTTGTACGCAGATACATGGCCGTCAAAATCAAATATTCATCCTGTATTGACGCATTAAATAGATAATAATGACTTTATTTGTAAACTCAATTATGTCTTCTCCGATTTACCGACCGGTTTCAATCAGTAAATGACAGTTCAGAAAAGAACGGGTTGTCCGCTGAGAAACTTGTGAAATACGATCGTCCGTCAGGCGAAGAGAAAAGGTAACACCGAAAGGTGCGAATACCCAAATAAATTTTTAATTCTTTAACGATAATTGAAAATCTTTCTGAACGTTTGGTGATTAAGGTCGGGGATAAAGAAAGTACCTTAAAGTCGAAGGTAATAGGTACTAATTACTGTTTATAGCAGTTTCACTCTTCCCAAATAAAATCCGAAAACCGTATCGAATTTCATCATTTACGTGCAAAAAAGTTGCAGAATTCATTATTAGGAGACTGAATTGTATTGGCCAGCTTGCCATACTTAGAGAACAATACTCTAAATTACACTGAAATGTAGAGATACATGAATTCAAATAGTTTTCTTTTCATTTTTACGTCCCAAACTAGTGTTAGAGCAATAATCCGCATACTAGTATTCCAAAAAAACTACCTTAAATACAACCTTGTTTCTTTTTTTTCCAGTAAATAAGTATATTATTATTATTCTGCATACTTCTGCTTTATAATTTACCGGGATCTTAGTTCTTAGGTGTACTGTTCTTTAAAGTGAAATAAGATGCAGAGCAATTTAACAACTTCCTCTAGTCCATAGAATGACATGCTGCGATTTAGAACCATAAATGACACAAATCATTATTGACAAAGAATCTTGACATAGATATGTTGGGTATATGTTATCAGGTTCCTTCCCTGGCACCAGTTTTATTGCAAGTTTGCGTAACATTATCTCTCCAATGCCATTCCCGACTATTTGGTAATTCATTTATATAAAAGGGAACGACAAGATGACTTATGTAAAAAAGAAAACCTATAGAAACATATTTCATATTAAAGAATCATATTATTAATTACTTCTGCAAAAGATTTTTTTCTCTTGAGTTATTTTATTGATTAAGATAGGTATAAAGTGCAAGTGTGTTGTAATCAAATTCATGATTCTTTAATTGTCAACAATGTTTAATTTTCAAATAATTTAGCTGATATACACTGTTTGTGATTTTGTTTGTTTTGTTTGCTTTACGCCCCTTCTAGAATCTTTCTCTCGTAACTGGGGCGCCACCCAGATGAAAGGCTGCAAATTTATACCTGTTACTGTGCTGTAAAGGATCTTTTTCCCGTGCCAGTATTTAATGCGACAGAGGAGTTTATACGGTCTCATTTCCCATGCCCAATTCATCCCATTCCTGGCGGCATCAATGATTCTAGAATAGTTTCTAACCTACAGTTTCCTTTCTTATATGGCATGTCAAACATCATCATATTCAATCTTTTCTAATTGTATGATCTAATTTTATTTTCCGTTTATATATTTCACAATTTATTCTATAGTTTTTATTTGTTCTAGGTAATTGTTTATTTATTTTGTATATTTTCTATTTGTTTCTATCATTGGCGATTTGCATTATATATTTTCTATTTGTATTCACTAATTTTTCCATTTGTATTCTTTATTCGTTATTTATATACTAGTAGTATCACTTCATTTGTATTGTATAATAAACCATTACTATTCTATAATGTTTCAATTTATATTGCATATGAATTCCTTTTGTATTTGATAACAAAATTTAAATGTTTTCCAGAATAGAAAAAAATACTAGTAGAAAGTTAAAGAATACAAAGAGAAAATTTACAACACAAATACACAATTTTAGATTACAAACAGAAATAAAACAATACAAATTGACAATTATAGAAATTATAGAAAAATATAGAAAACTAAAAATAAATACAATCCAAATACTGAAATTCTCGTACAATGCAAATAGAAAAGTATACAATACAAATGGGGAAGATCGAATATTTCAATGTTTGACACATTCTTAAATACTTTCTGGCATTTTATGGAATTTTTAATTTCCAGTTTTAAGATCACCTTCGCACTCTTTAACAAAGACCATTAACCCATTTATAATAACTTCTATTTTATCAATTCCTTCATATTTTTTATTTTTGAATTGGTAATAATTTGTATTAAAAATTTATTCATTTCAACATAGATATTTTTCTGATTTAAAACTTTCTGTTTAAAAACCTTTAAATGCATTCTTAGTTCAACATCCCGACTCTCTACCTGACCAAATGTCTGCAACCAAACCAGCAATAAATCATTTTCCTATTAATATTTCAACTCGTATAAAATCTGTATATTAAACAAAATAATATACCTACTATATTTACCAATAATTATCAATAAAGAAACAGATCTGTAAACTCTTTTTGTTTTCATTACTTTGTAATACAAAAGTTGTATAAATAATTTTGCATGCACTATATAAGTTGCAATTTTCCTCTCGGAATTTTTTCTTGTAAAATTGAAAATTACTAATTCGATAACCGATATAATAAAGGTTAATAAAATTATCATCTGTGGCGGAGAAACTATTTTGTTCCAGAAAATTACATTATTGTCGTCATGTACAAAATAAATTTCTTTTATTCTATCAACAGTCTCCTTTGAAGTCATCTTTCCGCAAGTTTTTCCGTCGATACAATGATCTTGTCAGCACATACAACCCATCATTGAGTCAAATGCTGACTGACGTTTTTCATACTAATTGTTAGACCTTTATTTATACACTGAACTGTCTACGGATTTTTCCGGGTTTTTTTCGATCATGACGAGGAGCACACGGCGGGTGTGTCCGGTCGGCATGGGATGCTCACTCCTCCATGGCACCTGATCCCACCTCTAATTTTTGAGGTCAGTGTTTGCTCTGCTCCAAATTTGTATCGTTTCATTGGACTTTCGAGATTAAATACTGTTTGTTATCTTCATATTTCATTATAATACAAACAAAACATTCTAAAGTACAAATCTTTTTTTCTGATAAATGTATTCTAATTTATCACAAAAATCACAGTGGTTGGTGAAAATATGAAAAAAAAACATTAAAATTCATAGATACACAGAGAATGAGTAAAAAATAATCACTTAATTCACAATGTGTATATTTCGAATCTCATCATTTTACTTAATTATATATTGTAGGAAAAATTATAAAATCTCAAATACGCGAATAAAAGCAAAATTATGCATTTTCTGTGAACATGATCAACAAGAACATTTAGATTATATATATATATATATATATATATATATATATATATATATATATATATATATATATATATATATATATATATATATATATATATATATATATAAATGCGTTTTTTTATATTCTTATGTGTTTACTTCTTCTATCAGCTTCAATTGTTATGTTATACATGGTGTAAAAAGCATGTGATGTTATTACAAGATATCACAGATCACGCCAAATTTCATTTCATGCTAATAAACATGGTATCTAAAGAAGATCAATGGAAATTCGATTTTTCTAAAAAAAAAAAGTTATTTTTGTACTTTTATCGGTTGCAAATGTTTACCTTCTTCAAGACCGTTTCTAAGATTTCAAGGAACAATAAATCAAAACTGTGTTCGAAAAAAATCCAATTCTTCATTTTGAGACTTATTTAATTTATGAATAATTTTAACGGTTATTATTCCTGGCTAAGAAGCAGACATCCTTAATTTATATTTATTTACTATAGCGAGATTCATATTTTAGAGTAGTCGTTAATTGTAATAACCATGAATTGGGATGCTTACCAGTGATCATCTTTAATATTATGAATTCCTGGGTTGTTTAGTTATTTGGATTTATAATGCATATATTGCTTAAAATTAATTTTCTTTGTCTTATGGATTCTTGTGCGATTGGTACTCAAAGCATTATTGTCCAGAACTTGTGAGATCAACATTTTGTTCATGTTTAGCAGGTCTGAGCGGATTAAATTGGTCTGTGCAAATAATTACTTGCACACTGCAAGCTCTGTAACATGTCACCTTAATCACCACACGATCAGTGGCCATTGTTCCACAATGAGCTGCAGACAGACGGACATGTTCATGTCATCTTAACGTTTCCTTGTAGCTGTCAAGATGGCGCTGAAATTGTCAAGAGCCTAAGCGACGTGATTACTTCTCTTTGTTTCAGACGGAATCTGATACTCGTAGGAAAGTGTCGATGCCTGATATCTAAGGTAGCAATATGTTTTCGAATTTATATTGATTCACCATTACAGTCACGGACAGAATGCACCAAGGTGTGCCGGGAGATTGAGGTTACATGTAACTGTCCGTGTGCTGACAGATTCAGTTGTTTGATGTTCCAGTGAAAGGTTAACAGCAACTGATCCAGCGAACCGATCGAAATATTTTGAATTCCATGAATGATACTTTGCAGTTTTCACTTCATTCTTGATATTTCTTTTTCTAAAATAATAATTAAAATCCTGAAAAAAGTTTTTGTCAAACTTATGATTCTGTATACTGCAATGTACAAACATAAGCAAAATATTGCGACATGTTTCAACTAATAATCTTTCAACTGAAAATCGTTGTCTTTAATATTAATGAAAACAGAGCTAATGTGCATCATGACTGCAGTGAAATTTTATCAGCTTTTTGTATCATTTCTGTACAAATAATGCTCAGATTTCATTTTCAATTGTCCCGTTTTCCTCATTGTCTCTAGTCCTCACAAACATCTGCGTTATCTCAATGGTCTAACTATGGACACTGGCCATCCGTCTCTGTGAGATAATCTGATATAAAACGTTAGAGGCAATATTGATAGGACCATAGGAGATAAGCAATACCCCTCGTGAGAACTCCATACCCATGCAATAAGGCAAATATTCCGGAAATTGTCACCATAATTTACATATTAAGCCGTCATGTTGAAACATATTCTGAAGCCAAGTTGATTTTTTATTTCACTTAATTTGATTTTTTCCTGTTTTGATTGATAATCGTTTTATTGAAATGTGCCATTCTTGATGTAAACATAGCTGATAATATAACTTAATGGTCAATAGGTCATTCTGGGGGTTTCTTTTTACGTTGTCATTGTTAGAAATGAACAGGAGATTTACTTTTCGAATACTAATGATTACAAGATAGTTTTAGAGGGAATATTTTTTATATACTGAATATAAAAGGAAAAAGAGAAAGAATTTACCAGGAAATCAACACAATAAAAAAATTAACAATTTTATTTTTCATCCCAAACCGTATTTCAAATAGATGACAAATTATGAAAATCGAAATAAACTTATTAATCAGACTGAGCTTCTCTTAATTGATTAAAGTTCAAATTAGCCTTTTTAAAAATTATGTAGTTCAAATAATGAAAACACAATATGTTGTTTAAAAATTCTGTTCCTGTGATAATAATTGAAAATAGAGCTAATCTTCGTTGTTCAAGCCTGTAATGAATAATAGGAATTGCTTACTTCTGACAGGAAACTTTCGAAAACCAAAACAGATGTGGTGGGATATAGGCAATTAAGAAACTTATTACATTTGTACAACCAATAGAAAATTGCTTGATTTTGTAACAGTTTATATATTAACTCGTGTTTTGATATACAAAGGAAAAAAGTCTTCGAACAATAACTTTGGGGGGGGGGGGGGGGGACTTAAAACATTTTTACCAAAAGTAGTTGGTTCAATTATCACACAAACACTTCTTTTTTCATGTTTATTTCATTATTTATTTCACATACCTTGTTTTCGCTTTCAGTGCAAAATGTTTTCTTTATAAATTGTACACTTAACCTCATCTAACTAAGGGGTATTTGAAAAATCAAGAAATGAAATCCCTCCTCCTTCTTCACTTTATTAATTTCCTTTGGAGGAATATATGTCTTTCTGTTTTCTTTTCAAGACCTTTGATCACGAAATTATAACTAAACAATGTTCTTGCTATATCCATTTAAAGGCAGTCACGTTTGTACTGGAGTGAACCTCTTGGTTGCTGTGTGGTGGTCATATAAGATCTACACAGTATTTTAAAAACTGCAATCGATTGTTGATATCAGAAAATTAATTTCAAAAATCATTATAACTTTATATGACGAAATACTTAATTTTATTCCCTGATGATTAGATTTTAAAACATTGTTTTTTATTAATGTAAGTGAATTAGAAGACGAGTTCCTTATTTTAAGCTACTTGTTCCTCTGAGTCTCCATTTTTAAAATCAATACAATTGCCATCCTGTGTCACTTTCTATATCAATTTCTAAATACAGAAGAAATTGTGAATTTAACTTAGCGATGTATCTATAATCTGTATATGTCTAATTCATGGTTGGCAAAAAACCAGGAAATACTCATATTTTCCAGGACAGTGGGAAATAGTAGTAATTCCTGGGAATTACTGGTATTTCTCGGGAAATACTGGGAAATAAGAAATAGTTACATATACATATACATATCTCATAATTTTGATAACATTTTTCGGGGTATAGACATGCAGTACACCTTATTGGCTAAGATATCTACCTGGTATCACTGTCCCTGATTTAAAAAATTCTGGTTTCCTATATACAGCACAGTATACTCATATACCAGCCATGAGTGTCATTTATTTCATACTTGAGTCAGCTGTAGTCTATAAAGGTCCATGAAATGAACTCAAAGATCCCATTTGGGTTTTTTATGCAACTAAAGAAGGATCAAATAAAAGTGTTAAATGTAGAATATCATGAATATGGATGTAAATATCAAAGCCAAAAGTAAAAACAGGCCTTTCAGGTCTTCTGAAGGTGATTATCTATCAAAACGGGAGCACAAAACTGTCCGGAGCAATTTGATAAAACAACATGATTGTTTGTAATAAGTATAAGGTGTTTATAGAAGGATTAAAACAAATTAATTTTGTTCTTGATTTATAAGTGATAAACTTAATAATTTAATAAAAAATTAAAAGAAACTTGAATTTGAAAACTGAAGTGATGTTCTTAAAATACAGCCAGGGAAACATTTCTGCTACAGAATACTTATGGGTAGGGGACCTGGAGCAGTTTTATACTGAATATGTTAAATTGCAGTTTGAAACATATCCAGTATCATTCATCTTCTATTTTTATGTTTATTTTATTTCTGAATTTTGTATAAGATTGAATAAATTTAAGCAGTAAAAAACTTTAACTTTGTATTTTCCAGTATTTCCCAATATTTCCCAGTGTATAGAAAATTTGTAGTATTTACTGGACGGGAAATACCGGTATTTACCACTAGTAATTTCCACAATTGGTATTTCCCGACCAACCCTGGTCTAATTCTTTGATAAGTTTTATAAGTAGAGGAATACATATGTCTACATAATCAATACATAATGCCTGATGAGAACATCCCTAGTTCTTTGGTAAGTTCATGAATTTAGAGGAAATATATTCGATATATATTAATAATATCTTATTGGAATAATTTTAATTCTTTGATTATTTTCTGTAAGCAGAGGAGGTACACATTTTTATATTAATGAACAATGTCTGTTTGCCTCAAAACAGGAGTTGCTTGTAGAGAAAAACTATTTTTTTCATTATTCTCTTATTTAGTTAATATTGATGTGTATCACGTAAAAATTAAAGATGGAAATCAATATTTGAGACTATATTTTACCTCACCTGAACCTCAGTGAGCTTTTCTGATCGAAAAGTATCCGGCGTCCGTCTGTCATCTGAAAACTTTTTCACTTTTTTTTTTTACTTGTCCAGAACCACTGAACCAATTTAAACCAAACTTGCCGCTAAACATCCTTGGGTGAAAGGGATTTAGATCAATTAAAATGAAGGACCACGTCCTCTTTCAAGTGGAGATAATTAAGAATTATAGTGAAATTGAATGGCATTAGTTTAAAATCTTCTTTGCAAGAACGACAGGGTAAGAAAAGATGAAATTTATATGAAATTATCATTACATATATAGTGTATAATTCAAATTTGTTCAAGTCATGACCCTGGGGATAGGGTGGGGCCACCATTGACGATCAAAGTTTTACATGAGAACACACAGATAAAATCTTTAAAAATCTTATCAAGAACAGCAAAGCATGAAAAATCATATTTATATGGAAGCATCCTCAGGTAGATTCAAGTTTGTTCAATTCATGACCCCAGGGGGTAGGATGGGGCCACTATAGGTGTTCAAAGTTTTCCATACGGATATATAAGGAAAAAATCTGTTAGAGAACAGCATGACCATAGTCACTCAGATGAACGTTTTGACCCATGAACCTCTTGTTTTATTTGCTTATTAATATGGCATTTATGGCTTTATTTACGGTTTTATTACCAAGAGAATCCCACATTATGTTTATGTTTAGAAGAAAAAAAACATCTTTTAAAAGTAACAAAATGCTCCTCGATAAAGATTTTGCTTATCCTTTCATGGCATAATGAATAAATTTCAGGCAAGTCTGAAAACGAATCATTAAGGAAAACCCTATTTACTGCTATATAGTTTTCAGAATCTTGAGAAAATATATGAAAAAAATACTTTATATGGAGAAATTTTATTGAATGAACAAACTACTAAAACACTGCTTTCTGATATCGAAATCTCTGTTTTATCATTTAACAGATCCACTGTAACCACAAATCCTCAGGTTGGTAATTTCCCTCATTAAATTTTAATGAACATTTTCTTTGTGGTTTTGAAAACAACACAGTTTATAAAAACAACACTGGTTCAAATCTAGCATGGATTTTGATGTAGAAGATTCAGTTCTGTAGCCAGATGAAATTTTTCCACGATATCTGATTCAATTATACAAAATCTGACATCTTTTTTTCTGTCTGTTTCCAAATTAAACTAAATAAGGATAGAGGGAAATCAATGTTTTTGAAGAGTTAATTTAACCATCTTAATGCAATAGTAGCATGATAATTCCCTTACTTATTTCATTCAAAATAAAAATAAAAGAATATTTATTATTTCTTGTCATTTTGGTTACGGAGAGAAAGAGAGGTAACTGTTTCATCTCTACTCGTGTTATTTTGATTTAAATAATTTTTAAAGACGGATGACCCATTTAAACGTTGTAGGGTAGAACCCGATTTATATTTTTTAAAGGTAGTAAACAAAAATTTGCTATACTCTGTGTGTTTAAAACACCATAAAAAATGAGCTTCCAGACCTTTTTGATAGATTTTCATGAATTTAAAAAAGAGGATAGGGTGAAAATAGTCTTCGCTTCAATAATATTAATTTATAGTGAGTTTTGGAGCTCAATAGCGACTACTTCACCTCAGTCGCTCCTTAGGTTGGAAAAATGTGTGTATTATCTGCTACAGTGACAAACCATGGTTTACCTTATATGGCTTTTGTTATTATTGCGCACAGAGGTTCTTACCAAGAGCAATAAATTGTCCAAGTATTCTGATCTACTACATGTGTACATTTTACTTCAGAACATGTGGTTCAAGTCAATCTACGATGCGATATTGGACTACGAGAAAAACAATTGACAAAAAAATTATTTTTATTTTTTTTAAATACAAAGATAAGAAAAGAAATAAAAATGCCCCATGCTCTCACTGGGGTTTTTTTTTTGTTTTCATAGTGTATTGAAAACTGAGACAAGTCCTCATAACTTCATATAGGTCCATTTGTAATGCTGATGTTGTTAAGGTCAAGATCTAGTAAATGAAAGATGCCTACAGATTTCTCAAATTTGAGAAATAAATTCCTTAAATGATGCTTTATAACTTTAGCTTGGTCAAATAAGGTGTTTCGGGGCATAATTTGTAGGTAAACAAGACAAAAAAATCATATTTTAAACTGTCATTTTCAATGAAAAATTAAGAAAACCAGTCATGAATACGGGTGTTTTTTTCCATATCAGACAAAGAAAATGTATCCAGATTGCCTAGAGTCTCTCAGAAAACGGTAATTTGTATGTTCTTGGCCTCTTCTTTAAAATGAAATTAAATTGAATATAGGTATCGGGATTACTTTTCACATGATTTCAAATTGAATTCCATGAAAATACTTTATTTTCTACATAATTCTATTAGAGCCATAAGGAACGGGAAAAAGAAAGTAGAAATTGATTATGACGTCATAATGGATCTAGCACCAAAAAGTTAGTCTAAAGCCATTTACTAGATCTTGACCTTAATTGTCGGTACTTTGTTGACTAGAAATTTAAAGTTATCACAATGTACATAAAAATAGGTAGTTTGTACCAGGTTCATTTTTTCTCGTAAAGGAACATCGATATCAGTGCTCTAAGAATAAAAAGAACGAGCAGAACGTACTTTGCACCACAGAATCACTTAGGGCTGGTGTAAAGATGAATAGTTGACCTCCGTAGAATAATGACCGGGGGTCATTATTCGACGTCGAAAAATTACCCTTTTGCCTGTAGAGAAAGTGGCATCACCCTTAAAATCTACATATCCTACGTGATGAAAAATGATCCCCGTAGAATAATTATCCCCTGTAGACTTTGTTAGGGATATATATGTATTTTTCTTTTTGATTAAAAGATCAAGAATTATTAATCAAAGACCCGTGGACCAAAATGCTCATCAGAGTTATACATCAATTGAGGAAAAAGGAATAATATGTTGGTCTTATTTAATCTTTCGAATAAAATTATCTGTCTTTTATGATACATTGACAACATTGATCGACTTCAATCTACACTAAGTAGAAATGCTTCCATTTTGATTTGACAAATTTATCATTGTTTTAAGAAGATTTCAAAAAATATATTCCACAGAGAGAGAGGGAGAGAGAATTGTTTATATGTCAATATATCTGTTGATCGAGTTGCATTTCAGTGCCTGTATTCTTAAGTCAGTTATTTTAAACAACAGTTTACGTGTTTACAAGTCGCCTGCGTGGCGCAAGTGCTTAGAGCGTTCGCTCTAGAGTCGCGGAGTAAGGAGTTGATCCTTACGTCGCGAGTTCGAATCCCACTGTGGGACGCGGAGACCGGTCCTTCGGATAAGACCGTTTAAACCGAGGTCCCGTGTCGCAGTAGGTGCTGGCACGAAAAAGATCCCTCACTGTTCAATGGCCCTGAGTGCCGAGTATATGTCAAAATTTGTAGCTCTCCACCGGCAAGTGGTGGCGTCTCCATATGAGTAGAAAATTCTCGAGAGGGACATTAAACAATAAACAAACTAACGTGTTTACAACAGTTTACAACAGTGTACATGTATAATTTTCAGACATATACCAAAAGTATCTTACAATTTAAATAAAAAGATTTGTGTAATGTTTTAGATACTTTTGGTTCATTTTATCAAAAACGAAAGAAAAAGCATTAATTAACTATCCATTGTATATAGCAAACAAAAGTGCAGATAAAAAGCAGTTTTAACCTAAACTGCGAGTAAAACTTCCATGAAACCTCAGAAACCGCGGAGGGATGGAGTCAATAAAATAAAACTTGTCCATGCAGAGGTGGAATCAGGTTTCATGTAGGAATGAGATCCCATGCCGACCGGTCACACCCGCCGTGTGCTCCTTGTCATGATCGGTAAATAACAGAAAAATCCGTCGACAATTCAGTGTGTAAATAATGGCCTAACAATTAGTATGAAAAACGTCAGTCAGCATATCACTTAATGATAAATTGTATTTGCTGACAAGGTCATTGTATCGACCATAGAACGTACGAAATGATGACTTTAAACGAGACTGTTTGTCAATAACTTACCTCGTTTTAGAAATTGTTCATACGTAGATCATGCTCTTGCGTATCGAATCAACTGAGAGATATACAACCCATATGCAGGTATATGCAGATAACGAACAGTTTTCAAGCTCAAAAGTCCATTTAATTAATACAAATCGGGAGCAGAGCAAACAAGGGCCTCCAGCATATCAGAGGTCACACTCGCCGTTTTATTCCTTGTCATGATCGGGCAAACTAAAAAATTGTAGACAATTCAGTGTAAATAATGTTCTAACAACTTGTAGGAAAAACGCCAGTTTCAGCATTCGACTTAATGATAGATAGAACTTGCTGACAAGGTCACTGTATCGACCACAGAACTTGCAAAATGATGACTTCAAACGAGACTGTTGTCCTTGTTTTATCAACTTGTTTTCCACTAGCTTGCATCGTTTTAGAAATTGTTCGTATTGAATCAACTGGGAGACATAAACCCCATATGCGTGATGATAAGGGTACATTGCTATACAAGTAAGGGAAGTTGACAATAGAAATTAAAAATATGAAGTCATCACGTTTATCATAAAGATTTGTTGTGAGATTACCATGAACGCCTTTTTCTAGTAAAAAATCAAAATATGAAACAGATGATCAGATTCTGTGATATCTTTTATTTCATGTTCACTTGGTCATATGGAGTCGACATATGAATGGAAGTAACTATTATTGATTGATAATAACTGTTATTAATACGTCGTCGATATATCTAGATGTCGAATTCAAGAGCACAGCAAGTGTTTCTTCTCATATATAAGTTTTTGAATAAATTCTGCTTCAAATGATTACAAAAATAGGTCTTCTAATAACGAGGCACAATTTACCCATGGGAAATCTGACAGATTGTTGAAAAACCTGATCTCCAAAAACTTCAAAGATATTGTCAATCAAAAACTCAGGCATCTTTTTAATATCAACATCAGGGTACTTGTGTGTACAATCAGAATGTTTTTAAACTAAATAATTTCGCAAATGACCAATGACAAGGTATGTAGATTTAAAAAAAAAAAGAAACATTAAATCTGTTCGAAAAAATATACAATTCGCTTAGTTGTCCAAGCAAATACCCAGTTCGTCTGAACAATTCAAAAATAATTTTATCTATTTTTTTCTATTTGTATTTACTTTGTCCGAAGAAAGAACTTATTTGTCCACCAAATTAAGTTGCTCGTCCGAACGAAGAACAAACTTGTCAGAACTATTACTTTATTTGTTAGAACATTTTCTTCCAAACAATTATATATTTTTCCTTGGCTTTAATTGCATCATACTATTGTATTATATTTTGTAATTATAACAGTTATGGCCTTCATGGATTTATGTAAATTTGTAAAAGTTATTCAGATTCTAAAATTACAAAGTGTATAACCTTACAAATAAAAAATGGAAAATAAACGTATATGATTACAATGTCTTTATAATGACCCAGGAATTTTCGAAATGTTTACTTTGTATGAGACTGTTAAAAGCCTTGATACATCAGCTTATTTGTCAGTATCCTGCCTGTTTAAAAGCTTATCGTATTCAGAGCATGCGTTCCGAATATGTTAGGAGACTTAAACACCATATATAGGCGATAGTAGATTTTACTACATAAATACATATAAGAAGCGGCCGATTCGGAAGTCATACCGTTTGTCAATAGTTTAGTTGTTGGTTGGAAATGAGTGTCTATAATTAAAAAAGTATCCAAATATGAAATGGATGAAAAAGAAAGGTTAAGATAATAGTTATAACCAATAGCCACTGTGACATACCTATTGTGCGATTTTTATCGTGTGCTGAAAACTCAACAGGTAAAATATGAAGATAAACGACCAGTATTCAAGCTCAAAAGTTCATTGGAACATTGCAATGGAGGCGAGCAAACACGGATCTTTAAAAACATCAGAGATAGGTTTAGGTGCCATAGAAGGGTAAGCATCCCCTGTCTACCGGTCACACCCGCTGTTGTTCCTTATTATGATCGGGCAAACGAAAAAAAGTAGACAATTCAGTGTGAAAATAATGGCCTAACCGTTTGAATGAAAAACGTCAATCAACATTCGACAAATTGTATATGCTGACAAGATCATTGTATTGACCATAAAATTTGCGAAATGTTGACAAAACGAGATTGTTGAGATCCTTATTATATCAACCTATTTGTCAATCGCTTTCCTTGTTTTCAGAAATTGTTTATAATTAGCAAAATTATCGAATTATTTGGGAGGCATAAACTCCAAATGCAGGCGATAATGTTATTATATTGCTACAAAAATAAGGGATGTTGACGATAGAAAATTTGAAGTCATGTCTATAACAGATGTTTTGTTAGCCATTGGTGTCTTTCTCTAGTAATCTATGCAAAAGGTAAAATAGATCTAAACACGTGTAATGCTGTTATATTAGATTTCAATTGCGTGTTCTCCCAGTGTTCGTCGGGAAAATGCAAGAGAATTAAACGTTGAGATAAAAAAAAAAACCTTGTCATTTATTACCTCTTTTAAAACTTTATATCACTCTGTTGGGAGGGGTGGTCATTATTCAACGAGGGTCAATTTTTTTATGGGTTGCACGTGTAGAACATTGGCCCCTAGGATTTTTTTTTTAATTACATTTTTCTACGGCTGGGAGGAGGTCATTTTTCAACAACGAAAAATGAATCCGGTCATTTTTCTACGGGGGTCGTTATTCGTCTTTACACCGGTACACACGGTAAACTTGCCTTACAAATCTAAAACCTTATATTTTTTTTTTGCGGCCCTCATGTCCTTAATCTAAATTTTTACATTGTTAATATAGACTGACATTTCGACTTTTACGCGTAAGACTTAATATATAATTACCCATTTGTAAATTAACAGTGAAATAAATATTATATAAGAATATTTCATTTCTTTCCGTATATTTTATCACATGTCGAATATTCCAAGAACGAGTGAATAAATCCGCACATATTCATCCTACGTAATCCGCACACTAATGAAAGATAACTCGTGTTCATAAAAGATAAATCGTGTTCGCCTACATTGTACCATCTTGACACACAGACTACCAATTATTTTGCTATACATTCCTTCATAATGTAAAAAATAATTTTAAAAAACACACCGGCTCAACTTACCTGAAACTTTTCACAGAGTTAGAACAATTCAAGTCCAAAATTTTTCAGGCTTTCGGGAAAATTCATAGTCTGCAAGTCCAGCTATGGCATCGCAAATAACCCATACCCTGCTTATTTCACTTTCTCTTCGAGGAAAGGGTAAACATGGGCCTCTTTACACCCTTCATACTACGCACTTAAAAGCAAAATTTCCATTATTATCAATTTCATATTTTTTTCAGACCCTCTCCTTTTCATCTATGCCCTCCAGTCTCGCTGTAACAGTCTCATTCCTCGTGAATTATAATTTGCCAAACACCGAAAAAAATAAAAGGTTCCAAACACATTTGTATGGGTGTGTTTAGTTACGAATCTACTAAATATTACACAGCGGCATATTATGATTGATTGATTGTATGTTGTTTTACGTCCCGTTCGAGATTTTTATAATAATACAGAGATGTCACCATATACAGGTGAAGGGCTTCAAATTTAGACCTTAATCGGCACTCAGGGCCATTGAGCAGTGGGGTCCTTTATCGTGCCAAAGCCCACCGCGACATGGGGCCTTGGTTTTTAAAGTCTCATCCAAAGGGCCAGCAACTTTCAATTCAAAGTACCGAGCGCTTGGCGAAGGAATAGTTGCTACCTATTTTTTATCGACTTAGGTCAGTCGCGGCCGTGATTCAAACACATGACCTTCCGATCACGCAGTATATTATGAAACATTTTTATGATCAGCTGAAGTATAGCGTTTTAATATAATTAAAAATATATATAAATTGTTTTGAGCAGAAGATGCATGTGGACATATACTTACATACTTCATGACCGTCGGAACCGGGGCCGAAGGGGGGGAAGGGGTGCCCCCCCCCATAATTTTGCCGATTAGTATATTATAAAAAACATAGCTAATTTATGCTTGTGCCCCCTTGATAACAACGTCTTATGACCCTCTGTTTTGCTTGATAATACCCCCACCAAACTGAAAACACCCCCTCCCTCAAACGGACCTATACTTTCCTTGTTACAAATGAAGGTGATGGTCAATTTACTTTGGACTGCATATCTGATCTAAGAGGAAGAGACGGAGAGGATGAAGGAAGGGAAAAAAGAGATACACTCCTCCACGTCCTGTCAGATATTTCAATAACCAGCATTTTTCCAGCGATATCAAATTAAGGTCGACTAAGGTCTTTTTCTATTATCTTTTTTAAATATAATGTTCCTTTGCCTTTAAAAAAATTCACGAATCAGAATCCAAATATAAAAGCAGTTAGTCAATAGACCTGCAATGGTCGGCTACAATTTCAAATATATTCATATCCCATTACGTCACAAATCTGGCACACGTTGCATGATATTATCGATCGACCTATATTTAAAGGTAGATATGTCTTATGAAGGATTTGAGTCCGACGAGGAAACTCTAACTTGTGCCATATGTAATCAGTTATTAAGGGAACCCAAACTTCTTCCTTGCCTACATTCAATCTGCGCTTTGTGTACAGGCTCAATATTCAATGGATATCGAAAAAACATATATTGCCCGATATGTAGCGAGGAGTGTTTTGTGACCGATTGTGAAAGTCTACCATTGAATTACTGGTTAAAGAATGTAATTGCTACGATCAATATTACAAAATTTTCCGAGGGAAAATTGTGTTCTTTTTGTGAATTTCTGGATGAGAGAAATGAAGCAATAGCAAAATGTTTGACTTGTGGTGACCTTTTGTGCAAACTATGCTGGGAACATCGTCACACGTACACCACCCAAACCAGGGATCATCAAGTAGTTTCTATAGAGGACATTAAAAGTGGGAAATATTACGAGGAAATTAGATTACAGCAGAATATAATGTGTCCTGACCACAAGAAAGAGTTCTTCAGGTATTATTGCAACACCTGTAATGAATTAGCGTGTAAAGACTGTATGGTCCTGCAGCATGCAAAACATGACTTCATTACTCCAAAAGAGGCCAGGACACAGACTGAAAAGGATTTAGAATCAACATTTAGTGAAGTTAATGAAAAACTGTTTTCACTAAAAAGTCAATATTCTGAGATGAGTAAAACCTCCAAAGAAATCAAAGAAAACGAAAAAATTTTAAGAATAAAAATTGAAACAACCTGTAACAGTATGATAAATAAGATAACAGCCCGAAGGCGATCTTTAGAGAGGGAGTTGACAAAAGCATTCAAGCCCACTAAATCAATCATAGAAAGAGAAAGTGAAAGTATTGAAAACAGAGCTAATAGTTTGGAAAATAGCGTTACATTTTGCAAAAATCTACTAAAATATGGAACAGATCTTGAAATTCTTTCACTCCAAAGAGTGATAAAAGATAGGTTATCGAAAATTTCTTTAACGAAAGATTATCCTCCCGTCCAAGACTGTATGGACGTGATGCCGAGCTTGGTTGCTTCTTGGAATGGACCAAACATGGAACTGATTTACGATACTAAAATATCAAAAGAGAAACCGGATTTTTCTAAATCTAACAGTGAATGTACAAAAGACAAAATGGAAAATGAAATAAGGAATATTTCTCAGATAACAAAAATTTCCTTCAACGAAACCTCGGATAAAGGAACTCAGTGTGATTTAATGCAAACTACCATGGAAAGTGATTTTCTTGAACGCACTTTTCTGAAATACCGTTCCTTGTTAGTACATAACAATTATCAACGACCAAAACTTACAAGTATTGCTTGGATTGATGGCGAGTCTTTTGTTGCCGTTGACCAGCATAATGGAACGATTCAATCTTGTCCATTGTCAGGTGGAAGTGGGATAATGGGGTTATTGACAAACTGCGTTGCAGTTACAGTTACCAGTTGGTGTATTGCTGTCAAAACCAGTTCTTCTGCAATTGAATTGCTTGACCACAATTTGTCTTACAAATATACAATTGGTAGTGCCTCTGTTGTCTCAGCATGTTCGCCACGTTCTCACTTTCTTGCATTGATTTCAAGATCTAGGATAACAATTGTTAAATCAGAAAGTGAGCAAATCCAATGTATAAAATTTACCGATAAATGTGGAAATTCACTGAAACTTGGACAGCCTCGATTTGCTTGCCTTCTTTCTGATGGCAAGTTTGCAATATCTGATTGGGAAAAAGACTTTGTTTACTTATTTGATGAAACTGGTCAGGTTTCTCGTGAAGAGTTTTGTTACCCAGGAGCTATTACCTCCGATACGAATGACCATATATACATAGCAGACTTTTACGAACACATTATCAACGTGATCGATTTTAAAGGATCAACGAGAAGAACAATACATCTGTCTCCTCACTTGTCCCACCCAAGGAGCATATCTATAAACATTGACAATAAACTTGCGGTTGCATTTGAAAATCAAGTCGCATTGTTTCAACTGAAAGCTATAAGTTCTCACCATGAAGAAGAAACACGGGACAATCAATCATGCTGAGAGTTTCAATTTAATTTCATTTTCAAAAATAAAGATAAATGATGAAAAATGAAATTCATATGAAGCAGAATTTGTCCAAAATCTTGTACGTGAAAAGAAGAGAACACTTGCTGTGGCGTTCAACTCGACATTTAGATATATCGACGACGTATTGTCAATTAACAATGGCTATTTCCATTCTTATGTCGATACGATATATCCTGGTGAACTTGAGATAAAAGATACCACAGAGTCTGACACATCTGTTTCATATTTGGATATTTTACTTGAAAAAGACGTTAATGGTAATCTAACAACCAAGCTTTATGATAAACGTGATGACTTTAACTTTCAATCGTCAACTTCCCTTACTTATGCAGCAATATACCTTCATCACCTGCATACGAGGTATATATCTCTCAGTTGATTCGATACGCAAGAGCATGCTCTACGTATGTACAATTTCTAAAACGAGGTAAATTATTGACAAATAAGTTGATGAAACAAGAATATCAGATGTCTCGTTTAAAGTCATCATTTCCTAAGTTCTATGGTCGATACAATAACCTTGTCAGCAATTACAATTTATCATTAAGTGATATGCTGACTGACGTTTTTCATACTAATTGTTAGGCCATTATTTACACACTGAATTGTCGGCGGATTTTTCCGTTATTTCCCGATCATGACAAGGAGCACACGGCGGATGTGACCGGTCGACAGAGGATGCTCACTCCTCCATGGCACCTGATCCCACCTCTGATGTTTGGAGGTCCGTGTTTGCTCTGCTCCTATTTTGTATTGTATAATGGACTTTTGATCTTGAATACTGTTCGTTATCTCCATATATTTCATTGATTGAAATATGAAAAATTGGTGATCTAGTGTCAAAACTTGGTGTATATAATCTATCAAAGTTGTTTTAAGTAATAAACTAGCAACTGACATTTTTGGATATTTAAAGTCCAAGGGTATAAGTGAAGAAGAAATGTGTTAATTGTTTTCTCAGATAGTTTCAGCACCTGTTAATTTAAGAAACTTGATAACTAGATTACACAGATTAAGAACTAAAGTAAAATCAGAGAGCTTAGTAAATGAACTTTTAAATGCCCTGACGGAAAAACCTCAAATAACGTAATTGAAGTCTTTGAAAGTGTAACAAAGTCACCTGCACATGACAACGTATGAAACACGAAAAAACATACAGTGTAAAAAAAAAAATGAGTTAGGAAAGACAGATAAAATCCTTTTAAAAAATTAAAACGAAAAGTCAAATAAAAGAAAACAAGAGGTCCTTGGACTACAACGCTCGTCTGAGTGACTTTGGCCCTATTTTTCTTTATCAGCTGATTTATTTTATTTCCCTCTTTAATTTCACAAAACAATTTGACTACATATTCCAAAATCTAGCCTTAAGAAAGTTTTAGCTATTGTGGCCTCACCCTACCCTCATGTTCTGAACAAACTTGAATCTACATTATCTTTTGATGCTTCAAAATAAATATGACTAATCATTGCTTTGCTCTTCTTGAGGAGATTTTTTAAAGATTTTTTCCTGTACATTCCCAAGTAAAAGTTTGATCTCCTCTTGTGGCCACGACCTACCACGGGGTTATGATATGAACTTGAATCCGTACTATCTGAGGATGTTTCTATATTTAATGGAAAAGGTGAAAATAACGAAAAGTGATCAATCTAAAAAAATCTACAAACAACAAAAAATCTGTGAAAAGGGCATAAAACACGGACCCCCCGGAAATTCCAGAGGAGGGATAAACTGCCTAGGAGAAGTAAGCATTTCCTGTAAACCAATCACACCCTCGTGAGCCCTATGTATTGATCAGGTAGGCAAAATTATTCGTATCAAAATTTAGTATAAAATACAAAGGCTTAACACATCAGCCAAAATACGACCCAATGATGGATTATATTTGCTGATATTAAAATAGAGATTGTCGAAACATCAAGGTTTATCAGTAGATTGCGTCGGTTTAAAAATGAAGCGTACTCAGAGCATGCTCTTGAGTATTGAATAAGTTGGGAGACGTAGACACCATATGCAGGCGTCGGTTTAAAAAATTAAGCGTACTCAGAGCATGCTCTTGAGTATCGAATTAATAAGTTGGGAAGCGTAGACACCATATGCAGGTGATAGCGGAATATAAGGTCGACAGGTCGACATCAAATTGCATAATATCCATCACAACAAAGGTCGACAGGTCGACAGTTGACACCCAATTGGGATACTATTTTCACTTAAAACAAAGGTCGACAAGTCAACAGTTGATACCCGTTCGGTTTCCTTTATAGCTCAGAACAAAAGTTGACGAGTCAAAAGTTGACTCCCTCTAGGTATTCCTGTTACCCTCATAACATCCTCTCGAATTAATCAGCTTTGTCTTGCGCAAACAAACACATGACATTAGGGTTAGTAAAACCACTGGATTGATTGATTCCACCTAGATTAGGGTTAGTCCTCGAACACACCTGAGAGATTACGATTAATTCTCGAACCCTCCCGAGAGTTTAGGGTTAGTCCTCGAACCCATCGGAAAGATTGGGGTTAGTCCTCGAACCCACCTGAGAGATTAGGGTTAGTCCTCGAACTCACCCGAGAGATTAGGTTAGTGCTCAAACCCACTTGAGATAATGATCCTTCGACCTGTCAACCCGTCGACCTGTCAACCCGTCTACATTTTTTCTTGAATACATTCTTGCACAGACCTGTCAAGCAAACACTCTGTCGACCTGTCAACCCGTCGACCTTTCTTCTTGAATACATTCTTGTATGGACCTGTCAAGCAAACAATCTGTCAACTTGTCGACCTGTCAACCCGTCGACCTGTCTTCATGAATACATGTAGACCTGTCAAGCAAACAATCTGTCAATCTGTCGACCTGTCAACCTGTCGACTCGTCTACCTGTCAACTTGTCAACCAAACATTCTGTCAACCGGTCGACTTGTCATCTTGTCCACCTGTCCACCTGTCTACATGTCCACAATTTTACCAAAAGATTCTTACGCTACATAGAATTTCTCCAAATTTCCTCATAATCTTTAGCATTGTACATTAATTCTTCAGCCTTTTGGCGTATGAAAATATTTACTTGTACTACTTATCTATATATCCTAGTTGAGCCTTTGTTCTTGAGAAGATTTTTAAAGATTTATCCCTGTATATTCCTATGTAAACGTCTAATCTCTTTAGTGGTCCTACCCTCGGGGGATCATTGGAAAAAAATTAAATCAACAGTATGCCTTGAAGCTTTGGCAAAAGAATGTGGTTTTTTGAGAAGAAGAATTTAAAAGATGTCAGTATATTTTCACTTATTCTTAATTATCTCCCTTTGAAAGAGGGCGTGGTCCTTCATTTGAACAAAATTTAATCCCCTCTACACAAGGATGTTCTGTGCCAAGTTTGATTGAAATTGGTCCGATGTTTCTTGAGAAGAAAAAAATTTGAACAACAACAACAATAACTCTTGAGCCTTTGGCTCATGTGAGGTAAAAAAGATTACTAAAACTTAAAGATCATAAAGCAAGGTTTCAGTATCTTAAAGAATTTTTTTTAAAGAAAGAAAACTACAGAAAAGGTTAAAACTGCAATGTTGCATAAAGAACATGTACACAGGATGAAATATTCAAGGGAATAATTCTGATGAAACTCTATACTGCATAGTACACAAGCGTGTTATGAATAACAGTTCTCTTTTGCATTCCCCATGGAAAAGCAGACAAAATTTGGAAAACTTACAAAATATTCCTCCTTAGTGTTGAGTATAAAAATGTACATATGCTTTTGTGAAAAGAAATGTGTAATAAATCTCCAAATACTACTTTAGTCACGTTTAAAGAAATACTTACTGACATTTCAGATTTGTGTGAAATATGTCTAGAAGATAATGTTATTTTATATGGGCACAAGGTTTTGTATGATTATAGAAATTCCATGTCGGGATAGGGCAAAAAAACATATAAATATCTTTTACAGTAGTGCTGATAGAATACAGAAAAGAGAAAAAGAAAAATGAATTAAAGTATATCAACTCAAAAAGATGATATGTTTAAAGATTTGGATTAGAAAATGAATATTACACAAATTTCGATAGATATTGTTAACGGAAAAAAGAAAAAAAAACTACAATTAATTCATATAGGGAAACATATTCAATATTATTTTTTCGCGGTTGAATTTGCATTTTTCCACAAGAAACATGTTTGATACTTTTTCCATGGAGCAAACAATTATGTACAAAAGGCAAATTTACAATTGTGTAAATCAAAAATTGTTAGCTCAATGAAAAATTTTGATTTCAAAACTTGTCTTCTTTGGCGAAGAACAAACATGTACTAGATACGAATCGTGTTTATGAATTGCTTTTGAATTATTTTATAGATAAAATGAGATTGAGAAATAGATAGCATTGCAGTGCAGGTAGCACAAAACTTATTCCCGTCTTTCATAAATTGTCAAATTCTGCCATGAAAGATCACTTCCTGGAGGGTTATTTTAGAAGCTTACACCAGATTTTATCGGGAAAACTGGGATGCCATGCATTAAACTCCCAGAGCAGACATTTGGGATGTTAGATTTTTTTAATAAGGTATATGCAGATTTAATACTGAATAAACAGAGAAGTACTAGCTAGTGAAATCATATAAAGTTTAGGATAATGATACTATCTTTTTTATTTCAGTTGTCCAGAAAGGAATGATGAAAATAAGAGTTCACACACTTCAGACCGTATACTAGTAGTATTTTAATCAAAAATAAATTAAAAGCTATCGTATTAACTGGAAATAAACATTTTTGTTTGTAAATTTGTCTTCAAGCATTTTGCAAAGCATAAAAAATGCATACTACAATAGATTTTGTCTATTTAATTTAAAAAAATGATAATAATAATCGACAACCTTTATTTCAAGCTGTAAAAAATGTTAACTAAAAATTTTATCACAATTTTTTTAAATTTTTTTTTAACCAAATATATATATATATTTTTTTTGGAAATGGTTTTGAAGGCTCTTAAATATAAAGTATGTTTTTTTAAATCAAGACCCGTGGGAAAACAAAAGTAATGGGTTCATATCAATATTGAACTTAGGTATAAACTCCCAATAAATGCACCAAATCAGAAATATTGCATAAGGAATGAAACCTCATCCAGTACATTAATTACGATGCTTTATATTGAATAAACTTACTTGGCTTAAAAAACAGTAACCGTGTTTTTTAACATTAAAAATAGTTTCAGATCAATAAAAACCACTAACTCCACTTCTGAATTATCTGAAATCGTTTATTTTAATATAAGTCTGAATATTAATTACAACAAGACAGCTAGAATCGAAAGGAACGAGAATCAGGAATTTATTTCCAATTTCTTTACAAAGAAACAAGAACAAGTGTTCCGATTTCATACAAAATATATATGAAATATTGGAGATAACGAACAGTATTCGAGCTCAAAGTCCATTAAACATTACAAAATAGGAGCAGAGCAAACATGGACCTCTAAGACATCAGAGGTAGGATCAGGTGCCATGGAGGAGTGAGCATCTTCTGCCGACCGGTCACACCCGCCATGTGCTCCTTGTCATGATCGGGAAATAACGGAAAATCCGTCGACAATTCAGTGTGTAAATAATGGCCTAACAATTAGTATCACTCAGCATTTGACTTAATGATAGATTGTATTTGCTGACTAGGTCATGGTATCGACCATAGAACTTATGAAATGACTTTAAACGAGACAGCTGATATTCTTGTTTCATCAACTTGTTTGTCAATAATTTACCTCGTTTTAGAAATTGTTCATACGTAAAGCATTCTCTGGCGTATCGAATTTACTGAGAGATATAAACTCCGTATGCAGGTGATACGGGTATATTGCTGCATAGGTAAGGGAAGTTGACGATTGAAAAGTTAAAGTCATCACGTTTATCATAAAGCTTGGTTGTTAGATTACCATTAATGTCTTTTTCTAATAAAATGTCCAAATATGAAACAGATGTGTCGGACTCTGTGGTATCTTTTATCTCCAGCTCACCGGGATATATCGTGTCGACATAAGAATGGAAATAATCATTGTTAATTGACAATACGTCGTCGATATATCTAAATGTCAATGCATGTCGAGTTGAAGGCCACAGCAGGTGTTCTTTTCTCGAAAAAGATTTTGAACAAATTCTGCCTAATATGAATACAAAAATAGGTCTGCTAATAACGGGGGCACAATTGGTACCCATTGGAATTCCAATAGATTGTTGGAAGACCTGGTCTCCAAAAACCAGATAGATATTGTCAATCAGAAACTCTAGCATCTTTTTAATGTCAACTTCAGAATACTTGTGTGTACAATCAGATTGTTTTTTGACAAAGTAATTTTGCAAATGACCAAAGATAAGGTAAGTAAATTTACGAGTTCCATTTTTATTGAAAAAGCAGCTGTCGACGATATCAAAAAGTCTGGACTTTAATTTATTGTGGGGAATAGTTGTATATAAAGTTGAAAAGTCGTAAGTTTTTATTTTGTTAATTTTGGTAAAATTTTGTAATTTCAAATGTTCCAAAAGTTCCTTTGAATTTTTTCGTATCCACATCTGATTTAAACCACTTCTCTAATATTTTGTTGCACAGTACTCTTGAAGTTTCTCCTTCATTACTGTTAATATCTTAGTGAGGAGTAAAGAAAGAGGCTTGGTAGAACATTTACTGGAACCCGCTATCTATCTTTGTAAGAATTTTTATGAAGTTTTGGAATCCATTATAGATATGGTAATTCAAATTCATTTTGGTTATTGGGAATATTAAAAATATTCAAAACTGACATATGATTTTGTAGAATTTCCTCCTTAGAGAGGGAGCTATGGGTATAAGTTGGATTACCACTTGTAGAAATAAATCCCAGTTCCTCTAAAATACAATTTATATAATGAGCCTCACAAACAAAGACAATTTTGTTATCTGCTTTGTCAGCAGGGTTCAGTACGTACTGATCGTATAATCTATCTAATTCTTTTTTTCACTTCTGAATTATTGAATACAGAAGGATAGATGGTTTTCATACTGCCCCTCAATCGTTTAATGCGAGATTTTAATATATATATATATGATACATTTAATCCATTCTGAAAAAGTGTCAAGGTCTTCTTTTTCATGTCTGATCCAACTCTTGGCGTAATACTCTACAGAACCATAATATTTATGAAATTACGATGAAAGTTAAAGGATTGGGGTTCCCTATATTTAGGACCTTTTAAAATTACTGATCTAAGGTCATCATTATTAACTATATTTACGTCACTATATGATCTCTCTTTCCAACGTTGAACCTCTTTATTTTAAAATCAAAAATGACCATTATCTGAACCTCTGTAATTTCAGATTTATTTCATTTCTATTACATTTTTAAAGAATTTTTTTCCTGTTTTCCTTTTATTTGTTTTCTCTCCTTTGCATTTTCCTCTCAATTAAAATTTATCTATATTAGAATTACTGTAAAAAACAGAATTATTTTCTGTCCATAAGTATATTATATTTTCTTTAATGAGAGTTAATGTGCTCCACTGAGGTAACTTCGGATTATTTTTATTAGGCTTAAAAGGATTCTTTATCTTAATTTTTTTTTAAATATGCTCTAGGAAAGCTTCTTTTTATTTACTGACCAAGTCATGCACGCCATTTCTGTTTTTCCTGTCGAGTGTTCGACAGATCAGTAAATATAAATATTTTTCCCTGACCATCTCCAGGATTAGACTGGATACTAATAAGTTAAAAACAATAATCAAAACTGATGTAAATTCACTAATTATTACAGCAGAATTATCCTCACATGCTTCTTAACCTCATAAAGCTTTGATAACACTTTATAGTATATTGTTGATTAGACAAAAGTATGACGTATTTTCCTGTCATTTTGTATTATTTGTAGCTAAAATCATACTTGGTAATGAAGGAACTTGAATTTTGCGAGATATTATCTACCGGTGCATGTGTAAATCGATGCATCCTTGTGGGGCCTATATATTTAATATACAATAAGAGTAATTACATGATATATACAAGCAGTACACATATATCACTAAAATGACCATTCATCGACCATTCAGTAAAATTTTCTTTACTTGGTCAAGAATTTTATATGTTGTAGATCACCAGTTTTTCGCGACATCTTTTTTTTTCGCGATAAAGGTATTTGGTATTTATAAGCGAGACAACTTTTTTTAAGAATTCTGGTTTTTGTTTTATATAATCTGTGTAAATGGAATTATGCGCGAGATTGAGACTTTCGCGACAGACCTTCTCTTGTAATTGCCCAAAAATAAAGTTTATGCGAATAATAAGTGATATACAGTTGTATAATACAAATTATATAGTGTCAAAGATATTAGACAAGGTTGGTCCTTTTTTCTTACAAAGGTTTTTGTTATGTGTTCTCTCCACCCATCTTTTCATTTGCACCTCTAAATACACACAAATTTGTTAATAAAAAATTATTATCATAATTTATTCTATGTTTTCCTTTCCTCGCTTGCCTTTTTTTCCGTTTGTTTTAATTCTTCTCTCCTTGCCATCTTTCGTTCGATTAAACATTTCTTTATGTTAATTTTTTTTTGTATCATTTCTCATACGTAAATTCCGAGAACCATTTTCCTTATATAAATTGTAAAAAAATAAATGGAATTGCTCAACACAATGTTTATCATAATGTGTGATCATTATCCAGTCTTTATGTTTTAGATCAAGAAATTTCCCCCTGGTATACTCAGAAGAGGATTATTGTAATTGAATTAGCCAAGTCATGCATGCCGTTTCTGATCCTCTTGCTGAGTTTTCCATGGATATGTAAATATGAACAATTATTTATCTTCGTCCTTCTACTGGACTTGATTATACCTAATAGTATGTGTTATCAAAACGGATCTAAATTCAATGTCACTACTGCAGTTCATGAGAGGTATGTCTTAGATAGTTTTCCATTTTTTTATACCATTGTTACTAAGGTTCTTATTTTAAAGGAACTTGAATTTGTAAGATATTATCTTCAAGTCTGTGTTTAATTTGAAACATCTTTGTAATCCCTAACAGGCATGTTATTTAAAAGTTTAAAGTGTTTTCTGATTAAGTTACACTACAAAACTGCTGAATGTTTGAAACATATACATGCAATATTTCAATGCATTCTTTAATTCAGTGCTACATCTATAATGCAGTAGTTAAAATTTTCTTTATCAGGAAAAGATTGACTTGATGTTTTTGATATATTAAACAAGAAAGCATTCTTAATTGGCTTTTAGACTCCCGGTATCTATCACGAGAAAATAAATATCTTTATAAAGCAGAGCATTAGATGTTCTACATGTAAATGTCTTTTCATTTTTCCTCCTTTTAATTTATAGACTTACCTTCACTGAAGAGAAAGATATGGATTTTTAAAACTTGAAATACGGGTAAAGTTTGTTTTGATTTTTTTTTTTATTTACAATGTACTCAAGGAATTACACACAAGTTTTAAATCTTGGATAGTCTTCTCCCAATACATTTTTTTTGTAATTGTCATACAACACAATTATCATTTTTAGATTTTACTCAGAATATCACTCGATTTTTATCATTAAAGAATATCAAATATAATGATTCTGACAAGGTAAAATTTGAAAAGAGTACAAATAATATATACATACAGACAAAAAAAATTGAAAATTTTTCGATTTTTGTCTGAATACAATAGTATCCAATGACAAGGATATGATTTATTTACATAGAGGACTTCTTGGTTTCTGTATGCACACTTTCTTTAGATAAGCCTGACAGTGGAAAGCTACTGAGGTCACCAGGCTAGGCTATGCTTTACTCTGCTATCACAGCTGCCCTCCTACCCATGGTTTTTGCTCTCTCCCCCGTGGGACAGGAATTCGTGGGAAAATGTCTCTACTATCAAACCACCCTTAATCCATTGCCCTTTACTGACAAGTAAGGTTTTTTTTTCGTTATATAACAGCCATTTTTAAACTATATTTAATTTATGGGTCATAATTTTTGCAATCGCTTATAAAATACATTGTGTATATTAGGATAGACAATTAGACGAAACTTCCATTATTCCATAGCATGATTTAATTCATGCGCTATGTACTATTAAAAGCAGATTTTTCTTTTAATTCTTTTAATCACTTGCCGGAAAATATATTTCTGATTTCCAATAAAGGAATACATACTTTATAAATGATTATCAATTTTTATGTTATTATTCAAAAAATGTAAAAACTTAAATGTCATCAATGTTTCTTTTTTTTCTGATGTGTTGAATATTTGTAAATACTGATTTTAGATAAAAATATAACAAGTATTAGTTCAATATCTTGGCAACCAGGGAATTCGTTCGTTAGTTTTACGTTATTGAGGTCAGAGCTGTACATCATTGTTTGTGATTCTCTACAAGTTTAAGTTTAGTTTTGGAGATATGTTTAAAGATAAACTTAACTTTTTGACTATGCATTGCGTCAGGAAAGTTAAATTACACAAAATGACCTTTAAGTTGACCCCTTCTTTGTGTTGTTTTATTGAAGAATTTTGTATAATCATTTATTATTATTCCTATTATATTGATTTATTACATATCACAGTAGTGCAAATAATGTTAGAAGATATTCTGCTTCTTGTTTGGAATAGTCTAAGAAGGAAGTGACCATAACCTCTGTAATAGTATAAAGTCATAAATGTAAAAATATTTATCCTCCTTCGTTCAAAATTAATTGAATAATTTTAAATTGACAGAATCTCATCACTGAGTGTATACTTACCTGTGATTTGTGGATATTTGCACTTTTTTTATAGAAGAATTCAAACATTTCCAAATTCCTTTAATGCTTAACTTTTGAGACCTTAATTGTAAGACAGTCAATGGTTTTTATAGTTCAGTGCAGACTATTCTAAAGTATCAAATGGTTCACGCAAAGAGCTAGATAAACAAAAAAAACTTGAAAAATGCAATATGATTAATACTTTTGACCCGAGGAGAAGTATTTCCCGTCATCTCGATACTAACAATCCTCAAAGTACTTACTGACAATGTAAAAGGTGAAGGTAACGAACAGTAATAAAAGGAATCATGAACAGGGCAAAAACACGGACCTCTGGAAACACCAGACGCCATGCTACCCTTCGTTAAAGCCAAAGAGCTACATAAATCCACGATTCATCAAAAGACATAGCATTACATATTTTCTGCAAAAGAAATATCCAGATATTGTTAAATCATATGTATACCATATCACTTTTCATTGATGAAAAGCAATTAAATTATTTAATAAGGTTATAAATTATATATTTTCTTTTACTCACAGTAAAAAGAATTGTTCTTTACTGTGGGAAAGCTTTCGTGATGCCATTGCCTTCCAGTCTCCCTGTCACGTGGACAGGCAGAGGTTTGCTGGGTTCTGTAATGAGAGTCAACACCACGTGCCAAGTAACAAGGTAAGACCTACTTACTTACTTACTTATAGTTTTCTGCATATTGTGTTTAGAAGAAATTCAGTTCTCTAGACAGCCTTGTGTTATAAAACATTATTCTACAAATTTATTTCAATAATTCAAAGAAACAAGATGTGTTTGTGAAACACTGATGCCCCCGTATGGCAACTTATAGCAAAGGTTAAACTTTCTCAAATGCAAATCAAATATGTTGGTACCCAAAGTAAGGTCTTGTCTGGAGGAATAAACCTGTGAAATATGAAAGCTCTAGCAGCAACCATTGAATAGATATGGAAAAGGTTAAAAGTTTTTTTCCAAAGGTATGTCAAATATCAAGGTCAAGGTCAAATGGTCAAAATTAATGATCCCCAAGGAAAGGCCTACTCCTAAGATTTACACAGGTGAAATATGAAAGCCGAAGCACCAATCATTCAAAAGTTATGACCAAGATTAAAGTTTTCCAAAAATAGGTCAAACTCCAAGGTCAAAGGGCCAGAGTTGTTGGTGTTCAAAGAAAGGTCTTGTCACAAGGATTATATATGTGAAATATGAAAGCCCTAGCTCCAACCGTTCAAAAGTTATGGCCAAGGTCAAAGTTTTCCAAAAGTAGGTCAAACTCCAAGGTCAAAGGGTCAAAGTTGTTGGTATCCGAAGGAAGGCATTGACATAAGGATTACACATGTGAAATATGAAAGCCATAGCACCAATTGTTTAAAAGTTATGACCAAGGTTAAAGTTTGGTAAAATTTTGCAAAACTGGGTCAAACTCCAAGGTCAAGGTCAGAAGGTCAAATATGGTAGTACCCAAGGTCTTGTCACAAGGAATACACATGTGAAATATGAAAGCCATAGCTCCAAAAGTTATGGGCAAGGTTAAAGTTTTTGTGGACAAACAGACAAACAAACAGATAAACAGACAGACAGACGGACGGACAGGGCAAAAACTATATACACCCCCCCCGAATCTTCGATACGGGGGCATATAAACTACATTCATAGAAATTCATTATTCATCAACGAAACAAATCCAAAAGAAAATTTAATAACCCGTCATTTGCCAGTTTGGTAAGGAAAACTATGCACCTATAATTTGAAATCACTACATTTGACATGCAGAGTTTTTTATAGTTCGTTTTCTGGGAACATGTATACGAAACAGTGATGAGGTACACCAACAGAGGGAAACGAGCGTTCTCCATCTCCGACACACTCACAGGTATACATAGATTCTGTCTGGCAAACATTTAATATTCCATTCCACCATATTTCAAATTGAAATCAACACCCTGCATATCCTACAGATATTTTCAAACTGTTGCTTCCAATTTTTTCAATTATTAACAAATCTTACATTGCCTTGATGTTGAGCATCTAAAACGAAATCCTCTCAAGTGTTCTTGTTCTTCTTCTTTCAGCTAAAGTCCCGCTGTACACGTCATTACCGATGATGTAAAAATAGTTGAAAATGACGACTTAAAAGCAATCATTTTAAAAGGTCCTAAATACAGGGAGCCCGATCTTTCATTTGACGACAGAACTTCATTTTTATTATAAAGTCTGTCGAAGATTATGCCAGACGTTGGACTAAGTAAAAATTTGAAGATCTGAACACTTTGTCAAAATCAAATGTTTTAGAAATACATGAAAAATCGCATTAAAAAGTTATAAGACAATATCCAAACCATCTATCCTGCCGTTTTCACTATGTCGGAGATGACAAAAGAATTAGAAAGACTATACTAACGATATATTATGGTTCCAGCACACAAGGCTTGTTACAATATCGTCTTTGTTTGTAAGGTTTATCATTGTAACTGTATTTTAATAGAACTTGGTTTTAATTCTACGTCTGGAAATCTAGCTACACTCACAGTGTTTTCTAATAAGGAAATCCTTCAAAATCACATTTCAGTCTTTAATACTTTTAACATTTCAATCAACCAAGTGAGTTCAATCTACCCTACTTATACTGGATTCTAAACTTCATAAAAATCCTTACAATGAGAAAAATGAAGATAACGAACAGATCTCAAAAAAAAATCTACAAACAATACTAATCTGTGAACAGGGCATAAAATACGGACCTCCGGAAACCCAAGGGTGGGATCAGGTGCCTAGGAGAAATAAACATCCCCTGTTGACCGGTCAAAACCGCCGAGAGCTGTATATATTGATCAGGTAGACGGAACATTCCGCAATCAAATTTAGTATAAAAACAAATGCCTAACAAAAAAATTGATATGAAACAATTCAGTCGTGATACGACCCAATGATACAGATAGGTTATATTTGCTAACAAGATCATTATAAGACCATAGAATTTACGATATGTGACTTTAAACGAGGTTGGGTAGTGATATGTTTCATACCAATTGTTATACTATTGTTTTTGTTCTGAAATTGATTCTGTTTACCTGATAAACCGTTTACCTGATAGATATAGAAGGCTCACGGAGGGTATGAGCGGTCGACAAGGGATGTTTACTCCTTGGCATTTGATCACAATTCGTATTGTTTATAGGATTGTGAGATTGTTTACTGTTTTTTATCTCAACCTTTTTATTGTGCCGTTTAAGGATGTATTCTACTAAGATAACTTGAATTAAAGTTTTCAATTTTAGTACTTTTTTATGTATTCATAATTTGAAAGAAAATACTAAAGAGAAAAAATATGAATTAGTGAGCATATTTTTGAGATATAAGGCCCTAGTATTGTGGGAAACTAGACTTCTTGGGATATTTCATAGACAATGAATGATTTCTCTCTCTGAAAAATTCATGATCTGGAATTAAACATTCATGCGCGGATCTAGAGGGGGTTGGGATAGGTCGGGGGAATTTGCAGAGTTATTAAAAGTATATACTGAAGCAAATAAAAAATTATTTTGGACCCCCCTAGAAAACGTTGACGCCCCATAACCACCACGAAATAGGTGTTTTTCACGTTTTGGAAATGGATTTTACTGGGGGGGGGGTGTTTTTTTTCTTTCTTCATAGTTTTTGAGAAGACTATGAAAACCACAAAGATACAAAATGTGAATATATAACAAGGGTTAATGGGCAAAATATATTATTCTTATTTTGATGGATAAAAACAGAGAAATCCCGTAAATTTGGCTGATACCTGAGAGTAGTCAGCAGAAAACATCCTTAATGTATCTACAATAGTGTTATCCTTTACGATGTCTGATTATGTACTATTTCAACTTATAGGAAGTAGTGGCTGTTAAACTCCGCTTGTTTGCATAATAAATTCCTATCTGTTATGTAGTAGATTAAATTAATCCTGATGAATGGATAATAGTGACCACATTTTGTAACGCTCATCAACTTCATAGTGCAATACGAATTCAGTTAACCATTAAAATCATAAAGTAAGATCACAATGAAAATTTACAAACACTGTTTAAAAGCTTTAGTTATTATTTATTGTACCCACTTCAAGCACGTGACAGAGATACATGTATTTAACTACTAACAGGAAATATAATTGATTGAAATTCTCTAATTAGGTTTCCTTGGTGACACAAAGTTTTGCGGAAGTAACAGTTCCTCTGATGGAGTAGAACAGGACCGCAGTAAATGTCCTGGATACGAACAGACACCGACATGTCCCTGGCCCACAGAAGCTGCTTTCTGGGCAACTGCCTCAGAATATGTATAATACATAATGCATTTTATAATATCTTCATTTACATGTAGATTAATAGCTGTTTTCTTATTTTCTTTTTTAATGATTATAGATATCTTGATAAAAATGATTCACAAAGAAAATACATGTAGTGAGAAAAAAATTCTTTCATAAATAATATGTATAAATGAAAAGAGAATAATTTAGATGCTTTCTAATTTAATATGATAGATCAAATAAAGGATAGTTTATATAAATGATGTGAAATCTAGATACGGGTACCTGTTCTTTGTTTCAGTACTCAAAATCAGCCCAAGGGGAGGTGGAAATTATGCTGGATGCTACCTCAGACCCCCTTTTTACGAACGAGTCGTGAGTTTTATCACAATTCTTTTCTCATACTGAAATTTAATCTTGGTCTGCATCATCCTTTTTAATGTTTACTGCAGTATTGCGAAGCCTTTCCTGGACCAACCGTAATATGAATTTTGTGAGTTTTCACCTAAGTATACAATGCCGATATTTTAAACAAATCGGTGGGTATTTTAAGTGGTGTTTTGAGATATAAAAAGCCTATTTCAATACCTGTATGTGACGCCTTTTGGTTGTAGATTTTTAACAATGCCGATATGAAAAATTATTTAATCAATGGTTACTTTTTGGAAGCTGTAGATGACGATTTTGAGTAGTAAATACTTTATTTTCTGGAAACTGTTTGTGACGTTTTGTGCCGTAGAACTATATGTTTTGGTAACTGTCTGTGATGTTCTGAGTTGTAGAAATATATGTTCCATTATTAGTACTTGTTTAGTAACCGGTTTTTCTCAATCTCTCGTTCCTTATTTTTTTTTTTCAAGAGACACAAGGCTTTCCGAGCACTGGTAATGGGACCTGTTTCTCCCATTATACAAACATGGACTTGCTGTAAGCGCTTTCGAGCGCTAGCAACAAGTACGTTATTCCGTTTTACTAATACGCATACCAGCTCGAATTCACAGTAGGGCATTCTAGGAAAAGACGCCATGTCAGTTTCGTATTATCATCTAAAAGTACACATTATACAGAGTGGCGTGTGTTGTTGTCTAACCTGTACAAAAAAAGCACCAATAACTAAGACCTATTTTGTCAAGACTGTAGACACAAGTGGTTTCTAAAATCCAGGGCCATGAATTTCACAATTTTGGAAGAGGCACCCTTGCTCATCATAACCATTATAACCGTGCATTTAGTTTATCATGCATTTTCACTATGTGATCAACAGAACTTACCCTAACACCAGAACCCCTTACCCAGGGGCTATGAATTTCACAATTTTGGATGAGGCACCCTTGCTCATCATAGTAGTTTGTATATTAAATATACAGGGGGAGAAAACAAGCTTTTTAAAGAATGCATGCATTTTCAATATTGTCATGTTGTAAATTTTGAATTTACCGGGTGGCAGTAAATACAAAATTTACAACATGACAACTGCCACCCGGTAAATTCAAAATTTACAACATGACAATATTATGATCGATAGATCCCCGCACTAACATCAGAACCCTAAACCAGGGACCATAAACTTCACAATTTTGGTAGAGGGCTCAATGCTTTTTACAATCATACAAACGGTTTAACTACTTGATGTCTAGGAGTAAAGAAGATTTTCAAAGATTGCATTAATTTTGATGGTTGCCCCACACTTCAGGTCCAATGGGGGGGGGGGGGGGCGGGGGGGATGAAATTCAAAATTTTTGTTCCCTTTGCCCATAGATGCCATATGCGAGAAATTGACTGAAATTGGTTCAGCTGTTCCAGAGAAGAAGCTAAAAATGTTCAAATGTTAACACATGACGCACGACGACGGACAAATAGATAGCAACAGGTCACATCTGAGTGACTAAGATGACCTAAAAAATTAACATCCGATGATGTAAAGTATTTCCAAGCTTGCCGGAAATGCTCAAGAAGATGCGATTGCTACGAAACATCAATATTGAATTTACACTGAATGAAATATTGCTTTAACCACAGTAATTCTATTGCCGACGTGAAGCCCACTCGAGTTTTACTTATCTGAATTGAAAACCTTTAACCACCCCCATCCACCCCCATCCCCACCCCCGTGCAGCACTGTCTTCCTATTAATAATTAATCGATTCAGCAAAATAAACCACTGCCTCTACAGCACTTATTTACCTATCTTTGTAAAAGATAAGCTTGTGCATGTTAGGTTCACTTTGAAACCTGCGGAGTTAAGCAGCCAGTCAGAATCATAACATGTTATGAACACGGGAAAAAAAACAACTGCGCCGAAGTGGTGAAACACAGTTGATAATGGGAGAAACTATATTTTTACAAAACTGTCTGTAATGTTCTGCGGTGTACTAGTATATATTTTTCTGTGAAACTGGAGTTAAGTTGAAGATACTTTATTTCGACAAAACTGCCTGTTGCATTTTGAATTGTAGATATACCGGTATTACTTTTTGGAGGTATGTGTTGAGTTGCAGATGCTCTATTTTATAGAAATTGTCGTTTTAATTTGTACATGTAGATGCCTAAATTTTCAAAAATTGTATTTGGGTTCATTTAAAAAAAAAAACTGTAGATGACTTTTTTTAGTTGTAGGTCATTATAAAGTGTTCATAGAGAGCTGTAGATACATGGTATTTTGATAAATTTACAGATACTTGTTCGATGACAGGTGCTTGAGGATAGAAAAGACCCCCCACCACCACCTCTATATAGAACCCGGGTCTTTTCTAATTTTTTGACGAAATTATCTTTAGTAATATATCTGGGATCTTATATACCAACAATTCGAAAATAACCTAAAACAAACATTTTGTAAAAATTCTTTTCCCTCTCTACAACGGTGTATATATAGGGAAGGATTTTTTACAAAATGTTTATTTCAGGTAGTTTTTCGAATTGGTGTTAAGGACAAGATCACAAATATGTTATTGAAAGTTTTTTTTAAGTCGAAAAGTCCCGAGTTCTATATCGGAGAAGGGCGTGTTGTCCTGTCCTCAAGCGCCTGTGTGTTAGATGGTAGTTGTTGCGAACTTGTTGCTGCGTTTATATTGTTTAAGTTTATTCATATTTGGGCAATGTTTTGTAAATAAGCAACATTGCCAAAATGAGCTGTAATTGTCTAATTCAATACGTCAAAATTTAGCAACATATCCAGATTTTTAGCAAAAAATATCAAAGGAAAACTTTAACTTGAAAAATACATTTTTGAAACAAAATGTAAGTTATGAGAAAAAAAATTGTCAGTTAAGTCCTAAATTAATTCTGAAATGCCTATCCGTAAATAGATTGTAAATTGCCGATCATGATTCAGCAACGATGTGGAATTGGTACTTTTCTAGGACTGTTACTTTATGTAGGAACTTAAAATCATTTCGTAAATACAATGCATCTTACGACAGGTTCTTCATTCAGGAGATATATCGATGGTGTTTTATGTTGTAGGTATTTTATTCGATTTGAGTTGCCCAATCTTAAGGACCCAAGGGTGACTGCTGCTCGAATTCTCTTAGCCCATAATTCTGCCTTGCCTCCGAGGTGATTATTTCGATGATTTCGGCACCAATGAGGAGTATTTCTTTCATAAACGCAAGCTGATTGTTTTACATTTTAAAACAGTATATGAGTTTATTATCCTAATTATCGAGTCTTGTTTTGGTCAAGTGTTCTTCAACAGTTATTTCGACTTTATACAAATATCAAATGTTTTCTGATGTATTAGATGTTATTCATCAACCTTTATGAATAAGGTAAAATATACATTTTTTTTAAATGCATACCCATCATTAACGAATTTGATTTTATAGAGAAACTTGTTCGGGGCAATCGGTGGAATTTCTAAGAAGAAAATTATCTGACAATGGTGTCACAAATGTAACCTGTAAAATTAATCCAAGGTTAGTCGTCATAGTACATGTATATTTAAGGAATCACTGTCTAGTTAGTAGAGTATGCCAGGGCATCAACGATAGTTGGAAACGTGGGATAATTTGCATAACGGGCAAAGCCCGTTATGCATAAATTATCCCACGTTTCCAACTATCGTTGATGTCCCTGGCATACTCTACTAATTAGACAGTGATTCCTTATATTTCCATTTCATTTTGAAATAAAATTGTAAATTTAGATTTTAAAAATGTAGACTAACAGATTTAAATTACACGAGGCCTCACATGTCAATTTTAATAGACCCCGCCCACTGACGTCAAACACAAAGACAGCCGCACGAGAATTACATGCATATTAGGCCTCCTTAGAGTCAGACACAAAGACAGCCGCACGAGAATTACATGCATATTATGCCCTCTTAGCTACTGACCTTTCGCTTGGCAAAATTTGCATTCCGTTAGAATGATCAAGAAATCAACTCTCCTAACTTTCAAAGAGTTACCACAGAGAAAACAAAAAGAAATGGAAATATATAATATTAAATCCCCGACTGTTTATTGATTGTTCAGTAAATTACATTTAATTTTTTCAGCTCCCTGAAGTTTCAGCTGTGTTCAGAGAATCCGGTTTTGCCGTTTTGCTCTCTAGATTGTGATCCTAATGGTGCCCCACTCATGTACCACCAACAAGTGTTCATTATATGCTGGTTATTGGTTACAGTAACCATTAGTACGCTTTTGTATTAAATAAAATATGTCATTCGGATGAAGTTAATTTAGGTATTATTGTGGTAGATTTTAGTCAATTTTTAAGTCATTCATTTTCATTGTCAACCAAATCCATCCATCAACTATATATATAATTATGCACATGTATTTAGTAAGAAAATTCTGAGATGTTCTTCTATGTCACAATCCCGAGTCATCGCTCCTTCTTTTACATTTTCAGAGGCAAGCAAAAACTTTATTTTTGTATATAATTGGTGTGGTTCTGTAGATGTATAATAAGGTTTTGAAATTCCTATCGCTGTTCCAGGGATATGTTGTTCAAAATTCATTGGAACAAACATTTTAAGTTGTGGCATGAAATGTGAAAATAGTGAGCAGTAACCAAGCTCAGAAACCCAATTAAATATTACAAACTAAGAACAGAGCGAACATGGATCTCTGAATAATCAGAGTTGGGATCAGGTGGCATGGACGAGTAGGCACCCCTTGTCGACCGTTTACACTCGATACAAGCCCTTGTTCCGGTGAAGTTAACGAAGTAATCAACGGACAAAACAGTATGAGAATAATTAAAAACCTCATCAACATTCGACCTCATTATAGGTCCTATTTGCAAACAAGGTCATTGTATAAACCAGATTGTTCTTTTCATGTAGATTTTTCTTGGGGGAAAAATCATATGAATTAAAAAATCAAAAGCTAATAAAGGGGACACAATTTGTACCCATGGAAATTCAAACAGACTTCAGAACGATCTGGTCTGGAAAGACTACGTATTTATCATAAATGAGGAACAATATCTTTTTAATATCAACTTTAGAGTTCTTGTTTGTAGAATCAGAATGATTTTTTACAAAGTAATTATGTAGATGACGAATCACAGAAAATTTCCGAGTTCAATTAATATTTTAAATTTTTACCTGAAGAAGCAGAGTCTATGATTTCAAAAAATTCAATCTTTAATTTATTTTAAAGAATGAGTGTATAAATTATTGTGAGGAAAAGGTAAATAAATCAATGAATAGTCATAATTTTTTTATGCTTTGATTTTAAAATTTGAGATTTCAAGCTTTTGAATTTGTTTAAATATTGCGATTTTAAATTTTCTATTTTAAAAAGAATTATTGGATTTTTATAGTATCCACTACTTCTAGAAAATGTTTTACATGTAGCACATTATTGCTGCTATTTTTCCTTCATTGCTGTTAATATGCCTGTGATGAGTAAAGAAAGAATATGGGTAGAAAATTTTACTGGATCCAGTTATGAATCTTTGTAAGAATTTAAAATCCAGTAAAGGTCAGGTATAATTATGTCACACAGGAGTTCTCGCAAGTTTAAATCTTAATTATACCCACACTTTCTAAAGAAAGTTCGGGTATACTCGTTTTGTTGTTATAATGGTCCTTCCGTTCGTCTGTCACACTTTCTTCTTCCTATAATTCCTCTTACAACTTAAGCAGTAATCCATTGACCTTTTTAAAAATTTATACATAATTTTATTCAGGTCTTCCAACAATCTATTTGAATTCCCATGGGTACCAATTGCGCCCCGTTATTAGCAGACCTATTTTTGTATTCATATGAAGCAGAATTTGTTCAAACTCGTGTACGTGAAAAGAAGAAAACACTTCCTGTGGCCTTCAACTCGACATTTAGATATATCAACGAGGTATTGTCAATTAACAATGGTTATTTCCATTCGTATATCGACACGATATATCCCAGTGAGCTTGAAATAAAAGATACCACAGAGACTGACACATCTGTTTCATATCTGGATTCATTATTAGGAAAAGACGTTAATGGTAATCTAACAACCAAGCTTTTCAATCGTCAATTTCCTATATACCTTCATCACCTGCATAAGGGGTTTATATCTCTCAGTTGATTCGATACGCAAGAGTATGCTCTACGTATGAACAATTTCTAAAACGAGGTAAGTTATTGAAAACAAGTTGATGAAACAAGACTATCAACAGTCTCGTTTAAAGTCATCATTTCGTAAGTTCTATGGTCAACACAATGACCTTGTCAGCAAATACAATTTATCATTAAGTCAAATGCTGACTGACGTTTTTCATAATTATTGTTAGGCCATTATTTACACACTGAATTGTCGACGGATTTTTCTGTTATTACCCGATCATGACAAGTACCACACGGCGGGTGTGACCGGTCGGAAGGGGATGCTCACTTCTACATGGCACCAGATCCCACCTCTGATGTTTTAGAGGTCCGTGTTTGCTCTGCTCCAATATTTGTATTGTTTTATGGACTTTTGAGCTTGAATACTGTTCGTTATCTCCATACATTTCATTCACAAAAAGTGAATGGGATTGGGCAGCAGGCATAGCCTTTTTAGCACTCTACTTTTTCTATAAAAATCGGGTTCCTGTTATATCTCGGAATATGATAGGTGGTGCCCTGTAGATGGGTAATAAGTTTTCAGAGATTCCATTTTCATCCTGGGGGCCAAAGGGAGTTTGAAAAATGACGATTTTTTTTCTACACAAATCTGGTTCCTAAAACTCCCGTTACATTTTATCCATTATCAAATAATCTTTTGCAAGATGATTGGTGGTGTCCTATAGATGTGCAATAAGGTTTCAGAAATTTCATTTTCACCCTGGGGTTAAAAAACATATTTTAAACAGAAACCTGGTTCCAAGGTCTCCCCTTACATTTAACGAAGTAGCCAGATCATCTTTTGGAAGGTAATTGGTGGTGTCTTTTAGATGTGCAATAATATTTAGGAATTATTATTTTCATTCTAGGGGCCAAATGGGGGTTGATAAACGTTTTTTATTTTACAAAAACCTTGTTCCCAAAACTCCTCTTACATTTTACACAGTAGCCATCTCATCTTTTGCAAGATGATTGGGGATGTCCCGCAAATGTGCAATCAAGTTTTGGAATTTTCATTTTCACCCTGCATGAGAGTCAAATGGAGGTCGAAAAGGAACTTTTTTTTATTTTACAAATTCCTGGTTCGATCCCAGAACTCCTCTTACATTTAACACAGTAGCCATCTCATCCTTTGCAAGGTGATTGGAGTGTTTAGCACATGTGCAATAAGGTTTCGGAATTTTCATTTTCACTCAGGGGGTAAAATTGGGAAGGAAAAACGACATTTATCATTTTACAGAAAAACCTGGTTCCCAGAACTCCTCTTACATTTTACGCAGAAGCCATTTCATCTTTTGCAAGATGATTGAGGGTGTTCTACAGATGTGAAATAAGGTTTTGGAATTTTCATTTTTTTTTCATCTTTTTGATATGATAGACAACTGCTTCTTCAATAAAAATGGAACTCGGAAATTTTGTTAAAAATCATTGTTTCTATACATAAGTACTCTGAAGCTGATATTAAAGGGATGCTGGAGTCCTCATTGACAACATTTATGGAGTCTTCTGAGACATTGTGATGGGTCCCTAATATGCTCCTTTATTAGCCGACCTGTTTTTATATTCTTATAAAGCAGAATTTATTCAAAAACTTCTACATGAGAAGAAGAAGAAAACACTTGCTGTGGCCTTCAAATCGACATTCAGATATATCGATTATCAATTAACAATAGTTACTTCCATTCATATGTCGAATAAATAACACAAACTTTTTTTTCAGAAATCAGCAATATTTCTCATAGATTAATATTCAAATAAGTAACCTGAATGATATTTTCTGGGTAAAGTGAGATTTTGACACAATGTCAAAAAATATGTGCAAAATTTTGTATAGAATTACATAGAAAACGATACAACGTTGTTTATCTAAGCACCAAAGAAAACTTACGATTTTTTTATATTTTAGGGATTGATTATTTATGTCATTTCCATTCAAAATCAGTCAAAAAATATTTATATCAATCAATGCATCGAATTTTTGTTTGTGGTATGTACCCTTAAAATAAAAGACACCACAGAGTCTGTCACATCTGTAAAACATGAAGATAACGATCAGTAATCAAGCTCAAAAGTCCATTGAAACAATACAAATTTGGAGCAGAGCAAACACGGACCTCTAAAAACATCAGAGGTGGGATTAGGTGCCATGGAGGAGTCAACATCCCCTGTAGACCGGTCACACCCGCCTTGTGCTCCTTGTCATGATAGGGCGAACGAAAAATCCGTTGACAATTTAGTGAGAAAATAATGGCCTTAACAATTTGTATGAAAAACTAAATGATAGATGGTATTTACTGATAAGGTCATTGTATCGAACATAGAATTTGCGAAATGATGACTTTAAATGAGACTGTTGATATTCTTGTTTCATCAACTTATTTGTCAATAGCTTGCTCGTTCTTGTTTCATCAACTTATTTGTCAATAGCTTGCTCGTTTTATTAAAAAAAACGTTTCAAATTAACTGGGAGACATAAACACCATATATACATGTGATAATGGTATATTGCTACATAAAAAAGGGAAGTTGGCGATAGAAAAGTTGAAGTTTTACTGGAATTCATTACCGGTCTGAAATTAAAGATTGTGATGAAGTAAATTCTGTATCTTTGTATATATATGCTATGTTCCTTTGTTTGTAAGGATATTTATGTAGTTTAGGAATCCAGTATAGGTCTGGTAATTCACAGCCTCACAACGTCAGGGGTCCTGAGTCAACACATTGCCGTTGGACCCTTGACAAATTTCATTCGATATCTTTCGGACTGATTGAAGCGACGTCTTTCGGGAAAATTACAAATCTTGATTGTTTTTCTTATCTCTCAACCAATCACATTTAGCCTTTCTGTGATAAACAAATGCGTAACACGTGCATTTTATGTGTTAACTGATTCTTTTTTTGTTTGTGTAATTATTATTTGTCTACTTCAATTTGATTGGTGCTTCTCAATGAGAGAAGCAAGCCCGAGGATATAGAATGAAATTTGTCAAGGGTCCAACGGCAACGTGTTGACTCAGGACCCTTGGCGTTGTGGGTACTGATGTACAATGACCAACTTAATAGCCGTCTAGATATTGTGTCCAGAGATACATCAGAAATGAATCAGATGCCGCTTGTAACCTATATATTTTCCAGATTAAAATTTCCGAAAGAGGTTCTTTTTCAAGTGATTAATTTAAGATCAACAGTGACCAAATTTGCAAATTAAATATTGAAAAAGAAGAGGGGAAAATAACGAACAGTGATCGATTTAAAAATTAAAAAAAATACAAACAATACAAATCTGTGAACAGGGCATAAGACACGGACCCAGAAAATTCCAGAGGTGGGATCAGGTTCCCAGGAGGAGTAAGCACTCCTTTCACTTTTTGTTACCTTCAATTTACAGCTGAAGTATCAAGGTAAACTTTCGATTTAAATACTTATTATAAAGCAATGGGAAGTCTGATGTAATCTGTTCAACAGAGAGCGCTCGCCAAAATCCCTTATTCTTAATTCCTACAGAAATGTTCGGACGTTCGCTCTGTTGAACAGGCCTCAGACTGTATAAATCATCCTCACAACGTCAGGTCCTGTGTCAACTCACAAGGAGTTGACACAGGACCTGATGTTGTGAGGATGGGTATTAAGGTCATACGCAACGTACCTTACCTACTGATAATTTTTCAAGATATTCTTAATTTAAGATTATAGTGCCATCAGATGTTCGTAGGCAAAAAATCAGCATGGATTTTGAAAAGATATCAATTGATGAGAATTCTTTAAAGAAAAATATACAAAAATTACTAAACATAAATTCTAGATGTTTTGTTTATCCAAACTTGTTTTAGAAGAAGTGTACAACAGCATATATAAACATCAAAATGTAGTACACAGTTTCTTTAAGTATCGAAACTCTTCAACTCCAGGGAAAAAGACAATAAAGTTTAAACTACGTTGCGTATGTCCTTAATTAATCTGACTACCAGTTATAAAAACTGGGTTTTTTAAATGGCCTCACTCAAGAATCAAACAGCTAGGGAAGTGTTCATAGTAGCTTCAAGTTTTTATTTTATAGTATATAAGTGTGTGTAAAACCAAAAAATGCAAGCCTATGGGCATTTCAATTTCATTAAAAATATTTCGGAAATATTATGTCTTAACGTGTAAAATTGCAGATTTTTATATTCATAATCTGCATCATCCCAGCGTTTATTAACAGGGTGTTTCAAACCTTGTGATAAAAAATGAGGACTGACATTGAAATGACGTAAGCTGGGAAAGGAGGCGAGTGAAACTACATAAATATATATCCAGTATGGTGAAATTTAAATAGTTTTTATTTATAATTGGTTGATCATAGATGGCTGCTTCGTCAGAGGCAGACAAAATGTCAAATTCTGTGTCATCTGATGAAAGACAAAAAAATAGTAGTCCTGCAGATGATTTTACAGCGAACTCAAACGTAAATGACAAGTTTCATGATGAAGGTAAATTGGATAAGTCTTCAAAGGACGAAGATTCCTCAGGAAGTGAGTACGAGTCAGCGGAAGAAGATCAAAACATTATTGATGATGAAGAAGAGGAGCTGGAAGAAATACTGACAGAGGAAGTCAAAAAGGTAAGGGGCATTTACATGTATGCTTCTAATCCATAACAGAATATACAACATGAAGTTTCATTCAGAACTCGAATATATTGCAACAAGATCATTAGATGTACTAGTAGTTAGAATAATCTAACTAGATGAGTCTTTGAACAAGCCCTTGCCACAGTTAGAATGCATCCCATATTGTTGCAGTGTAGCATGCTAATGAGGGTGGATCCACTCTGAAACAATTTTGAAGAATACAAAAGTAGTTTCACTGAAAAATAACTACCAAATTTATCATAACAAACCTTTTTGAGCTTGTATATGCCTTCTACCCTAAAAATTAATCCATACAAAGACAAAAGTTCAACTCATTTTCTCAATTTTGTTCTCACTCCTATTTACATGCCATGTTTATATTCAGAACTCTCTGGGTTATTAGTAATAAATATGTAGATTAGAATTATTTGCCCCTGTTTTTTTCTTTTTTTATTTTTTTTTTGCAACATTGACAACACACGGAATAAAATCTATCTATGATTTTAACGACAGAACTTTCTATCTAATATAAATCTTAGTTTTCCATTAACGTAATTTTAAAATTAGCTATATTTATTTCCTGTTGGTTGCTATATTATGGGTCAGCAAGCCCAGATTCCTTCATTTGTCAATCATACTTGTATTAAACTTGGTTGCTCATTGCTCAAAGAGGAAAGTTCACAAGTTTGTCCTCATAGAAGGCAGCCAGGGGAAATAACTCGAAGATAATACATGTATATGCCATTCAAAAACTCTCTATTTTCATTTGCATCTGATTGCTTAACTAGTGCCTTAATGGATCAGACAAGTGCAATGTTTACCCGCTTCATTGGGCAAAGGCATCTACATGAAATGGAGGGGTCAGAATCTACAGACTCTATGTTACACTCTGGCATATAGAGCTACATACATTTTATATAACTCTGCTGCACTATAACTGTCATTTAATTCAGAAATGCATTAAGTTGTCTACAAGCTATAAAATAGTTTTCTGTTTCTTCACAAGGAAAGAAGAAGTGAAGCACAAGAACAGAAGGAGAAAGGAAATGATTTTTTCAAGAAGCAGGAGTATGAAAATGCTGTAAATGCTTATACTCGAGCCCTTAGGTTGTGTCCAAAGGATTTTATCAAAGACAGGGCTATTTTATACTCCAACAGAGCAGCATGTAAAATGAAGGAGGTAAATGTTACAGACCATGAAGTTCAGCCCTATGTTTAATACAATCTTACTCTAGTTACATATAATAGTTTTAGCTTATTGAAGCAAATTGATACCATCTTTTTAAAGTATTGTTTCAATTCATCATCCAGAGCCAGAATGAAGAAGCTATTATGGACAGTAACAAAGCTCTGGAGCTCCACCCTCAGTACCTGAAAGCCTTGCTACGACGTGCAGAGCTGTATGAAAAAGTTGACAAGTTGGAGGAGGCATTGACAGACTATCAGAAGGTGGTGGAGATGGACCCCACACAGCACTCTGCCAGGGCTGCTTGTCTTGTAGGTCAAACAGATAAACAGAAATATGAAACATGATATAGCAAAAATATATGTTGTTCTTGAAAATTTGGGATAAAAGATAGAGCTAAATCTTGAAAATGACTGTCAAGCTGTAAGATATCTCAGTTTGTAGATACGGTCAAACATCATTATCTCCAACCCGATGGAACCAAGAAAAAACTTTAAGATATCAGAAGATTTGAGATATTGAGGTTTAAACACATAAAGAAAATGTGGTTGGGACTTTTAACTGACTTCAGCATACCCATGGTATTCGAGATATTGAAGTTGGAGAAAATGAACATGTGAAAAAATGGAGAAAAGTTAAACTGTGTAACAAAGTTGAAAAAATTTTACTAAAGGTTAGGGATCCACTCAAATTCAGCAGAGGATATCCCTGGAAAATAATACAACATATTTATGTATTAGATAAATGTACTCAATTTCAACTGTAGCAGAAAAGATTGCGTAGAAATACACATCTCAAGTATAGTGAATGTTGACATTATATTCATTTCCTCAATGTTTAGTATTGACTGATGACTCTTTTGTTACAGAGATTACCAGACCAGATCAAAGAAAAAAATGAAAAGATGAAAGAGGAGATGATCGGTGAGGAATAAGACAAGAGTTTATTTCACTAACTCCTGTGTTTCAGATAACCTTTATACTGAAATTTATACTTCAAAGCATCACATGGAAGTACTATGCATTTAATTATCATTTCTGCCTATAGTAGGATTTCTTTGTGTAGTTTGATTTTTTTTTTTTTTTTTTTTTTTGCTAAGGAGCTTGAATATGCAATATTTATTTCTTAAATTTTTAAGGTACTAAGACTTTATAATTGATATAAAATAATGGGAGAGGGGGGGGCTAAAATCGCATCTTAAATAGATACTAGTGGGAAATTAAAAATTCATCATGGTATAAATATTTTCATTATATGATTGAATAATTCCTATCTCTCTGATAAGCTGAGATCCAACCATGTAGGAAAAATATCATGTTATATTCACCTGCACGTGATCTTCCAGGTGAGTATAAGGATTTATTTTCTCTACTTTGGTCTAAAACTAGATGGGGAAATTCCAAATTGATACAAATAGGTTTGGAAAGCTATTTCACTTGCTACCAACTTCCACTCAGGTGAACATAACATTTGGAAATGTATAATTTGGGGTGGGGTTGGGTGCAGGGGACCCCCCCCCCCAAACAATTTTTTTCTGAATCCTAATCCCCCACCCCAACCCTTAAACAAAATTTGAAATTAAAAAAAATTCTCTTTTTGTGGGGGCAAATCAAAGATTTTTTTTCAGGTGTCATTTTTCCCTAATAATGCCCCCCTTTCAAAATCTATTCTATAAAAGAGTCTGACATTAATTCTTTTTTTCAAAGCAACTTAAGTAGATGTAAAAAATTCCAAATACAACTGGTAATGTTTATTTAACCTTGCTTCTCTCATTGCATTTAGCTTGGACTTCAGCAAATGTAAACAAGTAAGATGGCATGAACTGCTTAATGAGTTCATTTATCATTTAATTATTAAATCATATGATAAAACAATTATTGCTGTTTTTTGAGTCAATACGATGATTTAGCCACCTTCGAAGTACAATATTCACTGAGCCCGAAGGGCGAGGTGAATATTGTACTCCTCAGGTGGCTAAATCATCATATTGACCTTAAAAAACAGCAATAATTGTATGGTATTTTTCTCTTGTTTCCTTCAGGGAAGTTAAAGGAACTGGGTAATATGGTGCTGAAGCCATTTGGACTGTCAACAGAGAACTTCCAGCTGAATCAGGACCCTAACTCTGGGGGATACAACATCAGCTTCAAACAAGGCCCCCCTTCTTCCTGACAGCTGCTGGTAAACAGAAATCCCAAGGCCATATTAGACATTTCTCTGCTGGCTGATAGAGTTTTTTTTGTATGTTAGTTTTATTGTGTGTGTACTAAATATTGTCTTTACTTTGTGTATGGGTACTCTTGATTATTGTACATCATCATCTCTTCTAAAGTGGTGAGCTCATTGGTTTTATATTCATGTATGTGTGATTGTTTAAGAAATGAGAGGGGTGTATATATGTAAGGAAAAATAAATGATTTTTTTATTTTAATATTCAGATTTATTGCTTTTTAGTTATAATCCATCTATCAAAGCAGGATTATCTTGAAAATATACTTGTAAAATTCTACAAGGCATTTACGATGTGCTTAAAAAATGACAATAATATTGCTAAAGCTCAGTAACATTTCATTAACTTATGATGGCGACGTTTTGAATCATTTACATCACATTCCAGCCAGTATAAATCCTTCATTATTTAGTTTTTGGGCTTAACTAGAAACTGAAGATTTGAAGATGGGAAAAAAAATCAAATTCCAGATTTGGTGACGATACTGATAGATTATGAGTACTTATTTTAGCAGGATTTGGATTTACTTAAGCAATTAAATGCTTTCTTTATTAGTATGGAAATTAACGTTGCAGCTGTAGCAGAAAAAAAATACATACATTGCAAAAGCAGGTTAAGTAATTTATTTCTGCAATAGCTGCAACCATTCTCTTACTAACAAAGAAAGAAAAACATTTTATTGTTTATATTTATAGCTGTATAAATAATCATACAAAGTAGGTTTAAGTATGTTAAGGACCTTCTATATACAACAATGATAAAATCTTTTTGGACATTGAGAAAATTACATTGTATGAAGGTGTAAATGTTGATTTTTTTTATTTCATTTTCAACATAAAGTATTTGCCATTTATTCCCAGGAAAAATGTTCAAAGACAACAAAGTATAGCTGAACAGAAATCACTGTTGCTTGCTTAAATTAGGAAAATACATCCAAATAAAGTGTTTTAAGTTAATTTTTTACTTTGACCTAATTAAATATTAAGAATGCCTGAATTAATTTCAAATTGAATAAAACACAGTAGAATTCAATTTATTTTATGTTAGAACTAAGAGCAGATCACTCTAACGGCATAAAAAATACAATGGAATTAGAACTCTTTAGTAAGAAACCTCTGTACAAAACACATCTAAGTGTTACAATTCTGTGGTATTTTTATGCATTTAGGGTATCTGCCCTTACTTCAAAAATAAAATAAACTGAAATCTTTAAATGTATTCAGTACTTAAATTGTTATCAGTTTATGCATTTTTAGCATTTGATTAGGTTATAATAATGAATTTAACACTATTTGCATATATTTCCCCCTATTTAATGCATTATTGTCACTGGATATTTTTTTTCTTGAGGGTAAATGGCTGATACTCTATGTTGTGAGTGAAAAACATAAACACAATATTTAGACTTTTCTGCAATATAATTTTCTCAATGACCAAAAGACATTTTTCATTAGTGTATAGAGGGTCCTCAAGACACATATTTGATATACATATAAAAGGACATGATTCAAGATCACAAGTCTTGAAGCCATTGGTTAACCATGTAAAAATTCAGTATATTCCCTGCTGAACTGAGTACAGATATCATCTGAAGAATTTGACTCATTTTATATATCAAATTTTCTAAAATGACATAAAGTACTTGAAAGTTTTTGTCTCAGTGATTAAAGGTTTTACAAACATGCCTTTTTTTAGTCAATGACTTTCAATAGTACAGTTAACTTAAGGATGTACTCTGAATATAAAATAAAACATAAATCAGAAGTATTTCCCAGTTTTATTGTACTGGTTAATTTCAATATCACTCTGTAACCACAGTAATGGCTGAATAAATTTAAAAATAGACCTTTCCTTCTTAACAATTTTTACTCATCAAGCATCTATCTGACTAGTGGAAAAGAAAAATCTCCTAGTGAATAAAGAAGATCCTTGGATTACATATTTCTGTGAATAGTGAAACTCACGAGACAGGATATTTGCCCATACACAAACACTGCATATGAACAAAAGATCATACTAAATGGAAACATGACAAAATACAAAATATATAAAATCAAGGGCACTTAGCAGTGAGATATGAGCAAGCAATGAGATGGAATTACATATTTCTATCTGTTGTAAATTATGAATTTTATTAAAATGCTCAGAACTGATACCGTCAATAGGTGTATAACCTGAAAGACTATACAATGTATAATTAACAGGTCATACTGAATCATACCTTCACCCTTACACATGTTTAATCTCGCACTACACAATGTTTTTTCATACAAGAGCATGCAATCTGTTCATATTATTACTTCATTCACACAAAACTATAGCTTATCTTAGAAATGAAACAATCAGACTGTAAATTTGGAATACATTTTATACTTGATGAATGATGACATTTCAATGCTTCAATTAATTCTTATTTACAAACCATCATTCTTCTTTAAAAAATATCTACACTGTCTCTCATCCCTTGTCCAATAAAAAAAAGCTTAAGAAATACATGCAGTACCAATATTACTGTTTGATTTTGGGCTTGCAACAAAAATAAGAGTTTATGACAAGAACTAGACACAACTTAAAGATACCCAAAATGAACATGCAATCCAGAAAACATTATAATGACCCCCCCCAACCCCCCAACCCCCCAAAAAAAACACACACACACACACACACAAATAAACACAAATACCCGGTATATTTAGATATGTATACATTGGAGTGAAGGTTGTTACATAAATGAATATGATGAAGTCGTTTATGCATGAATTATAAGTGTGCTCCAATGGTTATACATATGCATGTATAATCCCATAAACTTAGATGGTTATTTCTTATGTAAACATTTTAAACTTGAGAAATGTTCCTTTGTGCCTACATTGACTCCCATCCAGCACTTTAATGATGCTAAAAGTCAATTTAGAAATAATATATGTGACATCAAATATATAGTCTGTCTAAGCTTAATTACACATTCAGATCAAACGTGGTTCTCACTGTCTTAAAATCAATTTCTTTGACATTTAAGTAATTGCAAAATGGAAGGGACATACATGATGAAATGACGGAAAGACTGACGTAACAAGGACTGCATGGCAGGCAAATAAAATATATCTCATAATCCCAGAATCTTTTGACACAATCAAAAATTTAATACTGAATTGACATGCATAAAAAAATGAGGCCAATAGGCCACAACACTCACCCAAGTCATATTGGCCCTGCTGTTCTTCAAAAGATTTAAAAAGGATTTTTTTTCCTCTTTATACCCATGAAAAATTCTTACCCCATATTGTGTGGCCCCAACCTAGCCTCAAGGGGTAATGATTTAACCAAATTTATTTATATCCCTGGTAGCCAGGATGTGAACAGACTTGAATTTGCACTATCTGAAGATGTTTGCATAATAATGTGACTAAACATGGCCCCGCTGTTCTTCATCAGAAGATTTTGAAAGACATTTTTATATACATTCCCATGTAAAATGTTGATCTATTGAGTTGTCCCACCACAACACCTGGGCCAGGAATTGAACAAAGTTGAATCTACACTACCTGAGGATGCTTGCATATCAATGACTAATAATGTCCCTGCTGTTTTTCAACAGATGATTTTAAAATATTGTTTCTTATACCCATTTAAAATTATGACCTACTATTGTAGCCCCATCCCTGGAGTCATGACTTGAACAAACTTAAATTTACAATAGACAAAAACTTATTTCTGATCACATCAAGAAGCTTTCATATAAGTTTCACCTTTACTGGTCCATTGATTCTTGAGAATAAGATTTTTCTAAAAGATGCCACCAAATTTTCACTAATTCCTAATTATCTCCCCTTGAAAGAGGGTGTAATCCTGTGAAAAAAATTTGAATTCCCTTAACCCAAGGATTCTTTGTGGCAAGATTGGTCGATATTGGAGAAAAGGCTGACAATGACAACAACAAAAAATGAACAAATTTCGATCAGAAAGCTCACTTAAGACTTTGGCTCAGGTGAGCTATAACTTATTTCATAATTAAAAGATTTTTTTTAAGAAATCCCTTCAAATATTATTTTCTTACTATGCTAATAATAATTCAACAAAAATACAAAAATACTGGCCATTTCAAAAGAATGGAGAACTTTGCAATTGATTTCCAAGTGTAATAATTTAAGGTACAAATAGAACTAAAGATACTTTCAAATTCATAACAATTCACACTGCAGATAAAACTCTTGACTTACTTCTAACAGACATTTGGTAACAAACAAGAAAAAAAAACTGGCACCAAAACACCTTCTGTAACTACTGTTTTCCTACAAAGCATCAACAATTACAACACTAGAACATTTCAATTCAAATCTACCGTCTCTATATGGCCAGTAAACAAATGAATTGCCCATAAAACTTGGTCCAAAAAAAAGCACATTCAGTCACAAAAAAAAAAAAAAAAACAATCATACACCATATACATGTATATCAATATAAAATGTTTCGATGACTCAATTACAAGTGAATGCTGAGGTATACATGTACAACTAACCAATAACAAAAATTCAATGGCACAATCACACTGTATGTGTACACTCTTAACTGGCAGCTTGCAAAAAAAAAATGTACACATTTAATATGTTGAAGGACATCAGTAATTCTTATTAATTTATCAGCAAAGGAGCAAACTCCAACCTTGCTACAGACTGAAATGTACTCAGTTAAGTGAAATCTGGTAATGTGGGATTCCCTAATGGACACTGGTATCAGATGCTGTGAGATAACGCTGTGGGTTGTAGGATGAAGTCTCCTCAAGGCAGGACATCATAAACAGGTGAGCTACAAAGAGATAAAGGTAGCTGTTCTATAATATGGTCATTTGACTTTGAAAAACTGATTTATGCATTTTCTTTTCTGAATGGTGTTTTTTTTTAAATCTCTCATTTTATGCACTTTCTTTTGTGAATGGTATTCTTTAATCTCTCAATTCAAGCACTTTCTTTTCTCAATGGTGCTTTTCAATCTGATACTCCCAAAGTTGGGAAACAACACTATACTTCGTAACAAATCTGTAAAATGTGTAAGTTTAAAATGTTTTTAACTTATCATTAATTAACACCATCATTTTATTCCACTCAAGAATACAAACTGATAGAAAAATGGCAGCAAGCTAAGCCAATACTAGCCCTTTCTAGGAGTGAAAGGGTTCACTGTGGTATCGATTTGGGTTTTTTGTCAGTTTGATACATGGTACAAAATCTCCATTTTCTGTTGAAATCGTTATTCAGTCATGTTCGGTGTTTGTAAAATCATACTTCACAGCATGATCAATCTAATTAAAATTAGATTTTCCGAATCTGCTACCGCTTCTCAAACATCTAACAACATCCCATTCGGGGTCAGTCACGTCAGAGCGACCTTTCGATTACCCAATGAAATCACCGTCTCTGAAATCTTAGCTTATAGTTCGGATGCGTTTCTTTTTTAAATGCCAAACCTAAATGCCGAGGGGTTTCGTAGTAAACAAAATATGCATGGTAAAGACCGTGCTAAATATGAATGTGACGTTCGGGATATATAGACATATACATGTAGTTTGTGCATTTTCGTTTGCATTATTTAGGTAAGAATACCAGATTGGCGGACTATGCGTTCAATTTATACCAAAATTACTTTAATTCAACGTAAGACAGTCTACTGAGCATCAATAATGTTAAGATGTAGCCATGGAACTAATTTTAGAATCGTATACAGAAGGTTTAATCTGATTGGCCAAAATTTTTATGTTAAATAATTGAAAGGTCGCTCTGACGTGACCCCGAAAGGGATGTTGTTAGATGTTTGAGAAGCGGTAGCGGATTCGGAACATCAAATTTTAATTAGATTGCAGCATGATTAAATTTTAAAAAAATGATTTTTGAGGATTAATGGTTTGTAGAATAATCATTAACAGGCAATTCATTAATAAATCTGCATAGTCCAGTTCTTCTTATGTAGATATCTCATAAACAATGAGAAAAGGAAGTATTTCGAGAGAGAAGCACACCTTTGTTTACTTAACTAGGGAATGGGACAGATATAATTCTTAATGAAAGTATTTGCTTACATTTTTCTAGACGTGTCAAGTCACCGCTACAAATCAAACTCTTTGAAATCAATATGATGGGTGTTTGTCACGCTCTGTGCTGCTATTGTGGCTTGCTTGATGGCCACTTTATATGGTCCCCTCTTCTTCCTGTTATAACGTAACTTAAAATCTTCCAGAAATGGATAAAGATCAGAGCACTGAATGTGTGACATAGTAGATGAACCAAACCATGACACGTGTGCAAGTCTCCTAATCACAATTCCACCATCTCTTTCACTCACACTGATTGACAAAACACGACCAGGCCACCAAGGAAAACCCTTAATTTTACCCCACACAATATCTCCCACGTGAATTGTTCGGCCATCATTAGCCATACACTTTGGCACATCATGAGTCCTAATCTTCATCATTAATGTTCTGAACACATCATCACTGGTGGGCGGGGCATCATCTATGTCTTCCCTCTCCTCGTCTTCTTCAATGACCGGTTCTTCCACAGGTTCTGGTGGCTGTGGAGGAGATATCGGTTCCAGTTCATGAGCATGAGAGACTGGTTCTGGTTGGTGGGCAGGAGAAAATGGTTTTAAATGGTGAATTGGAGATGGAAGCATTACCACAGATGAAGACACACCATCAGGAGACATTGGAATATCCTCATCCTTGAAATCAAACTCTCGCTCCGAAGCCGAAGATATCACAGAATACTTGTCTGTGTCAATTATCACATATTTATCATGTCCTTCTGAACTTGTGCTCATTATGGAGTTACTAAGACTGTTTGTACTATTCAAGGTCACAACGTAATCATGATTTGCATGCAAGTAATAGTCTGTATGTTTTTCATTAAGATTACCAAAGTACACAGGAGCACTGTCTGTAGAGTCTATACAATCTAAAATATCTCGAGACGTTTCCTGGCTTTCCATGTCTAAATCTGGCATTGGTTCTTCGCTGACATTCATGTTCCCCTCAGGCTCATTTTCACTGCCAACATCTACACAAGAAACATCCTCTTCTTGCACTTTCTCCTCTGACCTCTTACTCTCCATGGAATCAACACTAAGTCGCTCTCGACTCCTTAGTTTATATTCCTTTTTGTGCACCTGTTCACTACTTTTTGATCGAACATTGCGCTTTGGTGAAAGATTTCCAGGGAAATTTTGCTTCATGGAAATGTTTTTATTTACATTTTCAATATTGTCTGTAGTATTTTCTCGCCTTGGTGAGAGTCCTTTATTTTGTCGCCATGTATATAGTAACCTTGGTCTTTGGGGAACACCATCATTTTGATTTTCTGTTGCACTTTCTAAATTCTCATCTACACCTTCGCAGGTTGTGTTTTGATTTTTTTCTTCGCTGTCTCCATGTTTGTGTTTATGCTTACGTTTATGTTTTTTGTGATGACTAGTTACATTCTCATTTGTAGTTTCACTTTCTTTTGGAGGCTCCTCTTCCAAACGCTTTGCACGATCCTTAGTTTTGCGGAGATTCCTTTTACTGGTTCTCCTATTCTTGTCCTGCTCTGAAGAACTCTCCTCTTTTACAGATTCTGCTTTTGCTTTTGATTTCACAGTACTTCCATCAACCTCATCATGAAGACGGGGTGGAATTTTTAACACCGTTCCTTCACCAATAGATATCTTAATGAATGGACTAGATCGTGTAACAACTGAGTTTTTATTATTGTCTGTCTGCTTGCTGTTAATTGAAGGATCTTTATTTTGGACGGAACGCCTCCGCAGGCCTTCTCGTAGTGACTGCTGAGGTACTTGGTTCTTTTGTGTGTTCTGTTTAACAATTTGCTGAACAGGCATGATGCCTTTCTCTGTCTCCTGACACACAGATTTACATTTGCTACATAATGTAGATCTTGGGCGCAACCGGATGCTTCGTGCAGGCCGGTCTTTGCTGGAACGTAAGATAAAATTGTTTACATGTTCGTCATTTCCACGATTATAAGTGTGTCTGAAATTTGTTGCTGAAACTTCAACATCATGTGCATTGTTGTTGACAGAATGTGCGTTAGGGTCATCTTTTGAATTGTCCCCGTTCGCCGAGAATGGCACGCATACACCATGTGGCAGATTCCTATAATAAATGGAAACAAAAATATGATATAATACGGTTGTTGTCACATTATTTGTGTACAGTAAGTGGTAGATGGTTTAGAAAACAGCTTCGTAACATGAATATTTTACTCGTGTTTGTGACATTGTTTCTAGCTACCTTTTATTTATATCCAACAAAATACCCTTGAAAAGTTTAGCACCATGTTCAAGGCATACAACTAAAACGTCGTCAATGGCATCCTCTACTGTTATAGGCAGTTTCATGCCTTTTGAAATTGCCCCAGGTCTTCTTTTTAGCTCCGCCATTTTTAGGGGTCTCCATTAAGAATTTTAGCGCATGCGCATGCAATATTTCACAGCTCGTTTTCACCTGTTGTAAGGCAAAATAAGTGAGTTTTCGACGTTATATTTGTTAAATAAATGTTTATCTACAACCCTATGCACCCGAAATATGAATTTATGCAGAAATATATATATTTGTCTTTCACCTACATGAACTGCATAACAAAGCAAGAAAGAAAACTCCTGCATCGTTAGCGAGGTCGACCTCTAGTTTGGATTTAGGTCCCTGATGATACGAGAATATTTTTTCAAAGCAGTATGCGATATACATGATATATTTGATTTTGTATCCATTTTATTACAAAACATAATTTTTTTTTTATTCATTTCAATGCATATATCAGTTATTATAGGAATTTTAACACCATCTAACCTTGCTAACATATAATTATTTAAACTGCTATTTTTTAAATGACAGGTCTGTTATAATCCTAAAGATAAATTATAAAAAGGTTTTACTTTTTAAAAAAAATCTTCATTCTTGAATGAATCATTTTTTGGAAGTTTAATTAAAAATTACTTAAGTCACGATTATAATTGAACTACATTGGGTTTTTAATTATTATATACTAGGCTTAATGCATTTTATTGGGATTAAAATATATCAACAGTCATGCCTCAGTTGGAGATTTTTCGAGCATGGAAAACAACTTTCAAATCTTTGAAGAATTTCAGCAACAAGAAGTAAGTATGACGAAAAGTTTAAATGATAAATTTGTATTCAAAATAAGCTAATAAATTTGTTCACAGAACTGTCAGTTAACGAAGCAGGGCCATCCCCTGTATCTGGAGAGGGTGGTGCGGGAGAAGGTCTGCCTGGGGTACCCCCTCCCGGTATCCCCTCCTCTGAGCCAGATTTTTTTTTATATATAAAATGGTACATTTTGGTTGGTTTTGGTGAATTCTTGAATTCATTCTTTCAAATACTAAATAAACAAAGTCAAACAACATTACTTTAAACAGATGAATAATAAATTAATTTTGTTTCAAAAGAGGATATTATTTGAGTGTTTTTTAAAGGGAGGGTGCACCCAACGTATCCCCATTGGCGACGGCCTTGTAAAGAGTGAAAAAATTGCATTTTTTTTTATTTTAACGGTTGAAGCAATATTTATGAGCTATAGAATATAAACATATATTTCAATCTCATTAACATTGAAAGTACTAGCTCATGTACATGCATATAATAGCATGCACACACATAAATAGGCGAAATTGACCTTCTCGAACCTTTGCTCCATTTTGTTGAAACACTTCCTTAAGGAATAAACGTGCGACTTATCACATTAAAACGCAAAAATTACTCATTTATTTGCACAATATTCTATATATAGTTATATAGAACAGTAACTTGTAATATGAACACTGGAAGAAGACAGACCGACTACCCTACTCCACATTGTATTATCAAGTTAGTTATAAATGTGAAACAAAATATAAAAAGAAATCTTTAGTGTATGAAACAATCATCACTCACTCAATATTTAACACTGCTATCATGTAAATTAAGAAAAACTTTAGTCAAATTTAGAACCACAAACCCCCACCTTCCAATTGAAACAGGTAGATGGAATGGTACTCAAAGAAATGAAAGATTTTGTAGCTAATGCGATAGTAATCAGATAGGAGATGAATATAATATATTTTAGAATGTAGTGCTTTAAACCATCCGAGGAAAAAAAATTTGAACCAAAAATTTTGTTATAAGCCAAACACTATGAAGTTTTGTGAAGTCATGTGCCAAAATGATGTTGATTCTTTGAAAAAATTATGTACATTTATTACTAAAATTAATAGTATATGGTCTGTTCGCCCTAGCTAGCTTAATTAATCTCACCTTTTGCTTGGCCCACTATACTATATGTATATATGTTTTATATGTTTATGCACCTATGTACCATTTACATGGTTTTGAGTAAATAAAATTGAAGTTCAAGTATTCTTTACAGTATATTAGACCAAGATATAAGTAGTGTTGTTCAGTGATGTTTGTAATACTTCGTTGTCTGTGAACATTTTTCCGGTACCCTATGATAAAGTTGATATCCCGACTATTCATGAGATCAGAAAAACTAGTTTCAGTTTATTAAAGTCAAGAGACATACATCTCATAGACAGTATTTACAATCATACATTTTAATACATATATTGATGATATTAACTTCCAACATGTACAATACATATAATATTTTAAACCATTTATAAATTAGTTAAATACACTATTCTTGTTGCACTCGCTATTTGCAAAAATTTTCCTAGATTACATAATTCTTTTACATTCTGTGTACTAAGTAACTGTACCAATTTGAAGACACTTGGTCTTCGGGAGTAGTAGCTTTTAATGTAGTTTTGTCTTAATGTATTATAATGAGGACATTTTAACACAAAATGGAATTCATCTTCTATGTCACCTGATTGGCAAAGATTACATGTTCTATTATTTCTCACAGTTTTATTATATCTTCCTTGTTCAATCATTAAGTTATGAGCAGATAGTCTTAATCTGGTAATTGATACTCTATATTTTAAATGTATTGGTTTACATAAGTAAGATTGAAGGATAAAATTATCAACAAGGTGTTGATAAATGAGACATTTTGGTGATTTACATAAATCTGACATAATGTTTTGGATATATTCATCACATAATCTCTGCTGTAAAATATCAAGTGTGTTACTGTTTACACAATTTCTATCAAACAGTTCTGCTAAGCCTAACCTAAGAAATTCATTTTTAATATTGGCAATCCAGTCATCATTATTTTCTATCCTTTCTTGGAGACATGCTTGAAGAATGCAAATAAAACTATTTTTTAATTTTAACCAGTATTTAAGGATTTTCTTTTTCCTGACCAGTTCAAGAGGAAATTTACCTAGTTCACAATATACCATACTGTTATATGTACTCTGTCTAACCTTAAGTACTCTTTTACAAAATGAAAGGTGTACTTTTTCTACATCTTTAGCTTTGTGCCATCCCCAAATTTCAGATGCATAACACAGCACAGGGCTAATATAAGTCTCAAACATATCTAATTGTGTTTTAACATTAAAATTTAAATCTTTCATTCTATTTAGGACACTATACATGGCTTTTCTTCCCTGTGATGCAAAATGTTGTTGTGTTTTTGAAAATTTACCATTAAAATTAAACAACATACCAAGGTAATTAAATTCATTAACTACTTCTACAGTATTCCCACCATATGCCCAGTGTTCATTAGTTCTAATACGTCCATTGTTTCTAAAGACTAATATTTTTGCTTTCTCAACATTTACAGTTAAACTCCACTCTTCTGTATATGAATACAATGAATCTAACATATTTTGTAAACCATCTGGCGTTTCTGACATTAATACTGTGTCATCAGCATACATAAGCAAAAATAAATTAATCATTTGAAGTTCTATTGATGGACAATTTGTAGATATAAAATGGCTTTCAAAATCATTAACATACATTGAAAACAATAATGGTGACAAAATTTCACCTTGTAATACACCGGTTGAAATACTCTGATAATGCCCCATTATATTTTATACATGCTTTCACATTCTGATAAAGTGATTTAATCATGCACATCAATTTTCCATCTATGCCATATGATTTAAGCTTTATCCACAGACTAGATCTATTGACATAATCAAAAGCTTTTTTATAGTCAACAAAACAACAGTACAATCTTTTTCTATTTCTAAGCATCTTATTTACCAGAGTTTGTAGAACAAAAATTGCATCAATAGTACTGGCATTGTGTTTAAAACCAAATTGTGCATCTGTCGTTATATTGTATTCTTTGTCCCACTCTAACAATCTTTGATTTAGTATACTTGTAAATAGCTTAGCTAAACAACTAACTAATGTGATACCTCTGTAATTATTAGGGTCTTTTTGTCACCTTTCTTAGAAATGGGCACAATACATCCTGTTGACCAACTCTCAGGATAATGACCAGAATTAAAAATTTTGTTAAATAATTTACATATAATGGGTATCATTATATCTTTACAATTAATAAAAAATTCATTAATTATACAGTCTTCTGCATTACTCTTATTATTTTTTAATCTACTGATAGCTTTATTTACTTCATTATCAGTTATTTGAAAATCTAATTCCTCGTATAACCGTTCCTGCGTATTAATTTGAGTGGGTTCTATTTCTATATCTGTTACTGAATCTTGTTTATACAAATTTTTAAAATGTTCGAAAAAGTCTTCTGCAGATAAACTTGATTCTGATTTGTTTCTTTTTTTATCAAAAAGTTTAAAGAATTTTTTAGGATTATGTTTTCTTAAATACTCTATATTGCTCCCCTGATACCTCTCATACTCATGTTTACACTTTCGCGTGAATCTCTTATAGGCTGATTTTATATCCAAGAGCCTAATTCTATTTTCATTCGATTTACATAAATTAAATTGATGTAATACTGACTTGTACTCAGAATACTTAACTTTACAACTATCATTGAACCATGGTTTGTTATCTTCTGACCTTATGACTTATATAAAAATCTCTACCTTCTATAAACTTTACAATAAGGTAAAATTAAGTCACAAACAGTATGACTGAAACTTTCAACACAATTGTTTACATTTTCTAAACTATCAAAATCATGTTGTAAACAGTCAAGTAGTGCACCAACATTTTCTCTAAGCACAGAGTTGATATCATCATATCAGTAAAATTGTCTTCAATCCACCTTGCAGTTTTACTAGTTGTTCTAATCATGTTTCTTTTTCTGCATAAATCATGGGGTAAAAATGTTTAAATGTCATCACATGACAAAGATTATTTAATTGACGTGTACTGTTCGTTATCTCCATATATTTCATTTTCATTTCACGACAAAGATTACAAAGAACTACGCACATTAGCTCTCGATTCGCACATACATTTTATTCAATATGAATGGTAATATTTAATTTATCCAGAAAAAATTTTTGAATACAAAAATAGTAAAAGATTAATAATAATTTTAATACCAGTGTCAAATAGTTAACTGCTCTAAATTACAGCAACTCTTTGTAAAGGAGTTGTAGAGAAATCGGGCTTTAAAACATCACCAGATTTTAAAAATACTCAAGCATATGGATAAATGACCCCTAAAATTTTCCGTATGTTTAACTTGCGTAAAATGAAACATATTAGATTGATAACATACCTTTTTTGTTGTTGTTGTAATCTCATTTGAAAATTGGAATTAAATGAACAATTTTGCTGTGAAATACCCGTAAAAAAGGAATTTCTTTCACATATGGGGGGCGGGGGGGGGGTATTTTCCTTTGATTTCTATAGTGAAAACAAAGATTTTCCCAAATTTTATCTCTCTGTTTATATCCAAATAAGTTATGTTTTGTGAAAATTCATTTATAAATCATCTACATACGTGTAAATCTGAAATTTGTTCAAATATGTCAAATTTGGAAAATTGATTAAGATATAGGCGGCAGAACAATACTATCGTTTGCAGATTTCAGCACAAAAAAAAAAAAAAAAATACGTGATATCAAAAGGCAACACGCAACCAAACACCCTTTTGGCTAGAGTTACTCCTCTTTAGCCGTGTCGAGGGAGGGAACTAGACTAAGATGATGTGAGCGTTTGGATGCTCGGTAAATGTGGTTTCAGCGCCAGCTCTAAATAGAGAAAGATGCGAAGAAGTAAGTTGAGATATATTTTTATTTTAAATGTTAATAGTTAATAGACCTACTAACTTATTGACAGGGATATTATATTTATTTTTCTATTGCCCTTACAGTTACAGGCTTTTGAACTGTTCTGGGGGGGGGGGGGGTATTGATCGAAAGTTCTCAGTGGTGTTAAAAAAATCATTATCGTAATGTTAATTACATATGATATGATTTTATAAAATATTGATAAAAGACGATCTACCCATTGAACAGCTGAACAGAAGCACTACGTCTGTTTCCTGCCTTTGTCGGTCGGAGAGCGGGTTATTGATTGGACATAAAGGTGTCTGTGACAGTCTATGGATTACAAGCCCCACGTGTTAACTGACCATCAATAAAACTTTTTATCGGGGATAATCTTTACATGTTTAGGTACACGATAAATAAAGCGTCTCTCTTCATCTCGTTCACAGTAAGTAAAATATAGCCCGTGGAAACTAATTTGTTTTGACATCACCCTGAAGCCGTAGAAATCGAGCAGGTCAGAATGAATTACAAACTTCAGATAAAAAAAGAGGAAATGTTTCAGTGGTCATATTTCTGAAGGCTTATATCATGTATAAACCATTAATTATTTATTCACTTCAAAAGACAAGGTTAACATTTAGTATTCACCAAATGTGTAAATAAATGAAATTTTGTGATTTTCAAGATCAGTAAGTTAAAAACAATTTTATTTTCAGTATTTACTATTCATCAAAATATTTATCTTATATATATGGCTTGAGTAAGTTGTTTGAGAAATTTATTGCAAAATTTTTAATTTATTTTTAAAGTGGACTTATAAATTCATAATACATGTAATGTTCAAGTAAAAGGGGCGATGTAACAGAGGATACATGTAATTTATTTATTTTTTGTTTTATTTTATTTATTTATTTGTAACAAATTTACTCTGCTTACTCTGAAGTGTGAAAATCATTTAAGAGATTAGACCCCAGTATTGTGCCCCCAGCTGGACAGTAAGAAATAAAACTAGATTTAATTAATGCTGATTTCAAAGGCTATTGAAGTTCAATTACTTAACCACTCCAGGATGTTTTTACAGCAGTGATCTAATTGTTGGTCATCTCCTGGTTTTCACAGACTTTGAGTTAATTAGCAAAGACAGATTGCTTGTGTTGGCAGTCATTGGACAGGTTACTAAAAATCTGGATGATCTGGCAGCTTTTATACAAACACTGATAATTTTAAGCGGCTTATTTCAACAAATATTGAAGCTATAAAGAATGGTCTACACTCCTGAAGGAACTGACACTGTATTCAGTTCTTGTCATGTTGTTCTTTGTCTGAAATTGTGTTTTAGGAAAGGATTTTTATCAACTGCAACTTCCTTACAAATACAGTGGAATTCAATTGTTTAATACAGGAAGGATTTATTTATTTTTTTTAGTGACATTAACTCACCAACTGTGTCTTTGATATAACAGATGCTCCACATTGATTTAGAATACTGAAGAACTGGGATATGAAGACATACTTATCAGAAATGTAAAAGATGATGGAAGTAGAGTGGTGGAAAAACAAGATCTCTGGAGACATTTATGAGACTTTGCGCACAAAGGAACAAAACTTGCCTCCATACCATGGACACTCCCCACAGATGTGGTTCAGACGCCACCTTGTGGACTGGCTTGCCATTGTGGTGGAGACATTTTATCTGGGTTCTACCTCACAGCATTTAGCTATTCACTTGCTAGACTTCTTCATGGATAAACTGGAGGTGGACCAAAGTCATCTGTATCTCTTGGCAATGGCTTGTTTATCCATCTCAGGTAGGGTATCTCAAATATTTAACAGCATCAATACTAAGTATGCTATAAGGGAAAGATACCCTGTTCAGTCATGGAGATATTAATTCTTAATTTATGCAGTCACCAAGATATTTAGTAATTCATCATTTCTCAAAAATGTATGCTGTCTTTTAAAGTAGTCTTAAAAATTTTCAAAATACAATATTTGATCTGACTCATTTTATTAATACTCTTAATGTAATAATTTGATGATGGAAAGAAAACCATCTTATATTTGACAGTAAAGTTTGAGGAGCATTGCGACAGAACTCTGAGACTGAGCAGTCTAAATCAGTTGTTACCCTCTCACAGTCTCCTAGATGTTGGCTACTCGGCCCCTGAGATGATGAACATGGAGATCACGGTGCTAAACTTTTTTGATTGGTCACTATCCATCCCCACAGTTGCTCAGTTTGTGCCATATTTTCTTGTGGTTGCGGTGGATGACTGTGACCTAATTGATGGACTTCCTCTTTCATCCAAGACTGCTGTGAAAGAATGCCTGGAGAGACACACAAAGTACTTCATGGAGATCTCCTTACAAGGTTTGAATTATTCAAGAGAGGTCTATCAATTCTATATAAATAAGCAAATACACTCCTGGAGGAGGGAAGTGTATAATTATAACAAATGTAATTGTTTTTTTGTTTGTACAATTCATGTAAATATATATATTTTCAATTGGTGATATTTTGTATTTTCTGTTAAAAAATGTACATTGCACTTCAAAATAACATTTGTACATTTACTGGTAATGAAAATGTGCAGACCTTGAATTTTATTATTTTATCTTTAAACAGACCATGTTTTTCGGGATTATGCACCCTCTTTGAAAGCGGCCAGTTGTATTGCAGCATCACGTATTTCACTGCGACTAACACCGACATGGCCTCAGCAGCTTCAGCTGATGACTGACTATTTCCTGGAGGAACTGTTACCCTGTGTAAATGTCATGCTCAGGTCAGTGAAACAATTAGGGTTTTGTAAAACCCAGAGGGTGTACTAACCACTTTTAAGAGAATTTCATTTGATCAGTTTGACTAGTGTGATCAGTTTATCATTTACAGTAATTGCAAAATAAGAAAACTGTTATTTCTAAACTTTCAAAGATTTCTTTGCTCAAGATTTTCTGCTTTTGCAACATCACTGAATGTTGTGTTCGATGTGTTTTCTCTGTAGCACGTGTGGGTTCTGTGCAGTGGATCTGTTAGATAACCTTGTAATTCTTAATTTTTCAGATTCCAGAAGAAAGACAGGCAGTTTTCCCAATGTATGACTGCTGTGGTTCCCCAGTTTACCATGGTTACCAATCACTACCCCTCAGACAATACTGCAGGTTACTACGGCAGTGCTCATTGTTACCCCACAACCTATGTTAACTCCCAGCTTATGATATACCCAGAAAGTAAACCGCAGCTCTCCATGTGTAGAGGCTCCTGACAGAAGGTAATAATTAACACTGGACTAATGATCAACAATGAAATAATTAAAGATTTGATAATAAACACAGAAATAATGATAAACGTTTGAATTAATGATAAACGAAAAGCTGAGTCATCAGATGTTTATAGTTATAAGTACAGGTAGATGAGTGCCACAGAGTATCATTAGAGGTATAGTCTTGTAAACTCAGTTGTCCAGGGTTTTATTTCATGTTATGTGTGTGGAATGGGGATATACCTCTAGATTACTTTGGACACTATTAATGGAATTTATTTTTTTATCTGACAGATGATTTAAATTGTTTTTGCTATAGAGAATATTACCAATGAAAACATGCTTTAGGTAAAATTACGTAACAAGCTTGATCTGACCATAGCATTTGCTCATTTTAAATAATCCTCTTTTATACTGCAGATGGATTTCCGATGTTACATTCCATAGTGCCATATTGGTTTCCCACAGTGCTAGGATGGGGTAGCCTCCCTTGAGATTTGGTGCCATTTTTACCTGTGTTCATGTTCCATATTTTGATACATTGATTTTACAGATTCTGAAGTAGATATATTTTGTATCATCATTTCACTCATTGTTCATTTTTCTCTTTTTTTCACATTTTACTAGTAACTTTATTAAGAAAGTGCATAAATGAAATGAATTCAAGTATTTTGAAATGAAAGCTTGAAGGCCAACTTCAGTTAAATTGCAGCAACTTGAATGAAATCATTGTAACATTTGTTGAAGAGTGTTAATTTTTATTTATATATAGGACAGAATATCTTATGTCATTCAGTATATACTCTTAAACCTCACAAAAGCCAGGAATTAAAAGCAGGACATCTGATACGTATATATGTTTTGATAAATTATCAATATCACTATACATGTATATACATTTCATTGAAGAATTCTTTTCAATTCTGTTTGCCTTAAATTTCTTCTGAATGGCTGTAGCAATGTCCTTGCCTGATCAAATATTATAAGTGAATCTTTTTCATTCAATATTAGATTCTATGTTCACAAACCCAGTATATTGAGATATTTCCTTTTTTATTTTTGCTTCTTTCATTATAAATTGTTTGCCTTGTCAGTTGATCAGTGTTACAATATTTAAAGTGTCAAAACTAGCACAGTCTGTGTATATGTTTTTGAAGATTTTTTTTAAACCTTGAAGCTTACACTCAATAATCATATTTAAAATCCCACTCAAACTCCCATCTTGGAAGCCAGGACGGACATTGTAAAAACTTAATTTGTCTTCAGCTATTCCTCTGTATATATGTTCAGTATTTTGTTTTACACTATAGGTATATTGAGTGGTAAGCTACATTGTATAGCTGACATTTAATGTGTTCATGTATAAATAATACTTTTTTCCTGAAGAGCTTGAACCATCCATTTAATTGTGTAGCACGGATATCAATAACTTGTGTACTATTGATTCTTGGGGGGAAAGTTCTGACTTAACTTTCATCCAAATATTGTCTGAAACTGTAGTCAAGATCTTTAAAAACAGTGAATTTACAATTCTTAGAAATTGTCTTTAGTTTATGCTGTGATGAGAATTAAATTTCTCATCTTCAGGAATTGGGAAAAAAGTTCTGTGATCTCTTTCCATTTTGTGTCAAGTTTTCATGAATTTGTTGAAAGTGCCTTAAATGTTTGTTGGAATAAAATAACAGTTTTTAACAGAGATCATTTGCTTTTATGTCTGTTACCTATGTGTATGCATCTTTATATGGACTTTTGAGAGGATATGTTAGAGTTCATTAACTTCAATATGACAAAGTTGCAGTCTTGACATAAATGCATGTTAAGGTTCATTGACCCTCTGATAAGCGAGGTAACTCTCACTGGGATGACATTCATAAAAATTGTCAACTTAAAAATTGGCCATTTCTGACAAATTTTGCTCTGCAAGGCATGCTGAAATTGTTTGCATTTCAATTATAATTAAAGCAAATCCCCTATGAATAAAAAAAAAAAAAAAAGAAAGGATGAGATATCCATTAGTGTAAAATACTAACTGTTTATCTAGGCGTGAGATTGTACGTATTTCTGCTGCCAGACAAACTTGCATTAATGTAATTTAAAGAATATAAACTTACATGTCTCAAGTACAAGATTATTAATGAAATGGAATCTTAGTATTTAAAGGAGGGCAACTAATGTTGGCAAATCTTGATGGGTATGAAAAACTGGTATTACATCATTTCGTAGAATTACATTATAAATAGAATATATAAAATTAAGGAGAATCAGAATTGTGTACTCAAACAATTAAGATATTTTAATATATGCCACAAAAGAATTGAGAATTTTAATATCTTTGAGTAAATTGATATTTATACACCAGTCATTGAAGCATTGATAGATTCGTCACGTCTCTCAATTCTTTGTATTTGTTATGGTCTTTATTCTTTTCACTAATTTTCTAAAAACACCCCCTATTTATATTTACAACATTCAATATCGAACTTTAAAACAGGTCAAAGGGAACTAAAAGTCTACCTGAGATTCTCTATTCATATTTAGTATTGCCACCACATGTGGGATTTCATGAGTAAATGCATTTTCTATTAATGCCTCTGATACCAGGATTTAAACAACTTTGAAACCACACTGGAGGTTTTCATCGTAGATTGGAATGTTTCTCAGCCAAAGCACACATAAACAAACTCTTTTTACATCATTTCATGGGGACAAGTTTGTTAAATACATTTGAAATAAGCCACAGTTCTGCACAGACTTAAATTGGAACAAAGATGTTAGAATGATGGCAAATTCAGCAGAGATTTAACTGTATCTGTTAACAGGTAAAATATGCTACCGGTACTTCGATAAATATTATTATTGTGTTTATCTGCAAATTTAAATAGATTATCACTGTGTTCAGGTATCTGATTTTATGGCAGGTAAGTCCATATATTGGATAATTCATGAAAAAGATGGCTATCAGTTGCTTATTTTAATGTAAGTTGCTTATTTTTATGTAATTTTTATGTTTAATTCCACAGCATTTTACCTCAGTTATACTTTATTGTTCATTATTATTCATTGAGAGTGCAAATTAAACTATATTTTTTTCAAATATTAGTATATCAGAAAACAAGATTTTTTAAAGCTATATAATAGCATATCTGAGCTAAAAAAATAAGGGAACATGAGATTGAGTGTAGATAAACATGATGCATGTTATTTACGTTCAAATTAAAATTTTCACCGATTTTGAACTTGAATAACCTCATGTTTCCATAGTCAAATTGACTTTAAACTGTGCCCGTTATTTAATTGCGGACTCAGTAAATAAATCGGTTATTTTTTTAAATTTCTAATATCTTTGAAATGAGATTGATTTAGATTGTGTAATTTACAGGAATGTCCTATCTTTATATAAAGTAATAAAACAAATAGAAAGATCATTTTAATTTTAGTTAGTCTGAACTAATAAAAAATATGCCATATATGCATGACTTTAAAAATCAATAATTATCATAAATACTGTACACAATTCTCTGTGTATTTCAATTGACAAAGTTACAATTTGATCTTTATATCTTTCAGGATTCCCCAGTTGAACAAGAATATGTTTTTTTCCATTTTGAATTTCACAAAATTGAATTCAGAGAAAGATCTTGCAATTAAAATTATGGATGTTCTGGGTGCTTTTGCTTTTACACATTTACATATACACAACAAATCAAAATACTATTTCTCCTCCTTTTTAGGCTCATCAGATTTTATACACAATATAGAGCATACAAAATAAAGCATATATTTTTCCAACTGCATATGATATACAAAACAAAGACATAGATATCAAATAATAATTACAAATTGGATTTTCAAAGAGCTGTAGCTTTGTATAAAAATTTACCCAATTTACCCTTCTCCTCATTTGATAAGAAAATATTATAAATGTTCAGGTAGGTATCAGATTTTAGATAATTAAAAAGATATTATTCTGTTTCTGATGGGTTAATAATAAAATTACCGGTATATGTAGAATTCACGAAACATTGAACATATAATTTGTACTGTATTGTCAGATTCTAAACTTATAGAAAAATATGTCAAATTAAATGTTCAAGTTTTTAGAATTCATAAAAAGAAAATTGATTCATTTTGCGTTATTTGCAGAATTTTCCCTATCAATCATCCCACATTTAATTCTCCCCTGCCAAGGAATTTCTAAAGAGGAATGAAATTAAAATATTAATTCATTTTTTGTAAATATTCAGGTTTCATCTGGACCTAAATAGCATGTCAATTTTTGAATCATTACTGATTTAAAGCATCATAAATATTTCTTGTTGAGTTTACTGTCCATAATTTAGTACAATGGGATTTTTTGTAGATTTGTCAGGACTTATGAATCATTATTTATATTTTTTAAGTGACTTGACCTTGAATCAAGTGAAGTCACAATCACCATCTTTTGGTTCCCTACTTTCACCAACAGATTCTGTCCCCCAGTCTTTCTGTGTGTAAACTTATTTTCCAGAAGAAATCTCAAAAAGTCTTTTACCCTTTGCAATGAAATTTTATATCATAACTCGGCATATAAAAAAGTTTAGGTCAAATGTCAAAGTTCAAGGTCAGAAAATCATATATTACATTAAGTAAGTGTTAAGTAATTTCCAGATGATAACATTATTATAAGTTCTTTTTAGCTTTTGCAATGAAACAAGGTGATGACTTTAACTTGCAAAAGACCATTAAGTCTGATTTTGGGGACCAAAAGTTGAAAGGTCAAGGCCAAACCTTGTTTTCTTCCTCCATCTGCATTTTTGTTAGGTCTTCCACTTATTTTGTACTTAAGAGGGCAATATAAATTCCCTGAAATAGCTTAATTTAAATAAGATACCATTATCAGGATGCTACAGTCAAACCTCGTTATCTCGAACTTGATGGGACCGAGAAAAAAATTCAAGATATCCAAGGATTCAAGATATTCAGGGTAAAATACTTAATGAATAAGAGGTTGGGACTTCCAAATCACTTTGACATATCCATGGTACCGGTATTCCAGATATCAGTGTTCGAGATACCAAAGTTCAACTGTATTTTTAATTTCTTTAATATGACTGATCAAGACTCCAGCTGAGCTAGAATTTTAGCTCACCAAAACCACTGGAGTAGAAAAGACAAAACTATGTTAATGCTTCAATCCTTAATGATTAAGAGTTGAATAGTTTATGTGAGAGCTACCCTGGGAGTAGGGGGGAACTAAATAGGGCTCCAAGTTTAATGTCTTCTACTCAAGAACAGCATCATCGGAAACCCATGCACGGTTGATTATGCTTCATGACGGGGAGAGGAACTGAAGTGTAATCAAAAGTGGGTTTCTGGTGATGCAGGAACCACAGGGCCATTATTAATCATATCTATCTGCAAGCTTCATCAGGTAGTGCAGATTGTAACAGTTGCTCAAATCATAGAATATGGTTTTGGACAGGATTTGTGAGTTTTTATATATTTTATTATTAGATATGTCTGGACTCATGAGTCAGAAGCTTGATGAGCTGTTCACTGCCCTGACCCAGAACACACCAATAACAAATACCCTGATTCAACAGGCAAAGCAGGAATATGACAGAATAAGGGTAAGGCGTCCACATGCAAAGTAAAGGAAACAAGAACTGTGCATTAGAGGAATACTGAAAATAAAACATATGATAACCTATCTGGCCTTAAGCTGTAAGTCTGTATGAAATCAATTTGATGATTTATTGGATTAAACAAGTGTGAGGTGCTCAGGACAACGAAATATTTTACCTTTAGAAAGGATTTCTGAATAATCAATACACCAATACAAGGAGCTTAACTATCCACTCTTAGTATATTTGCAACAATGTGTGGTTGCAAATGAAGCATTTTAAAAAACTATATGTTCCTCAAGATCAAAAAATTGTGAGACAAGTTTTCTGATGAAACTTTTGATAGAAAATATATTTGGATAAGGTGTATCATTCAGTTCAACACTAATACATAATTTTTATGTAAATGCAACAAATTTTAATATCTTTCATATTTATGTGTCTGACCTGAAGGGGGGAAACGTATTGTTTTGGCATAAGTTTGTCTGTCTTAAGTCACCTATATATGTCTTTGTGTCACAAAACCATATCTAGACTATAACTCTCCTGGATTGGAAATACAATTGAACTTCGGTATCTCGAACACGGTTATCTCGAATACCATGGATATGTCGAAGTCATTTTGAAGTCCCAACTGCTGATTCCTTAAGTATTTTACCTCAAACTTCGGGCTTTATGGACCATGGGTATTGGCCTGGATAGCTCAGTGGTTAGAGCATCTGACTAGTACTGTAATGCAGGGGTCCTGGGTTTGATTCCCGGTCCAGCCATACATTTATGTTTTCTTCATGCATTTCTCCTTTCCTACTACATTTGGTGGCCAGTGTGGGGGGCAATGTTCAGGTTATGTAATGTGTAAATTAGTAATTCCTGACAGGGCCCTAGAACTTGTGTCTTTGAGGGCAAAGACAGTGTAAGGAGGGAGGAATGTGGAAGTTCGGGCTTTACAGACAGTGGACATCGGCCTGGATAGCTCAGTGGTTAAAGCACCTGACTAGTAATACAGGGGTCCCAGGTTTGATTCCCGGTCCACCCATATGTTTTCTTCATGCATTTCTCCTTTCCTACTACATTTGGTGGCCAGTGTGGGGGGCCATGTTCAGGTTATGTTATGTGTAAATAAGTAATTCCTGGCAGGGCTCTAGAACTAATGTGTCTTAAAGGTCGAAGACAGTTTAAGGAGGGAGGAATGTGGAAGTTCGGGCTTTATGGACTGTGGACATCGGCCTGGATAGCTCAGTGGTTAGAGCACCTGATTAGTAATACAGGGGTCCCAGGTTTGATTCCCGGTCCACCCATATGTTTTCTTCATGCATTTCTCCTTTCCTACTACATTTGGTGGCCAGTGTGGCGGGCTATGTTCAGGTTATGTTATGTGTAAATTAGTAATTCCTGGCAGGGCCCTAGAACTTGTGTCTTCAAGGTCGAAGACCATTTAAGGAGGGAGGAATGTGGAAGTTTGGACTTTATGGACCTTGGACATGGGCCTGGATAGCTCAGTGGTTAGAGCATATGACTAGTATTTTAATGCAGTGTTAGAGCATCTGACTAGTATTTTATTGCAGGGGTCCCTGGTTTGATTCTTGGTCCAGCCATGCAATATATTTTCTTCATGCATTTCTCCTTTCCTACTACATGTATATAGTAATGGCCAATTTGGGATAAGAGATTTGTGGGGAAAAAATCATGTTATTCTTGAATAATGCCTTCAAGGTATTAATGACCTACCAAATTTAGATGTTTAAAAAATAACTAAAATTTTTTCTCCACAATAACATATTTGTCTCTTTTCAAAAATTGACCATCACTGTATGCTCTTGACAATTTGATAAAATCTTCATGAAAGACATTTAGAGCTGTATCATATATAACTTCATTTGTTTGTTTAACAATAAAAAAAATAATTGTTTCTCCACAACTTAAATAATAATTTCTTAAATTAAAAATTTCTTATTTTGAAATGATCATGTGACAGGAAGTAGCTGTCCGAGGGGAGCAGGGCAGGGCATCAGCTGAGGGCATGAAATGTCCTAACTGTAAAAAGGACCTCCCAATACAGCGACAGACAAAACTGATTGAATCGGAAAATGAGATTACCAGACTCCGACAAGAACTTCAGCTCAAGATTAGCATGTGTCAAGATTTGGAGGACAAGATTCAGAGATTACAGACCCTGCAGAAGTATGTGTTGATTCTCTCTGTCATTTTTAATTTTCTTGTCTTTCATCCTCATTCTCAAAAACTCATTTTAATTTAAACACTATGATTACAGGGGAAGTAACTCAAACATGGGAGGAGATACACTTCTTCAGATCAGTGAGATTTATAACAGACTTTTTGCGGAGCAATGGCTACAGGCTTACGAGTTCATGGACAACAACCTTAACCAAAGAGAGGACAAAGTATTGGACATTCTGCAGAGGATACTCAGGGTAGGATCACTCAAACTAAAAATGACCCAATTCAAAAATTTATTTCAAAAGGAATCATGTATACATGTTACAGTGTTGAATTATCATTAATATCTTATGCACTAACTCTTAAAGGATAAAAACTGTGCATAATTCTGTATGAAAGATCAAAAGGATTATTTGTAAAAAGAATAAAAAGCAAACACTTAATTAAATGATAATATTAATGGACTGAAATGAAATGTTTTTTACTTTACTTCCCTGATCAGGCAGCCTACGAGTTTTGTAAAGACATCTCTGATGCTCAGATAAAGAATGTAGAGGGAGAAATTTACTGCCCCCTTTCAACCGTAAGGATATTATATTTTGTAATTTACACAAAAATGAACACTGTATGCAGAAAAAAGAATTTAAGTCAGAAAATAGCCTCCTTGAAAATAATTGAATGCAAAAGCAACTACATTTTATGTTTTAGTGGACAGAAGACAAGAGACTGGAGTTTTCAGTTACTCCTCGATCGAAAACCTCTTCTTCCATCAGTAGTCTGGCCAAGCAATACCGAGACATGGCCTCAACAGAGTGTATCCCTATCCTACAGGAGGTAAGTATCTGGTACAGTGTACAAAAATAGAGAGACATGGCCTCAACAGAATGTATCCCTATCCTACAGGAGGTAAGTATCTGGTACAGTGTACAACAATACAGAGACATGACCTCATCAGAGTTTATCCCTATCCTACAGGAGGTAAGTATCTGGTACAGTGTACAACAATACAGAGACATGACCTCATCAGAGTTTATCCCTATCCTACAGGAGGTAAGTATCTGGTACAGTGTACAACAATACAGAGACATGACCTCATCAGAGTTTATCCCTATCCTACAGGAGGTAAGTATCTGGTACAGTGTACAACAATACAGAGACATGGCCTCATCAGAGTTTATCCCTATCCTACAGGAGGTAAGTATCTGATACAGTGTACAGCAATACTGAAAGTTGACCTCCTCAGAGTGTATTTCAATCCTATACAAGACTTCCTCTTATATCCTTATCCAACAGGAGGTAAGTATGGTATAATGTGCATCAATACAGAAATGTGGTCTCCTCAGCAGAATGTGTTCCTATCCTACAGGACAGCACAGTGTGTAGCAACACAAAACATAGCCCCCCCCCCCCCAATGTATCCCTATCCTACAGAAAATAAGGATCTGACATTACAGAACTTAGTACTAGAACATCATTAACATGAGTAAGGTAAGGATATGGGAAAAAATAAACAACCTTATGAATAGAGTGAGAGTTGAGTTTGTCTTCTTTGTATTAAAAATGGTGTCAAGTAATGAACAATGTACAATAATTCTACTGAGAAATAAAGAAGGAGAACTAACTAAAACATAATTTCTTACAGACTTTCCTTAAAGAAGTCCTGCCTGAATTCCTGGATGTGCAGTATGTAAATGAGCCGGTGGTGGTCAGATATACACAGAAATGTGTGGAAGTCACATGGTACATGTGTATACAGTCACCTCAGCTGCACCTTATCACCAAGGTCATACGAAAGTCAACGTTTGACACCAAGCTGTTTAGTTATTACACTGTGGCAGGAGACAAAATGGACTTTGTTGTCTGGCCAGCAGTGGTTCAAGGAGAAAATGAAAGAACTGTCTCCAAAGGGGTCGCCCAGGCCATGGATAATAATCGGTCACATTCCTCCATAAAGGCATCAATATATTCTCATCAGACCGAAAAATCCCCACAACCCCAGGAGCATATGACACCACAGCAAAAGGGCCACATCTCTCCTGCTGGTTCTCTCAACAATCCAGCTCTAGGAGGCACACCATGGGGTTCACAGTTTTATGGCTCCAACAGAGGTACTCCTTCAGTAGATCTACCTCCAACTCCTACAGAGGACCCTCCTCCCAGTCCAAAGGGTGTGACAAAAGTAGCTTCCAGAGCTAGTGTGGCTGTACCTGACAAAAGTGAAACAGAGGCAGTGAGATCCAAGATGGGAAGGAGCACAGCAAAACCCCAAAATTCTGATACAGAGCAGGCCAAAAGTCGGAGAGCTTCTATAGACAAACAGAGAGGGACAGTCAATGGGAATCCAAAGAGCCCAAAGACAGTGCTAGATAGTCCTGTCCCTCATTCCCAGAGGGGCACTGCACACAGGGACTCCAGATATAGTCCCCCACTGGAAACCATGTCACTGACCAAAGCCTGGAGGGAATCTCGAGCTCAGCCAATGAGTAAGCCTGGAAAAACATAGCCAAATCATATCAGCCAACAAGAAAGCCTGGAAAAACATAGCCAAATCAAATCAACCAATGAGAAAGCCTGGAAAAACATAGTTAACACTATATGATCAATGTATGACCTCTTAAAACTTGAAACAGCTAATCATTGGTCAATACTAGCTGATGCAGTCTACAATAAACAGATGGAAGAAAGGAATGTCAGTTTAACATTTTATCTTTGGTAATGTGCATGTGTCCTGTGGTTCACATACATTTACATAATAATGATTTGTATATATATTACATACAATGTATGATTCAAATATAATTCTTCCCTAAGATATACCCGGTAAAGAACATTTTTCTTGTTATAAGACAAGATGTAAACAGTGTGTTTTTCTAATCTATATATGAACACGTTAAAACTACTGATACTATATAATATCCTACTTTGAAACAAAATTCGTATTTTTATATTGTTACCATTTTTTCATTTTTGGTTGATTCTTTGTTAGATGTGTTGGTTTTATAATATGTTTTATATTTATTGGATTGTTCCAATTTTTTTTTTCAATGGGAGCATATCAAGCATCAATGATTTTATCTCCACCATTACAAGTGTTATTTGCTAATATGTACTTGACCTGGTATTATTCTTAGAACTACTCTTTATTGGTTTTATATTTCATTCAAAAGTTAATATATATAATTAAATATGTAAACATTTATTAACAAAAGCAAAATATGCAAATTTAAGAGATTAGTAATTGAGAGTTGATGAAATCTTGATGATATGGCTGACCATGTCACTTGTTGCCTTTTAAACTCCTCTTTTTGTTATTTTATTAATTAAACTTACAAAAATATAACTTTCTGAATCATTTATCAATAAGATTTAAAAGGTTTTATTTCCTTATGTTTGATAATTTTAAAGATATAATTGATCAACAGTGCAAGACTGGAAAAATACTTACAAAAGGAGCCATTGAGATACTGCAAGATTCAAAGTTAATCACATTATGCCACCCAATCTTTTTAAGAGAAAAAAAATGTTTGGAGAGAATTTCAGTGAAAATCTTACTCTAATGACAATGACCACCTAAAGAATTGTCCTGAATGTTACACTGATGTTAACAATCTTCTTAAAGAGTTGTCTAAATCAAGTGATTATTGACTTTGATACACTAGTAACTACTAATAAGTTTTTAGTAGTCTATTTTTATCTGCAAAGGTAGTACATGTATCTTGGACAAACCTGGTTGAACTAGTATCTCCTATTGGGCATATTAAAAACTGTGCATGGTAAAAATTGCATCCAAGAACTCAAAATCCTTAGTTTTACACTGTATTTTTCTGTGACCTTCAAATGACTTTACGTCAGATTCATAATTAATCCTCCAGTCATAAGCAGTTTCTGTCAAACATGATCTAAAGGTTTTCCGTCCAAGAGTTACATGTATGGATCTTATAAAAAACTGAACACGACAGCCACCTTGATTCCCTTCTCTGTCATGATCAAATCATATCAGTTCCTTCATGTCAAGTATCATCTTTTTATGTTCAAAAATACAGATCTAGACATTAATTTTCCATTTCCTATCCTTGTGACCTTAACCTTATCAAAATGACCTTAAGTCAGGGTCATAACATGCCCTGATCATAAGTTACCCTTGTACCAAGTTTGAGCTTCTTTTGCTTCTCCATCACTTAAGTCACACATCACATAATAATTTCACACTATTTATCCTTCTCGCTATAGTTAAAATAGCCTGACTCAACATTCACTTTCAATAAACAAGCATCTGACCAAATGCAAGGTTTCTAAGTTGTTTACTTTAATGATTATGGGCAAGGTTTAAGTTACAGAAACAAGAGAGAGACCAAAAATATATGCTCCTGAAACTTTTATCACAGAAGCAAAAAAAACCAAAGCAGGGCCTAGTTGTCTAAATACTAATTACCCATATGTGCAAAATTCTCATCTCCATCATAAAAAAAGGATCACAGATATATTTTTTTCATATGAAAGCATCATCATTATGTGATTTAATGCCAAAAATTATGAAACTAATTAAAACAGATAATTTAATCTTTCAACATAATGAATGAGCTTCCCATGTGGTAAAATAAGGGGTTAATGTCCGCTAAATGTGTAGGTGTAATAGTTAGGGTATACAATCAATTTATACACTTTTTAAGCATATTTTTACATAAATTACATGAATCATTAGCTCCTGCACCTGACACCAATATCTTATAAATTCTGGGCCAAGGTTTTTTGTGTAAGGACACCATCAATCTTTTATCCAGTGTGTGTGCACTAACTTCTCTTCCTTATAGCACATTTAAAATGTTCCTTTAATACCCTATTGATGATGGAGTGAAAAAAAAGAAGTTTTTTTAGCTTTCAAAAATTTTTATAACAACCTTGTCAGATGCATTGACAAAACTTTTACAATTACGTTACAATAAAAGCATAACAATAACTTATGTTCACACCTTTCATACATAACAGTTGTGTGATCATCATTTTAAAATTATCCTATTAAGATCTTCTCCTTGAAAAATGAAAAACAAAGGCTAGAGGCATGCATCCTTTTATTGATTTGACATTTGATTCCAATGTCAAATAGTTTTCTTCTTTGAGGCTGATTTGAATATTTTTTAATAGAGCCATGCTTTAGTCTTGAGTCATGTTTGAGACTCTAGTTTACCGGTATTATATGGGTGGTACTATTTTGTCTACTACTTATTCAGGATCACCAAGTGTTAAACCTGAATGAGGAATGATGGATCTTATAAATTATAGTCACAATCCCCAGCTAAATAATATTTAAAACAATTAAGTCAAGCCAATAGCAAACTAAAAGCAAAATTTAGAAAATATATCTCTGCATCAATGTGATTTACTAATAATTAAATGTACAAGAGATTTAAATAAATGTGAGGTATGCTCCAATACATTGTATAGGAAGGGGAAATATATTTTTTAATCTAAGAGTGGAGGCAGCAGATTTAATTCACTACTAGTGAGTGGTTCTATTCTGTTTAAATCTACCACATAATACCATGATAACATAGGTTAAACTTTCAAAGCTATACTTAAGGATTTTCTGACAGATATTGATAATACATGCACATATATATGTTAAAATATGTTTTTACAAACTTCCCCTACACAGTTTTGCTAAAAGCTCTTAATTTTACCCACAGAATACACTGTATACAACAATGACAGGTCTGTCTGCATCAAGCAATCTGATTGGTTCTATAATCTGTGCCATCATATCTACCATAGTCTAGATAAATTACAGTACACTACATAGTAAAGAGTCACTTTTAAATTAATATCTTTCATCATTTGTGAAGAAGCAAGAATAATTTCTTGACATTCAAAGCTAAAAACAATTTCAGCTAAATACATGTATATGGTACTTATTCTGCTTCTTGTCTGCTAATTCATCTATACGCTAAAATACTTCTAGTATTCAAACTAAGACTTCATTTTAAAACTAGATTTAAGTGCACCAATTTATTTTGCACTAATCAATTAAATAGGAAGATTGCACTTAGTTTTGACTATGCTAGTTTATGTATGTTTTACACTGTGTCTGGAAATGAATGTATGTTACTTTAGGATTAAATACTCTTAAATATCTGGTGTAATGCTTCCTGTATAACTGACCTTTTTGAAAGAAAACACATTCAAAAATTTAGTTTGCTAAAGCTGAAAGGGGGGGGGGGGGGGGGAGGGATTTCACACATTTAAAAAGTCTGTAAAAATACACTTCTTAATAAACATTTAAAATATGGTCTTTTTCTATTGGTGTCAGTTGAAAAAATCTTAATTTTCTTGGAAGTAAGGAGTTCTCTTTGAAGTACTCACAGTTCATTCTGAGTCTTTCTCTTAAACATTCTCATTTTATTATACCAACTAAATCACCCTCTTTCCCCAGTCAAACCTCCTTTATTTATCCTGTCATGTTTAAGAGCCTATGGGTAAAATCATAATAGGTTAAATAAAGGTGCTTTATAATAATATTATTGCTTTCTCACAATGCCTTTTTTCCACACAAATTATCGTATATGTCTGTTTATATCGTGAGCCTCATTATCTACATATTGCTTTTACTCAGATATCACAGGTGTCTTCACAGAATGTACAGTTACTAATTATGGTGAGGTAAGGGTGAGAACAAAGGTATATCCTCATCATAGTCCTTTATAACTCTCCTGGCCTGCCTGATGTACTGCTGTTGTTTGTAGTACATTTTAATGGCTCCTTTGAATGCTATGAATGATATTCCTCCCTAAAAAAGAAGAAGGAAAACTGTCATCCAAGTCAGTACTAGATCCCCCATATGATTGTAAACTTCTAATCAGAGCTGGGCACTACTTCAGAAATGACTGCTGCACCCTCACTATGCCAGGACACTCTAAAAACCATTTAGTTTACGTTAGACCCAACTGGCCAGAGAGAAATTCCAGATGTGGTGCAGGTTTAAAATTAATATCATTTTTTAAGGAGATTTAAGTTAATAGCCAAGGAATTTTGGCCTGATCATCTATGAAATGTAGGTCACATTCAGCAATTGAAGCATTAAAGAGCTAAAACCTGATCACTCATGTGTAAAATATAGGTCATATTTGGCAACTGAAGCATGGTGTCATATATCAAAATCATCAATGTTGGACATGAAAAGTCAAAAGAAATAGACCTGATTCAAATGTTATATCATGATCATTCATCATAAAAAATATTTCATATGCAAGATTGATCAATGTAATCTGAGTATAGTCACTTTAGGGGAATAAATGTACATAATAATAAAGCCAGATTTTGATGCTACAACAAAGCTTGCTGTATTGATTGAAATACATTGAACAGGAAGCACGGTCAGGTTCTAAAGATCAAGTGTGAAACTTCTAGCACTGACATACATGTAAAAATCTCATTTTGAGCGAATCGAATAAATATTTTTCAAATTGAATAAGGAGTACCAGTATTTTAACATCAAATAAATTTAAACATGAATGATACTTAATCTTTTTTTCCCAAAAAAGAAAGAAAAGACTGTGAATTCCTACCATCATAGTTCTCTGCATATTGGAGCGAACAGATCTGAACAAGAGATTTCCACACAAGACAGCACAGCTGGGTAAAACCAAAGCCCCACAGACAATGCGTGTGGCTGACACAGGATCCACTATGCGTGTTGTGTCTGCAGGAAGCCTTGGCAGGGTTGACCTTTCCACTGAAGTAAATGCAAATGTTTATGTAAAATTCTGTCTTACTGAAACCAATCCCCACTCCCCTTTGCCCTCTAATCAACAGGACAGAGGAGGGTGGACAGTTTTCATCAGTCTGCACTTAAAATTTACTGAAATGTACCGGTAGATTTTTAAATTTCAATTCAAAGAGCAACATTACAAAAAGGTCATGTCTAACAAGGACCAACCTATGGAGTGACTGAATCAAAATAGTTGCTTTTGAGCTTCAAACTTTGCCATAAAAATTATTATGAAAGAGAAATTTAAGTCACCTTAACATTTTCAACACCCTTTTTGAAAATCATAAAGAAGTCTATTAAGAACATCATCACTATTTTATAAATCTGGTCTTATCACTGCTGAAATAGGTGAATAACAGTAGGGCACTTGCACCTGTTTCACTGCTAATGACCACTGCATTGAACACTTGGTCAGAACTCAATTTCAACTCATGACCGTCATTTTTAATTCCAAAGAATATTATGTTGCCTTTCCTGTTTAGATCAATTCATATAAAGTGTAAATCAGGTACAAACCATTAGTGAAGAGTTTGGTGAGGAACCTGGGGGCATGTCTTCGCCACAGCTTGAGGAGGGCTTCTTCCCACTGAACCATCCTCCCGAGGATTAGGAGGACAGGGATGAGGGGCATGCTGATCAGAAGTAACATTTTATTTTCTACCTCCTCCATAAATGTGTACCCCTCCTCTGTCCCCATCACCTGGTAAATATATCCCAATAGGAATTTAACATAAAATATTTCATAGACATATTTAAATTTATAAACAGAGTGCTTATTCATTTTCTCTATTTACGCTCTGCTCATCTCTACTTTTTCTTTTTGCTGTTTTATGTTCATCTACTGTTCTTATAATATGAGCTAAATTATTAATACATGAGTGTAACAAATGAAAGTATGAAAGGACTCACTCATACAAAAAAAGAGTTTGTAAATTAGTTTCCTTTTAATTTATTTGGTTTTATTTTGATAGTGAAGCAGCTAACAGGTTGTGTTCATAAGAAATGTTATTCTGTTAAGTAAAATTACTGTATCATGAAATCGGGTGTCATAAAAAACAAGGATGATATTAACTTGAAGATCCCAACATTAAACAATTCAAATTTTGCAAAAGAAATAGTGGTACATTATAGATGTTCTATATTTTTATCCAAAGAAAGGTAACTCTGTTTTATACATTTGATCCTCCGAGATGAAATTCATCACTAAACTTGTTATACTGCCACGATTTCTGAATAACGAAAGGTGGTGTTTTATCAAGAATTGACTGTACATTGTTTATGTTTCATGTATAAAAGGCAAATAAGACAAATATAATCAACAGAATCTTACCTCTCAAAGTAAGTAAAGCATTTATTGAAAACTGCAAGTAAGGCTTTATCAGAATGAGAAGAATCTTACCTATAAAAAACTACTATAAATCCAAAAGTAATAAGAATCTTACCTGTAAAACTATTATAAATCCATAGGTAAATATGAATCTTACCTGTAAAACTATTATAAATCCATAGGTAAATATGAATCTTACCTGTAAAACTATTATAAATCCATAGGTAAATAATATGAATCTTACCTGTAATACAACTATAAACCCATAGGTAATAAGAATCTTACCTGTAAAACTACCATAAATCCATAGGTAAATATGAATCCTAACTGTAAAACTATTATAAATTCATAGGTAAATATGAATCTTACCTGTAAAACTATTATAAATTCATAGGTAAATATGAATCTTACCTGTAAAACTATTATAAACCCATAGGTAATAAGAATCTTACCTGTAAAACTACCATAAACCAATAGGTAAAGAAGAATCTTACCTGTAAAACTACTATAAATCCATAGGTAAAGAAGAATTTTACCTGTAATACTTCTATAAATCCATAGGTAAATAAGAATCTTACCTGTAAAACTATTATAAATCCATAGGTAATAAGAATCTTACCTGTAAAACTACCATAAATCCATAGGTAAATATGAATCCTAACTGTAAAACTATTATAAACCCATAGGTAATAAAAACCTTACCTGTAAAACTACTATAAATCCATAGATAATAAGAATCTTACCTGTAATACGACTATAAATCCATAGGTAAATGCACTCCAGTAGACACCAGCACAGAACAACATTCCCACCCCAAAAGGACTTATGTGTTGAATCATTTTATCAAATGTATCCACACATTTTAAAAAGGAACCTGTAAATGATATGAATTTTTGTCATTGTTCCTTGTTTTTTTTCTGTCTTAAAAGAAGAGAGGAGTTATTTATAATGTAAAAATTATTTAAAGAACCCTCTACACACTGCACACAATCTATGCCTATGGTATTTTTTTGAAGTTAGAATAATCTGAAATTTGATGAATTAAAATCTACAATATATTACTAAATGCACATTTACAAAACTCTAACACCTCACTGACTGCAAGGTACTTAGTCTCACAACTGATCATCATGATCATTTACCCAAATCTGGACAAAACTTTTAGCTAGAGATCCATATAAATTTTCCAACAGAAGACTTGCCAAAATCTTGAACAACCATGAAGTGAAACACTATAAAATATCTGATGCCATAATGAGAACAGAGACTTTACCAAACTGGGATACAAATTCTGGGAACATAACTGGTTTCACACAGATGAGAGAACACTATAAACTTATTCAACTATTCAAGGGAATACTTTGAGGTCCAGTGTTTTGACAGGAGATCTACTACCGTAAATCTGGAAATTTTTGCTGTAGATAAATTTTTAGCAAATTTGCGTATGCATTGCATTCGCAAATATATTTTTCTTAAAAATAAATCAAAAAAAAATTTTTTTTTCTAAAGATTACTTAAAGATTACATCGTTATATATATTTTATGTACATGTGTGATTTATGAAAATGTTATGAAAACTTTCAACACTTTGGATGATTTATCTTTTCTAATATTTTTATCTGACTATTGAACGTTGGCGTAGTTTAAAATTGTATGTTTATTCGTAATTTATTGTATGTATATGCGTAACTTACAAATGTTTAAGAAAATTTTAAGAGCTTTTTATATTTTAGTTCAAATGACGATTCGCAAAAATTTTAAACACAAAAATTAATCAACAGACTTTTGACCCAGATTCGCAAAAATAAATCGACGTAAAAATTTCCAGATTTACGGTAGATAGAATGTTCTGTTGTTAACATGATATTGTGCTTATAACCTGGTTTAATGATAGAATTTGTTCCATGTGTTGTCAATGTAGCAAAATAAACAAGGGCAGATAATTCTAAACTACACATGTACTATGTATAATCCAGAGAGTTCCGAACGTCAACATGGCATGTAAATTTAAAGAGAGATAAAAATGTTGAGAAAGTGAGTTGAACGTTTGTCCTTATATGGATTATTTTTTAGAGTAGAAAGTATGCATAAGCTCAGAAAGTTTGTTATGATTAATTTGATACATATTTCTAGTGTAACTCCTTTTGTATTCTTCAAAATTGTTTCGGAGCGGATCTGCTCCAAATTGCTGCATTGCAACTGTATGGGATGTATTCTAACTGTGGTGAGGGCTTGTCTCGAGACACAGATTATTCTAACTAGTGACCTACCAAACTCTGGGAACACTATGATGTATCTTGTTCCACACTGTGGACAAAAAACTTCTGCTGAGCTGTTTCCTTTCTGTTTCTCATCCACCCACCGCTGGAGACAGCTCTGGTGGACCCACTTGGTAGTTCCCCGACATCTACAGGGCTTCACCCACTTAGCTTCCCAGTCATCTTCTACTGTAGCGAAACAAACCCAGCAACACTTCCTACAGCATAAAAAAATATTTTGTAGTAATCAGTTTGGACAGTAATATATCACTGTAATGGTTTGGGCAGTGGATATCGGCCTGGGTAGCTCAGTCAGTAGAGCACCTGACTGTTGATGCAGAGGTCTGGGTTTGATTCCCAGTTCAGCCATACATTTTCTCCTTTCCTGTTACAGATTTGGTGCCGTTGACCACCCCTGGACTTGCAGGTGAAAGTCCTGCCAGGGGCAAATAAGATCTTGGGTTGTGTCTTCAATGGAGAAGACAATTTAAGGAGGGAGGAGTGTAATAGTTTGGGCCATGGTTTAGACCATGGATATTGGCCTGGGTAGCTCAGTCGGTAGAGCACCTGACTAGTGATGCAGGTGTCCCGGGTTCGATTCCCGGTCCAGAAATACATTTCCTCCTTACCTGTTACATAACTAACTAGTTATAATTGTAACGGGGACCGTTACAGATGTTCCCCAAACGCTCCCCAACTCCCTTTTGGTGTCTTATTTCCTGTAAGCTTCATTAAATAAGGCAATGAAGTATATTGATCGTTTTTTCCATTTCACACGCGCACACGTGCATGCATGTGCAGTATGACCATGTCATCCCGTCTATACTATTAATGTATCTTTATATTCTCAGTATCAAAACATTTCATCAAAAATATAAGTTCCGGCTATATCAAGTATACTGGTCATCTTAGCATTGCGCGCACGCGCACCTGCATGCATGTTCATAATGACCATGCCATCTTGTGTACACTTATAATATGTCTGTGTATTCATAGTATCAAAGCTTTTCATCAAAAAATATAAAAGTTACGGCTATATTAAGTATATTAATCATTTAACACATTGCATGCGCGCGCATGTGCATGCATGTGCATGATGTCCACATCATCTTGTCTACACTTGTAATATATCTGTATATTCTTAATATCAAAGCTTTTCATCAAAAAATATAAAAATTACGACTATATTAAATATATTGGTCATTTAACACATTGCATGCGCGCGCACGTGCATGCATATGCATGCATGTGCATGTTGACCATGTCATCTTGTCTACACTTTTAATATATATAAATATTTTGAGTATCAAATCAATTCATCCAAAAATATAAAAGTTACGTCTATATCAAGTAAATTGGTCATTTTACGATTTGCGCGTGCGCGCACGTGCATGCATGTGCATGTTGACCATGTCATCTTGTCTACACTTAATATATCCTTGTATTCTGAGTATCAAAGCATTTCATCAAAAAATATAAAAGTTACAGCTATATTATGTATATTGGTCATTTTACGCATTGCACGCGCACGCACGTGCGTGCATGTGCGCGCAAAACGACCTTCGTTCCGCAAATATACATAACATGCCTAGTAACCCTAAAAAGGTTTTAACTCAATTGGATGTGCAGTTTCCGAGAACACTCGCGGACAAAAAAGTACCGGAGAAGAAATAAGAATAAAAAAGGAACGACTTTACTTTACCGGTCCCCAGAAAAACGCGCTAAAATATATTGTCACCGTAGGCGACTTCCATATATATGAGATCGCGTGAGCGATCGAAAAAAAATGAAAAAATGAGGTTTTAAGCCTTTTGGACCCCAAATTCGAATTCTACAGTCAAAAGTTTAGTTTAAAACTTCTTTTTAAACGAAGTTTTTAACCTTGTTCTCTGAAAAAAAGTAATAAATATTGTTTATTCAGTGAGTAGGAGACAAAACATAATTGTGAACGAAGCGCGTGCGGCGCATGCTTAGTGCCGTTTCTTTCGTACTTAGCCATTTTTTTTATGTAAACAAACCAACGAGATGTCGTCAAAGCTGAATTAAGATCTTGCAAAAAATACAGACGGAACTGATTTCTTAATTAATCTAAAAGAACAAGACACTAACCCTAATCTCTCGGATGGTATGCGAGGACTAACTCAAATCTCCCAGGCGGATGCTAGACCATGTTAGACTAACCCATGTGCGAGGACTAACCCTAATCTTTCGGATGGATGCGAGACTGACCCTAATCAGTCAAAAACTTATGCAAGGACTAACCCTAATCTTTCGGGTGGGTGCAAGACTAACCCTAACCAGTCGAAAAATGTGCAAAACCAACCCCAATCAGTTGAGTGACGTAAATCTTACGTCATAGTGCAATGAGCGCGCGGAACTTGCGGATCTGGGGACCGGTAAAGTAAAGTCTACCCATAAAAAAGAATAATAATAATAATAATAATAATAATAATAAGAAACCGAGTAAAAACAATATGTTCCCAAACTTCGTTTGGGGAACATAATAAACCTGAGACAATACTCTCTTCTGTGTGAAAACATTTAAATCAAACATCTGCACAAACTCCCAAAAGATCTATCAGGGACCTATATACTAACTATTAGTATATAGGTCCCTGGATCTATAAAGGAATCATTTTACTTACAATGTAAAGTAACTATCAACTACTAAACCGTTCAAATATATTTCATGCCTTCATGGCTAGTCATGAGGCAAAACATCAATTGCAGAAAACATACCTCTCATCCTCGGAGGAGAGACGACTGTAGGCCATTCTGTTTTATATTTAGTCAATCTTTTTCAGAAATGCACCGCCCATATTTCATCATTCCATCGTCCCACGATTAGGCAAACAGGCAATTTCTCCAGGCTGTTCTGAATTCAAACATCGGAAGTGAATTTCGCACCATAAATGAGAGATTCCTCCAATCCGGATAGCTCGAGTATCTACATATGAAATCAGGGACGTACATATACTAACTAGTATATAGGTCTCTGATTAAACTTTGTCGCCATAAAAATAATTATTATAAAGTCTTTCACATTACACACGCTTTTTCCTATTTTTTCCAACTCAGATCGGGATCAAAGTCTAAACCAAGGCTCCATTTGACATTTATCATTTTATTTGTTCGTAGATCTACGAAAGAAATGAATTGGAATCAAGAAACAAAGAACAGACTGAACGAAAAAGTTGCACAGAATGTGCAAGACGTAGGCTCCCTTGTAAGACATGTGGTAAAAACGTCGAAATCCAACGAGGTAGGAACGCCCACTCCCACAGCTAGAATTTCCTCGAAGTAGTTTGATTGCCTTGGTGACATGTCTTTGGTCTGTTGGTTAGATATTGATATAACATCCACTTATTTTTGTTTAATCTAGCTGTTGGCACAAGCGGCAAAGAATTTTTCCTGTCAGGAGAACGTCATCCATAATTCATCAGAGGTAACTCTTTCTCTCTCTCTCTCTCTCTCTGAAAACTAACTATTCCGAATTATAATTACATGTAAATACATATTTTCTTTACAGTCATTAAAGAAAATGATAACAATAAAAACTCAGCTAGAATATCAGTAAGTATCAGTGATTCTGAATTTCACTCTTGCTAAATATATTTAGCTCTAACATATACATAATTATAAACAAAATACATTATTGTTAAATAATAAAAAGAATTATGTTATTAGAAAGGAAAATAGTTTTTACACAATATCTTCCAATAAACACGTATTTGCATTTTCTTTTCTTAGAGAGTCAGCAATAGAAAGAAGGTAATAATTCTTTGAGCCTTTATTATACATATATTATACCATATTAATTTTAATTGTAAACCTGGAAATTGGAAGCTATATAGAGAGTACCACTTTTTTTCCAAATCAATAAATTCATTTTTTGTAAAAGACAGAAAAAATAATAATTGAATTAACTTATATGGAGAGAAGTTATAAAAGCTTTTTAAGTCTGATGTCTGAGACAATGTATTAGTAATTATTAATTTTTATGTAAATTAATAGATATTAAGGCTGCTTGCATACAAATTGAGCCTATTCATTAACTGAAAAAAAGTGCATTAAGCTATAATTAATGTACAGAATTCTTCTTTTGCAGCATGAGTACACTTTCTGATATTCAAGAACAGCTCAACTCCATTAATAGATGAAGGAAATTCTTAATCAAAGCAAACCGACTTGAGTTCGCGGAATCAATGCGAATCCAGTGTGATTCAGTTGACCTGTGACCAACATTTCTTTATTATTTAGTGAATGCACACCAGAGGATATTCTGGGAGTTACTTTATTCTAACATCGAAGACAATTAACTCTCTGTTATACATGTATCAAGACAAGGACCCAGATGATCAAGTTGTGAAGAGTTTTCTCCCATTTAGTTCCTTTTTCTGTTCTTAAAAACTGTTATACTGTTAAAAAAAGACTGTGTATTGTGAGGGAAAAAAACGATACTGTAGATTCCTAAATATATGCGAGGAATTAATTATTGCGTAATTTCGAGAGAAGCTCCAGTCGCGAAATAAAATAACTCGCTTTTATTTTTATGGTGCTGAACTCTTTATAAAATCTTATGATCAACCTCCCACTCACGATTTAATATTCCTCGCGATATGACGTCTAAGAGGCATTTCCCGATATTAAGTACTCGCGTAAAATAAGGAATCTACAGTATTGCAATGGATCACAGTATTTCAGAAAAAGATCACATTTCAAATTTTTACATTTAAAGGAAGAATAATGTAGTTTTGAGCAATTCTTTATTAAAAAATCTGCTTCTAGTAGTCTTTTTTACTCTGAAAAACCAAGATTAAAGCAAAAGAAAGATTTAACTTTATCCTTTTTAATTGCAATAAAAAGAAATTTGACTTTTCTATTTGATTTTTAATGCAAAATTTTTAATGTTCAAGCAAATACTTCATTTTAAGACCAAAAGTTGCACATTATATACTTCTGAAAAGTTTTATATTTCTTTTAATGTATGGATGTATCAAACCGATCCCCTCTGCACCACAAAGTATCAATGTATTGATTGTTACACCCCTATTGGGTATGAACAAGAATCACATCTCTTTACAGATATTTTGATTTAATATGATCTATACATCAGTCATCACAAAGTATAAACAAATAAGTTCCACCATATAACATAGTTTTTTATTAATAACCAAACTTATCTTTTATAAAGAGGTTATATTTAGCAGTGAGAAAAGTTGGCTATTTATACACATGTACAAGGTAATACAGTACAATGGAGATAATTGTAGGGGCAATAGAGAATGTTATAAATAGAAAATAAAATGTAATTTCAAAACAATAATTAAAACCACAGTACAGTGTACACATACCACCAATAAAAAGAGCATGTATATTTTATGTTTGGAAAAGATATTTTGAATGTACATAAATAGATGGGAACATGAACATTAATGAACCTCTGTGGATAACAATAACTGTTTCATATATCCATGTTTTATTCTGTGCCCTTGTTAAAGTCGAAAATTGGAATGATGGAAGCACATGTATTAGTAATGGTTATGAGGGATCCATAACTTCTGAGCAAGATGGTCATTCAACATAATCTGTTTTCTTTCCAACAGTACTGAGATTTCAGCACATATATATATTTATATTCCTGATGAACATAATTTATGGTAGCCTTAGGATTTTGTGCTATTATGTGGGGAAATGTTTCTTCAGCATTATACATATATACTGCAAGTAAGCATATAAAATGACACTGCATGCTTCTCTTTACCCCCCCCCCCCCCAACCCCCTCCAAAAAAAAGCCTATTAAAGTATGAGCTTTCAATATTTTTTCACCCTCCTTCCACCCCCAACCCCACTCAAAACACACACATACTACGTTAAGTACATGTATTTGTAAGCTTTAAATATTTTTCCCCCCACTTTTGCAAAAGCATGGGACATTAAATCTTATTCATCTGTCTGTCCATCCATCTATCTCACAGTTTAGCTGACCATCTATCAGTCACAAGAACTTTAACCTTGGTTATAACTTCTGAATGAGAAAAGATAGGGTTTTCAGATGTGCATTTCCCATATACATGTATTCCTATGTATAACTTTGATCTCCTGTTGTTGCCCACCTAACCACAAGGAGGTCATGATTTGAAAAATCTTGAATCTGCACTATACATGTATATCGTCCTTTGTATAACTTTGATCCAGTTATGGCCACACCCAACCACCGGGGTCATGATTTGAACAAACTTGAACCTACAGTATGTAATAAAGCTCTCACATACGTTTCATCTTTTCTGGCCCAGTGGTTCTTGAGGAGAAGATTTGTAAAAAGTCGCCAATTCTTAGTTATCTCCCCTTGAAAGAGGATGTGACACTTCCTGTGAACAAACTTTAAAATCCCCTTTACCACAGGATCCTTTGGCATATATGGTTGAAATCTGGCCAGTAGTTCTGGAGAAAAAGTAAAAAATGTGAACAGTTTACAAATGTTACACACGACAGACAGATGGACAGTCAGACACCAGATACTATTTGATCAGAAAAAGCTAACTTAAGTCTGGCTCAGGTGAGCTAAAATGGCAAAAGCTGATTTTTTTTTAAATTGGTTGGGGGAAGGAGATGTGAAAGATATGTATTTTATTATAATTCTACCTGATGTAGAGTATGCAAATGTACACAGTGAGTGTATAACATTAAATGCCTGCCATCACCTAAATTATAATATCTTCAATAGACCCACAAGATCCCAACCCCCCTCAATTTCACTAGGGATCAGAATTTAATGAAAATTGTTACACCAAAATATCTTTTAAATCCCTACCAATTACACTGTAATATGTTCGATCCAAAAGTCTTGTATGTAAATAATGGAACATAGAGATTCAGAAATATTTTACTTAAGTCATATTTTGATGTGAAACTGAACAAATATCAGGCACTAATTTTTCGACTACAACATAAAAGATTTTTGTATTATTCATATTAGTCTTGTTAAAACCTGTCATTCAAAATTATATACCCAGTACAAAGAAAAGGAAATGAAAGGCTAAAAATGTTCTGAAAACAAACATGTTAACATAAATGAAGTTATAAATGCATACATCAGTGTATTACACTGTATTATGTCTGAATTATGTCAGATATGAGTCAAACCATATCAATCTCTGTTATCAACATCTTACAATTATGACAAAAGTTTAGAAATAAAAAGTAAAAAATTCTTATATATGTACAATTGTACTACAATTATATACCAACATTAATAAATATTTTTTTTTTTTTTTAAAATTCATAGTTATAAATACACAACACAAATTGCTTACTCAGGTGGACAAAAGGCAGAAAAATTGTCAACGAGCAGTAATTTTAAAAACGTCATACCTAAATGTTAGTCATATTGATGATTTTGGCATATTTTTCTTCTTTTGTTACTTTTTGTTCTGTTTACTTTATGTATTGTGAAATCACTAAAATTTTCTTCTTTTGTTACTTTTTGTTCTGTTTACTTTATGTACTGTGAAATCACTAAATTTTTGTGGGCGTTTGATTTCCATAGTTTTCATGGTATGGAGAGACCCACGAACTCAAATCCTCCAGGAAATGTAAAAATGGCATAGTACAGTTTAAGTTAGGTACACTTCTTCAATCATAAAATCAAATCCCACCGAACCTACATTTTTTGGCAAAAAACAAAACAATTGACCCCATGAAATTAAGTGATTTTACAGTGTTTACCTAGACCTTGATGTAGGGAGAGGGCTAAGATAGGCTGAGCCTGCTGCCCAATCCCCTTTGAATAAAATATTAATTTTGGCAGATATATGTAGATAAAATAATCTTAAAGCATAACTTGTATAAATTATGAGATTGAAGGTTAACAGATGCTTGCAAAAATAGGGAAATAAGTATGTACCATGTCAAGATATCCCACTGTACAATTATATATTATTGTAGAAAAATATTGATTAATACATGTAATTCATTAGGGCTGGGACAATATATCGAAATTGTAATTCTGTGTGAAGATGATACGCATACTAATTTGTGTGTAGAAATCTTAATACAGAAAACAAAATTTCAGACTTATTTTTTCTTGGTTTTACTTTTCATTTGGATTTTAAATATATACAAATATTCTAAATATGAAACACATAATAATCAATACCACTTTTGTTATATCATTTTGTTTTACATCACATATAAGGCTTCTATGAATAAATTATTATTAGTGAAGAAATATAGTGTTTATTCAACACAAAATGAAAATTTTATAATTACATGCACAACATCATTCTACATACTTTATTGTGGCACAAATATTGTGATATGTATTGATATAGAGGAAAGTGTTTTGTCCCAGCCCTATAAATTATTTTAACAAATAAATGAGATTCTCGATAATTTTACATCATCATACTCCTTCCCAAGAAATACAACTCAATATCCTCTAAGGATTTTCCCTTGGTTTCTGGTAGGTACTTGGACACAAACATAACACCACACAGACAGCAGACTCCGAAGATCCAAAAAGTACCTGCTTGACCAAACAGTTCTTGCAACAAAATGAATTCCTTGGTTATGAGGAAAGCACAAAACCAGTTTGTAAACATTGCAATGCCACTAGCTGCTCCCCGTGCTGGGGCTGGGAAAAGTTCCGACATCACTAACATAGGGATTGGGCCCCAGCCCAAGGAAAACCCTATGATGTAGATGACAAGGCTTGTAATAGCAAGCCAACTGATGTCTGCATGCGTTCCACTTCTGATGCGAAAGTAGTAATATCCAAATGTTGTGCAAGTCAGTGCCATTATGGAGCCTGCTATTATTAGCAATTTCTTTCGGCCCATTTTGTCCATTAAGAAGCAAGCTACAAGTGTAGCAAGTACCTGAACAATGCCAATAACAACAGTCGCAAGTTCACTGTTCTTATACCCAGCGCTCTGAAATATGGACACTGTATAAAACATAACTGCATTGATCCCACTGAACTGTTGAAAAACCATGATCATGACAGAGATAAACAAGGGACGAGATAGTTCTGGTTTTTTAAACTCTGAATAAGAGAAAGAGGATCCAGATTCCTGCATGAATCCCTCTTCAATATCTCTACATTCATCCTCCACATCTGTATGAGGTCCCCTCAGAGCTGCCAATGCTAGCAATGCATCTTTTCTCCTGTTCTTCAGGATAAGATATCTGGGTGTCTCTGGGATACAGAAGAGTAATAATATCGCCAGTGCTGCAGGCATGGCACCAAAGAATGCTAACATAGACCAGGAACATGTCATTCCTATGGCATATGCTGCTACAATGCCAATGGTTATCGACAACTGCATACTTGCTCCAAGAAATCCTCGCAGTGTCTTTGTGGAAATTTCCGCAAAGTAGACAGGGGCAGCTACTGTTACAAGGCCACTTGCAAATCCACATAATGTTCTACCAAAGAGTAGGCTTTGAATACCTGACGCCAATCCTGTCATGATCCATCCAACAAGGAATACGCCGGAAGCTATTGTCAATGTTTGTTTTCTGCCATATTTCTCGATTAACTTGCCTCCACAAGGACCACCGAAAATTGCGCCGACCGTCATCAAAGCACCAAACCATCCTGTCAAACTTTTCCCATCGAGAAGTTTTTCTTGCTCTAGTTTTGGAATTGCAGGCGAGCTATAACCAATTGTAAACCCGAATGTGAAGGGGCCAAGACTTGCACAGAGAGCTGTCAAAAACAAACGAGACGGTGAACCCTCAAATTTCGTCGATTTCCGAAGAGGCGAAGCAGTTGGGCTGCTCTCGAGAGACATGGTGACAAGATGAATCAATGTCAAGTTGGTGTTTTGAAGACAATGCTTATGGTGAACTGCAGTAAACATTTGTATGACGAAGATGACATAAAAACCATGCATGAGGAAATGAAAATTCCGGTAAGAAGGTTATTAACAAACCAAAATTGCCAAATGCTGCCAATCAGGTAAACGTCCAGACATCCTGCAGATGGTATATTCTTGGTAAGTAATCTGCAGCATATTTATTTATTTACATATAAAAAGGAATGTAATTGGTAATGCTTTTCTTCCCCTTTTTAACGAAAATCATGTCATTAATGTAAACATAACGTAGTATATTTTTGTTATATATGTCTTTGTGTATATGCATGGTAATTCTGTTAAGAAATCCAAGAATTCATCTTCATCGTTGATGAAGATTTATATGCCGTTTCATTGACTCTCAGAACTGTTAAGGCAACCACTCATGGATTTCTGGAATCGATATATATAAGTACCGCAATGTATACATATAAGCAGAAAAAAGGGGAGGGAATAGTTTCAGTTTTTTGAAGAGGCACAACCCAAAATTAGATTTATATTGTTTTCTAATTTATAGTATTAAATACTGGTAAAATTATATAAAGGGACACAAAGTTCTGAAAATTGCCTTTCTTTTCTATGTAAATATGGCAAAATTGGGGGAGGGGGGCTCTCATTACCATGCACCTATGTTAAAATCACAATGCGTTTTCAAAAATGTTGGTTATCTTGCAGCTAAATCTTTTGCAGTTTTTCATCTTATTTGGATAAGTATGCATCTAAGCAAGAAAATGGTAGCAAGAAAACGCCAGTCTGTTCAGATCAGGGGAACTAAAGAAGCTTCTCTTAGCACAAATATGAATAAAGAAACAGAAACATGTCCGGTATGTAGTAAAGAGAAACTTGACGTTCATCTGATTGAAAGCAATAAATTAATGGAAATCAGAGGATGTGATTTTTGTGGACTGCGATATTTGCAAATCAAGCACTCTAAGTCTGAGGCAGGTACTAATATACATTGTATTTATTGTTACAAGAATTTCAATGATACTAAAAACTTTCAAAATCATCTACAGGATCATAGTGATTTTTTAAGGACTTCATCACTTAACATAAGTTCTTCATCCTCAAGTTGGACTACAAATCATCAGGAGGCCAGTCCAAGAAAAAGGAGAAGTATGACACCACAGCCCAGAGAAGATTCCGAAGGATTCCAGGTCAAAGATCAGGATAATCCAGAGACTACAATAGAGGATGTGGCCGGAGCAATCTTGACTCTCGGTTCATCTCTTAAAATATCAAACACAGACATGCGAAATGTGGAAAACTGGACTTTTAGATCATCAAAAACTGCCAGGTTAAGTAAAACTTCTAAATTGTCAAGAAGTACCAGCGAAAATAAGACATCTAGATTATCTAGAGCTGACACTGTATTGATAGGTGATTGTACTGCCAATGAAAACCAGCCTCTTGGAAGAATATCTAGAGCTGCAAGTGAAAACCAGGTGACTAGGTTATCTAGAGCTGACACTATAGTGATTGAACCACAGATTCAGATCAGTGACCAAAGCTTATGTAGTCAAACAGGATGCAATGCGAACAAGGAGAATACTACAAGAAAGACTAGATCTGCAACTCTAGCATCAGGCAACTCTTTAGACCTTTCATCTTTTCTGCTCCCTGATTCACGACCAACCAGACAAGATTCTAATGCAAGCAATTCCACCACTATTTTATCAGATGAAGAAACTTTGCCTGGAGAGAGTAGTCTGAAAAAAGATGATACTATTGTATTGGAGGTGTCAGATAATGAAGGTAATGTTTCAAGTCAGTTTTTAATGACATTACCTACCTGGGAGAAAATGTCTGACCTTGATTTAAATAAACTTTGCCAAGATGTTCTAAACTCTAAAAAGTCCTCTGTTGGGAGGTTAGCTAGCGACGATACAATAGATCGTATCTTACCTGGATTCAGCATGTCCATCATTAACCTTCTTCAGGAAGATGATATGATTATTGTTGGTGACCAAAACCAAGGAAAGTCAATTCAGATTCGTAGAATTCCCAGTGGGTCTAGTCCAGCTAATGAATCAAACATCACTCAAGAACTTCCAGTAAACAATGAACAAGATAGCTTAGTAAAACCTCAAAAGAAGATCTCAAAACAGGCTGAAGAAGTAAATCCTGGAAAATTGACTGGACTGAGGAAAAATCGTCGAAAAGGTAAATCATTGAGAAACGAGGGACCGGCCATTAGAAAGCGAGGTAGACACGTGGAAAGAGAAACACACACCTGCTCGGTATGTGGTAAGGTGTTTAGCCGGCGATATAATTTGAAAGTTCACAAATACATCCATACAGAGCAAAAAGACTTGGAGTGTCAGTATTGCCATCAGCAGTTTAAACATGACAGTCTTCTTCGTAATCATATGCGCATTAAGCACACCCGCAACAAGCCGTTTACATGCGAGACTTGTGGGCAGGGCTTTATTCACAATAACTATCTGCAGAGACACATGCTGCTTCATGCTGGGGACATCTGTAAATGCTGTGATGAAAAGTTTGAGTCGCGTCGCCAATTGAATGTCCATGTGAAAAAAGTTCATGTGGAATCCAATTCCACCAAACATTGCAGGAAGTGCAAAATGAACTTTGTTTCTTTGTTGGAGCTTACTAGACATTTGCTAGGGATGAAAGATACTGTATAAAATTGTACTTTTGCTGTATCAAACAATTTGAGAGTATTGTTGGAACATTACATGCTTTTTATAAGACCTGGATGTAAATGGGCAGTTTATCAGTACAGAGATTCAAAAGAATTCAAAAGAAATGTGTTTAAATGCGCATGTACCTCTATGTACATGTATTGCACAATGCAGTTTAGCAGATGTTGATATATAAAATCCAAGTTAGAGAAATGTTGGAAGCATTTTTAAGATCTATTGGCAGTGTTGTGAAAGATACTGTGGTTGTCATTCCATATTTTTATGGCACAAATTATGACACGATTTGACAGGATTATGGGTAATTAAAGAAAGGACAATTTCAACAATGCTTTTTCCCTTTTGATGATAGTCTCAATTGTTAAGATGTAAACATGCATAAGAAAAGTTTCTTTGAAAAATAACATCAAAAAATTTTGAGAGAAGAAAAATATCAATTTTTTCTGTAATTTTTAATCATATATTTCATTTACCACAGATTTTGTGAAATGTACAGATATTTTTTTTTATTTTGAATGTATTTTTTATAAATATTTAGCATTTTTGTGCTTTTATGTGTTGTACCATACTACACCATAATATTTTTTTTTACTTGCTTACAAGACAATATTTTATAATTCTTGCCAATCATTATATATCATATTCAACAGATTTATTTACATAGTTGCCAAGACAGAAAAGTAATTTGTATGTGTGTAACTGAAGTAAGAATTACCTTTGAATCTGCATACTTAACATTGTTTAAGGTATGGTATACCATTAAAACCATTGAAGCACACTTCACTATACCTTTAACATGTGTACAATTGGATTCAAAAGGATCAAATTGAAATAAAAAATAAACAAAACTAGAAATATGTCTGAAGAACATGAATGCCCCACCGAGTGTATATTAGTAATGCAACATGAAAATCTGTATTAGTGTGTGAAGTTTGAAGAGAATATCTTGAATAGTTTCTTTAAAATTGAAATTGAAATCTAAAAAAATGGATATAAATGATTAATTCTCACAAAATGATGTATAAGTGCATAAGCTTACATAAAAATACCTTAAATGATTTCTTAAAAATTATGCAAAATGCAAATTAAAGAAAAGTGAGGTCAAGGTCACAGAAAAGTGCAAGGTCAAAAGTTTTTGATGCAGTTGAATAGCCATCACTAATACTTATCAGCATATTAAGTTTGATAAAAATATCTTGAATGGTTTATTTAAAACTGAGCTTAACACTTATTTAAGAAAAGTGAGGTCAAGGTAAAAGGAAAGTTTGAGGTCAAAACTGTTGATGCAGTTGAAAAGCTTACATTAGTATATATTAGCATATGAAGTTTGACATAAATATCATGAATGATATCTTTAAAACTGAGCTAAACACAATTTAAGAAAATGAAGTCAAGGCCAAAGGAAAGATCAAGGTCAAAAAATATTAATGCAGTTGAATAGCTTACTTCAGTATGTATCAGCATATGAAGATTGATAACACTATCCTGAATAGTTTATTTAAAACTGAGCTAAACATTCATTTAAGAAAAGTGAGGTCAAAGTAAAAGTCAAGGTCAAAAAATGTTGATGCAGTTGATCTCATCAGTATGTATCAGCATATGAAGTTTGATAAAAAAAAATTATCTTGAATGGGTTATTTAAACTGAGCTAAACCTAATTTCAAACAAGAGGCCCAAGGGCCTTAATGGTCACCTGAGTATAATACAACAATTAAGAGGATCCATAAAGTATAAAATAAACTGATAGATGAAGCTTTGTTGCCCAAAAGCAAGAGAAATAGGATGATCAGGATCAATGAAATAATTAATCTAGTATTCGGTAACAACTCATAAATTACATTCTAATCTATCCCCCATTTATCACTATCGCAATGCAGACAATTAACAAACTATTAGTTCTTCTGTACCACTTTTAATCCCATATTGTGACCTCTCACATTGGCCTCTCTTGGTCTTTGAAGAACATTTAATAAGTTATTTTTGTCTCATTTTGATTTATTTATTATTTACAAGTCTACTTGATCATTAAAACTATGAAAGTACTTTTTGTATTATACAATATCATTTTTGCATAATTCTTTTAGTCTATTGACTTTCAAATACATTATTTACGGTGATTAATTACATGAAAAGTGAATGGCAAAGGGGAATAACTTCTCTTAGTAGAATACAAATTAATAGAGCACTGGCCAGGACCAGAACACTTGACCAAATGGTCCTGATGTTCAAAAATCTGGTTAAAATATTCTTGCATATTAAAAACTTTATATTCTGATGCTTTCGATCTGCCAAGGAGCAGAGAAAATTTTCAAACAAATACTGCATTTTCACTACAGATTCAACACAGCCCTATCCTAACACTAAAACCCATGTCCCAGGGTCATGAAATTCATGAATTTGGTAGAGGTACCCCCCTCATCATAACTATGCACTTAGTTGAAGAATTTCCAAGAATTAACACATTTTTACTATATTCTCAATATAGCCTCCCCCCCCCCCCCCCCCCCCCGGCAAAACACCAAGACCTGGGACCACAAGTTTTAAAAAAATTTATAATAAGCACAATTGTTCATCATAACTATGCACTTTGTTTATCAACACTAAGGGGCAGACAGGATTATTTAACAGAAATAATGCATTTTCACTATATTATCAAAGAAATTATGCTTTTTCACTATATTATCTATAGACCCCCCCCCCCCCCCCTCAACCCTGGGACCATGAATTTCATAATTTTTGAAAAGGCATCATTGCTTATCATAATCATGCACTTAGTTTGTTTAAATAATATCCAGGAGCAGAGAAGATTTTCAAAAAATTAATGCACTTTTTCACTACATGTATATAATCAATAGAGCCCCACCCTAACACCAGAACCCCTGACCCAGGGCCATGAAATTCACAATTTTGGAAAAGGCATCCTTGTACATCATAACCATGCACTTAGTTTGTTTAAATAATACCCAGGAGTAGAGAAGAAGATTTTCAAAGAAATAATGCACTTTCACTATATGATCTATATAGCCCTGCCCTAGCGCCAGAACCCCTGACCCTGGGACCATGAATTTCACAATTTTGGTAGAGGGCCTAATGTTTATTACAATCATGCCAACAGTTTGACTGCTTGATATCCAGGAGTAAAGAAAAAGATTTTTAAAGATTACATCAATTTTGGTGGTTTTAGCCCCACTCCTCGGGCCTCAGAGGGGCAGGGACAATGAAATTCACAATTTTTGTTCCCCTTCACCCATAGATGCTATATGCCAAAATTGGTTAAAATGGTTTAGCGGTTTTGGAGAAGTTGAAAATGTTCAAAAGTTAATGCACAATGACGGACAAAAACAGATAGCAATAGGTCACCTGAGTGACTCAGGTGACCTACCATTTGTAATCAGAGATTTCTATGCTCACCTCGACAAATGATATCTTTCAGTTCTTGGCAAATCTCACATCATATTTTTTCCTAATTAGTATGCATCCCAAGATCAATATCTATGCAAGTTTGGTTTAAGTAGGACTTGTAGGTACTTGGGAATGGACCTGCTCCAAAAACTTTTACTTGTTCACTAATCAAGAAAATGTAGGTCAGTTCCAACATTCAAAGCAAAACTGGAAGTTTCCATCCTTAGAAGCATCATCCATGCAAGCTTAGTCATAAAAGGCCATATAATTATAGAGCTACTCCAAAAAATTATCCTGTTCACTCATCTGGAAAATGTAGGTCAAATTCAGCATCCAAAGCAAGTCTAGAAGTGTCCATCCCTAGATACATCATCCTTGCTAATTTTGTTAAAGTATGGCTAAAATTCACTCATCTGGAAAATGTAGATCAGGTCCAGCATCCAAAGCATGTATGGTAGTGTCCATCCCTAGATGCATCATCCATGTAAGTTTGGTCCAGGTAGGGCTTATAGTTACTTGGGAATGGACCTGCTCCAAAAACTTTAACCTGGTCACTCATCTGGAAAATGTAGGTCAGATCCAGCATCTGAAGCATGCCTGGTAGTGTCCATCCCTAGATGCAACATCCATGCAAGTTTGGTCCATGAAGGGCTTATAGTTACTTGGAAATGAACCTGCTCCAAAAATTTTAACCTGGTCACTCATCTGGAAAATGTAGGTCAGATCCAGCATACGAAGCAAGTCTGATATTGATAGTGTCCATCCCTAGATGCATCATCCATGTAAGTTTTGTCAAGGTAGGGCTTATAGTTACTTGGGAATAGAATTGCTCCTAAAACTTTAACCTGGATGCCGACGCCAACACCTGGGGTATAGCACTTCATCGAGGTGAGCTTAAAAGTGAAGTCAAGGCCACAGAAAAGATCAAGGTAAAAAAATATTAATGTAGTTGAATAGCTTACATCAGTATGTAGCAGCATATGAAGTTTGATTACACTATCTTGAATAGTTTCTTAAAAACTGAGCTAAACACTAAATAAATACAAGAGGCCCAAGGGCCTTAACGGTCACCTGAGTACAATACAATGATTTAGAGGATCCATAGAGTATTAAAATGAAATGAAAGGTGATTCAGAAGCTTTGATGCCCAAAAGCAAGAAAAATAGGGTGATCAGGATCAACAAAATAATTAGTCTACTATTCATTAACAGTTCATAAATTAGGTTCTAATCTGTTTCCCATTTATCACTATCACCATATAGTATATTAACAAACTATCAGTGCTTTTGTACTATTTTAATTCCTTGTTGTAATCTCTTACATTGGCCTCTCTTGGTCTTTGATGAACATTTAATAAGACAAGTTATTTTTGTCTCATTTTTATTTATCTATTACTTACAAGTCCACATGATCATTAAAACTATGAAAATACTTTTTGTATTATACAATAAAAATTCTTGCATAATTCTCTTATATTCTCTTAATTTTTATTTACAATGATTAATTATCAAAAGTAAACGGCAAAGGGGAATAACTCCTCTCAGTAGAATGCAAATTAATTGAGCCCTGGCTAGGACCAGAACACTTGACCAAATGGTCCAGATGTTCAAAAATCTGGTAAAAATACCCTTCCTTATTACAACTTTTACACTTTTTGCCTCTGATATGCCCAAGTGCAGAGAAGATTTTTTAAGAAATAATGCATTTTCACTACAGATTCACTATATTATCAATAGAGCCCCCCCCCCCCCCCCTTCACCACCGAGAAACACCAGAGCCTCTCACCCTGGGACCAGAAGTTTCAAGTTTGCTCATCATAAGTAATCACTTTGTTTAACTGCTTAACATTAAGGAGCAGACAGGATTATTTAATAGAATTAATGCATTTTCACTACATTATCAATAGCCCCACCCTTATACCAGCACATCTGACCCAGGGGTCATGCAATTCACTACTCTGGAAGAAGCGCTCTTGCTCATCATAACTATATACTTAGCTTCTTTGCTTTTTAACCAGAAGCAGAAAAGAATATTTTCAAAGAAATTTTGATTTTTCACTATATATTCAATAGAGCCCCCCCCCCCCCTTTTGACCAGAACCCTTGACCCTGGGGCCATGAAATACACAATTTTAGAAGAGGCGTCCTTGCATATCATAACAATGTACTTAGTTTGTTTAAATAGTACCCAGGGGCAGAGAAGAAGATTTTCAAAGAAATAATTCACCTTCATTGTAGGAGCTATATAGCCCCACCCTAGCACAAGAACCCCTGTCCCTGGGGCCATGAATTTCACAATTTTGGAAGAGGTGTCCTTGCTTATCATAACAATGTACTTAGTTTGTTTAAATAATACCCAGAAGCAGAGAAAAAGATTTTTGAAGCATTAATGCATTTTCACTATATAATAAATAGAGCCCCGCCCTAACATCAGAACCCCTGACCCAGGGGCCATGAAATTCACAATTTTGGTAGAGTTACTCTTGCTTATCATAACTATGTATTTAATTTGTTTAAATAATACCCAGGAGTAGAGAAGAAGATTTTCAAAGAAATAATGCACTTTCACTATATGATCTATATAGCCCCCCCCCCCCCCCCAGCAACAGAACCCCTTACCCTGGGGCCATGAATTTCACAATTTTGGTAGAGTCACCCTTGCTTATCATAACTATGTATTTAATTTGTTTCAATAATACCAAAGGAGTAGAGAAGAAGATTTTTAAAGAAATAATGCACTTTCACTATATGATCTATATACCCCCCCCCCAGCACCAGAACCCCTGACCCTGGGGCCATGAATTTCACAATTTTGGTAGAGTCACCCTTGCTGATCATACCTCTGTATCTAATTTGTTTAAATAATACCCAGGAGTAGAGAAGAAGATTTTCAAAGAAATAATGCACTTTCACTATACGATCTATATAGCCCCACCCTAGCACCAGAACCCCTGACCCTGGAGCCATGAATTTCACAATTTTGCTAGAGTCACCCTTGCTTATCATAACTATGTATTCAATTTGTTTCAATAATACCCTGGAGTAGAGAAGAAGATTTTCAAAGAAATAATGCACTTTCACTATATGATCTATACAGCCCTGCCCTAGCACTAGAACCCCTGACCCTGGGGCCATGAATTTCACAATTTTGGTAGAGGGCTCAATGCTTATTACAATCATGTCAACAGTTTGACTGCTTGATGTCCAGGAGTAAAGAAGATTTTTAAAGATTGCATCAATTTTGATGGTTTTAGCCCCACCCCTCAGGCCCCAGGGGGGCAGGGACCATGAAATTCACAAATTTTGTTCCCCTTCACACATGGATGCCATACGCAAAAATTGGCTGAAATTGGTTCGACGGTTTCAGAGAAGAAGCTGAAAATGTTCAAATGTTGACGCACGACGACGGACGAAAACAGATAGCAATAGGTCACCTGAGTGACTCAGGTGACCTAAAAAGTGGTCAAGGTAAAAGGAAAGGTCAAGGTCAAAATTTTTTGATGCAGTTGAATAGCTTACATCAATATCTATCAGCATATGAAGTTTGATAAAAATATCTTGAATAGTTTCCTTGAAACTGAGCTTTTAACCGAGTTAAACGCAAAGTGCAATGGAAGGACGGAAGACAGACATGACAAACTCTGTATGCCCTGGCCATTTTAATGGCGAGGCATAAAAATCTACAGCACATTTTCCCCTCACTACAATGTCTTTTCCTAAAAAGAATTCTAGATTTGATTTTAAAAATCTAAAGAAATTTTTAGGAAATAAACAATTTAAAAAAAAAAAAGACATCATAGTGAGGGGAAAAATGTGCTGTAGATAAGAATGGAATGACTTTATCAGACGTTGTATAAATCTTGCCAACAGTGTTTTAGTTCATGTACCTTGTATTTACATAATTATCTGAAGACTAGTCATAAATTATGTCATTGAACTATCATTTTTTGAATACAAGAAAATGATTTCACTAAATTTTTGACATCATGAAGATATTCATGCTCATCCATTTGAGTTCATGAGGAAATGAGTTTCATTCCTTTATCAAGTAAAGAATCTTAAGGGAAAGTTATAAGAAATATAAATATAATTGCTCTTACAATGATTTTTCAGAGTATGGAGTTTTATGAACGAAGTAATCCTTTGGGCCACTTTGTTATTAGCTCTTTTTTTCCAAGACTCTTCCCATAATTGGATTGATAGGTTGGTAAATAAAAAATAAAATTATAGAGAACATTTACATAAGAATTTATGATTAACCTCCATCCCACCCCCAATTAAATATTAATTCTGATTTCTTCAATAAGTCTTATTCGTTACATTTATTTGACTTGACTCGACAACTCAATAATGGCGGCAGTATACTCAAGTAAGTAGAAAAGCAGCAATTAGTGTTTCTACACACAGTCCAAGTGTTTTAGGTGATAAAAATTGCATGCATATTGCTAGTTGTAGTTGCCAGAGCTGGGCACGCAATACCTTGAACATCCATTTTAATGATAAATATGATATACTAAAAGCTGAAATTCCATAGTTTTTAGATTGATTTAAAAAAAAAAATTTTTTTTTGATTAAATTCAAAAATTTCATTTTTTTTCCATTGAAATATTTTTTCAGTCAGTCTTCAAAAATAACTCATGTCTTTTTATTGAATTCAACAAAAACAAGATTTAATAATTTATAAGCAGAATAATGCAAAAATGTCGACAGTTTGATTGTTACAGGTAAGTTACTATTTGTGGAGTTTTGAGTTGAAATGCATAAAAAAAATGCAGAGTATGGGGCAAATTTCTTCCGATCAAATGAGTCAACACAAGATTTGTGTAGCAATATCAATCTGTGGTATATTCTTCCTCTTATTCAATACTTTTGTACAATAACATAATTTTGCCTATGCACTGAAGCTGTTTTAATGATGTCTTAACGTGCATTGACCTTTATGTCGTGGGTACTAAGCATACATTAAACAGCGAGTTTAACCTTCTCTTTGTAATAGACTTCTTATGTGTTTTGATTAGGTCATTTGCATAGAAATGCCTCTACCTAGCCTTAACTCCCTTAATGCTATAATATTGCCATCCTTTTCTTTTGTATTCTGATTATCACTGGGGGTCAAAAGCTTTGACAAAATCTTATTATCCATTACAACATATGAAAGTCATGAAGAATCACAATTATGGATTATCCCTTAATCACAAAACAAGAGATGTTTGTGAAACACTAACCCCCCCCCCCAAATAATAAATCGAATTTTTCCAAGTCCAGGGGGCATAACTCTGTCAAATATTGCTCTATCCTATCCAAAACAAAACTTGACCTAGATATTTTATTATAAATCTCTATACCAAATTTCATTTCAGTATGTGCAACCTGTGAAGAGAATGAATAGAAACTGCAAATAATTGGAATTTTTCAAAGTCCAAGGGGCATAACACTTTCAAAAATTGTTCGATCGTACCTAAAACAAAAGTTGACCTAGATACATGTATTTTTATGATAAATCTGTATACCAAATTTCATTTCAGTATGTGCAACCTCTGCAAAGAAAATAAACGGAAACTGCAAATAATTGGAATTTTCCTGACAATTGCATCAAAATATTAAATTGAAGCCTGTATGCTGTAAAGATCACAGAATTTCAAAGTGCCACGTTGAAACTGTGATGAAACCGATAGCCACATCATTCCAAACAGAATCACTATCACCTACTTAAATTGCACTAAGATGCATTACTGCAGCAAGATTTGATGGTACATGTAATAAATATACATTTCAAACAAACAAAATATGACCTTTACAAACTTTGCTTTCAGCATGAGGCTCTTACTGCTTTTTTTTAGCTGTGTCAATAGTTCTGCACATTTTACATCAACTCCTGGGGCTAACTGTTATGTAAACTCTGTATCATACAAGATTATGTGAATTCCAAAGACCATCCCTGTTCTGGCTATAACACAAAGCCTTGTAAGAACTGATGCTAGGTCTTAGTTTTGCAAAACACCAAGCTTTATCAAAGTATTTCCAGTCAATTATGATTAAGTGACCTTGAAACCATTTCTTTTGCTCTGGATTAAATATTTTTTGACATAAATGACCAATTGCTTCTTGAGGTATGTCACACTACTTCACTTTTGGTCACACTTATTGAGCTTAAGAACTTTGTACACAAATAACATCAAGAAAATTGTGTCCATGTTGAAGTTGGGCTATGCATCAAGCTAAGTAAATTTTTTAACATGATGATCTTCTAATCATTGGTTCCCACATCATTCACAAGCAAAAAAAGTTTCATTTTCTTTTCTTTTATTACGATGAATAAAGACTATATTTGTACATAAATAATGTTTTTAAAAAAGACCTGCCAAGAAACAGACCGGATTGAAGGAAATCAGAAGATGAGAGAAAAGTGTGAAATGACATTACAGAAAAACAATAAGTTCAACCAAAAATGAATTTTCTGACTTTCAATTCCTGAATGCAGGCTATTTTGTACCTATAGAGAGAGAGAGAGAGAGAGAGAGAGAGAGAGAGTCTTGGTTTAAAAATGTATGCAAAAATAAATGTTGAACAAAATAAATGTTTCAACCAAATATGAATTCTTTTGACTTTCAATTCCTGAACACTTGCAATTTTGTACTTTGTACTGATACATAAGTATATATATAGTCTTGGTTTAAAAATATATACAAAAAAATTTTTTTTTTTGAACACATGAGTGGTAAATGGAGGGAAGAGTGATCCTTACTAAAATCTCAAACTTAAAGACTATCTCATGTACATCTGCATATCTATTATTCATTTTTTTCTCTACTCTCCACTATCAGGAAAACTTCTTTACAAGATATATGCTTACTATCTTGCAATTTAGTCTTGAGACCAGTGTCTTAATGTCAACATAAGAAATGGGCACCTGTTGCTAGAGCCCCATAGAGAAGAATCTGCTCCTCAGCCATTGGCATTCACCTCCTGGAGGGGAAGAATGAGGTTATTGGGGTTAACGGTCACAGACTTCGTACAGTTGTCTGTCTTGTATATCCCCACCAGTCTGTCAGCCAGCTCAAACATGTTATTTCTCAGTGAGATAATTATGAACTGGGCATTCCTTGTCCTCTCCTGTACAAAAAAAAGGTGAATGTTCAAATTAAGGATACTTCTTAAAATGGTAAGGACTCTTGTCAATTTTGAAATTCTCACTGGGACCTGTGCATGTTTTGTACATCTATCAATTATATTGTATTTATTTAGATCTAGCTTGCATAAGAATATCAATCACATATACTGTGATGATTCTGTGAATCGGCACAAAATATCTGAAATAGTTTGGAAGTCAAGGGGCTGACGAAATATGGGCTTTAGCAAGCCCAAAATAGGTTTAGATGAATGACGAAAATTGGAGTGTAACACTTTGTTCAACTACTTTTACATCTTGACCTGGCTGAACGAACCGCCACACCATTGTAAGGAAGTCTCAATCATCCCTGCATTTATGTTTACCGTACTTGGAGATATAAGAAAACGTCTGGATGATGCAGATTAGATCAAAACATGGATGAAACAACTTAATTTTTTACCCAAACAAAAATGGAAACAGATAGCTGCAAAAAACGAAAGTACTGAAATATCGGAAAGCACTCGTAAATATTGGATTCTTGGATTCAAATTAGCGGAATTCTGCTAAATATCGGAAAAGAATCATCACTGCATATAAAAAATCTCAAACCTCCTAGAAGTTTTATTATTATTATAACTATTTTTTTTTTTTTTTAAATTTTTTGGGAATAATTAACTTTATCTTCCTCAGTGTGATAAATATCCTTTCTACATTGACATTTTTTCTTTGCATTATCTTTTATTAAAATAAATTGAAATGTCACAATACTGAAAGTTTACCTTGATGTAATTAGCGACAATGGATACATTTTTAAAGTCAAGAGCAGCGTCAATCTCGTCCATGACATACAGGGGGGTGGGTTTATAGTGATGGAGGGCAAACACCAGGGCCAACGAACTCAGGGTCTTCTCTCCTCCAGACAAGTTAGATATATTCTTCCACGACTTCTTAGGTGGTCGAACACTGAAACAAAAATCTACCTATATTACATGTGTTTCAGAGAGAGTAGAACACAGCACGTTGAATTCTGAAATTTTCCCCTTTTCCTCCTCGTTTCTCACAATTTTCTAATATCTACAATTTTCTTGTCACCGTTTTCAAAATAAATTTCTGTAGAATTTGATGTTTTGTATCTATCTCACCTGAATACAATTCCCTCCGAGAAAGGATCGAGTGAGTCCACGAGCTCGAGCTCGGCATCTCCTCCAAGTGTGATCATCTGGTACATCTCCTTGAGTTTGTTGGTGATGACTGAGAATCCTGCCATGAATTCATCCAGCCTCTCTTTACGTAGCTCCTCAAAGTACTTTCTTTGCTGGTCCCTGAGTTCTGTTATCTTGTCTAGTTCCCCTACCCTCTGTAGGTACAATTCTTCCTGTAAAATATCAAGGAGTCAATATACAAAGTTAAAAAATTGTGAAATTTAGTCCAATAATATTTTCATCATAAAACAAAACAATTATTTATTAAGCTTTTTTTCTGTCAATATCCAATTTTTCAACTATGGGCTCATCAGCAGTCATTTACATGTATATGCTCAGTATTTATTTGAAACAAATCCTACACCATAATTTCCATATAAGATAAATCAGAAATGTTCTTCAAATCTTTCATATGCTTGTCATCTCATTGCATATGCTGTCATCTCATTGCAAGGTATCAACACTGTTTTGTTTTCATGAAATGAACAGTTTACTTAATAATGATTTACTGACAATGTAAAGATTAATCTGAAAATAGTAATTTGTTACGTTTACTATTTTAATGGTCCTGATTTATGTACTAACTAGATGTGTCTTAACGCCACGAATGACCCTACAGGCAGCCAAAATTTCAGATGCCATATTTAGTTTTAAATTTGTATTTGAACGTGACCTGCATTTTCTGGTAAAATACCTGCATATGCAATTTCAACCTTTTACATACATCCCTACAAAAGTTAGAGAGCGGAAACTAAAAATTTCTTAAATTTTTTCCAAGTTCAAGAGGGATAACTGTCAAAAATCATCAGACCATGACCAAATTCGAACTTGACCTGCGTATTCCTTTGACGCATCCATATGTCAAATTTGAGTTGAGTGCAATTGTTGTAGAGATAATGAATTGAAAGTGAATGATGACGGAATGACGGAACAGGGTAACACTATATTCTATATAATTGCAAGAACTAGTACCTGCACAAATATGTTAAGCCCAATATATAGGGAATAATCGAAATGCTCATATATGATTTTATTTTTGACATTCATGAGCATTCTTATACTGTTCATTCTCATAAACTGCTTATTAACAATTAATCCCTTCATATGAAATGTATCTTGGCTTAATAAACTGTTTAGAATGCTTGATTATGAATTGAGTATTACACTGCAGAATTATAGACTATGGGTAGATTACTGTTACTGCATAAAAATACCACAAAATTAGAAGTCTTTTGGTATAGAGGTTCATTAAACAGAGGCACCATGGTTCAGTGACTCTCTGATAAGAAAGATTACCCTTACTGTGAATTAATGAACAATGTTCCCTTATAGAATTGTCAAATTAAAAGGTCATTTCTTTCGAACTTTGACCCACAAAGTAAGTTAAAATTGTGTATTTCTTAATAATAAATTAGATATCTTGTGGAAAATCATTACATTAAAATATTTTATTTGAGTGAACCTATGTGGATGAGCCTTTAATCACAGTTATTCTGTGCACTCCCACATGTTTTCATTCAAGCACTCAAGCTCAAATCAATAATTAATAGAAGATTTTAAATTTTTAATGAATATTTAGTCAAAAATTGTCCTACACTATAAAGTTTTCCCACTCCCTGAAGACTTCAATCTTTGAATGAAATTGTAATTCAGTTAATTTTTATTACATGTATGTTGAAAAACCTTTTTCTTTTTATAGAAATAGTAAGTAAGAATAAAATGTTTAAATCCAACACTCTGCTATGGACATGCTTTGATGAGTCTGTTGCTCTGTGTATATGTAAAGCCATCAAAGCGTGCTGTGATATGACCTGATTTATTACACATCACAACAACTTTGATGTCTCCACAACACACACCATTCCCCATACTTCTGGATCCTCCATCTTGTTACTCTGTGTGTAGTTCCCATGACCTCTGTGTCATCTCTGGGTACAGTTCCTTATTTATATAGATCCTTCTGAGTAACTCTTGTGACACTTGAGTGATTATTATAACCCGAAATTTCTCCCCTGGTGAAATAGGTCACACCTGTCATTGTTCCCCACAGGTAAGGGATAATTAGTACTGCTCAATGGGACCAGGTAGTCACACCTGTTATATCTACTGTACAATCAACAGGTAGAACTCCCCAGGACACATGCTGTGTGAAAATTAGTCCTGTCAAATCAATTAGAAAATTCATCTCTGGGGTCATTATAATGATTGATACAATAAATCAATGCATAATTGACCACTAATGAAGTGAAATTTTCAAGATAAACAACTTTGCTTAAAAAGTGTTAAACTTTTTTAAAAATAAAAACATGGGAGTTCTTTTACTCAAATAAACTTGTTTGTGTCTTAACCAAACAATTAGAGAAAAGTATAAAAGAATTTTTAATTTATTTACAATATTCACAGTTACTTAAACTAATTTTAAAAATAAAATACTTTATTGGTATTATTCCTTTATCCAAGAATGGAATGAAACAGAATAAATTCTAGAACCTAGAAATTCCCCTTACAATATGAGAACATTACAACATGAGAATATGAGAACACTCAAACTTGTGAAAACTGACGAAACTTGAATTCATTAGACAAATGAATCAGACTAAATTGTGCTGAAATAACACTCGAGAACTCTTTCAACATGGTGTTTCAGAATTTTCTAAATAAAATCCTTATCAAACTGAACCTTAGATTTCTATTCCAGACCTTTGGAACCTTATCATTTGACTTCTATCAAAAAAAGAATACAAGTTAGATTTCCATCACAGCTTATTTGAATCATATAATAAGTAGCAATGATCCATTTGATTTTTATTTTGACCCATTTAAAGCATCTAAGTTTTCACAGTTGCTTATCACAATGATATCTTATCATTACCCATTTCAACAAGAAAAATATTTGAGCTTTTCCCACTGAATCCATTTGAACCATCAGATTTCAGTAGTCTAAGCAGTTTTAGCCATCAAAGCGTGCTGTGATCTGAAAAATTCTGTCACAGTTCACAGCAACTTTGACAGAAAAACCTGCATCTGCCTCAATGGTAGCTAAACAGATACCAAACCAATGAACAATTAAGATTCTGTCAGAAATCAAAAACATAGAAGATGTTCCAAGATTCATGTGGCAGGGCTCTCAATTGTCTCTAATTGGGGCCATTGAAAGGCCCCATTCCCAATTCAAACAGGTACATTTTTTTTCAAATGAATGTTAATTTTCTCAAAAGTTATTATCCCCCTTAATTAATGAACATATGTTTAGATACATGTATATAGCATTTAAACTTGCTACTGCTGTTCCTTTATATTGCAAAACAGAATTTTTATTCATAGCACCAGAAACCCAAAATATGAGGTCAGTTTTACTGTATAATGATTTCCCCAACATTCCCAAAAAAGGCCATTGTTTAAATTTTCCCAATTTAATGGACCTGCCCCCAGTCACAAAAAGTGGTGTAAGAGCCCTGTGTAGTCATAATTTTGATGTACAAAACATGGCATGCCTGAAGCAATGACACACTGTCTCAGAGAGTTTAAAAAAGATTTAGGGAATATTTTGAAGAACCTTGTCTAACATTGATACCTGTATCATTTAAACATTTGAATTAAAAGAAAAATAATACAAAACATTTAGCAAAATGTATGAGTAAAAAATGGAGATTATCCTTCACTGTTAAGTAGATGTGAGTTTTACCTAGGAAAACTGGTAACACTAGAAAAAGAGAATACTCATCTTTTTCTGTTCAACTTTCATGATAGCTTAATTAAAATTTTTCAAAAATATTGCCAGAGTTTGCACTGCAATGCACTTGCATGTACAAATATTTCTGTCACAATACATGCATTAACCATACGTCTTTTAAATTACAATGATGAAATTGGGCAGCAGACTTAGATTGAGCTTAATGTGATTTTTTAATTTATTGTACACAACTAGAATTTATCACCCAAATTAATTTTCTATTGTGATTAATCTTTTACATGTAATTTAACTTGTCAAAATTCAGAGCTGCCTCCAGGGGCCATAAAACTTAGACGAACTCACTTTTGATCTCAGTCTCACTTTTACAAAAGGAATAGTGGAAAAGTGAGACCAAGATCAAAAGTGAACTCATCTTTTAAGTTTTATGGCCCCAGAGCCAGATGTAGCTTTTATCAGAGCAATGGAGAATTTGAGAAAATAAAGTTAAATATCAATAATGGTTTTTCTACAAGGTGTCTAGGTAAAAAGAACAAAGGATAACAACACAGTCATTGATAGGTTTATCCTACTTAAAAACATAGGTAATCAAAGATTACAAAGCTCACCTTGACGAAAGTTATCTTTAAGTAAGGCAAATTTCACATCATATTTTTTATATTTAGTGTACATCCCAAGATCAATGTCCATGCAATTTTGGTTTAAGTATGACTTATAGTTACTTGGAAATAGACCTGTTCAAAAAATGCGTATCCTGTTTACTAATCAAAAAAATTTTGGTCAGTTCCAACATCCAAAGAAAGTCTTGAAGTTTTCATCCTTAGATGCACCATCTATGCAAGTTTAATCATAACAGGCCATAATGTTATATAGCTACTCTAAAAAAATTATCCTGGTCACTCATCTGGAAAATGAAGGTCAGATTCAGAATCCGAAGCAAGTTTGGAAGTGACCATCAATGCTACATCATCCATGCTAATTTGGTTAAAATATGGCTAAAATTCACTCATGTGGACAATCAAATTCAGCATCTGAAGCAAGTGTGGTAGTGTCCATCCCTAGATGCATCATCCATGCAAGTTTGTTCATGGTAGAGCTTATAGTTACTTGGGAATGGACCTGCTCCAAAAACTTTAACCTGGTCACTCATCTGGAAAATGTAGGTCAGATTCAGAATCCAAAGCAAGTTTGGAAGTGACCATCCCAAGCTACATCATCCATGCTAATTTGGTTAAAATATGGCTAAAATTCACTCGTGTAGAAAATCTAGGTCGAATTCAGCATCGGAAGCAAGTGTGGTAGTGTCCATCCCTAGATGCATCATCCATGCAAGTTTGTTAATGGTAGAGCTTATAGTTACTTGGGAATGGACCTGCTCCAAAAACTTTAACATGGTCGCTCATCTGGAAAATCTAGGTCAAATCCAGCATCCGAAGCAATTGTAGTAGTGTCCATCCCTAGATGCATCATCAATGCAGGTTTGGTCCAAGTAGGGCCAATAGTTACTTGGGAATGGACCTGCTCAAGAAACTTTAACCTGGTCACTCATCTGGAAAATCTAGGTCAGATCCAGTATCCATAGCAAGTGTGGTAGTGTCCATCCCTAGATGCATCATCCATGCAAGTTTGGTCCAGGTAAGGCTTATAGTTACTTGGGAATGGACCTGCTCCAAAAACTTTAACCTGGTCACTCAACCGGAAAATCTAGGTCAGATCCAGTATCCATAGCAAGTGTGGTAGTGTCCATCCCTAGATGCATCATCCATGCAAGTTTGGTCCAGGTAAGGCTTATAGTTACTTGGGAATGGACCTGCTCCAAAAACTTTAACCTGGTCACTCAACTGGAAAATCTAGGTCAGATCCAGCATCTGAAGCAAGTGTGGTAGTGTCCATCCCTAGATGCATCATCCATGCAAGTTTGGTCCAGGTAGGGCTTATAGTTACTTGGGAATGGACTTGCATCTAAAACTTTAACTGGGACGCCAACGCTTACGCCGACACTGACGTTGACGCCGGGGGTATAGCATAAGCTCATCTCGACTTTGTCGAGGTGAGCTAAAAATTACTTCTGGAATAATGGAAAAGCTAAGTGATGGTATCTACCAGAATGTACAATTGTAGTTTTAAAATGTAGCATGGTATATAGAGTTGACCAAGTAACTCAAATACTAGGAAGGTCAGTTATTGCTGAGTCAACATGCTGACTGTTAAATAAATTTTTTTTTTTTTTTGTATATGTTAATTGTTTGTTGTATTCATGGCTATATGCCAATGTATGATGGTGTTGTCAATAAATTGAAATTGAATACGTACAAGTGTACATATACTTCCGTCTGCTTTTCAATACCAAAGTTCATGTTCCTTCACATTGCAAATTCATGTTAAATTTCAACAACATGGCTAAACACAAAATTTTCCTGCAATTACTTACCTTTTTGCGATACTCTGCAATGGCTGCCATGTTAGGTTTCATTTGAGCCAGTTTTTCCTCCAGAACGGTGATTTCATACTGCACCCCTTCCTTATCAATGTCCTTCAAGGCCTCAGGGGACAGCTCTGTTAACTCCCCATTCTCTTTACCATCAATTGGTGTCAAGGACAATGTACTCATCTGCAATGAAATTCACAGTAACAGAAAAAAATAATCCTTAACAAAAAAAAATTTAATTGCATGCTATATTTTCCAAATTTTTCTTTATCTTAAAGTATACTAAATTTGAGCTTTAGTTTTGTCTTTAGCCTTCCAAAATTTCACTTGTAAAACCTTTCTTGCACTAATAGGTACAGTCTCCTCTGTGTCTATACACATATATATTCCTTTTCTTTTCAGTGTTTAGTTTACATCTCTTTATTGCATCATCATGATCCTCTTTATTGCATCATCATCATGATGCTATTCACACATTACCTCTTTTTTCCAGTGTTTTACTTTGAGTTTGTTGCTTTTAATGATGCCCTCAATTCGCTCCAGTTCATGACGTACATCCACTACATCTTTTTGGAGCTCGTTTTCATCCTTTTCCAGCTTACTGATCTCCGCCTGGACTTCATTTAGAATCACCTCAGACTCCTTCATCTTGTCCTGTATTCCAAAATAAAACCAAATACACTGTACTCCCATGTTCTTACACAGAAATCTAAATAACACACCCATAGCCTATAACATTGAACTCGAGGACATCTTGCTCTTAAAAATAAATTTGCATTGTAAATTTTTCTTTGAAAAAAATTTGAATCTTATTTCTGAAACATGTTCCTACTCTACATGTAATTTAACAGACCTGGGCCTCTTTAAAGGCCTTCAGTACTGTGGTAGCATCACTTTATATGTAATATATCAGACCTGGGCCTCTTTATAGGCCTTCAGTGCTGTGGTAGCATCACTCTATATGTAATATAACAGACCTGGGCCTCTTTATAGGCCTTCAGTGCTGTGGTAGCATCACTGTACATGTAATATAACAGACCTGGGCCTCTTTATAGGCCTTCAGTACTGTGGTAGCATCACTGTACATGTAATATAACAGACCTGGGTCTCTTTATAGGCCTTCAGTACTGTGGTAGCATCACTTTATATGTAATATAACAGACCTGGGCCTCTTTATAGGCCTTCAGTGCTGTGGTAGCATCACTCTATATGTAATATAACAGACCTGGGCCTCTTTATAGGCCTTCAGTGCTGTGGTAGCATCACTCTATTCAGGGTTAGAAACTCCCTAATATTACAACTCGCAAATAATTGCGAGTACCAAGAAAGTGAACTCGCAATTTTATAAGACTACTCGCAATTTTCATATAAAGTTATATTTACATAAATTAAATACATGTAACTTAAGGAAAAAGTAACTACTGTACAATACACAAAATACAACTACAGTGTGACTTTTATTTAGATTACTGATTTAAATCAAAGGCATTGTGTTCTGTCATATTATATAATTTTGTTATAGTTTCAATGCAAAAAAAATCAACTAACAAATTTTTGCGAGTTACCTAATTTTTAACTTGCAATTGGGGAATTCTAACTCGCGTTTTGCGAGTTGTATATAGTGAAATTCGAACCCTGTCTATTATGTAACATAACAGACCTGGGCCTCTTTATAGGCCTTCAGTACTGTGGTAGCATCACTTTATATGTAAAATAACAGACCTGGGCCTCTTTATAGGCCTTCAGTGCTGTGGTAGCATCACTCTATTATGTAACATAACAGACCTAGGCCTTTTTATAGGCCTTCAGTTCTGTGGTAGCATCACTCTATATGTAATATATCAGACCTGGGCCTCTTTATAGGCCTTCAGTACTGTGGTAACATCACTCTTTAAGTAATATATCAGACCTGGGCCTCTTTATAGGCCTTCAGTACTGTGGTAACATCACTCTGTAAGTAATATATCAGACCTGGGCCTCTTTATAGGCCTTCAGTACTGTGGTAGCATCACTCTCCAGTGTCTCTAGTTGTTTCTGTAACTCTTCAATCTTATTCTTGTTTTCTTCAATATCTTCCCCAGCTGTGATTACTTTTTCTTCTGCTTTCTTCAGATTTCTGAACAAAACAGAGAGCTCTCTAGTTAATAACTGCACTGCTACAAATACTCTTAAATCAAAAATACATCAACTTTATTTATTTCCTAGATAAAATTTTTGAACAGATTTTTCAAATATTTTATTAAAATTAAATATATGACAAAATTTAACAAGGAATTGAAAACTGCAATATAAATGACCATTTTTAAATGTGGACTACAAAATCACAATACTAATTCCCATTAAATTCATTATGGAGCATTTTCACCCTACTTAAATTCTGCTTTTCAAGTACATCTTATTTACACAAATCAAATCAATTTCATGCAAGATTTACCATCGATTTACATTTGTATATTTACATTTTTTAATTTTTCTAAAGAGCCTTCTCTACAACTGGTTGTGACACTCACCTTTCAGCTGTCTTGATGCCCACCTGGGCTTTTGTAATTTGTCCAGTAACTGTGTCAATCTTGTTGTTGACTGCATCTACACAGGCCTGAGCTGCCTTCATCTTAGTCCCTCCAATGTCCATAATCTGTTTGTGGAGTCTACAATAAAGCAATTAAACCTCTGTGTATTTTTTCTTTATAAGTATATGACAAATAAACCCACTGTTTTTTAAAACACCTTCTACTGTGATATAGTTTTTGTGCTATTTCCCCCTGGTGAAATAGTCGTCAAACTATTCACCAGCAGCATGCGGTTTTCCTCGCATTTCATCTCGGAACTTTTCTAATTTTATCTGGATTTTGATGTGACTGCTTCCTTGGCTGTGTCTCGGGAAATAGTTACTATCTTGGGGGACAATAAACTTGCCATTATTCTCATAGCAGTAAATATGTGCAAAGTATCTTATACAAATCAATGCTTCAGAAGGGAAAAATATTTATGTATTTTGGCAAATTAAAGGTTTTTTTTTAAAAAAAACTTTTTGACATGCATGGCATCAATTCAACTCTTACTTTTGTACTTCTGCCTCAACCTTTGATGCTGCTCCATTTGCTTTGTCAAAATCTACAAACAAGAAAAAAATACTTAATTACTCCTTTCTTTTTATTTTGTCCTATTTATTTTTTTTTCTTACAGTCTTCATATCATTTAAACTTTGTAAACAACAATCAATACAAGACAGTATAGACAGTTCAAGACCTCTGACCTTTCCTATACTGGTTGGCCTTTGTCTCCAGTTCTTTCAGCTGTTTCTCATCTGGAGCTGCAGCTTTCACCTTCACCTCTTGTTCTTGAATCTGAGAGGTCAGGGATTTGATTTGTTCTTCTAATGCCTAGGTCAACAAAACATATTGTTAACATATTTCTTGGTAAAATTTCAATCATGTCTATCAGGAAATCACTATTGTTACTCATTTGTGCAATGATTTTTTTAAAGCAACAAAACCTGAACCACTTTAATGTAGGATATGAAATAACTTCATTTATCATGTTTACTCCTTTATACAGTGGATATAGGTCATAGGTTATTGTTTTCATATCCACAGTTGTGACATCACAATGTTTTTTTTTTTTGCATGAATTTGATCAAGTCAAATATTGCAGATTTGTATCTGTAAAACGTGTGAGAAAAAGAATCTCCAATGGTTAAGGCTCAGTGATAAAAGCACACAAATTGGATAAAAAAAATCATATCCAAACACAAACCAAGGGAGATTGTATATTCATTTTACAGTAATTATTATTTTCTAAGTTTCAGAAAACATGTCCACTTTCTTTTCTTCTTCAACTTTTTTTCCTTTCTATTTTTTGTTACTCAAAAACTTAATCTGAAACATTACAAACATATTCATTTTTAGTCACAAGAAGTTTTCCACATAATCTTATGAGGTTTACTACATAAGCCCTGCCGCCTACCTTGATTTCCAAGTCACATTTCTCTTTTTTGTGCTTCATAAACGTTAAGTCTTTCTGATTTTGCTGAATTGCGTCCTCCAGCTTCTCTTTGTTAGCTCGACTTTGCTGGGCTTCTGCTGTCACCTACATCATATTCAAATATTCAATACATGTAAAAGAATTTAGAGTAGTCAGGGCTTAATATCTAGTTGCACATGTATTGCATGCAGTTCTGCTAAAAGGACCCTGTCCCAATTAAAAATTGACTTTTTCTCCCCAAAATTAAGGTACAAATTCCAAAAAACAAAGCAGATTGAATTTTTCAGCAATCTTTATCAATTATCCAGATACCGTTCACGGTAGCTCAGTGATCGGGAGGTCGTGAGTTCGAATCTCGGCCGCGACTGACCTAAGTCGATAAAAAATGGGTAGCAACTGTTCCTTCGCCATGCGCTCGGCACTTTGAAGTGAAAGTTGCGGCTCCTTCGGATGAGACCTTAAAAACCGAGGCCCCATGTCACGGCAGGCGTTGGCACGATAAAGATCCCTCACTGCTCAATGGCCCTGAGTGCCGAGTAAAGGTAAAAAATTTGAAGCCCTTCACCGGTATATGGTGACGTCTCTATATGAGTGGAAAATTCTCGAATGGGACAACATACAATCAATCAATCAATCAATAATCCAGAATTTTTAAATAATATAAAGATGTGTCTCTTAGTACTTTGATATCTACATACCTTTCCCAGTGAGTTTTCTATGTTGTTGAATTCTGAAGGATTTACATGCACATATCTTTTCCAATGAGTTTTTAATGTTGCTGAGTTTTTTTTGGGTCTACATACCTTTTTCCAGCGAGTTTTTCCATGTTGCTAAGTTCTTTGGGGTCAACATACCATTTTCAGTGAGTTTTCTATGTTGCTGAATTCTTTGGGGTCTACAAACCTTTTCCAGTGAGTTTTCTATGTTGCTAAGCTCTGTGGGATTTACCTACCTTTTCCAATGAATTTTCCATGTTGATGAATTCTTCGGGGTTTACATACCTTTTTCCAGTGCAATTTCCATGCTGCTGAGTTCTGTGCAGTCTACCTACCTTTTCCAGTCAGTTTTCCATGTTGCTGAGTTCTTTGGGGTCTACATGCCTTTTCAAATGAGTCTTCCATGTTGCTGAGTTCTTTGGGGTCTACATACCTTTTCAAATAAGTCTTCCATGTTGCTGAGTTCTTTGGGGTCTACATACCTTTTCCAGCAAGTTTATCCATGTTGCTAAGTTCCTTAGGGTCTACATACCTTTTCCAGTGAGTTTTCCATGTTGATGAATTCTTTAGGGTCTACATACCTTTTCCAGTGAGTTTTCCATGTTGCTAAGTTCCTTAGGGTCCACATACCTTTTCCAGTGAGTTTTCCATGTTGCTGAGTTCTTTGGGGTCTACATCAGAAGCAATAGAGGATCCCATTCTTCCCCTACACACAGTTTTTCCTCCTCCACTCATAGTACCTGAATCATTTTCAGAGCTTGAATTATAACTAAAAATCAGCTCTCCAGTAACCAAACAAATGAATGAATTTTACATTCCTGTAAAGCATAGTACTAAAACAATAACAAGTATAAACACAGTAATATTAACTAAAAAAAATTTATTCAGTTCTGTGCTAAACATTTAAACTATTAATAATGGAGGTCGACATAATGCTTCAGGCTAACCCTTATAACTCTATTCTATTTTTTCATTTCATTCTATTTAGAAAAAGAAATGAAAGAATAAAATCATGTGTTGCTGAAACCAACAGATAAATACTGTACGTGTACATAAATCGGCGTGTTCAAAATTTAGCGCAGTCACTGGGTATTGAGTTGTTGGCGTATTCATGAATTAGCGTTACACACTAATGAGCCATGTATCGATTTCTTAGCGATATTCATGAATTAGCGGATCATTGTCCACGCCAAAGCCGCTAAAATATGAAGCAGTAAGTGTCATGTGCAAAAATCAATGTTTATATTATTCTGAAAAAGGTCAGTAAAATATCCCAATATCTGGGAAATATCAGGTATAATAATGTTATATTCATGCAATTTTAATGTATATTTTTTCACTCTTAAGTACCTGATTGGTCCAGTAATTGCCCTTGAAGGGTCACAACTCTGTATCTAGTTTTTCCGTAGGCAATCCTTGTAGCCTGGTCCAAATCATCAGCCACTAAAGTGTCTCTCAGGGCAAAGTAAAAGGCAGGCAGAATCTTCTCCTCCTTAGTTTTCACCAAGTCAAAGAGTCTGAAGACATTCTCTGGACTGTAGAGTGAAAAGCACAATTTATATAGACAGACATGTTAAGAAGACAGCTAACTTACCACTTAATTACAAAGGTCTTCATAAGATATAATATACAAGTACACTGGCCAAATGGCAACAAGCATAATTACATGCAAACATTCCTTTCTCCTTCACATGTGACCCAAAACAAATTGTCTAACATATATAGCTGTAAATTTATCTGTCTTTTAAAATACTCTAAAATCGTCTCCAGGACTCACGTTTGTATTTTCCTCTTTGTGTGTTCCTTCCACTTCTGCATTTTATCCAGACAGATAAAAGTGGCAGCCCCTATATTGTTCTTTTTCAGATACTCTACACATCGTTGTGCAGATGTCACAGTGTCCACAACAATATGGTCCAGAGCACCACATGCCGTCGATATGGCAATGTCATACTTCATGTCAATGGCACCAAGGTCCCCCTACAATAAAATACATCATCTTTAATTGGCTGCACATGGGCAAATACATACATGTGCATTTGGTAATTGCAGAATGATAGATTTCCAAATAATGACCAACAGCAACATTGATTCAATGACTTAAGAGTTCACGATTTTTCATGGTACAATGTCTAATCCCTTTCAGTGTATGACTGGACTATCTTCCTATGTAGAAGTGTGTTATGCTTTCCCTAGTTAAATCTTACCAGTCGTCCATACAGCCCTGGCATCTGCCCATTTTTCTTCAGATTCATCAGAGAGTCGATGACTTTTCCTTTACTCCTGGCTGCCTGCATTGAGCTTCTGGCTTCCTCCACCTTGGATCTCAGACTTCTCAGCTATAAACCATCATAAATAAATTAGGAAGTAGGAAAATGAAGTGCCACGACTATAAAATCATCAACTCGATTACATAATGAATAGGACCTGATTTGTCACAACTATCTACCTAAAGTAAACAAGAGCTTTAGTGCCACATATGAAAAATTGCATACATAGACTACTTTACCTGCTCTGCCAATCTGGAATCACTCTCTGATGATTTCTCAAAATCAGACTTAGCTTTCTGGAGAAAATTTTCCATTTCTGGGATATTTTTCACAAGATTGCTGGCCTCACTTTCAGGGATAAAAAAAAATTCAACATTTATTTTCAAAATACAGCAAATTTTATAATAAAAGCTACAAATGAAAGTGCAATACATCAAAATATACAACATTGTTAATGAAACACAATCACAGGGGTTTAAATTTTCCTGGAAAACCCACTAGCCCAGGGGCTACTGATCAGTAAAAATTACTAGCCCAAACCTCAAACTAACTAGCCCAACAACTTTTTCATGCAAAATGAAAACATAACAAGTAAAAGTTTTAAAGGATGTGGTGACAGAAACAAATTAAACTACAATGTAGTTCTCAGTCTAATGAAACCACTCTACATAGAAAAGTGAAAGTAAACTGTTGAGATTTTTTTTCCCATTCTGCTAGTCTGATGGACTCTCATTACATTTAAATTAGCTAGCCTGAGTCCTAAAATGACTAGCCCTGGGCATCGGGCTACCATATATTTCAACCCCTGAATCATATTCTAACATAATGACCCATAGAAATTACAAACTTTTAACTTTCTGAACAACAACTAGCTTACTCTAATCTTAATTCCAGTCTCTGTATAGCAGAGATTACCTTTTTCTGTCCTTTAGCGTACTTTCAGCCTTGTGGAGGTTTTTCTGCATTTCCTTTAACTTGCTACTCTCGCTCTGTTGATTACTGAGGTATATATCAAGCTCTGACTGGGCAATGTTTAACTGCAACAAAATGTAAAAAAATAATTTGACTGGCCTTACTGTTTATAATCTTTAATACATTCTTATAAAACCACTCTGAAAATGAATGAATTTAAGACAAATATTCCTTTGTGATTAACATTTCAAGTTATCTCATGTACAAACAAATTTAAGGGTATCAGCTGCCTCTGTGAATATAATGTACTCACGGTCGACTTTGTCTCATTGACAGACTTCTGAAGCTCCAATAGTTCTGTCTCTTTTTTGTCCTTTTCTTCTTGTAATCCCTGTAAAAAATACATGTATATGTTTTTTTTCCCTCTGACTGAAGTCGAGCAACATTTAACTAACATTAGATCTAAATGTTTAAATTCCGATTGAATCTTCCTTGCAGTGAAATTTACTATACCTAAAATGATTTTTCACTACATACATGCAAGAGAAAATCAATACACATTATGCATTTTGCATAATGATTCCCTGAAAATCACAGTAAAAAGACTGATTCCCTGCAAAAACATGTGTCTGATAAACCTCCTCGAGCAAGCTTGCTCTTGGGGAACTGGAATCTTGATGACTCCCTCAATGATATACTTTAACTGTATAATGACATTCATACACAAAAGAGATACAAACTAAATTGGTTCATAATGTTGCAAACTTTTCTGCTTTAAATATCTATTGCACTTACAACTCAGTGATGCCCCCCCCTTTTTTTTTTTACAAGCTGATCATGCCTTGGTCTCTGTCTTTAAATTTAAATACCCCCCTCCCCCAGCCCTTTTACAAGCTGAGCATACCTTGGTCTCTGTCTTTAAACTGCCCCTCAGCCCCAGTCAGCCCTTTTACAAGCTGAGCATACTTTGGTCTCTGTCTTTAAACACCCCCCCCCCCCCTCTCCATCAGCCCTTTTACAAGCTGATCTTACCTTGGTCTCTGTCTTTAAACTCCCCCTCCTTCTCCCCCCCAGCCCTTTTACAAGCTGATCATACCTTGATTTCTGTCTTTAACCCCCCCCCCCTCGTCAGCCTTTTTACAAGCTGATCATACCTTGGTCTCTGTCTTTAAACTCTCCATGACAGCTGCTAGTTTCTCTTCCTCAATCTTTTTATCCCCTTCTATTTTCTCCAATTTCTTCCTGTAGTCAGCAATAGCTTTCTCCGATTCTGCAGGCACAAGTTTAAGTTCCTCAACCTATCAACAATACAACAAAAACTGAAAACTTGAAAAATAGAAAAACGGAATAATTACTTTCAATGTACTGTATATAACCAGATGCTAGGAAATCAATAACCTATCAATATTATGATATATAATTCATTACTCAGTGAGTGTATTATTTTTTCTTTGTAAATTTGTCTAGCACTTGATTTGACCAAGATGTCTGAACAGTCTGAAGTCTTCTACATCTTCATTCTATTTCACTCACTCGTTTCTTCTCCTGTTCCAGTGTTTTCTCCAGTTTTTTCGTCTTTCCCTTTGCATGCTTTAAATCTTCACGACATTTCACGTCTTGCTTTTCAAACTCAGCAAACTTCTCCTTAGTTTCTTCTACATCTTTTGTTAGCTTTTCAAAATCCCTTTAAATCAAAGAAGAGACAGATCCTTAAAATCAAGGAATCATACTGTATTTAACCTGCAAACTGATAAATTTCTAGATACATGTGTCTTATATTTTACAATCAGAAAAGACCTACTTGACTATCTTTGTACAAGCTGTCTCCTTTTCTTTCTTGGCATCAGTGATCTTTTTCATTTTCTCGTTGACCTCTTTCATTCCTTCATAAATCTTGTCATATTCTTCCTGAGCCTTCTTCTCATTCTCAGAGCATTCCATTCTGAAGTAAATTTATCAAACATTCTATATCCAAGATCCTGTATCTTACAAAACTTATTTAAAGTTCCACAAATATTTCTCATGATATACATTATTCATTAAGTTCTTTTTTGTGCATTTTTTTTTTTGTACATTTACATTATTAAATACAAGAGCATTTCTAAAGTAGTTGCTCTTCAGAATATTTCCAGTAGATTTTGATCTGTAGATGTCTAAGCATATTTCAGATGAACTTAATTTAGTTCAATTTACATTGACCAAAGTCAAACACAAATATTGCAAAGTGATATGGACATTGAAAATCATGTTATATTCGTAGTTACATCCAGTAGATGTTTATATAATTTTAACACCTTGATGACAATGAATTTGTTATAAATGGATACTGGCTTTATGTGCCTCACTGTAGTATTTTACTCTTTTCACATGTTTGAGATAGATGACTTACAATGTAAATCTCCATTTGCACACATGTAAATAAACACAAGATTTTAATGTGCATCACTTCAGTACTTGCTTTTATTACTATTGTAATAATTTCCTACGTGCTCTGTACTTTGATACTTACACATATTTCTGGTAGATTTTATTTTTGAGGTGAACAATTTCATTCTCCATACATAAATATTCCACTGCTTCATTCTTAGAGCCCTCTAAATCATCCTTCTCTTTCTCCACTGCCTTCACTCTGTTAAGCTGTCATCAGAAAACAATAATTAGACTCTTTATTAAATAGTGAATGCCCATGTATATTAGAATTTTTTAATTCAAGAATCCTTAGTAAATTTTTAGTAGTTTTTCAAGTAATTGTAAACACTTTCCTTATAAAGGGTTTTGTCATCTAACAAAAAAATTTGGACCAGCTAAAACGGGTGCGTCTTTTTACCACAAGGAACCACAAGGTACCACAAGGAACCACAAGGATACCACAAGGAACCACAAGGAACCCCAGGGATACCACAAGGTACCCCAGGGACACCATATACAACCTTAATTATTCTAAATATGGTTTATATTCACCTGTAAATTAGAAAAAAATGTTTTTGAAAGACAAATTAACACTTTAATTATCTTAAATATAGAGCAGTTATCCAAGTTAAAAATTTAAAAGTAAATATACTTATTTAAGCTAAATTATGCATTTATAGTTCAGAGGAACAGTTAAATTATTGTATCTTTTTATGATGTACAAAAAGTTAATGGTTAATTGTGTATTGCAGTAGTCAATACACAAACCAAAAGTTGCTATCCAAGAAGAACCCTAATGATAACCCCTGTACCACTAGGATAAGCCAAGGTACCTGAAAGAAAATCCAAATGACACTCAATTCAACTTTTAAAAAATCTTTTCATGGTTTAAATGCACTTGTTAATTATGAATTATAACTGTTTATTGTATATTTGTATAATACAAAACATAAAGAATAAAAGAACCCCAAGGGACATTTAGGATCATGATGAAATCCCAACAAACAAACCCAAAGAACCACTTAGATTAATAAATGACATCCCATTCAACCTTAATAAATCTAAATATGATTTATGTTCATTTGTTATAAATTATAAAGTAAACTGTTTATTGTAAATATAATTTTTTTTAGGTCACCTGAGTCATTCAGGTGACCTACCAATTGTGATTTGTTTATGTTTGTTGTTCATTAGTCATAAAATGTTGAAATTTTCAGCTTCTTTTGAACCACTGAACCAATTTTAACCAGTTTTATGGGTAAAGTTAACCAGTTTTTATAGGTAAAGGGAAACATGAATTTTAAATTTCATGGTCCTTGAGCCCTCTCCCCTTCTGGGCTTGAAGGATGGGACTAAAACCATCAAAATATATGCAATTGTTAAAATCTTCTTCTTTACTCTTGGAAATCCAATAGTCAAACTGTTGACATGAATGTAATAAGCATTAATTGAGCTCTCTATCAATTGTAAAATTTGTGGCCCAGGGGTCAGGTTTTAGGGTAATCTGGTGAAAAAGCATTATTTCTTTCAAAATATTCTTTACTCTAGGATATTAAATTAGGCAAACATATTACCAGTAAATGCATGGTGTGATGCATATATGAGCAAGGGTGCCTCTTACAAAATTGTGAAACTTTATGTCCTGTGGGTAAGCTAAGGGTTCTGGTGTAGGGTGAGGATCTATTGGTAATATAGTGAAAAAGCATCATTTTTTTTTTTAAATCTTCTTTTGAAAGTGCTTGCAGTTGTGTTGAGAAAATGCATACCGTGCCATTTTCAAATTATTTCTTTTAAAACCCCTTCTGCCCCTGGTATTTAACACATAAAATAAATTATTTATGTCAGAAGTGCAACTATAGATGATTTGGGGGGAAAAAAACTTGCATCCTCATTCAAGTCTAGAAAGTATGAAAAACTACCTATAAATGGTTTACAATTTCCAAACAATGAAGTGCCTTTAATTACAAAATAAAAAAAAAATGAGTGTGTTATAAATTTAAGATGATGTTTTTTTTGTAAACATATCAGAAGTCAGGAGCTAGTGCAACAAAATGAGGTTAAATAGAATCACTTCCAAATCTTGTATTTAAAAAAAAAGTAACACTTTCAAAATTCTTTTTTTTTTGCCTTATTTACAGTTTTCAGAATTGCCTTGTATAAATTGATATTAAGTAATTTGTTGGGAATTAATTTTAACACATCATTTTAATATTAAACTTTCCACATGAGTTAAATTTAAGGTCTGACTGTCTGTACATGTATATGATCAAATTTTTGGTGGAGATTTGTCTTTTTAAATAAAAATAGTTCTGATTTTTCAAATAAAATTCTGTTAACACTGGTTAATAAAAATTAATTCTGAAACTTTTCTATGGATTTGTGTATTAATCTATTGATATACTTAAAAAGTATTCAACTAGAATGTATATATACATATTATGATCTTATAATTGGAAAAATATGTTAAAACAAACTGAATTTTCTTCAAAATTTCAATTTTTGAATTCATGCACCTTATATATCCAAATGTAAGTAAACAACAATAATTTCAGTTAATTTACTAAAACTACACTGCTTTTGAAAAAAAAATCACGGGTAAAAATCGCAGGAAATAAACTAGAAAAACTAAATATATATATATATAAACACAAAAACTTTTCTCAACAAAACATTTTCGTTCATTGTTTTCATAGCATTTATTCCTTAATTAATACAATATAAAAACAATCATGTACATGTAAAAAGGAAGTCCAAGGTTGTGAGTTTCTTTGTTATGGAAATGCATGAATCCAAACTTATTAAATTTCTCTATATTAGATTGATACATTTATTAAAAAATAAATCATCATGCATTCATGGCATTGTATGAATGTCTATAGATTGTACAGAATATGATCATCTCAATTAAGAGAAGTTACGGAATATAGAAATGATAGCATACATCTATTTTCAATGACATATGGAGAACTCTCTTGTGTACAGGATTTCTTGTTTGCATGCTTGCATATATCCACAGTTTCAGGTAATCATCAGTGATGATCAACAGTTTTCAGTGATTAACTTGTGTATACACAAGGTACACAAGGACTGGTTACACCATACCTTAGGTGTATAAACAAATGTAAAACTGCATGGTTGGTGATAAAATACCTGGGTTTTATATAATCAACAAAATTAATAGGTTTTTCTTGTACCATTTACATAGGATATAAGTGTCACTATATTTAGCTGGAAATTGTTAAATAAAATACTGGTAATATGATTTAGAAAAATACCTGAAGCTGACACATTTTTTCCAAACTTGAGTCTTGTTTCTATACTACCCTGGTACTTTCAACTTTTCTACAGATCTACAGCCTGCTAAAGATGGGCAATAATTTTGAAAATTGTTTGTAAAAAATAAAATAAATGTATAACCCATTCTTTCCTGCATCAGTGAATCATATACGGTGCCTGCCATTGGTAAAATTAACAATATCAATCAAAGTTGGCCAAGGGTTAATATATCACGATATTAAACTGAATTGATGAGAAACTGATTTCCTAAAAAAAATTCTGTAAACCCATTTTGAGGTAATTAAAAACATTTTTTAAAAAAATACCAAGCTTTATGGTTTGTGGGGAACTTGACAGATCTCCCTTAATAATGATAATGTTAAGTCTGAATTATTTCTTTTGGCCAGGGGTTTTTAAATAACAATTCTCAGAGTTCAAAAATTGTATGCCAAATTTTTTTAAATAATTTTTTATTAAAAATCCATGTGATTTTGTAAAAAAAAAAAAAAAAAGAAAAAGAAAAAAAAAGTGAATGTGGATTCACTTCTTTGTGGCATAAAAAAGTTCACTAACTCCTTAAAATGGCTCTGTCCCTATACCAATTAACTGACAAAATCCCAAGATTCCATTTTAAACCTCAATATAAAGAAGAGACATATTGCTTTCATTTCCCATAAAAAAGTTTCCTTTGAGGGTTCAGGTATTGCAAAATAGGCTTTGTGAAATTACAATATTCCTGAATTTTGAAGAAAATGGATGACTTTGAGCATCTTCAGTTAATAAGTAAAATATGAGCCCACCCCACGATCCAAAAAAAAATTTCATGGGTAAGAATCTTCTGAAACAGTTCTTTCATTATATAATTAAACAATTTATATCAGAGGTTGGGGACTACGCAAAATATTGAAAAACGTCAGCTTAAATTTTTGACCGTTTTTAAAGAGTTTTTTCAGGACTTGAGAAAAATGAGGCAACTCATGACTTCATAATTATTAATACAATATGAACTAGAGAGAGAATTATGTCATTTTTAATTGGTATGCAGTCACCGAGGTTCCAAGTGAAATTTTAACATATTTTCAATGAAGACTGAGCAGATTTGATTCTTCAGAAATTCACAAGGCCAAAAAAGGTCCTATTACTTTGTTCTCTAATAAATATGGATCTACAAAACTAACCATGCAGTTACTACCAGGTTAAAAATCAAATAACTATCGAACTTGCTGTAGATGTGGAAGGATAATATTTCGTCGACCTAGATTAACACTTTTCTTACCGTCCAGTAGTTTTTCGCCGCGATGTATTATCCCTTCGGAAAGAAGATCTTGGGGTGTACATGAACATGTACATGCACTCATCGTAATAGCACATAGGAAAGTCATTCGACGTTTATAGTCAAGGACTTCTAATAACTGCACTTGTTTTAATTAATCGTCAATTAATTATTAAATCTAACTATTTAATATAAACCTACCCTGTTGTTCGAGAAGTGAATATATAACGCTGATTAATTAATGTCATTCTAGCTCTAGCTATGCTATGGATTAAATGGATATAGATAAGGGAGGTAACTTTTATTATATACCAATTCCGTGACTTCAACAAACCGCGATCGTGTCAGAAGAGAGAAAACCGTGAAAATTACAACCCGTGAAATTAATCCCCTATACAGTAGATTGAGACAAGTAGCCAAGCTTTTTACTATCCTATAGGAGATAATTTATTAATACAATATGTGTGAACTTGCATGAGAATGAATTATGATTTTTTTTCTTTAACGAAGTCATATATGCCGTATTTTTGATAAGTTCAGACTAACTAAAATTAAAAAGATCTTTCTATTTGTTTTAATTACTTTATACTGTATAAGGGTAGGACCTTCCTGTAAATTACACAATTTAAATTAATCGCATTTCATAGATATTAGAAATTTAAGGGTAAAATAATAATCGATTTATTTACTGACTCCGCATTTAAATATCAGACACAGTTTAAAGTCATTTTAACTATAGAAACGTGGGGTTATTCAAGTTCAGAATCAGTGAAAATTTTAATTTGAACATAAATAACAAATATCATGTTCAACTACACTCTATCTCGTATTTTTATTTTTTACCTCAGATATGCCATATATAGCTTTAAGTATTATGTATTTATAAAGAATTCAAACATTACAGGTGCCAAAATATTAGTTTTAAGATATATGCATTATGAATCAAACAAGAATTGACTTATTATAAATTTTATGTTAAATAACATAATCAAATGTAGCAAAACTGGCATGTACTTGAGAAATATCAAAATATATAAAGTATTAAATCAAAGATTACACAGGTCATCTCTACAAGTCAGTTGTTATACCTTTATAAGTACGACAAAGTCTCACCTTTATAAATATTGGAGTAGTAATTAGTGCAAGATTTAAACATGTTTGGTTTTTGTAGGATGTTTTAAAGGTTGTACTATATGTAATATATAGGAATGGGCTTGCTCCAAATCTTTATCTGTTCAATGATTGGTCACCATAGGGCTTACAGTTACTTCAGCTAGAATGAGACCTGCACCAAAAAAAAAAAAATCTCTGGTCACTCAACCAAAAAATATACCAGTAGGTCAGATCCAGCATCTGAGGCAAGTGTGGTAGTGTATACATCCTGAGATGCATCATCCATGCAAGTTAAGTCACCATAAAGCTTCTAGGGTTGGGCAATAATACCTATATTCTCGTGTATAGCTGTATGTTGACAAAAATTATCCTATTGCAATGAAAGAAAAAGTGAGCAAGCTCACATACCCCACCCTCCCTCAAAACTCGACAATGCAACACATAATGAATGGCACAGTGCATTTTCAATACACAGTATAATTCAAAAAGGGGCATTACTTGCAAAAAATCATCACATCAAAACTTCTTGCATTGGTTTAACCAAATTCTGTGCAGCGGTTTAAGAGGAGTTGCACTAACAAACTGTTCATTTCTATATTCAAGATATGGCCAAAAATCTAAGTTGAAAAGTGCCGAAATTCCCAGAAAAATAAAGGAATCGAAATTTCCTGGTTAATATGCACATCTACACACTGTGTACTAAATATCTATTATCGAAATTCTGTGCAGCGGTTTATGAGGAGTTGTGCTGACAAAAAAAAACAGGACTGAAGGACTGACTGACTGACTGACTGACGGACGGGTCAAAAACATTATACCTCATGCAACTTGTTGCATGGGGTATAAAATTTTTTTTTTACTTTAAGTTTTTATGACCCCTTCAGGTACGAGTTATATTTTTTATGTATAAAGTTTTGTAAGTTATAGTCATCATACTGCAAAAATTTTAGGACAATTTATTGTTGCATTTTCTTTGTTCAGGTAAATAACAACAACTGACATTGAAATTAAATTTGTATATACTTTTTCATTATAGCAGATAATTAACACAGATGAATTGACAATTTGTCTGAAATTGTGAGTGAAAAATTCTAAGCAATCAGATTGGCTGAAATTTTTTGATGACCATAATACATACAAGGGTCATTACCTTGTATACCGTGAATGGCATATAATTCACATATACCGGTAAACCTCAGAAAGACTTACATGTATCTAACTTACAAATGCATGTATGAACCATATTTATAGATTTATTAAGTTTGAATGATGTGTCATTGGTGTACCCTTGGGGTCCTTTGAATCCTTAAAAAAAATGTTTTGTGTATTGAAATAAACAATAAACAGATAATGATGTAATTAAAAAATGCACAAAAACCATATTTACATTCATTAAAGCTGAATTGGATGTCGGTGATAATATGGCTCATTATTGGGGTACTTAAGGACCCTCTATACACTAAACAAAAATGTTTTTTGAACATTTATAAAATTATATCTTATAAAGGTGTAAATAATGTGTCTATCTATTTCATTATAGGGAACCTGCCATTCACCCTCAGGAGGAATTTTCAAAGACAACATAGTATTGATGAACACAAATCACTGAACATTGTCTATTTAAATGGAGAAAATAGTTGCAAATAAAGTGTTCAATTAATTTATCTTGTTTATCTTGGCCTAATAAAATGTTAAAAATGTTTGAATTGATTACATATAGAGTAATATGCTGTAGAGCTCAATTTCTTCAATTTTCTATCTAGGGGCAGATCACTCTAACTGCTCAAAAATACTATGGAATCAGAACTCTTTAGTGTGCAGTGTATAGAGGGTCGTTAAGGGTATTCTTCAGATACCTAGGCTTTCCTTGGTATCCTTTTTTGTGTATTAAAATATGCAATAAACAGTTACTATGTTATTTACAAAAGCATAAAACCATTTTTAGATTTATAAAGGTCCAACTGGGTGTCCTTGGGGTATTTTGGGATATTCTTCGGGTTACCCTGGGATGTCCTTGTGGTAACTTAAGGCTATCCTTTGGTTCTTAAGTGAGTATCCTTTTGATTTGTGTATTGAAGTATATACAATAAACAGTTAATGTGTCATTTACAAATGCAAATATAAACCATATTTACATGTACATTTATTAATGTTGAATTGGGTGTCCTAGGGTACACTGGGATTTTCTTGTGGTACCTTAAGAGTATTATTTGGTTTCATGTGAGTGCCCTTTGGTTTTGTGTATTGAAATACACAAATCATAGTTAAAACATGATTATTTATTTACACCGTATAAAATATTACAGTTCTTCAAAACTAAACATGCATAATTGAGCTTAATTGTTTAATTAATTAATATTACTTGTAAATTTTTAACTTGGGTAACTGCTCTATATTTAAGACAATTAATTTAAAAGTGTTAATTTGTCTTTCAAAAACATTTTTTTCAAATTTACAAGTGCATAGAAATCATATTTAGAATAATTAAGGTTGTATATGATGTCCCTGGGGTACCTTGTGGTATCCCTGGGGTTCCTTGTGGTTCCTTGTGATTCCTTGTGGTATCCTTGTGGTTCCTTGTGGTAAAAAGACATACCCAGCTAAAACCATGGAATTCGGTGACTCATTTTTTGGCCATGTAAAAATTTATCTAACAGGCACAAAATGTGCCTGAAATGAAAATACATAAGAACTCGCATTTGGAAATTCATTTATAAATAATAGTGATCATTTCAACCTTTTCACCCCTGAGTTCATTGAGTGTTTCCACCCGCTTGGCCAGAATGTCAATAGGTTCCTTGAATCTATTACTGCCAATGATGTCTTCCAGGAATTCCAGCATTCCATCATCATTTTCGTTCTGCCCTTTGGGTTTCATCATGGCAATCTGCTCTACTTCCCCCTTTTGGAAATATAAGAAGTTATCGTGTACAATTTATGACTGCACCATTGTCATATCCTCTAGAAAGTGAAGGCAACTTTTCCATGGGAAAGTGAATGAAAATGATTTATCCATTTAAAAAAAATAAAATTTGACAACTTTGTACCACTTAAATAAACAAGATGTGTTTGTGAAACACTGATGCCCCCATATGGCAACTTATAGCAAAGGTTAAACTTTCTCAAATGCAAATCAAATATGATGGTACCCAAAGTAAGGTCTTGTCTCGAGGATATACCTGTGAAATACGAAAGCCCTAACAGCAACCACTGAATAGATATGGAAAAGAATACGTTTTCATAAGTTAGTCAAACATCAAGGTCATGGTCAAATGGTCAAATGTAATGGTGCCCAAGGAAAGGCCTTCTCACAAAAAATACACATGTGAAATATGAAAACTGAAGCACCAATCGTTCAAAAGTTATGACCAAGCTTTAAGTTCTTCAAAAGTAGGTCAAACTCTAAGGTCAAGGTCAATGAATTACAATTGTTGGTATCCAAAGGAAGGCCTTGTCACAAGGAATAGACATGTGAAGTATGAAAGCCCTAGCACCAACCAATCAAAAGTTATGGCCAATGTTAAAGTTTTTTTCAAAAGTAGGTCAAACTCCTAGGTCAAGGTCAAAAGGTCAAAGTTGTTGATATCCTAAGGAAGGTCTTGTCACAAGGATTACACATGTGAAGTACGAAAGCCCTAGCACCAACCATTCAAAAGTTACGGCCAAGGTTAAAGTTTGGTAAAAATTTGCAAAACTGGGTCAAACTCCAAGGTCAAATATGATGGTACCCAAAGAAAGGCCTTGTCACAAGGAATACACATATGAAATATGAAAGCCCTAGCTCCAACCAATCAAAAGTTATGGGCTATGTTAAAGTTTTTCAAAAGTAGGTCAAACTCCAAGGTCAAGGTCAAATGGTCAAAGTTGTTGGTATTTCAAGTAAGGTCTTGTCACAAGGAATATATATGTGAAGTATGAAAGCCCTAGCTCCAATTGTTCCAAAGTTATAACCAAGGTTAAAGTTTTCCAAAAGTAAGTCAAACTCCAAGGTCAAGGTCAGAGGACCAAAGTTGTTGGTATCCAAAGGAAGGCCTTTTCACAAGGATTACATATATGAAGTATGAAAGCCTTAGCACCAACCGTTTAAAAGTTATGGCCAATGTTAAAGTTTTTTCAAAAGTAGGTCAAACTCCTAGGTCAAGGTCAAAGGGTCAAAGTTGTTGATATCCTGAGGAAGGTCTTGTCACAAGGATTACACACGTGAAGTACGAAAGCCCTAGCACAAACCATTCAAAAGTTACAGCCAAGGTTAAAGCTTGGTAAAATTTTGCAAAACTGGGTCAAACTCCAAGGTCAAGGTCAAATATGATGGTACCCATTGAAAGGTCTTGTCACAAGGAATACACATGTGAAATATGAAAGCCATAGCTCCAATCAATCAAAAGTTATGGGCAATGTTAAAGTTTTTACGGACAAACAGACAAAAAGACGGACAGACAGGGCAAAACTATATACTAGGGCTGTCACGAATACCGAAAATAACCGAAAACTGCGGTCCAAGTTGTTCGGTTCGGTTCCGGTTCCATTTTTCCGGATTAGATAATTATCAAAACAAGCAGGAATGGTCAGGTTGTGGCTAATAGTAGGCCAAGTCACCGATGTCTAGACATTCGCATGGTTAAGACCAAGGACCAACCTAGGGGGCGACTGAGGCGAAATAGTCGCTTTTGAGCTCCAAACTTCGCCATAATTTATCACGAAAGAGAAGTTTAAGTCGCCTTAACATTTGCAACCCCTTTATTGAAAATCATGAAAAAATCGATTAAGAAACGTGGTAGTATCGTCACTTTTTTTTTTATAAATCTGGTTTTATTACTGCTGAAATAAGTGAAACAGCAGGGCACTTGCACCTGTTTTGCTACTTATGACCAATGCATCGAATACTCTGTCGGAACTCCTCTAGATTTTACGCTTCCGTGTATGAAAAAGTCCATTGGTAAAAGTTATACACAAGACACAAAACAGCTGGACAGCTATCGATGTCATGCCAAAGATGTTGGAGATGATTTTGGATCTTTTTATTGTCAAATAATTAAATCATGCTGTGGTATACAGACATATTTTTACTGTTATATTGAAGAGTTATTAACTGTGACAGTCTTAGAAATTACACATGTCTGATAAACATAAGTAGTTCAAACGGCATGTAGTGTATCAAAACTTTTTTAGAAAAAGAATTTAATATTGAAAACGAATTTTGAAGAGAAAATAACAAAATTTTGACTATGCCAAGAGCCTGAAAATCTAACTCTGAGAGGAGAGAAAAACGTGTGAATAATTTAAAAGTTAATTTGTGCATACTACGCAAGGAAAAAAAGTTTGCTAAACAAGTTTATCAGTTAGAAACTTTTACATTGTCATTGTTTTATATATTTTGCTAGATATTTATATACCTTGTAATTATAATTTTTTTTTAAAGAATCTTTTTTCTCTTTTTAATTATTTTTACTAGGATGTTTAAACAATACAGAAGAAATTACTGAAATGTATTTAAGTAATAAATAATGAAATGTTTTTATTTTTAAAAAGTTTAATAATGATCAATGTGCGCCACGCACGCCAAGAAGTCTCCCTAGAATTCAAAACTTCTCCCTACATTTCTCTGAGGGAGAAGTGAAGTCTCCCTAAATTTTGGGTCTAGGTTGGTCCCTGGTTAAGACTTGTTTTCAATGTAAATTTAATATAACAAATAAAGATTTTTCAAGTTAAATTTATGAAATTAAGGTTTAAAATAGATGTAAATAACCGACCCGAAAAACCCGAAACCAAACCGAAAATTTACAGAACCGACCCGACCCGAAAAATTCTGGAACCGTGACATCCCTACTATATACCCCCGAATCTTCGATATGGGGGCATAAAGCAGGGTTCTCATTAACGCAAGAATCTGCGTCCTAGACGCAGCAAAATTACTTGGGACGCAAGGTTTTTAAAAACGATGCGTCCGCGGACTCGTGATCGGACGCGTCCTCGTTAGTGAGAAAATTCGGGTGATTTCGAAAATTGGGAATTTAGATGTTAGGATTTGTCAAAGAAATATTTAATCGAAACCTTCCTGCAGCTATCATAAAGTTTATCCAAGAAACAACTTTTCTTGTACTTATTTCTCTTTTTTTAAATAGGGATTGATCATAAGATATTTCATGTTTATTAGTCCATAGTCATAATAGTGTCGCATGCCAAACTCCGACAGCTGTAAACACACTGCAGCTTTTTTTTTTTTTTTTTTTTAAACACTTTTGAATCTTGAGTGTTATCTACATGTAGAAACCATAATTACTGCTTGTATACACAATGCAGCTTGATTATCTCGTGAATTTCACCCAGTGCAGACCACCGTCAGGATTAGTTACGCCTCATTGCACATGACACCTGTGATTGTATACAGTCAACTTTTGGATACTAGTTGATTATGCAACAGTTCATTTTAGCTTTATAAACACCAAGTTATTTTTATGGCAATTGATTACGCGTGTATTTTAGAATATGGCTTGAATGCATTACCAGTTTATATACTTGAATATGTTAATATTGCGTAAACAAACTGATAAAATAATAAAGATTTTTATTGATGTTTGGATGGAAGGATACTGCAATAATTTAGCTGGGACTCATCAAATTTAGCTGGGACGCAACCTTCTCAGAAATCTTGAGTCCTGGGACTCAAGATAGCAAAATCCTAGTGAGAACCCTGATAAAAAACATGCATAACCTCAACACTACAGACATAAATATTTTTCTAGCAATAATTCAAATGTTCCATGATAGTATTCAAATGATGATCCTAAAAAGACATTAAAAAAAATGAATTGTAGCAAGAAATTAAATATGACACATCTAAACTCTGTCATTTTGAAAACATATCTCATGAGTGAAACATGCTCATCTTTTAGTGGTTCCCGTTCTATTAACAAGTTATAGAGCAAGCACTTTCTTTGAATGATGACAAATCTGACAGAACTGTAGACAAACACTGTCACACTTTTCTTGGGTGTTTTTCCTGTAGAATTAAGAAGTGTTACCTGTCCTGGGTGACCTACCTGTAGAATGAGAAAGCGATTGTGATCTAGGTCTATCCCACTGCCTCTAAGGACAGCAGCTACTTCTTTGTACGTCTTTCGTTTGCCATCAACCATGTAATAAGAACTGTTGTCTCTGTGTGCTGTGCGTGACACCACAAACTCAGAGTTAGGTACCACTGTGTAATCATTTTCTCCATCCTACCATACAAAATTTATTAATTAAGTTTTAACTTAAATAATTAAGCATGTGTTTATGCATATATCCAAAAATAACATGTATCTATTAAATCATTTTAGTAAGTAAAATCTGAAAGAAGACTTGTTTATTTATAAATAAGTCTAATAAATAATTTTTTTGTAAATAAATTTATAAATTTAATGCAACAATACATGTATAAATCCACTTACTCCAGTGTCAATAATTTTCTGGAAGTGGACACTAACTGTACAGGAATCCAAATTTTTATGATTTTCACTGTCATGGATCAACACTTTTATCTTCTTCGATCGAATTTTGTTGGCACGGAAACCAAAAACAAAGAGCATTGAGTCTATGACATTAGACTTTCCACTTCCATTGGGACCAACAATTGAGGTGAAGCTCTGAGAACCAAAACAAGAAGACAGTAAGCCTTTTTTTTTTTTTTTTGGGGGGGGGGGGGGGGTGTAAATGTCGTACAACTTAAGTCACTTAATATGTTGATGTTTTCATTATAAATCAAAACAAGAGGCCCAAGGGCCTTAACAGTCACCTGAGTATAACACAGTGTACAACCCTGTAAAGGAACCATGTTTGCATGCATACTTTTTAGAGCGGGAACGATGTTTAAAAATCTATTAAAAGTCAGGATCGTTGTTTAATAAATAAATATGCATCATGTCACACAAATCAAAGTACCGTATAATCCCTATTAACCCCCCTGCCCCTATAAGCGCCCCCTAGGTCTTTTTCAATTGTCCGGAAATAAGGGCCCCCTGTACAGTGATTAAAATCATCTAGAATCGTATCGAAAGTCGAATGGTTATTGGGTAACTATTGGGTGACGTAAAGTATTCCTGAAAGTTAAAGATTTTTAGAACGACCTAATCATTTATGTATTTCTGAAAGTGAAAGTTACCTACGAAATTTGTTATCCTTGTGTATTCTCTAATTTCTCGGTGGAAAAATGAACCATTAAGCGTAATTTGGGTGGATCATCTTAACTTAAAGGAAAGTTAAACAATCTTTTAGTGGTTCCAGTGACTATTTTGAAAATGGTTATCATGGGTCCAAAGGACCCCTCTTAATGACAACAATGAGTCTCATGCCAAAACCAATGTGTCCAAATCAAAGGGTACTCAATGGTACTGTATATTAGATATTACAGAGGAAATTCTGGTGAAATAGAAAAGGGTTTTGCCCGAAAGTGCAGTTGTTTTATTGAAGCTGTGAGTGGATTATACTATAATAACTATCAATTGGAAGTAAGAATAAATAATTTTGTGGCATAATATATTGTCAACTGTGCACCTTGCTTCTATTTTTAGATCATATCATTTGTATCTGTCATAAAATGCACAGAAGTAGACCAGTTGTTCTATTGAATGATATAAATAAAGTTTTCTTTAAAAAAAAAGAAAAATAGCCAGGAAGAAGAATGATCAGATATTTATTAGTTTCTAAGTTAAAAATTAAAATGATTCAGGTTACAGCTAAAACACAAATGTATAGGCCTAGTATACACTTCAGAAATGTTCCACAGCAGACAAAATTGAACTTTCTTTTTCTGATAATTGTTTCATTAATTGTTAACTATAATTTAACAGTGAAATCTGACCTGTTATTGGCAACCTTGTACCTATTAAAATCGCTCATGCACATCGCTAAGCACGTGAATATGATGCAGTCAGCCAAATTTTGAAGCATACTATACCAAAATAATTTAAAATAATACCTTTCATATTATAAATGTAATGCGTCCATTGGGATGCACATTTATTGAAATAATGCGTCCTGAGCAAAATTTATGCATAATTTACGCAGGACGCACACCAAAATGAATCACTGTGGTTCTCTGAATTAATTTTTTTTTCAAAAGATTTCTTGAAGTTAAAATATGACATTAAATATTATAACGAGAATACCAAAATAACCGCCCCCTTTTCGCAATTTTCTAAGTGCCCCGGGCGGCTAATAGGGATTATACGGTATTACCGCAAGAAAATAAAATTATCAGAAATTGAAAGCGCAAAAACCCAATGATGCAACCCAATTAATCATAAATCCGCATCAAGATACTTAAAAAAGGAATAACTTTTGGTTCACAAGTTTTTCTGTATGACCAGTTTAAGAAATTCATCCCTCGGAAGTTCATAAACTTCTTGGGGATCAATCTAACAACCCGTATGGTTGCAGAAAAACTTGCTTGCCAAAAGTTATTCCTTTAAAGTATTTTGATGCGGATTTATGATATTTATAGCCAAAATAAAAATTTTCATTTTTTTTGCACTGTAAATTTATATCCCATTTGGGATATTATATCCCAGATGGGTTATTATATCCCATTTGGGCGATTGTTTCCAACCTGTTCAAAACCAACCTTGTGAAATGGTCCAAGAGTCTGAACACCTGCATACGACTTGAAATTTTCATTTACAATCTTTGATATCATAAGCCGGGGCCCATTTACTTCGTACGTCGCTACAGACTGCGGTGCTGGAGGAATCTCTAACGGGCCGAAATCTAAACAGAACAAAAATATTTTAGACTTCATGAAGAGCACATTTTATATAACACCTGTGTGCTCGATTGTATAAGTTCTTGGCCAAAAAATTCAACTTCTCAACAGGTAAAGTAATATAAATATCACAAATAGTGACAAAATGAGAATGTAAGAATATTTGTTACTGTCAGATGAACGTCCTCAACAAGACAAAAGATGAGGACAAAGAAAAACAAACTTGTTCTCATTTAAAGAACGGTCATTGTACCTGTTTCCAGATTAACAGCTCTGGAGACTTGCTCCGTCGTTTCTGGAGTCTCGTCGACCTCCATATCATTGATATTGTTACCAAGATATCTTTTCTCTCCTTCTCATTTCATTTTATTGAAAATGGCGCTCAACGAGGTTCAAAACCGGAAGTAGTTCTTTGGTCGTTTTCATTGGTTATAATTACTCTTTTTGGGCGGGAATTTTAAATGGGCTAATAATTGTACTTTACACACCAAGGCCGCAACCATTGAGGCAAGTGAGACTTTTTTTTTTGCTTGTCAGGAATTTTTTGTTAGTGCCCCCTCAACTGTCAACTGAAAATGTATGGTTGTGCCCCCCCCCCCAACTGAATTTGCTTCTACGGCCTGAGGACCATAATAGAATGAATAAATAAATAAATAAATAAATAAATAAATAAATAAATAAATAAATAAATAAATAAATAAATAAATAAATAAATAAATGAACGAACGAACGAACGAACGAACAAACAAACAAACAAACAAACAAACAAACAAACAAACAAATAAATAAAGAATGAATGAATGAATGAATGAATGAATACTTTCTGAAAAGGTGGTTCGAAAAGTAATCTCTCAGACGTTTTTATTGAGGGGGCACAAGCATATAGTATAGAAACCCGCGTAGGTACGGGCTTATGTCGTATGATAAAATCATCTTTCTTCAATTTATTAGAGGACAATGTAATAAATACTCCTCCAATAAAGCCGTTATCACAGCAGCAGCTCTGAAAATCACAACACGAATCATCATGGGATCGTATCTACATTAGTGATGCAACAGGTCTGCATGGTAAATGACCACCGATCGATGTTTTGGAATTAATCAGTAAAGAACTTTCATGCCATTTAAGATATTTAAATGATATATATACTGATTATAAAAACAATAAAAAGTAATCATGACAGTTGTCAATAAGCTAGCTATACAAACATGCATTTTGGATATTAAGAGCCGGGGTAGACTAATATTCCTTAAACGCACAAAAAAAATGTCATCAATTTTTTTCCAATCTTTTTTTTATTCTCTCAATAACATATAGGCCTAATAAAGAAACTATTTTTATTCACTTCTTTTACTTAATATTACTATGCATAAACATTTAAAAAAAAATTAACACACACACACTCAAATATGTCCACTATATATAAATCCTTTTTTAATCAATCGTAACTATAATAAAAAAAAAACAAACAATGTTCAACGTTTTGATATGTCCATATTGTTTATGGTAAAAGTATTATAATTCTCCTTGATTTTCAGAACTTCTCCCTAATTTGCTTTGAGGGAGAAGTGAAGTCTCTCTAAAGTATCTATATACTTATAAATTAACAAATTTTACAAATGAAGTCCGAAACGGGTGCACCACAGTTCTTAATTACTCCTCTAACAATACACTGTATACAAGATGATGTCCGTACACTATATTTAGATTTCACTCCCATAGTAAGTATCGTACATTAAATAAAAAGTTTACTTTCATTTTCTATAAACGGCCATGAAATAGGAAAAACGTGAGTACGGTGGCGTTTCCGGTTGGCGGATCTAAGTTACTGGCAATTTTTAATGAAACTGACAACAATCAATCGTTCATTTATTTCATAAAACGTCATCACTGAATCATTCAATCAAAACTTGAATTAAATGATATAAAAGAAATATGTTGTGATAACCGATTAAAAAGGGAAATGTGCAAATTATTTTCGTCATTCACCGATCTTAATATTGACGGAAGCTTCTAGAACATCATATAGCATCGAGCCCAATGTTAAAAAGAAAAAAAACGAGGCTGCATGAACATAAAAAAAGCTTTTGTTTGAATGGTCATTGAAATAATGGTAAATCATTGATAACACTATAAGTTGTGAATATATCTATCGAAAGACTATTACATATATGTTGTAGGTTTTCCTAATAAATTTATCGGTAACCGAGAGCATCGTGGCAACCCGAAGTACAATTTGTACTTCTTCGTAATAAACTTGGTTACATGAAAAGAAAAAAATAATAAATAAGGTATTGTTCAAATACAATTAAAGCTGTAAAATTTTGTGCTTTAATCAATACATTTCAGTTTTTTTTCTGAATACAGTCTTTTGTTTCAAATACTCGGCCTATTAATTCATACAGAGATAAAAACTTCTTCTTTTTTTTTTTTTTTTTTTACACAGGTACCTGGGTCTTGGTTTATAAATATGTATGTACCTTATTGATATGTAAAAAAAAAAAAAGTAAAGCACATTTTTTTTTTTACATATCAATAAGGTACATACATATTTATAAACCAAGACCCAAGTACCTGTGAATTTTTACACCCCCCCCCCCAAATCAATTTATCAGTAAAATGTGCATATTTGCTTATTTCGCTGCTTTTATCCTCGACGAAAATGAAATAAGAGCATCTACAGTACAATATCCATAACATAATATTACAGGTTTCAAAATAAACGTCAATTAATGAAATCGTAATTTTTCAAGCTTTTACAAAAAAGGGGGTGAGGGTGGAGACGTACATCTACTTCATGCGGGATTTTGAACAAAGTATTTCTTCCTGCTATAAGCCTGTAGGCTGTCAGTAGAAACTACATTTATATTTTCTGTCGGTTGTGATATAAATTCATTTCCCCGCGCTTGCGCAGGATTTCATTTAGTGAATCTAGGTTGGTCCCTGCCATGTATGAAAAATTCTACTCTAAGTTTCAGAAATGCTTGAAAGCATTATTTCTTTTGTCATCAGTGTTATAATTACATGTACTTAGATGTTTTGATTAAAGATGTCAAATAAAAACAAGATGTGTTTGTGAAACACTGATGCCCCCGTATGGCAGATTATGGAGAAGGTTAAATTTTCTCAAATGCAAGTCAAACTCCGGGTTAAGAGATCAAAAATGTTGGTACCCAAAGAAAGGTCTTGTCTCGAGGAATATACCTGTGAAATTTGAAAGCCCTAACACCAACTGTTTAAAAGTTGTTGCAAAGGTTAAAGTTTTTAAAAAGTAAGTAAAACGTCAAGGTCAAGGTCAAATGGGGCCCCAAGGGTAGGTCTTGTCACAAGTGATACACATGTTCGTGAAATGTGAAAGCCATAGAACCAAACGTTCACATGTTATGACCAAAGTTATAGTTTTTTTAAAAGTAGGTCAAACTCCAAGGTCAAGGTCAATGCCAAAATTGTTGATATCCAAAGGAAAGTCTCGTCACAAGGAATGCACATGTGAAGCATGAAAGCCCTAGTACCAAATGTTTACAAGTTATGGCCAAGGTTAAAGTTTTTCAAAAGTACTTCAAACTCCAAGGTCAAGGTCAAAGGGACAAAGTTGTTTGTATTCAAGGAAGGTCTTGTCACAAGGATTACATATGTGAAGTATGAAAGCCCTAGCACCAAAGGTTCAAAAGTTATGACCAAGGTTAAAGTTTTTCAAAAGTAGGTCAAACTCCTAGGTCAAGGTGCAATTTTTTTCATCCGTTTATAAATGAAAACACTTCATGACAGTCTTATAATTTTTTTTAAGGTTGGGGGTTTAGGTGGCCGGGGGTAGTGAAGGTAAACGAATAAAGGCAAATACGCGAGGCTCTATCTGGGGAGTAGAATATGGGATTGCCAAGCTATGTTGAACTACTTGTTTTACGCGTATTCAAAACGTATTAGACGAAAATATCCGCTATTTCAGAAAACTCCCTCTCTCTCTAAAATAAAGGGGGGATTCCCATCCACAGAACCCCCCTCTAGATCCTCCAATGCCACCTCCGCCAACTGAAATTCACGGGCCTGATTTTTGACAATAGTTCTTCTAAAATAAAATTTATTTGATATTTTGCAAAAGTATGATGTGATACATGCTAAAGAACTATCTGTAGTTATGTAGACTAGTAAATATGCAACGCTTAGATAAATAAAATCTACTTAGGCCTACTTACTACCTAAAAAATAGTTGGTACCGTACATAGGTAGGTAAAAAGCTTCGCATCCCTTTCAGTCTGCAAACTAAATATGGAAGAAAAACGTGATTTATCCGTCCTTATTCCGGAACCACCTTTGTTTGATTCTACATTTTACGCTCGCCTTACAATATCAACAACCCAGAAAAAGTTTACTTTAGGCGTTGTCCAGAGTGAGGGCAGGTAAGATGTGTACTTTAAATTAGTTTGATAATCATGGCATGAAATATGTTCTTCAAAATCCATTTTACCTGTTTACCAGGGTATTTTCTGTAATGTGAATCTGATTTTTTCAGGACGTTAAGGTTATTTTTTGATTCTATGTATATAGGCCTAACTGTATTTACTCCTGAATAAAATTATACATACAGCCAGTCATGCTTGAAGATTATGTAATACTGGATCAGTGACGAGCAAGTAGGTAGAAGTTAAAAGAGGAAGTTAAAGAAAGGTGGCTACTTTCGCCCACCCCCCTTTTTCATTCTCAGAGAGCTACCATGAATGACAATGGGCTGATTATAACATGTAATATGCCCCAGTATTTTGTCAGTAGACCACTAATTAATAACAGCCTCAGTTAATAAGAATACCAAGTTGAGAGATTCATGAGCAATTACTGACAGTTTCATGTCATCCAAAAAGGAAATTGAGTAAAATAAAATCTGTGTGAGATGTAAAGCCTTTAAGACCGGAGTAGCGCTTGAAAGTATGGAAGCCATTAAAAAAATACTAATTAAGAAAATAACAGCTGATTATTCTGCAATTCATTGTTGGTCCTTAGTGGTGTGAGCTGCCAAAAAAATTGAATTCATCCATGCAAGGATATGTTAACTTCAATCATGTATGTTGATTTGTAATTGCATTAAAAAAAATCTGTAACTAAAAGTCAAAACCAGTTCTGATGCATGTAAAATTATTATTGCTAATTATTTTTTTTAGTAAACAACTATTACACAAACTCGAAAATTCAGAAATCTCCCATCTTGTGATGACAGGACATGATTAAATCATTTTAATGGATAAATGACAAGGAGATATTATGGTTTTTTACAATTTGATTCTGCCAAAAATTCAAAATTCAAAGGTGGATCCAGCCCCCCACCCCCACCCCCATGTTTGAATTCTTTGTATGTAGAATTTATATGTCCATTATCCTAAAATCAAGGGAAAAACACCTCTTGTTTGTAAGAATTTGTCAGCTTCTGGGGGCTTCAGACCCCCACCAGCTCACCAGGGCTTTGCCCAGGGCCCACTAGGGGCTTCAATGCATCCCCCCCCCCCCCCCCGGCCTTCTACTGCGCTCTCCGTTATGATATTCCTGGATCCACCACTGAAATTGTTGGTCTGTAGTATTTTTGTGACTTTTCAAGAGGAGGAGAAGGAAAGAGAAAGACTCATAGAAAGAGAGAGAGAGAGAGGATTTGATCACATAATACTTTAATAAAATATTGTGCATGTATTGATCAAAAGTTAAAAACTGACTGTAAATTTTTTTAGTATTATTTATAGCTATCCTAAATCAATTCAAGGTGATTTGATCAAGAGGTCATTATGATTAAAATATTCTGCGTCTTTTTTATTTGTCACTTATTTGTCCGTAATTATCGGTTGTGAGAAAGACAATACATTAACTGAGGTACATACCAGTATAAAATAACATTATAAAAGATTCCTCTGTGAATTTCTGATGTTAATCTGTTTTTTAACTCAAGCATTTCATAGCACATGACAGGGTTGATTAACATTGATTTTTTTTTTTATGTTGATAGACCATCATTATTTGTAAATACAGAGATCTTTAAACTTAAATGATAATCTCAACAGAAGCCTTGTCTCAATATTTGCAGCTGGTGATCGACTTTTAAAAGTAATGAACTGCTGTGAAAAATAATTTCAGATAGTATATACATAGATTAGGAAATCTTGATTTAAAAAACTGGCCAGTGTATAATACTAATGTACTAAGTAACAGGCCCAAACATTGTGACGTATAATGTCACTGCATTTCGTAAACTCATTGATCGAGAAAGCGTCACTTCAATAAGAAAAATAGGGAGATTTAAATAGAATTCAGAAGAGGTATGTGGGTCATGTCATTGCAAAATGTTGATAGAATTAAGTTTTAAAATACTTTTTAAAGATCATGGGATTTTATTTATAAAGCTTAATATATTATAATGATTTAATATTACCATGAATATATTAACTAATCAAGAGAGAGGTCAATTTGTCTTTCATTTGTTTGTTTGTGGACATTCTGGTAAGCGTCTTGGGTTGCCTTTCTTTTCATCTATAAATAGGCAGGTAGTAAGCAGTAGTTACTATTCCAGTATTCCGGGATTTCTATGTCGAACCAGTGATTTGTACATGGTAAATTTCCCTTATTATTCATTAAAAATACTGTGTTGTACCAAATATTGTACATAATACATCGTACAAGATCCCCGTAGCAACAGATGAACATAACTATAAATAGTCCTCCTACTGATGTATATTTCTTGATAAAAGGGAGCAAATTTAGTTTCTTAACAATTTCTTATTTTGTCCAAAAAGTCGGGAAAACTAAGTGCCCTATTTAACTTTGAGGCTATTGCTTTTCCTACTTGTAAAGTAACTGCATCCTAAACTAAACCATACAGGATGCTGATCAGTGATATCAGCGATATATATGTAACCTTACAGTCTTGTCTGTGGTTAAGTGAAGTTTATTTTATCATTGTAGTCAGTATAAATTAATTTACAAGCATTCCAATCCCTTCATCATACCCAATCCCTTTTTCTACTTGCTGTATATAATTGTTTTTGTTTGTTGTATTTTTTATGAGTGTGATTTAATTATTTGACAAATTTCAGGTGATTCACAATGTCTGGATATCCGAAGTCTGAGATGCCAGGAGGACAGCCGGGAGGGCAACCTGGAGGACCAGTAGTGGCTCAGCCTGCTGCGGGAGGTGGGGACTAGTTAACAATTCATACAGATTATTTCCTTTATTTATATAATATATTTATATTTGTATCAGAGCATGTCATTGAGAGGAAATAACTTGAGATCATCATCAGTTATGAAAAGTCCCTTCTGTCTGGTTTCACAGTTTTTTTAATATGTTTAGAAAAACTGTCTGAAAAAAAATGCTAAATGTTAAAAGGAGGAAATGTTTTTTTTAACCCTGTATTAAAAATAACTACATACTGTTAAATAGGAACAATATATTTTCTTATGTTTTTGTGGAATGTTGAAATCTAGACATCATTGAATCTACTAACAGAGCTGTGGAAAGTTTTTATTCCGAAAGCCTGTCATTCGGACAGACATGTCAACAAACTTTGCCTAACTAAGTGCCTAAACAGAATTTTTTTCTCTCTTTCTTTTTGGTGGGGCATGGGGTTGGGGAGGCCAATCAGTCTAGAAGTAGGGAGAATCTATTGCCCCATCACCCTGTGCAGGATATCTGTGTAATGTTACATAATTATATTCTTGCAGTGATAAAGTCTTGTCCAGATGTAAGGATTCTTTGTCACGGATGTCCCACAGTTCAATATGAACATTCTTAACAATCATAATAAACTCTTAATCCAAACACCAGGGGATTTTAAATTAACACACTTCAGCATCTTAGCATTTTATCTATACATTGTATTTGAACACAAGATTAGCATATAAACTCCTGTTTCTCAGGCGGAGGGTTTGAGGGCAAAACAGTAGCATAGTAACCCTTCATGGAAAGATTGGGAGATTAAGGGCTCTTTTAGTAATTAACAAATAAATGAACAATTTACAAAGTTTTAAGAGTATGTGATTTTTATTAGTTGTGCCTGGACAGGAGATGGTAGTCTCCAAATACCCGGTGCAGGAGCCAGGTATAGTATTAGTGTGAACATCTAGGTCAGATGTGGTCTTAAGTACTAACATACTGAGTGAGATGTTACCTACTTATGTTGTCATGGATTTGTTGGAGTTTGCTCTTTGATCTGAGGAATTTTCTATTGGGATTTCAAGTTATGAAATAAAAGAGGAATAAAGACCTAGTTTAGCTCATTTTACAGAGAACTCAAAAAAAAAAAAAAAAAAAAGGACAGATAATTTCCATTAGGTTTAATTTTTTTTGTTTCCTTAATTATTTGTAGAGAACTTAAGAAACTTTAAAAACAAGGGTTTTGTTAAAACCATATTTAATACAAAGTAAAGCATGTACTTTATTTGGTTTTCTTTTTCTGTGGAATTTTAAACTTTAAAATTGGGAAGAGGAATGTAAAGAAATTGTTGGATATAAACAGGATGACAAGGCATGTAAGGGATTCCCACTAAAATGTCATGTCCACTCATTAAACTTTTATCCCTGCAGGTCCAAACTTTGTTTACACAGAATGATATTCTTTATGTGAAAATTTCTATCCAATCTCTAATAAAGGTACTTGAGTTTGACCAATAGTTTATAAGAATGGTATAAGTGTTATTTTATGAAAGATGTAGAAAAATAACATTTATAACTGCAGTGTTTTAACAGAAATTATTTTAATTTAAAAAAAATGATATGATTTTAAAAACTTCTCTGTTTGAAATTGAATATCAATATTTTGTACATATATACAAAGGTTGTCCTGTAAAATTTTGTACATATATACAAAGGTTGTCCTGTAAAATTGTGGAGAATTCATTTTTGTTGAAAAATATTGTGCACACAAAGCTGAAATTTTCAACTATTATTAATCATATTTGAGACTGAGTGCATCATAATTTTTTACCTCAGTGTACACAGGGTATGATCTTATGGCGTACAGCAAAAAAAAAAAAAAAAAAAAAAAAAAAAAAAAAAAAAAAAGGATTTCATTAGAGAATATACAAGTATTATTTTAACCCCCAAAAAAGTATTAAATAACTAAGGTTGGGTAAAAATTATTATATTTTTAAGTCACCATTTATTATGGTATCATTTGGAAAATTTAAAGATATTTGTGTACTTTTTAGCAGTTTCCCAAGCAATGGAAATAGGAAAGTAGTCAACACAACACACACAAAAAGGCAACATTTGATGACATTATTGCACACCAAAGAGCTGTTCAGTTTTATATAGACGTAGTATTACTAAAGACAACTTTACAGACTTTAAATGATTAGATTTTTAAAAAATCATAAATATCACTAATTTTTTTTTTTTTTTTTTTTTTTTTTATTATTAGAAAAAAGAGATATATCAAGTAACATACTGAAACGTTTTCTCACATTCTCTCACACATTCACACTTCCCCTTCTGACTTTAAACAAGAATGAAATAAAAGAAAATTAGTAACAATGAGGTACAAGTATTCCATTTGAAAAAATAATTATTGTTGGTGCTTTAATAAATGTTTATAACTCAAAAATATTAATCCATGTTGACCATAAGTTTTCAAAATTTTTCATTTCAAATTTTTGAATTGATATGCATTTTTCTATTTTGTACTTAAGAGTTAAAAAATGTAGCAGCCCATTAATCATAGGTATTTTGTTTTGCTTCAAGCTGGAAAATATATATTGCTTTGTATAAAGAATAATGAAATTCATCACCCTGTTATGATAAAATAATGGAGTTTCACCAAAAATAATATTACACATGTTAAACCCAACTCTTTTAGAAGTTTTTGTAAAAATGTGCATACTAAGATTACTCCATAATGAAGAGTTTTTTGTGCAATTCAAAAATATATGTTGTATTGTTTCTATCTCCTGTTTACAAAAAGTACAGTGGTCATCAGATAAAATATTTATTTTCTTCAAATAATACTTCACTGGAAGGATTCTATGAAGGATTCTATACTGTAACCATTGAACAGAAGTATCCATAGTTGTTCTAAAACAAACCTTAAAAACATCTTGAACACAAATATCAGATTCCAAAAACACTGACAGTTCCTGGTTCCATCTAAATATTGATGTAGGAGTGACAAGGTTACTATTCAAATATTTGTAAATTATTTTTGTGCACTTCTCGTATACAATAATATTTTCAAAATAAAAAGGAATAAAAGGTGTACATTGTCTCTTAACAGATGATTTGTCTATAGACCATTTTTATATTGGGATTATACCAGACAGGTAAATTCAGATACTTAGTTTTCATATATGAATTGTTATCGAGTGTGTTCATGTAAGGCCAGAGTTTTTTTATTTTCTGTTTAACGGGAATTTTTAAGAAAAAGTCGGGTCGAGGGGACGAAATAAAATAAAAATAAAAAGTTCAAAATTTGTCGAGTCGAGACCATATAAAAAATAAAACCCAAAAATGGTATGAATTTTTTTTTTTTATAGAATGTTGAAAAATGAAAGAAAACACAATAAAATTTTGTTTATCATTTATTTGGATTTCAAATATGGATAAAAAGATACAACTCCTAACTATATGCATGTGTCATCCTACTGTGGTTAATTACATTTGTAAATTCTAGTATGAAAGCAAAACAATAAAATTTACAGTTTAAATTATTATATAGCTACAATATTGTTGATACAGAAAAATCCACACTGCTTAAAAATTTATAGATGTCTTCATTTGGTCATCTCCTACTGTATAAAATTTCTAAAAGTAATGATAAAAAATGTTTTAAGCTACATATATTATGATTAAACAGAAGTTTGGAGAAAGATATGGGGTTGATAGCTAACTTGACAATGCATTCCTAGTATAGGACTAACACATTCTTGAGGTTCAGAATGGAAATTTGTCAGCTGAAATTATTTGACGAACAACAGCAGTCATCTTGGAAGTCTTCTGAACTCTTCACAAATGGTTGGGTCTCCACCAAGAAATCAAACTGCACAAAAAATGCATTGTTCCTTTAAGATACTTTATTAATATAACCAAATACATGTAGTAGTTAGAAAGTAGAAGATAAAAAAACAGTATTTACATGAGATTATTTTCTTTTCTAAATGAAGATACAAAACATTTTTATAAGAGTTTTTGATAATAAACATTTCTTATATTATAATTATAATAAGTTTGGTCTTTGTTCAATTTGCATTTAAAATATTAAATTGGACAATTTGTTGACTTAATTCTTTCTATCTCTACCTTTCCACAGGATAATGTGTGCAATTCCAATTAGGTGTGCAATTCCAATTAGCTGTCACTTGTCAGTGTTAGTTTTAAATATTCTTTTCCAATCGTAATTTTGTTGGAATCCTGACCTCATTTAATTCAACCAAGCAGACATGGACTTGTATCTAAAATATTTTAATCGTAATTTTATGTCCCTGATATAGTTAAACATAATTCATTGTATAACTAAATTTTACCGCGAATTTTACCTCAATTTGTTATGTGATCAAATTAAATATACAATGTAAACATCTTTAAAAGAAACAAAAAACGTATCAAAAAATGTTAACCATCGAACAATTTTAACAGAAAGTTTATCAAGACGTATCAAAAAACTTACCCCCAACTCTTTAGACACAAGATGGTTCAGTGTGCATCAAGTGTATTTAGGTTGTTGATGCCCTCATTCCGATTTCAGAATCTTTTTTCTCTTTATCGTCAATGGATTTAATATTACTATCTCGTCATTTTTATCTATAAATGTCTCGAAATGGCATTTTTGCTTGTTGATCTGTTGATAGAACCCGCGAAAAGTGCGATAAACTAGTTCTTTAAACTGGTTACGATATCATAATCAGCAAGACGCTCGTACAAGAATTTGATTAACGTAAGCTATGTCAAACGCTTACATGATTTTTTAAAATTATGGTATACAACAAACCCGATTTTATTTCAAACCGTCAATAAATGACACAGTCGGCGGGTATTTTAAAAATAAAAGTGAGATGGACCTCTTTTATTTTTTTTCGGTATTTTGAAAAAATTGTGTCGGTGCTTCCCGTTAAACAGAAAATAAAAAAACTCTAGCCTAAAATAGCCATGAATTAAACACATCTTTCCAAAAATCATTATTTTTTACAATCAAACAAGATACAAACTCTTCACCAAAATCAAAAAGTTTAGTCAATATGTCTTTACCATTTATTGTCGAAAAAATATCAAACCATGGTTGATTGCTTTTTGTTAATCTTTTAATCCAGGAACACTTAAGAGAGATAATAAAGTTATTTATATCCAACATTTTTAATCCTCCTTGTAAAAAATCTTGAGTAATAATTTTTCTTTTTACTTTATCACATTTTGATTTCCATATAAACTCAAATATTTCTCTGTTCAATAATGACAAGGTTTCTTTATTTGGATTTGGTAAGGATATAAAAAAATGGTTAAGTTTTGGTAAAATCAATGTTTTCAGCACCGTGACTCTTCCAATAGGAGTAAGAATTCTTCTTCTCCATTGTTGAATTAATGCTTTGATTTTTGGTATTTGAACATTATAGTTAATATCAATAATTTTATCTAGTTCTACTGAAAAATTAAAAGTTGTGCAACCCCATTCAAGTTTCCAACGAGAATGGTGAAAAACTTGATTAGAGAATTTTTTTGAACCTATCCAAACAATTTTTGTTTTTGAACTGTTAATTTTAAGTCCTGTGAACTTTGAGAAAAAATCAATTGTATCTAATGCTGCAAAAAGTGATTCAGGTGAACCATCAAGGGCAAGCCAGGTATCATCTGCATATTGAGATATTTTATGCTCTGTCTTGTTAATTACAATTCCTTTAATGCTTTGATTTTGTTTAATCATTATTGCAAGAATTTCTGCACAAAGAAGAAACAGATATGGTGCTACAGGATCTCCCTGACAACATCCTCTTTAGATATTAAACTGCTCAGATAAAAATCCACATTGAAGAACAGATGCACAAAATTCTGTATTTAAAATTTTTACCCATTCAATAATGTTTTTACCGAATCCAAAAAATTCTAATGCTTTATACACAAAAGTCCAGGATATTGAATCAAAAGCTTTTTCAAAATCTATAAGTACAAGCAACCCCGGTATATTTCTAGATTCAGTGTAAGCCATAAGATCATAAAGAAATCTGGTATTTTCACCTATGTATCTTCCTTTTAAAAAGCCAAGTTGAGTATTTGATATAATATTGTCCAGGGTGGATCTTATTCTATAACTAATACAACCTGATATAAGTTTATAAAACACATTTAAAAGTGTAATAGGCCGCCAATTTTTCAGAAATTCTCTTGGCTTATCAACTTTTGGTAAGCATGTAATTATCCCTAGTCTTTGAGAGATAGGGAGTTCTTTTTTCTGAAATACATCATTTATGGCAGGTACTATTAAATGTTTCAAATCTGACCAAAAAAATTTTAAAAATTCAGCAGTGAAACCATCACTTCCTGGTGATTTATTGTTTTTCTTATTTTTTAACACCTGTAAGACTTCATTTTCCATAATATTTCCCTCAAGTGATTTGGCAACATGATTATCAAGTTTTGGAACCTCAGTAACTGTAATAATTTCTGCCACATCTATATCGAGAAGTTCTGCGTCTGCAGAAGTATACAGTGATTTGTAATACATCCTAATTCTATTTAAAATTTCTGATTGATTGTAAATTACCTCGTTGACTGTTTTAATCTTTTTGATAATCTTATTTAAATAGTTACGGGATTCTAGTTTACAAAAGTATTGAGATGGCTTTTCTCCATCTTCAACCCATCTGGCTCGAGACCTTATAACATGACCTTGTAGCTTTTCTTTTCTCAGATTCTCAAGATTTGTTTTTTTCTCTTCTATTAACTATAGATTCAATATATTCTCTGCCTCTAATTTCTCTATTTGTGCAATTAACAAGGCTTCTTCTTTATTTTTTTCTTTCTTTCTATATGACGAATATGAGATTGTAATTCCTCTAATCTCCATTAAGAGGACTTCAAGAAATGTACTATTATCCATATCATCTATAAGCACATTATTCTTTTCATATTGTTTTCTAATAGACTTTATTGTTTCTTTCACCTTGTTAACATATGTTATGTCTGTAAGTAAAGAGTTGTTAAATTTTCAGAGACCTTTTCCTTTCTTAAAGGTATTAAATTTTATATCAAGAACCACTGATGAGTGGTCCGATCTGTACCCTGGTTTAATTGCTAAGTTTTCAACCAAATTACACATATTTTCAGAAATTAAAATATAATCTAAACGTCCTTATTTCACTGGATTTTTCTTCCGCCAAGTAAACATTTTTAAGTTTGGATTCAAAATCCTGAAATAGTCAACTATTTGTAAATCATTCATAATTTCTAAAAGTTTTTCTCTCCCCTTTGGATTGTTAATGTTACAATAATTTTCTGTATCACTAAATTTTTAATAATACATGTGGAAAGGGCATTTTTAAAACAAAGTTTTTTTCAATGAGTCCAAGGGTAGAACAAACATATGGATGAACAGCTAATGGCAATAGCAAAAGAAGTTATAACTGCAGAAGTCAGAAAAGATTGCCTATTTAGTTGAAAGTGGTGAGAGTTCTGTCCATCATTTCCTAATACAAATCTTCAGAAGGTAACATGTGTGTGTAAGATTGGTCTCTAGCCTGTTTATGGAGGAATAAAGGGGAACTCCAATATGTGCATCAGTGAAATTCCTAAAACTAAATGGGGCTTATCCATATTTTTTTTTTTTTTTTTTTTTTTGCAAAGATGAAACTTTAAGATGTTGTTGCTTTAGACACTAATGTTATAATCCGTGAGCTGAAAGGCATAACATAAAATTCTATATTTTGTTTATTTGAGCATATATCTATTTGAAATTCGCTTATGATGTACATGTATATTGATGAAAAATGTACTGAAGAGAAATGAAAAATTTTAGAATTCAGTGTTGATTATTTTTCACTATAGACAATTTGTCCAAGATTTTACCAGACAATCTTGTAGAAAACATTTTTGATGACATTAGGGAATTATATGATGTTTCTTACTTTACAAATACATTTAGTACATTTATATTGAATAAGAAATTATTTACTTTGCAGATATTTTAATCATATTTAAAAGCTTAGGAATATAATACATAAATACAAAGAAAATTTTGATTCCATGTGTACAAAATACGTGTATGTAAATGACAGTGTTAATTTTGTTAATTTGTTTGTTTAAACACAATTATATAAGGTCAGTTAGAAACTGAGGAGCTATTTTTACTATTCTTGTTAACACAGAATTCCAAAAGCCACATTATGAAAATAAAGGACGAAACTTTTTTAGTGAAGTTAAAAAAATGCTCATTGAAAAAGATAAATTTGAATACATGTAGGTTTTAGATGGGGTCACGTGACCCCGTCTATTAGTTTACTGTCAGTTGAGGCCTCAAAACGGAAGCCGTGGGGAGAACACATGAATTTAATCTATGCTACATGAAAGAGTGCAGAAATTGTTTTGATTAAAATACTAACACTCTGTATCAAACTTAAAAGAGAGCCATATGAAGTTTTTCTTACTCAAACTAAAGAACCGTTTTGAAAATTTTTAACATGAAAATCATACCCCGGGTAATACTGAACTACTCTAGTATACAAACTACTCGGCTGTGTAATACAAGACTGCGTACGCATCATCAATTGTTTACTTCTGGAAATGTCATATTAATTCGGACCCAGTGACATTCAGACAATTCGAAAAAGTTTCTTGACTAGTGGTTACTGATTATTCTATTACAGTGTACCGGTAAATGAAAAGAAAAAAAAAACGTGCAAATAAGATTTTCACAGATTTTTTTATTAATGTTAATATTAAATTATAAAAAAAAAAATTTTTGATATCAAAGCCTTATGTAAAATTTTCAGCATGCAGTTATGAAATTTTAAAATAATGAAGTTTAGTATTTGACCCCGTCTTTCAGTACTGTATCAGTACTTTGATTGAAGAAAGTTTGGTGGCAGTACACTGTACAGTGTTTGGTCCCTGACTTGCCAAGTTTTATGGCATATGATTTGAAACTTCCAATTTATCTTGGTAGGGCCTAGTTACTGTTGACATTTTCCTGTAATTTATGGTGAATGTGTCCAATTTTTATTTATTTAAGTGAAAAAAGTCTATTTTCACTTTTAATCCTAGTGAAGTAAGACATTTTAGAGCCCAAGGGTTGTTATACAGCTCCAATATAAATTATAGACTTTTTGTAACAAACCTTTATGGTGATTGACTGCTTGTTCAATACTTGTGTATTAGCTATGATAGACAAGTTTGGCTACTGTAAATAATATTCATATAATTATTTATTGTTGCAGAATTATTAAATAAGCTGAATATTGTGCTCTGCATCTCTGTAGACTAATTGCTATACATTTATATATACAATGTATACATTTTCAGAATTGAAGGGAATTCAGTTACATATAGCTACACAAAGTTCTTTATTATGAAACATTTGCTTTTATCAAAAAAAAATATTCAAAGAACAAACCTATTTGAGTTGAAAGAAATGCCTGACTCCAGTTAACCTAATTATTAATGATAATTGTTAAGTATGAATATTATGTTTCTTACAATATTTTATCCTAGTAAATATAACTTGAAGTTCTTAGTTAAAACTTGCATTTTTTGCATCAATGCATTTTGGAAGGGTGGCGATTGTCCTTTTCAGTTATTTGGTGGTAAGAGATTGTAACTTACAAAATAAAGTTTAAAATTTTTTGAATAAGACATAAGAAAAAATTTTAGCTTACCTCAACGAAGTTGGGGGAGCTTATGTAATACCCTAGGCATCGGCGTCCCAGATTAAAGTTTTTGGAGCAGTTTTCTTTTCAAGTACTTCTATGCCCTATATTAATCAGAGATGCATGGAGGATGCTTCTAGTGTGTTTCATTGTATGGGTCAAGGTTTCAGATGCTGCAATTTCAGCTAAAGAATGACCAGGTTAATGTTTTTCGAGCAGGTTAAAGTTTTTGGAGCAGGCTCCAATTCCAAGTAACCATAAGTTCTATATTGATCAAACTTGCATGGATGATACATCTAAGGATGCACACTACTGAACTTGCTTCGGATGCTGGATCTGACCTACATTTTCCGGATGAGTGACCACTGGTTAAAGTTTTTGGAGCAGATCTCATTTCCAAGTAACTTTAAGTCCTATGTTGACCAAACTTGCATGGATGATACATCTAAGGATGCACACTACTGGACTTTCTTAGGATGCTGGATCTGATCTACATTTTCCAGATGAGTGACCAGGTTAAAGTTTTTGGAGCAGATCTAATTTCCAAGTTACTATAAGCCCTATGTTGACCAAACTTTCATGGATGATACATCATGCACACTACTGGACTTTCTTAGGATGCTGGATCTGATCTACATTTTCTGGATGAGTGACCAGGTTAAAGTCTTTGGAGCAGATCTCATTTCCAAGTAACTATAAGCCCTATGTTGACCAAACTTGCATGGATGATTCACCTAAGGATGCACACTACTGGACTTGCTTTGGATGCTGGATCTGATCTACATTTTCCGAATGAGTGACCAGGTTAAAGTTTTTGGAGCAGATCTCATTTCCAAGTAACTATAAGCCCTATTTTGATCAAACTTTCATGGATGATATATCTAAGGATGCACACTACTGAACTTGCTTTGATACTGGATTTGACCTACATTTTCCCGATGAGTGACCAGGTTAAAGTTTTTGGAGCAGATCTCATTTCCAAGTAACTATAAGGCCTATCTGAACCAAACTTGCATGGATGATGCATCAAGGGACAAACACTCTCAAAATTGCTTCAGATGCTGGATTTGACTTACATTATATGGATGAGTGACAAGTTTAAAGCTTTTAGATAAGTCCTTTCCCAAGTAATTGCAATCCCTATCAGACCAAATTTGCATAAATGTTGCATCTAGGGATGCCCAATACAAGACTATTAGTTTAGTGTGGGACTTTGCCTTACTTAAAGACAACATTCGTTGAGGTGAGCTCTGTAATCTTTGATTACCTATGTTTAAACATAGGGATGTAGCTTTATAGTTGATTTGATCACATAAAATTTTATTTATATCTGATACTGATAGATGTTTAAAAGTGATAGGGACCTTTTTACTCATATAGACATTTGTGACTGACTTAAATATCACATATTTGTAGTTAAAATTTGAATCCATGAAAATAAACTGAAAGAAATTGGTTAAATTTATTAAATATGACTACCATTTATGACTCATTGACATTGTGTCGACTGATTTTGACTTGGCATTTTCATTTGTGATCATGTGATGAACTGCATCTATACAGTGATAGGCATTGCTCATAGAGTTTTACAACAGGAAAAAGAAAACATAAAGTATAAATGTCATCATTACATGTATTAAATTGTTAATACAGGTGTCCCAGGAGCCCCCGGTGGCTGGATGCAGGCACCCACTAACGTCCCTGCTAACTGTCCTAAAGGACTGGAGTACCTGGCTCAGGTGGATCAGCTGCTGATTAAACAGAAAGTAGAGGCTCTGGAGGGTAAGTCAAAGAGAAAGTAGCATGTGAATCAATCAGGAATAAAAGGTATTCCAGTTTGAAGTAAAAGTCAAGAAAATTCAAAGAAAGTATTTGAAATATGCTCAGCCTTTTAACACAAATGTTAAATTTTACTTAAGAAAAAAAGCTTTATCCTTCATTTAAAAAAACAAAGGTTTTTAAAAAACACAGTACATGTATAAAAGAACTTGTAAGTCAAGTGAAAAGTCTGAGAATTTTCAAGTCATAGTCAAAGATTTGCTGATATTTTTTATCATGTAAAAATTAAACATGAGGTATATTTCTAAAAGCCTTATTAAATTTTCAGCTTTTACTGGATTTGAGACAAACAACAAGTATGAGATTCTGAATTCTCTTGGACAGAGAGTGTACCATGCTGTAGAAGGTAGGTACTGTGGAGTTGGTCTAGATGTACCGGTAGATAGAGAATACTCTTATAGATTCTGAGGTCATTCTTAGGACAGGGCCAATAATCAAGATAATTGGTATGACTAGTGGAATGCAATAACCTGGACCTTTTGTAGGCTACAGATTTCAAATTTACAACATATGTAGAGAATGGATTAACTTTGAGAGGACACATACAGGTCACCGTTACTGAAAGATCAAGATTATTAATATAAATGTTGTCATTTTTCTAAGAACTCTTGTATTAACAGTCTGAATTAATGAAACAGGAACTTTGTGATACAATGAGTGCTCCATCCTGTGATGAATATGGTACTCTGGGAAACAGATTTTATCACGATTTGGAGGGCATTTTCCTGTAGAGAAAAAAAAGGGAATTTGTTATGATATTGTAGGGGGTAAACACTGTGCTTAAGGGTGTACAGTGCCATGTTGAGTAATTTCCAAATAAAAAAAATAAAAGTTTTTTTGGGTGTGGGTTTGTGTCATACTCCCTAATATCACAAAATCTGTTTGTCTTTTACCTATTTAATAGCATTCCAGTAGCAATTTTTTCAATTCACTTTTTGATCAGCTTTCATTTGGATGAAACTTACATTCAGTGGCATATACTAGAATATAAGTTGTATATATGTTTTTGTAAGGCATTGCTCTAGGAGGTTTTTGCCCTAATATGAACTTTTTTTTTGTCACTGAAAATGAAAATGTACAATGTGTTTGTTGTAGACACCTGTTGCTGTACACGTAATTGTTGTGGGAGTTCCCGGCCATTTGATATGAAGATTTTGAATAATCAGAACCAGGAAGTCATTCACCTGTCCAGACCACTCAGGTGTAGCTCATGTTGGTTTCCCTGTTGTTTACAGGTAAGGTCTGATTCACCTGTCCCAACCACTCAGGTGTAGCTCATGTTGGTTTCCCTGTTGTTTACAGGTAAGGTCTAATTCATCTGTCCAGACCACTCAGGTGTAGCTCATGTTGGTTTCCCTGTTGTTTACAGGTAAGGTCTGATCCACCTGTCCTGACCACTCAGGTGTAGCTCATGTTGGTTTCCCTGTTGTTTACAGGTAAGGTCTGATCCACTTGTCCTGACCACTCAGGTGTAGCTCATGTTGGTTTCCCTGTTGTTTACAGGTAAGGTCTGATTCACATGTCCTGGCCACTCAGGTGTAGCTCATGTTGGTTTCCCTGTTGTTTACAGGTAAGGTCTGATTCACCTGTCCAGACCACTCAGGTGTAGCTCATGTTGGTTTCCCTGTTGTTTACAGGTAAGGTCTGATTCACCTGTCCAGACCACTCAGGTGTAGCTCATGTTGGTTTCCCTGTTGTTTACAGGTAAGGTCTGATCCACCTGTCCTGACCACTCAGGTGTAGCTCATGTTGGTTTCCCCGTTGTTTACAGGTAAGGTCTGATTCATCTGTCCTGCCTACTCCTTATGTAACCCATGTTTGGTTTCCCTGTTGTTTACAGGTAAGGTCCTGACTATTCAGGTGTAGCTCATGTTGGTTTCCCTTTAGTTTACAGGAAAAGTCTGAATTTCAAGGTACACAATAGTTTTGTGTCCAAGAGGTGCATATGTATGTAGTTCTCCAGTTGTACTTATTTATAATAATTGTGAGTTGTACACAACCTGGAAGCTATCCAGACCTGTTTACTAGGAGATAAACTTGTGGCAATATTCTTATCTGATGTACAACTGATTCCAAGAAATCTTCATGTAATTTATACACCTGTTTTTAATTCTTTATAACATGACCTTATGAAAGCAACATTTTGATTCTGTGATAGATACTTATTTAGACAATTTTATTACAGTAAGTTACTGGTACAGACTGAAACCCAAATCTATTCTTTGCAATTTCAAAATATTTAAAAGCCTTGGATCAAGATGTGGGTGCCCTATAATAATCACCTGGTTTGTCTGTCTGCCTGTCTGTTCATTCTACACTTTTATGTGATAACTCAAGTTCCTGTCAACTAACTCATACTTCATATTTACTACATAAGTGAATGATTGTTAGAGAAAGTTATGTGGGTCACTTTATCAAAGGTCAAAGACGAAGCTTGAACATGTTGTAATCTGTAGACTTTATATACACTACATCTATGTAGAGAATGCTTTGGAAAAAGACATATACATTTAAAGTTTGGTCAAAGTCAAAGATCTAGGTTGTTAAATGATTTGATGCAATGACTCAAGATATTTTATTTAATGCTAAATGTTTATGCCCCGCCATGAATATGGCTGGGGCATATAGTGTTTGTCATGTCCGTCTTCCATCCTTCTGTCCTTCCATCTGTCCTTCCGTCACACTTTGCGTTTAGCTCTGTTCAAAGCTCAGTTTTAAAGAAACTATCCAAGATATTTTTATCAAACTTCATATGCTGATAGATATTGATGAGAGCTATGCAACTGCATCAACATTTTTTGACCTTGACCTTTCCTTTGACCTTGACCTCACTTTTTATGCCCCGCCATGAATATGGCCGGGGCATATAGTGTTTGTCATGTCCGTCTTCCGTCCTTCCGTCCTTCCGTCCTTCTGTCCTTCCGTCTGTCCTTCCGTCACACTTTGCGTTTAGCTCTGTTCAAAGCTCAGTTTCAAAGAAACTATCCAAGATATTTTTATCAAACTTCATATGCTGATAGATATTGATGAGGGCTATGCAACTGCATCAACATTTTTTGACCTTGACCTTTCCTTTGACCTTGACCTCACTTTTCTTAAATTAGTGTTTAGCTCAGTTTTAAAGATACCATTCAAGATAGTGTAATCAAACTTCATATGTTGATACATACTGATGTAAGCTATTCAATTGCATCAACATTTTTTTGACCTTGACCTTTCTTTTGACCTTGACCTTACTTTTCTTAAATTAATGTTTAGCTCTGTTTTAATGAAACCATTCATGATACTTTTAACAAACTTCATATGCTGATACATACTGATGAGAGCTATTCAACTGCATCAATATTTTTTACCTTGACCATTCCTTTGACCTTGACCTCACTTTTCTTAAATAAGTTTTTAGCTCAATTTTAAAGATACCATTCAAGATAGTGTTATCAAACTTCATATGCTGATACATACTGATGAGAGCTATTCAACTGCATCAACATTTTTTGACCTTGACCTTTCCTTTGACCTTGACCTCACTTTTCTTAAATTAGTGTCAAACTTAATATGCTGATACATACTGATGAGAGCTATTCAACTGCATCAATATTTTTTGACCTTGACCTTTCCTTTGAACTTGACCTCACTTTTCTTAAATTAGTGTTTAGCTCAGTTTTTTAAGAAACCATTCATAATATTTTCATCAAACTTCATATGCTAATACATACTGATGTAACCTTTGCAACTGCATCAACATTTTTTGACCTTGACCTTTCCTTTGACCTTGACCTCACTTTTCTTAAATTAGTGTCAAACTTCATATGCTGATACATACTGATGAGAGCTATTCAACTGCATCAATATTTTTTGACCTTGACCTTTCCTTTGACCTTGACCTCACTTTTCTTAAATTAGTGTTTAGCTCAGTTTTAAAGAAACCATCCTTAATATTTTCATCAAACTTCATATGCTAATACATACTGATGTAACCTTTTCAACTACATCAACATTTTTTGATCTTGACCTTTCCGTTGATCTTGACCTCACTTTTCTTAAATTAGTTTCTGAATCAAACGTCATATGCTGATACATACTGATGTAAGCTATTCAACTGCAGCAATATTTTTTGACCTTGACCTTTCCTTTGACCTTGACCTCACTTTTCTCAATTTGTGTTAAAATGTTGCATTACTAATATACCCTTGGCGGGGCATTCATGTCCTATGGACATATTTCTAGTCTTAAATTAGTGTTTAGCTCAGTTTTAAATAAACCATTCATAATACTTTTATCAACCTTCATATGCTAATGCATACTGATGTAACCTTTTCAACTGCATCAACAATTTTTGACCTTGACCTTTCCTTTGACCTTGACCTCACTTTTCTTAAATTAGTGTCAAACTTAATATGCTGATACATACTGATGTAAGCTATTCAACTGCATTAATATTTTTTCACCTTGACCTTTCCTTTGATCTTGACCTGACTTTTCTCAATTTGTGTTAAAATGTTGCATTACTAATTTACCCTCGGCGGGGCATCCATATCCTATGGACATATTTCTAGTTTAATTTACTACATCAATTAGACTGGTTTCATTCACCTTCCTCGAGCAAAGGATCAATACTATTGAAATGGTTACTCCTTTTTCAAGTGATGCAAGTGTAAAGTAACTCTTAAATATTTTAAACAAAAAGAACATTATTATTACAAAGGTGAGTGTTACTATGAGGAATACACAGAATTTAGGTCATTCTTTCAAAAGGCAGGGTCACATGTGGTACAAAAAAATTTAGTATAGTTCAACATGCAAACATTTTATTTAATAAAAGGGCCAGAAGGCCAGTTGCTCAAGGTGAAAAGGTAAAAAAAATTGTTGAAATAAGCATACTTCAACACCCTGTATGACTTTGTCAGTATACTCTCTCATATTTGTTTTGTTTTGTTAAGTGATAATGACTATTTGGCACCGAATCATTTTTACAGCTATATGTCATTGATTTTTAGAAAGTGACAGTAGAGGCACCTCCAGGAAAGTTGGCAGGATATGTAGCTCAGTCCTGGAGTTTGTGTAAACCACGTATGAGGATTGAGAATGCTAATGGTGAAACCATGCTGAGGATCAAAGGACCATGTTGTCAGCTTAACATCTGTGGAGACATTGAGTTTGATGTAAGCAGATGTTAAAACATTTAATTTTTCTGTTAAATATTTACTTCTGTTTGTCACCTCTACTTTCTGTTTGGTAACCTTGGTAACCTCTACTTTCTGTCTGTCATTCTCTATTTTCTGTTTGATAACTTTCTCTTTCTGTTTGTCAGGTTTATGCCCCAGATGAGGAAACATATGTTGGTCGTGTCACCAAGCAATGGTCTGGTCTGGGTAAGGAGTTGTTCACTGATGCTGACAACTTTGGAATCTCCTTCCCTCTGGATCTAGATGTCAATGTCAAGGCCACTCTCCTCGGGGCTGTTTTCCTTTTGGTAAGTCAGATTTTTTATCTCTCTATTCTAAATGTTACTACAGTAAAACATGCTTATAGTGAAGTTCAAGATATGAACAACTTTTATTTCTTATAAACATAATTCCTTATGTATGTAGTTTTCAATACGTTTTAAAATGACCCAAAATCACTTTGCTATAAGCGTGAATTCTTTATAAGTGTGTTCACTATAACTATGTTTTACTGTAATGACCTAAGGAGAATGGACTCTGCATCACAAGAGATTAAAACTATAAATTTATAAATTACTTTTCTTTTATTCAATGTTCATATTCAATCATAATTTGTTTAAAATTTTGCCCTTTATTGTATACTGAATTTTCTTGAAAGTCACTTATCTTCCCATCTTCTGTTAGAGAAATGGCATAATTTCATGATAGGTCATTTTCCTTAAACACTGATTATCTGCAACACTGTTTTATACAAATTAAAAGCATATTGAGTGGAAACGTCTACGACAAAATGGAACCAATATCCAATTGACAAAAAGTAACGAAATGTTTTTAAATTTTCTCATTTTTTTTTTTAACTACAGGATTTCATGTTCTTTGAAAACAACACGAAGAAAGACGACAAAATGGTAGGTTGATAACGTAAAGAATTGACTTGATCTTTACTAAACAATGATCATCTATATAATAGTTAACATGATGTTAAGGCTCTGTGTTGTAAACAATTGATCTCTGACAAAAGATCAGCTGATTAGTGTTTACATTTCATAAGGTACCATTGTCACAAGTGACAGCTCGTGTTTTATTTGCTTTATAAGTGGGAGAATATATTTCATTTTTGCTACACAAAATTAGAAAAAAAAATATTCAACTATATTAATTTATGAACACAGTATTTCACCTGTACATGCATGAATTCTGTATTAATGAACACAGTAATTTACTTTGTAATCCCAGAATATATAAGTATGAATATACACATCAGCTAGGATGAGCTAAAAAGTTGACTTCAATATGATATATATATATTGAAATATATATACACATTTCATTTTTAATATTATGTATATTTACACATTATATTTAATTTGTTCAGTCAAAATCTGGATATAGATGAGTGTAAGTTTATTTTTTCTCTTAATTAGCCTCTATCTTTGAGAAATGCTAGCTATAAAGCCTAAAAGCTAGGGCTTGTTACACTTAAGAACCTGTGTAATTTAAAAAAAAAAAGTCTTAAACAGGGAAATATGTATATGTATGAAAACAGTATGAATGGACCTGCATGTTTATTGATCAGTCTTACCTAAAATTACTATGCATGATATTTACCTTATGGCATGTTCATTCTGTAATGACTCTAAACATTGCCTTCTCTTTTATAACCTTGCAAGCAAAGTTTGAAATGATGAGGAGGGAGTTATATAGGTATCACTTTGACTCTTTTCATACCATGTCTGGGTCATAACTATGTAAGAAAGGGACTTGGAACAGATACTTGACCTTAAGATTGATAATAACCTTTGGTTTACAATGATTTACCACTTGGTAAATAAAGATCATTGTGGCATATCCAAGGTCACTGACCAAAAAATCATAAAATTTATGTTCAGGGCTAACTTTATTCACTGTATTAGAGAAACATCTGAGATTCATGAACACATTGTCATGTCATTTGATCAAAGATTTTATAGGAATACATGTATTCATACAAACTTATAGTTACATGTATACTATACTTATAGTCAAGTAATGGTGTATATGCTATGTGTTTGGAGAGGGGGGGGGGTCATATTAGCAGGGCATTAATTAATCAAATTGGTAAGCACATATCTTTATACTATAAGACTTCTTTATAAGGAATTCCAGCTAAGACCTTTCTGAAGTTTCCTATAATCCAGGTTTCTGTAACCTAAAATGGAGTCTTTGTATTTACATTGTATAACAAGAATGTATGTGATTATATGTTATATAATTGTATTCAGATTGTAACCTTTATAGTTGATATACTATAATTTCTTGACAATACTGAGAGATACTACAGTTACATGCATTAAGAAAAGTGATAAAAGATATTCATGGACTTGTTCACTCAAGATCTCTGACTTCATTAAAAACAGCAAATTATCCAATAAAAGTTGTATTATAGAATAATTTTCACCCTCCTATAACTGAGATTTTCTCAGAATTGAGTTTCTCATAAGCAAGTTAAGTGAAATTAAATATAAACTGCAACTTGCTTTGTTGTTCATGATTTCATAAACTGCAGGGTTCAAGAATTTATTTTGGAAGAAAAAAATGCTGAAAACTTTAACATACATGTGTACCAATGATCTGATGTAAAAAAAAAAAAAAACGACACTAAACATTTATTGACCGAGTTCGAGGACAACATGTGTTTTGTCGGATCCAAGAACCAAACTGTTTGCTGAGGCCGTTAGGCCTCAGGCAAACAGTTTGGTTCGAGGGGTCGACAAAACGCATTTTGCCTGAAAACACAGTCGATAAATGTTTTGTTATACTTTTTATTTATTTATTTACTTTTTTGGTTATACATGTATCTTTTGCTGCTGGCTTCCATACCAACGAATGCAAATAAGATTTAGCTAATCCCGCCCACGGTGTGACAAAAGCGGTCCAATATCTCGTCCACGGGTCCAATATCTCCCTCTGCGGTCAAACCTCGATTTTTTTATGACCGCTCAGTAAAACATAAGGAATGTTAGACTTTTTTTTAGTATAGATTTTATACAGGAACTAATTTTTAAAGGTATAACAATGTATTTTGTTTTCTAGGCTAGATTTAATATATCCTGTTTCTGTATAAATGGTGTTGGGCTCATGCTAGATGCTAGGATTTGACATTATCCAGATAATGAATAATATATATGATAATATATTATAGTATGTACAATAGAAAAAATTGTATTTAAAAAAAAAATGTGTATTTTTTAAGGATCAGCATAGCATGCATTAGGTTTGTATAAATTGTATGTTAAATTTGATATCACCACACGTAAGCAGGTGAGTATGGTCACAGATTCTGAATCTTTGTGGAATTGTCTCCTCAGCACCAGGGATAATATCACTGTCAATCAACTTCTACTTCATTTTCATTAAAACAAAATCTAACATTTACGTTTTCTCACCGTTAAATAATAAAGTGGTGTCCCTTTGTACAAATGGTTAAAACTCAGTTCAAACAGCAAAACTATGGCAATGATTTAAAAACTCCAGCAAGAATTTTATTCTTTAAATTGTTTCTCTGAAGGTTATTGTGATCAGCTTAAAGATCTTTAACATTAATGCAAAATATTAAAGTAATCCTTTCATTGCAGTTAAAGATAATTTTTTCTTAATAAACATTTTCTTGATCTGACCTCTGCAATTACTAACAATAATTTTGTTTAAAGAAACCATTTATTTAATTTCAATCTTTGTCAACATTTTCAAAACACTTGCAAGTTTATGAAAATGACAAAAATAGCCTCAGTCTTTGTGAAGGTTATTAGATGTAAATAGATGGCCAACAGAATCAAAATCCAAAGAGTTATTTTCTTTATAAAATGTAAAACAAATTATAGCACTTTTTACTTTCATGATTTTTATTTATTTAATTCTTATAGAAGCATGACCACCACTAGATGGCTGGGAGGAGTTCAACTTAAACCACAGGGTATCAGGCAGTCATAAAACCTCCATCACTGCTGATAACGATTTAAATTGTAGTGGAACAAACTCATATAAACAGTCTTTGCACTTTTTTAATTGATAGACTATATACAATGTGTATGTATTGTTGTAATGTAACTTTGGTGGGTTTTTAATTCTAAGAATCACTTTAATGAGTAATTAACAGTATTATGATTTGAATATTGTAAAGATATTCAAGGATTTTCCCAGTGTTTACTGCTTAGTAATGGAGTGATACTTGAAGAACTTTAATTCTCTTATGGTAGTACATGTGTAAAAATTTTAAGGCAATATAACCTGATATTTATATATACTTAAATATAGTATACCAATATGATACTAATCATTCTGGAAGTTCTGGGTCATGTCATTTAGATATTACAAAGTAATCAAGAAAATGAAGCACAGGTTTTTTTTCTTTTTAATGCAGGACACATCTAAAGCACCAGTTGTTTTTTTTAATTTCTTAAATTTACCAAGATTTATTAATTTTTATGGATAGAATACTAACCTTGTTAATGAATTTTGTACACATAATTGTTAGCTTATACACATGTATCTTCTTATAAAATGTACAGTTCCTTGGTACATATGTATATAGATTTTAGTAGGCATTGCAGCATTATTCTTGTACAGAGACCAAAGCTTATTGTACAGTTTACTCATATCATTTTATTATTGTAATAGACTGTTTCACGATAACTGCGGTACTGCTCTTTTGCAGGGCAAAATGATAAATTTTGGTGAAATATGACGTAAAAGCAATTGTTTAATATACGTCATTTAATTATCTGTCATCAAAAACTTCACCAAAAGTTATTAATTTGCCCTGCAAAAGAGTAGTACCGCAGTTATCGTGAAAGGGCTAATTTTATTGTTGTAATTCAATACGTTTTTCTTTTCATTTATTTATTTTCATTTGTTGCTACTGAGATAACTATACACTGTATTTTATCATATTTAACAATTTACTTTTCATTTCTTTTTTTTTTCTATTTTTTTAAAATTTTATATGTGCTCTGATTTTAACTAATGGATTTTATACATTTTTCAAGACTTTTTTTAAATTTAGTGTCACTTTTCCTGTTTTATTGGGTTTATGATGAAGAAATTGTTTTGTATTTTCATTTGTATCGTAGGAATCAAATTTAAGAATCTGTTTCATGTGTAGTAGCATTTTACAGTGTAAACAAATCCAATGAATGACTTTCTCTTATAGATCCTTACACAAGACACTGTTTATCTATAGTTGTTATCCATATCTGCATGTATCCTGCATGTGTATGAATAAGTAACTCCCATGGTTTGATTAGCTCTGCATACATATATACCAGTATGTAACTTTTATTGCTATAGATCTGCATCATGTGTTGTGACTTATTCTGTCATATAGAAATTTTATCGAGATATTAAATATTTATTTCTTTCTCACTATTACTCTTGTTTTAATCGGTGGATTTATTTTGAAAAGACAACATACTGGGTAATAAATTGAATAAATAATGCTCCATATTGACAATGAATTAAATTGTACTGTTTATGTTACAAGCCTGAAGGGTGAGAATTGACAAACAATATTTGTTTGTTTAATTGATCGCCTATTCTTTCTCAATATTTAAATATGTTTCATCACTTTTTTCCCCATTTAGAGTTAAAATATTGTAGCCAATAGTCTGTCTTCACTAGAAAAGGGTGGTGACCCACTCCTGTCTTGACTGAAAAGAAAGGAGGAGTGGATTGTTGCCCTCGGCTAGCAAAGATGCCAATAGTCATACATCTACCGTAGATAAATATATAGAAGGTTACCAACTCATATATTATCAATAAAGTGTACTTTCAAGAAAACAACACAATGATAGTTTCAAAGGAAGAAAAAATTGCAAAACAATACTTTATAACATATGCACTACCTCCTAAAAACATCTGCCTACTGGAGGTATCTTAACCAGTGTACAATGCATGTATATGAAGTTGGTTATTGACTTAAAATGAAGAATAACAGCTATGTAATACCCATACTCATTTCTAGAGTGGGATCATTGAAAATCTGTCTTTTAAAGACCCATTCATTAATAAGGTTTCATATGTAATGAAGATTCAAGATCAGATCCTTACCAATAGCTGAATAATAAAGGCCTCTGAATAGAGAGTTACACAAAAATCTTAAACCTGTACCTTCCCCTCTACGTGAAACATCACAATTGTAGAAAGTAACCCCCCCACACACAAAGACTATGCAAGTTCAGTCATCGTTGAACCGATTATCACTTGTGAATAGACTGTACAAAATTTAATACCTGATCACTCATCTGGATATAAAGTTAATACGAAGTATCGGAAGTACACCGTTCCATCAGTACATTAGTACAAGAATTTCCAGATGTAGGATCTATGCGTGATTGGTTGATGTAAGAACTACTTTCAGAATTTAAATGTCTTCTAATTAACTGCAGCATTTGAAGCAAAGTACAGTTGAATTCTGATATATGTAGTAATATAGCATATGCATAGTAATCTGTGAAAAAATACAAACATCATATGAATACTTTGGTAAGTTTGATTTATTCAAGTTTGTACTGTTCAATCCACCTGCTTTTTGATTTTATATCTAAATATAAACATCAACAATTTTTTTTGCTGTTATTAAAACTAATGACATCAATATTTAAATTTAATTGCCTTGCAGTTGTAGAAAACTACAGCTCAGAGTTCTAGCATCTAATATATTGGAGACGGAAAAGAATTATTTCATTACTCACTGTTCTTTTGGTTTCTGTAATCTCATTCATTAAACTATTCTAAAGTCTTAGCAAATGGTGCTCAATTCCAATGACACTGAAAATTATCACAGTTCAATTTATAGCACATTAAATTGGGATGGACAAGCAGACATACAGACTAACATTTCCTATATAACCTTTCCAAAACTTTGTTTTGAGAGGTGTAGTTAATCATTCAGGAATATCATAACATTCAATCTGGATTCATTACATAGTATGTGTAAGTTTGATTTGAAAAATGATAAAGATTGAGATATTTATACAAAGATGAATGACAGTTTGGAATAGAAAATTTATAACATGTAAAGTTATAAAAAATGAAATTCAATGTACTGTGTTGGAATCTAAGAATAAAAAAAATCTTGTATTCTACATAAAAATTAAAAATATCCACAATCCATGAAATGTAACTGAAAAACCTGTATCTGTAAACACTATCATATAGGTAACCTCATGTAACAAAAATTATTCTAAACATTGGAAGAAAAAAGTAGCACTTGGACCTGAAACTATGGCAACATCAATAAAATGAATCATGATCCTTGATTAATTCTCTATGTGTTATACATTTTATGGACTAAAACTGTAGGAAAAGTAAGTAAATTGAAAGGATTTCATTGAAATTTCTATTTTAAAGTAACCATAACAATGTCATTTATAGAAATCAAAAACCAATTTTATATCAGAATTATGGATCTTGGGATAGTTTTCTTATGAAGTAAGTTTTATTGAAATCAGACAAAAACTGTTTAGGAAGAGTAGTGTTTTGAAAGAATTTCACAGAAAATTCTACTTTTAGTTACCATGGCAACACAATCCATTGACATCAAAAACTAATTAATTAACAGAATTATGTACCTTGGAATAATCGACTTGCGTAGTACATTTTACTTAAATCAGACCAAAACTGTAGGAGGAGAAGCATTTTGAAAAAAAAATTCACAGAAATGACTACATATATTTTGTAACCATGGCAACACCGTTCATCAAAACCAGTACATAGTGGAGTAAATCTACATGTGTACTAATTGTATTGAAACTGGACCAAAACTAGGAGCAGCAGTGTTTTGAAAAAATCCACAGAAATTTCTATTTTAAGTAACCATGGCAACACTGTTCATCAACATCAAAAATCAATATAAAGACTTATGTATCTAATTGTATTTTACTTGTGTAGCAAATTTTATTGAAATCAGACAGACTTACAGATAGGCAAACAGGCAGATGGACAAGGGGGGACACCTTATCTCGCATAAGTTCTTCTAGTCTTTGACCAGACATCAAAAGACAATTAAATAAATAGGTAAATATGACAAGAAAAAGCAGTTTGTTCATCATATCAGCTACACACACTTCATAATATCTAGTAAACATGTTTTACATAGCATAACATTTACTGTAGTTTGTCAACTCATAACTATCTGCCAACAAAGTGGAGTCAATAAAGGATTAAAAAATGAAGGAGCAATAAAACAAAAATGATTAAACAGGAATAAAACAAAGCACAGAAATTAAAGCTCAGAGAGGGATCCACCATGGAGGATAATAGTCCTTTCTTATTGTGTTGTTCCCCATGACGGTGTTTGGCTGTGGGTATCCATGGTAATAGATGACCTCTCCCCCCGTCATGTACCCCGCCCACCAGGAGTATGACCCAGCACTCATCACCATGTGATCACAAGAAGCCATGATGGCAAAGTCTAAATATCCATCAGTGTTGTGTGAGTAATGGACGTCTGGCGAATCATCTAAATTATCCATCGACCATATCACATCATTGCTACATAAAATAAATAATACATTCTTATATTTTTTCCTGAAATAATTCATAGCTCTATAAAAATAAGGAATTGGGGCCACTGTGTATCCCTTTCTTTTCTGTCTGACAAAATCCCCTCGTCTCACATGCACTGCAACTAACACAGCGTCCTGCTTCTTACGCTCCTTTCTAACATTGTTGATATAATCCATGGCAGCCTTTTTCAGATGATCATGAAATACAAAATGTTTTTTTAGCAGTTCTTTACGAACATTTTCAAAATACCTCCAGGATTGTAGATACCCCATTAAATAAGCTCCCTGAGATGTGTCTAATTTCTCTGTCATATTACACCAACCAGAAGGAAGTTGTTCTCTGTATCGCTTGAAATTATCTAAATTTTCTACACTGCCTTTTGGTATTGGTAATTTAAACATATTCCAGATTGTTGTGGACTCAACAAGAATGGGCGTCATATTGTTTCTCTTAGCGGCTCCTATAAGTGTGCCATACTCAAACATATGGTTACCATTTCTCCCCCAGAATGTAACTGTCACTTTTTTTCTGGGGTCAGGATCAGGCATAATGGGTGGAGGTTTAGGTTCGAGTTTAAATGCTCCATCGTATTGAGTACTATAAACCAGTACTAAGACAAGAGTGATACCGAGGACTCCTAGGAACCACTGCTGAGCCTGAACTACTCTGAAAAAATAAAACTTATTCTTAAAATCAAGCATTAAAAAACTTGATAAAAGAGGCATCCAAATTGTCCAAGCAAATACTGATTTTGAAACAATTGTACACAAAGGGAAAGTCACGTTGCTTCAATGGAAATTGCATACAGATACATGTAGTAGATTAAATTTTTTTTTGTTAAAAATTTGCACAAATTAGACTCCATTTTTGAAATGCAATTAACATACAATTTCATAGTCTACATTTAGAGCATCAAACCTTTTAACCTTCCAAATGTATATCATACAGTATGAAAATATGGATTTAAGTTAAAAGTATATGTACGGTAAATGTTTTTGATGTAAAACACAACTGTTTTCACTCAACAGTCACACCAACGAAGGCATGTGTTAAAATACTATAAGCTTAATGAAGTTTATTACGATAACTTATTAAAGCTATATCACAGGTACTTGTTTCTGTAATAATTTTGTTACCTCATAGTATAATAGTAACACAAGATAACCCCATTCATTACATATTCAGAGAAAACTACCACGGTGAGTGACAAATTGTTTATTACCATTCTCTTCTAGGATAATTTATATACAAAAAAATACATGGCATGCTTGTTTTTATCTTCTTTTATCTCCATAACCATCATCCAAATTTTGCTCAATGACTGGAAAATTTGTTTCACACCACAATTTCAGTGTACTAGTCTCTGGTAGATATCGATTTGGATTTGTATTAGTGCCTGAGAGACTGTTTCTAAATAACATCAGAAAATGTTGTAATGTATTTATGGAAAATGAAAAGTAAAAACATTTATATTTATTAACTACAATATTTAAATATTGGGACTGAATCTTTAACCACTGATTTTAAAGTTTACTTTCTGCCCAAGACTAGTATATAGCACTTTGTAGTGTGAAACCAGTTCCCCAGTAACGAGCAATGTTATGCAGATTAGGGTTCTCCATGTAATTTGGAGTTAGATCTCTTGTGTTATTACTATAGGGAGCACAACAAGTGGCTCAAAGTGACTCAAAGCACCGCTCACAAAGTAAGCTCTATAGACTACTGTGTAAGAACAGAGAAAATTCTTACTGAAATCTTTACATTTGTCAAGCAATTTTTTGTGTGAAACCTTCCCAGAATTCTTTCACTACCACTATTTCATGCAATAATGGGGAATATTGCAGTAGTTCTCATGAAGATTTTAGATGCAAATACAGTCAAACCTCGTTATGGACTGGGACAAAACTTTGAGATATCCAGGGCAAAAATGAGTTTGGGACATCCAAATCACTTCGACATATCCATGGTATTCGAGATATCGTGTTCGAGATACTGAAGTTCAACTGTAATTGCATCTACTCTACAATGCCTTTGGTTAAAAAAAATTGCACTATTTAGACTCTGTAATGGAAATGCAACTAGCATAGTATGTCATGTGACATCACAGTCTAGACTAGATATTTAAAAGATCATTGTTAAACTAAATAATATCATGTACTATAATTGTTATACTTTCCATTGGCATGTCTTTTCCTTATTATTGTAATAATTTCATATTTGTCTATTTTGGCTCTAAATTGAAAATAAATATTCTGTTCTGTTTGAACAGGCGATTCAGAGTCAAAAGTGTAATTGAGCTATGTAAAATTGTTAATTGTATCCAATAATAAACACAACTGCGCTCGCCCCAACAGTCACACCATAAAAATATTGCTACAGGGTAAAAAATGGTATTAAAGAAACAAGTGCCTGAGCTATATTAGGGACCTAAATACTATTTATAGGTTCCTGGCTATATACAGGTCCAGTACAATCAGTACATTTAGCTACTGTTGCTTGAATTACCTACTGTATTGATTGTATTGGACCTGATACAGCTATCAGGCTGTAAAGTTTAATCAGGTCCGGCACAATCTTTTGATTTAGCTATATAGCTTGAAAAAGCTATATAGCTTTATTAAGCTATTCAGAATAGCTTGATTTAGCTATTTTATCACACTTTTTTCTTAAATGTGTTATTTTCTCAGCATGCACAAAAAGTCGCACCATGGTGCAGTGATAATATTCAACCTTGAACTCTTCTGAAAATAATGCATGTAAAAATCACTCATCAAATTACATCTCCTTAAGAGACTTTGTACTCAAAGTTCTAAAAGTTTTGGGGCTATATAAAGCAATTGATACAGTTACTTCTTCATTGAAATTATAAAAGAGGCCAATTATGGTCAACAAGATAATTGATTGGTAATAATTCAGTACAATGAGAAGCAATCATACTTATCCATGCCTCAATGCACACAAGGTGGTCTACAGTTACTCAAATAATGAAAATTCATCTTTTGCTTAAAAGTATTCAAATGCTGCAATGTTAGAACCATCTTTGAATTAGGTTGTTGTTTTGATAGCCCATAGTACATATATGAATAGTCAAATACTTCCGACTTTTTGTCTATTTCTTACAAAACACATTTTTCTGAAAAACTGCACATAAATAGCTTTATCAAGCTATTTTGAATAGCTTAATAAAGCTATATAGCTTTTTCAAGCTATATAGCTAAATCAAGAGATTGTGCTGGACCTGTTAATCAAAAGACTGTGTCGGACTTGTTCTCTAATGAAAAAAAAATGACTCAAAACAACTAGGTGGTTATACTGAATAATTTCTTTACCTAGTAGGCGCCATGATATGACTAAAATCAATGGCATAAGTCATGTATTTGCTCCTTCACGGATACAACATGTTGCTACAGGAAATTACTAGATGCCGACTAAATACAAAAATTTACCCCATAATCTATGATTCCGGAAAAGAAAATATCTTTTTTTTCCTTATTTTCTCATTGAAATGTCGCTTTTCCAAAGGCTTTGAAATAAAATCATAGCAGGGACCTATATACTTAGTATATAGGTCCCTGATCATAGAAATCTTCTTTTCGAAATAAAAAGTGGAAAGTTTAGGTGCGAGACTAAAAATAAAAACGGTGACAAACACATATATATACAGCTATTAGATCGGGATCGAACTCCTCTAATGATTTCAAATATTTTTTCCCGAGTTGACTCGAAAACTCTTGAACTGAACTGAAACTATACTAGTGAAAGCAACAGACTTGTGACAAAACTGGTGATATACAGTGGCATCCAAATGTAAAAAAAAAAAAAACTTTTTTGGATAATCTATCTAAGAGAAATTTTCTGGCATATCTGTATATGCATATTTTTCTGTCTTTATTTAAGTTTAAGTAGACAAATATATGCACAATGCCTTTGGCACACAATAGAACAGGACCACTGCTGAAGAAACTGAGGACACTTATGTGTAACAGGAAGTATGTCCCAGAAAGCATTCAGGCTTACATCGTGCCTTCAGGAGATTCACACCAGGTGAGATCATACCGGGTTCAAACCAACCCGTAAAAACCACAGGCACTTGTTTCAGTAATAAATTTTTTAACCCATAGTATAATAATAACACAAGGTATCCAACTCAAAATTACATGGAGTTCCCCCTCCCAAGAATCGCACTCATTTACACTTTCAGAGAAATGCATTTCCTCTGAAAGTGTAAATGAGTGTGATTCTGGGGATTATTATACAATGGGTTAAAATGAAATTGTTAAAGTTTCTCAAATGCAAGTCAAACTCCAAGGTCAAGAGATCAAAATTGTTGGTACCCAGAGAAAGATCTTGTCACGAGGAATACACCTATAAAATATAAAAACCGTAGGACCAAGGTTCAATAGTAATGACTGGGGTTTAAGTTTTTCAAAAGTAGGTCAAAATCCAAGATCATGGAGAAAAGTTCAAAACTGTTGTAATCCAAGGAATACACAGGTAAAATATGAAAGCCCTAGTTTCAACCATTCAAAAGTTATGGCCAAAGTTAAAGTTGGGTAAAATTTTGCAAAAGTGGATCAAATTCCAAGGTCAAGGTCAGGAGGTCAAAATGTTGGTACCCAAAGAAAGGTCTTGTCACAAGGAATACACAAGTGAAATATGAAAGCCATAGCTCCAACTAATCAAAAGTTAAGTTTAAGTTTTTGCAGACAAACAGAGCAAAAACTATATGCCCCCGAATCTTTGATTACATGGGCATAAAAATATTGCAAGTTTTTAAAAATCAGAATAAAGTTATCAAATTTCTCAAAGAAAAAATCTTGATCAATTATTCAACTTTAATTTGCTCAGCTCTGTGATCTTTTTAAGTCTCATTAATAGAAGTGGTACTATTCCCATAAAAATACTAGTATCTGATTGATAGAGAACAAGTTAATTGAGGGGATGGGGACAGTAAGGAGATTTAGAAGGTGGGGGATAAAGTCCTTTAGAAAGTAGACATTTATGAATGAAATTAATGGGAGCAGGTATAAGTTCTATGGGAAGAAGTCATTTGGGGAATAAAGATTGAAATTTAACTATTTTACACTTCCAACTCATTTTCAGTTCTAACTGCAACTGGCAACCTATGTTGACCACTAATAGAATTACTTCAGATAATGGTCATCTTCTTTACTGAGCAGTTTATTACTTACAGAGTGAGTATATAGCTCCCTGTGACTGTAGAAGAGCTTTCATCTCAGGATTCACAGGATCAGCTGGTTTGTATTCAAAAATACTTTTTAAAAAGTTTCATAGTAAATTTTCTTTTACTTTTCACCACTTTTTTATTTTACAAATAAAAAAATCTTAAATTGCAAGTCATTTAGCACTGACATAACAAAATGCTATCGTCTGATCTGTGTAAAAATACTCGTAAAATTATTATTTTCATTTTTACATTCATAGAACAAAGTTCTTGAATTATAAATCATAATGCTTTTGCTTGATAAACACACTCATATAAAAGATCATTTATCTCTTTGCTCTGAATAATGGACAAAAACATTTCAAATCTTTGTTATAGGGACAGCAGTGATTACGACAGAAAAGGCAGCCCTTTGGACAGATGGCAGGTACTTCTTACAGGCAGAAAAACAACTGGACGAAAACTGGATTCTGATGAAAGATGGTAAAATTTAACAGTTTTTGTTATATTTTATCTGTGTGTATTTAGATTCTATCTCTCCCATACACTGACTCTGTATTGATTTGGTTAACATTTAGGACAACCCAATACTCCCACACAGGCAGACTGGCTTGCAAAGGTAGGCTTCAAATCTGAGTCTATGAAATCAGAAATTTGGACAACAGAAATAATGGAAACTGATACTTGTAGTAAAGAAATTATTTAAGAATAATAACATCTCTTTATATATTATGTTGGAGAATCAGTCCAGAACTTGTCATTATGTAATGTCTATTTATAGGAATTACCTGTGGGCGGAGCAGTAGGTGTGGACCCCTGTCTGATTTCTGCAGGTAAAAAAATAAACATATTGATTATACTGTGGAATACTTTTAATTCCTGAGGGCCAATTTTTGTACATTGCTTTTAATTTATAGATTTGAGGGGCATGATTTTATGGAATAAATTTCCACTATGAAAATTGAACCTCCTTGGAATATAATGATCCCACAGTTAATTACCTGATTTCCATCTAGTAATATTTCACAAATTCAATAAAAATACCTGTTGATTTGAATCAGAGATAATTTTTTTGCAGAGACTTGGAAACCATTGAAAAAAAGTCTCCAGTCAACTGGTCACAGTATCATAGCAGTCCCTTATAATCTGATTGATCTAGTCTGGGAGGACCAACCCCCACCCCCAATGAATCCACTCCTGACACTCTCAGAAAAATACACAGGTAAGAGGTTTTAAATACTTTGTCCTCAATAAATGTCCATTTTAAGAGAAATAATGGACAAATGATGGATATCTGTACTTTACATAGATAGCAGCTGGTTCTGATTCTTCCGGGCTTTACCTGTAGGTTCCATTAACCATATGGCATTTCTTACTTATATGTGTTCTAGGTATGAGCTGGCCAGAGAAAATTCAAAAAGTACGAGAAAAAATGCTGGCCAAAAAATGTGGAGTTTTGGTTATCTCAGCTCTGGATGAAATAGCATGCAAGTAATTTTCAATGTTTGTAAATGTATAGACTGTAATGTACATTGTATCAGTAACAACAGTTTTCAGATTGCATTGATATAAAGAAATCTATTACATAAATAATGCAAGAAATAAGTCTTTTTTAATTTCTATAAAAAGGACCTTTATTACATAATAAATATTGAGCTATTTTACAGTCTGTTTGTCTTTCCATAGATTTGTTTAACCTTCGGGGATCAGACATTGAGTACAATCCAGTCTTCTTTGCCTATGCTGTTGTTACCTTGGAAAACATATTGTATGTTCTTAAAAGTGTAAAAAATCTCTATTTTAAGTATATATTTATATAGAGAGATATTTGGTGTATACATCTATTTAAAATTCAATATCTGTTTATTTACATTTTATGTTAATTAACATAAATATGAATACTGTATGGGAGATTAATTCCAATGGTTGTAATTTTCACATTTTCCTCTTTTCTGACACGATTGCGGTTGGATAAATTCTCAGAATTTGTATGAAGTAAAATCTCCCATCTCCCTTTGCATGTATTATTACATTGTATAGAAAGAATGACAAATTGGTATTATCCGGTAAACGTATCACTCAAAGAAATTTTAGGGTTCGTCAGAGAGATAAATTGACTACATGAAATATACTCACAGGGTTTAAGTATTAAGTGCTTAGTACATCTGGTCACTCATCATACTAATTTGACTAAGGTTTTAATGGGTGATGTATGCAAAAATTAATTTCAACCCCCCACTTCAGAATTTCCCCTGATTTGCAGAAAATTTAACTTATGGTTTCTGCTGCAAATGAAATTTCAGAAAAAATTCTACATTTTGATATTTAAATTTGTAATAAATGAAGTTATTTGAATGAATGAAATTTAAACTAGAGGTACTGTGAGCACTGAGCTTACAAAATGAAACCCCCACTCCCATATAAGTCCATGTTTTGCTATAGGCTTTTCAAGTTTGGGGGGGGGGAGGAAATAAAAAATCTTGAGTTACACAAAATATCAATGATATCAACACTGCATTTATAATCATTACATACGGGTAATCTAAACTGAAGACCCTTATGTCTTGATTGAACACAAGTAGCGCCTGCTATTTAAACAGCTGTTAGATGATTCCTGCTAATCTAAATTTAAGAAAAACATGGTAATTAAAATAATTACCGATAAATGACAACTCAAGTACCACTTGTAAATAATGAATGACTGTAATATATATCTACCAGTAGCCTGAACTCAAATTTTAAAACAAAAACTGTACTTTTTTGAAAACTTATTTACTGTTTCTTAAATAAACTGATTTATTAACACCTTGAATATAGTGAATATATACACCACTATTTATTTTTCCACCTAAACAGAATCTCTGTTTCAAACTTTTCATACTATTGTTTTGACAGGATTAAAAGACCAGAAATGTGTCTTCTTCTATTTGGCAATTAATTTAAAATGTTAACTTCTTTTTATTTGAATTGCAGTTTATTTATAGATGAACAAAAGCTAGACACTGAAATCAGGCATCATTTGCAGCTGAACGGACCCAGTAGTGTCTTACAGATCATGCCTTATGACAAGGTCGGGGAGGTCATCAAAACTCTTGTCGACCAGGTTGAGGGTAAATTCTGGGTAAGGACAAGGACACAATTTTAATTTATGTTAAGGTTATAATTTTAGACCAAGGAATTTTGTTATACATGTAATTCATGTACATGCATTGATTTGAAATCTTAAAAATATTTTTTCAATTTTGATATATTTTTGATATTCATAGAATCCATGTGAGTTTTCATCTTTCTTTCTTTTTTTCAGATCAGTCCCAAATCTAGTGTAGCTCTGACACACTGTGTTGATAAAGTAAGAAAAAAAGGGAAAAGATTCCATCTAACTTGGTTTTACTTTTTCTATGACGTGAAATAATAGAACAAAGATTTTACTGGTAATGTGATTCAGTGTTGTGGAGATGTTTTCCAATCGGACCGAGTTTACAGAGATAGGAACTTTTTCATTTCTAGTTACATTATTCATTTCTAGTTACATTATTCCACCCTTCTTGATTGCAGAGTCGTTTGTTTGCCCAGACATCTCCAGTTGCTGTAATGAAGGCAGTGAAGAATGCCACAGAAATCCAGGGAATGAGAACTGCCCACGTATGTTATACATGTACATGGATATTGAATATAGTTCATTACTGTGATAGATTATGTTTAAATATGGGGTCTTAGCAATATTTCTTTTTTCCCCCATCTGTTTGATGTAAAATACACACTTAAAGACAACTGCAGGTACAATTTATTGCATTTTCTCATATTTTTATAAGTTATTACGATAACCACTTGATTTTATAGAGAAGTGATCTCTTGACATTTTACCATTAACAGAAATATGTACATTACAGATAAAAGATGCTGTCACACTTTGTGAGTTATTTTCTTGGTTGGAGAAACAGGTGATAATCAAACATTGAATAAATTTTTGTAATTGTCAGTAGTATCAAGCACATATTTAATATGAAAAATAATGCATTTTATAGGGTATTTAATAGTATTCTATCCAGATACTTGTATGATTTATATAAGCAGTGTACATCATAAAATATATTGAATAGGAAAGTCCTCATGCATATTTGTTCACAACTGTTCTTTGTACCAGATTTCCCCTCTTGTCTAATTAAACAGGCTCAAAGCCTGCTTATCATACATTTTGTAAAGCTTTTTTATATTTTTTTTTGGTACCAGATTCACACAGGATCAGTGACTGAGGTGTCTGCTGCAGATAAACTAGAGGAAATTAAACAGTAAGAATTCTCATCAACGAAATATATTTTCTCAGAACTTTATTTAAATATCTCAGTGTATATTGTAATAGCAGTGGCTCTACATAAATTTGTTTATACAAATTGATTACAAATTATAAATATATGTACATATTATGAATATTAATTATATTAATTGAGGATCTTTCAATCAATTTTATAGTACTGTTCAATGCATATTTTCACAGTATTCACAGATTTGTCTTTATTTAATGAAAAATATTCACCTTGCTCTTTTAAGGGAACAAGATGACTTTGTGAGTTTGAGTTTTGCTACTATATCTAGTACAGGTCCAAACGCTGCCATCATACACTATAAGTAAGTCCTGACCTTAATATAGCTTAATACAGTGAGGTAATTTTATCTCTGATGTTTCGGTGAATACCTTTGTTGTTTTTCAGACCTACAGAGGAGTCTGACACAGTCCTCAGCTCAGACAGTATTTTCCTTTGTGACTCAGGGGCTCAGTACAAGTTAGTACTCAGTTATTGTACTCAGTTATTCATGTAGTATAGAGTAATTTTAAGTTACAATATGAATATTCCACGTTGACCCCAAAGGGTTCCTAAATTTTGTCCATTCATCATCAAAAGCTTGTCCCTTTTTAATCACTTTTTATGCAACATCCCGAGTATGGCTGGCATGCAAATCCATTTCATAGTCCACTTAGTAAAACAAGTGTAACAAAAGTAAATATTTAGCCTTGTTGTGCAGTTTAGAATTTTTAAAAGTTTCATTGCTGATAACTGTTATGCTAGAGATGGTACTACAGATGTCACAAGGACAATTCATTTTGGAGTTCCATCCAGTCATGAAAAGGTAATTATATATACTTCGTTTATGTTCTTTGTGTTTTATCCTTAATTTCTTTGCTATTTCCTGAATTATTTTGTACTTTTTACTGGTAACTTATTAATAACTTGATACTGCCATTTGTTGAAATAATAGTTAGTTTTACAAATGTTTCATTACATTGTATCTATAGGAATGTTACACTAGAGTTTTAAAAGGACACATTGGTTTATCATCCATTATCTTTCCCAATGAAACAAAAGGTAGAATTATTTTAATTAAAAGATATTTCAATATACATGCTGCTCAGTTTTAGCTTTACTGGTCAGAGACCAGAAAAGCTTATGCAATAGTAAGGTGTCTTTCATCCATATATCTGTAAACAATTTTTCTAAGTGCTATTCCTTTAGTTTTTGTCCAATTTCAATAAGGTTCACAAGTACACTATACTAAGATGCATAATTCTGCTTATCAGTTTTTGATTTCAACAAACGGTTTTGCCATGGTTACTAAAAATAGAAATTTCTGTGAAATTCTTTCAAAACGCTATTCCTCCTACATTTTTGGTTCAATTTCAAGAAGACTTGTTGCACAAGTACACAGATTTGTGAATAAGTTTTTGACAAACGGTGCTTTAGTGGTTACCAAAATTAAGAAATTTCTGTGGAATTCTTGCAAATCGCTACTCCTCCTTTCAGTCTTATTTTAATAAGACTTGGTACACAAGGAGACTTGACTAAGATATACAAAGTACACACCAGTAGAGCTACAGTCTCATTAGAGACTTCTAGTCTAAAGGTGTATTGTTAGATTGGTAAAGTAAAAATGCATCATAATAATTAAAAAATAATTTAAAAAAGATACAAGTTTTAACAAGTTCAGTATTTCCTAAAAATACAAGTATTTTGATAAGGAGATGAATAAGGAAGTAATTTGAATTGTCAATACTTATTTTCTCCTCTTTGAATTTCCATATTTTTAATACTTTTCAAAATCAATGATTATAACAGGTCACATGTTAGATACCTTGGCCAGAACAGCGTTATGGGAAGTGGGTTTGGATTATGCTCATGGAACGGGGCACGGAGTGGGGGCCTTCCTCAATGTTCATGAAGGTAAACATTGACACATTTGTTATTTGTCACTAAAAGCAAAAGAAACTGAGTTACATGTACTGCTTGTCAGTAAATGATTGGTTTATGCAACATTTACTCGTTTTACCACTTAATTAAAAAACTCTGATACCTGTATTACATTCAAAAATGTAATGGTGAAATTGATTATGAGCATTTTAAGGTATCATGTATGTTAAGGTGCCAGTATTTTTTTGTTTATTCTTATGTGCTTTTTATAATATATATCTGTGAAATCTTCTGTTTTAGGCCCCTGTGGAATAAGTCCTCGAGTTTCTGCCTCGGAGATTCCCCTGGAGGCTGGGATGATTCTCTCTGACGGTAAGCTCTGTGTCCGTTAATCTCCACCAGTAAACTATATAAACATGCTGAATCAACATTAACATTGCATTTATTAATGCACATTTTTTTTTATCACTATTATCTTAGTTTTTTCATTAGATCAGTTTAACTTTTGTCTGTTAAAGTGGTTAAACAGAATAATGTCAACATTTTTAAAAGTTGATTTGAAATTTGATTTAATTATTTAGAGCCTGGTTATTATGAAGATGGAAAATTTGGTGTTCGTATAGAAAACCTTGTTCTTGTTGTAAAAGCAGAGACAAAGGTATTGATTATCATGGCATCAATTAATCATTAGAATTGTTTATAATATCATGAAGAAAATAAGCATACCCTATTACATATTTTGATTTTTTTTCAGCATAATTTCAGAAACAAGGGATTCCTAACATTTGAACCTTTGACCCTTGTACCCATGCAACTGAAGATGATAGAACCATCTTTATTAACGGAGAAAGAGGTAGGATATATTACACAATATCACAGTAAAACTGATTCTTGTCTGTGTACATCTTAGCGAGTATTTTCACAATGTCAAAACTTTGTGACTATATGCCTCACATAAACAACTTCAACAAAGATGGCTCTTTTACATCCACATTTACTTTAAACAAATCTTCAGAAACGTTTATTTATTTTTTGTTATCAATATTATGTTATAATGTAAACTATAAACACTGAACTTATAGCTATCGAGTACATCCCATTGCCCATATTTATTATTGATCAATATACATGTAATTTTTGGAAAAATTGTGTTGCAATCCAAGGGTAGGTCAATGTATCCTCATTTGGAATTGTATGCAGGGTTGTACCTTACTTACTTACATGTATCCACTTATAATATGATGTTCATTCATTTTGGCCTGTTTACCCCCAATTCAGATAAATTTTTCTGCATTATTTAATTAATTAAATACATATAGCTACCCGCTGGTGTCAACCCGGGTCATTTCATGTAAATCTGATGGTGTCAACCCAGGTATCTCAAAAAATTTAAACCTGATGGTGTCAACCCAGGTTCCATTCATTAAAACCCGATGGTGTCAACCCGGGTACCCTTACTCACAACCTGATGGTGTCAACCCAGGTTTCTATGGTTACAGTGGAACAATTTCCTGATGGTGTCAACCCAGGAATTTGTTTTGACTTTATATGTGAGTAGCCCCCGAGAAGGCCAAATTTATGTGGTACATGTATAAAACAAGATGGATGTATGATTTTTATTATTATTTGTGTATAAATTTTTTAGCTTATTGAGTGATTGTGAACATTGTAATTTCATGTTTTGATTTGTGTTAATAAATGTTGAAATTTCAATTGCTCTTACTATTTGTATAAACTTATCATATATTCTGGTTATATATTTACCATTTAAGTATATGTGTTTCATGAGTTCACTATATGTATTTTGTCCAAATAAGTAGGTGTAGTCCATTTGGGTTATGCCACTATAAATACATTTCAGTATCTATCTTGTTGGTAGAGTTGAGATTCAAATTTAAAAATAGTACCACTTTCATCAAAAATTGGTTAATCAACTTGGTATGTTTTGACTTTTCCTTGACAGATAAGCTGGTTAAATGACTACCATACAATGTGTAGGGATATTGTGGGACCTGAACTTAAGAGGCAAGGAAAGAAAGAGGCATATGATTGGATGATGAGGGAGACCCAAAGCATTGGATAATACAGATTTATGGATTGGTTAGATTTGTGATCTGACTTTTATGCAATGTGAACAGATTTTTCAAATTTGGCTAAAATTATGTTGAATTAATTTATATCCAACACTGTGGTCTTAATTCATGCTCATTTTCAGCTCATTTTGTAAACTGAAATTTCAAATGACAGAGATTAAATAAGCAATATTTGTTAAAAAAATTATGTGATTCTTCTGTATAAATGCATGTTATTGCAGTGATTTCCCACAGATTTAAATTTAGAAAATGATGGTCACTAGTTGTTATGGAAAGTCCACTTAGATTTTTTTGTCAAGAGAATAACTGTCACCAACTCTTATGCCATCCCCTCACCTTGAAAACAACCCAGGGATTTTACACAGTATTTGGTGTGAAATCTTGTCAGATAATTTACTTGCTAGAGGGTACATAGAAATTACAATCCAGATGAGATGTATAATTAGAGTTATCTCTGTCATTGTTGTGTGGCACACAGCATACCGGTTCACAGAATCTAAAAGTCACACATCAATAAACTTTTGAATCTGCCTGCAAATCTTATGGATACTAGTATTTAAACAGTATTTAAATTTTACTGTTTTATTTTATGTACATATTCAGTAAATTTTATGAAAATTGGATTACTTCAAGTTCTTCTATTAAAGACTGGAAAATGTCAGTGTCTGCTTCTATTAAGGATCACTGATACTCTGATAAGAGAGATAACTCTTAATGACATAAATGTCTATTATTCCTTTATAAATTTGTCAAGTTGAAATGTCTTTTTCCTTCAATTTTGCCCTGCAGGCTATGATACAATGGTTTGTACATTTCTTTTGGAAAATCATAAAAGATAAAGCAACATTTTATATGAGTGAGTAGGGGGTTTATGAACCTTAATGGGATCCACCTCAAAATCAGAGACTCCTCCTTGGAGGTTACACTTTTTTCTTGATTTAAGCTGTATTTGAGCATTTTGCCATACGTGACAGACAGAAAAATGAACTACATGAAACTATTTGGAGGTCAGAACATTAAAGTTAAATGTAGGTCTTTGATACGCTACATAAGCTTTTGTCTTAAGCCAAATGAGTTACTCATAGATTTTGATGTAATCTTTGGATAAAAAAAAAACAATACACAAAATTAAGCAGTATCTCTCAACAAGTTTAATATGTACATCTCTCAAAAAGTGACACAAACAACACAATACTACTTGCGTAACAGCGAATATTTCACAGCTCTTGCAATGTCCTAAATTTAACTGAGCTGGGTCAATACATCAGTAAATGCAGGGACGTATATACTATTAGTATATAGGTGTCCCTGGTAAATGGGACTCGTGCGGGGAGGGGGGGGGGGGGTATGATGAAGAAAAGGGAACACATAAATTACTGGAATGAAAGAATGATTTGTGATAACGAGTTGAATCACCAATAGGCAGCAACCATGCGTGCTGTAATTTTTTTCTGTAGCATCTAAGTCTTTAAAATTCTGTATATCGTATGTAATGTTAATCCGCCACACTCTGAAGCAGAAGCACCAAACGAAAGTCCTTGTCACCGCGTGGTGTAACGTCATCAGTCCATGATGGAGCGAGAATTGGCGGGTAGTCCTTGCTGTTGCCGCCAACACGCCAAACGGTGCTGATACCACAACTAAAGGGGAAAATTAAAAGCATTAAAATGTGTGTGTTTTTATTCTTTCAGTTTTACAAGGGAAAAAACCCCATAAAATTGGTTTAATTTACTTCGCTTTCAAAATGCATTTAAGGAAATTCTTTAACTTCTGCAAACACTTTTAAAATCAGACGATACGTTGTTCAATAATGAATAATTCTTTCCAAGAATTTGTGATTGAAGTATTGCTAATTTAAAAGGTTTCCTCACCAAAACTTTAGGTACAATACCAGGCATTTATGCAAGATTACAGAGGACGATGTTTCCTTTATGATACTACTGAAAATCCCTTGAATTGCCGATATCACAATTGTTTGATTTTGTTGTTGTTGTTGTTGTTGTTGTTGTTTTGTTTTTTTTTTTTTGTTAAGCCATATTTTGATTCATTTTGAAAACAATTTAGAAATCATCTGATGATGACTAATAATATAAATATTTTTGTTTGGTATATTTCGAAGAGATGTAAAATCGGATAGTCGAGAAACGTGTCGTCAGATCTTAAAAAAGTTTTTTGTTTGTTTGTTTTTTAATAATTAGAGTTTCTTTTCCCAGAGAGGTTCGTGTATAAATAAATTAAACGATGGAAAAGGGTATTGTTATGGTGTGACACGTCAATGACACTATTCGTGAAATGTTAATTCTGTCAATTTTATCGACAATCAGCTTGTTTGTTCTATAAACATTAAGATGATCAGATGTCGGTGTTCATTTCAGTTAACATTTAGTGGCCCATCAATCCGTGTCATTTTACCCTAAACCATCGAACGCATGTTATTTACGGGTGATTTGTGTGAATTTAAACAGGAAAGGGGCGGGAAATGTGTTGTACGTTTAGTATGTAAAATTTTACCTCTCCAACTTCATGTTACTAGAGACAGAAATAAAAGCACGGATAACTTTCAAATTTTAATACTTATTCTTGTAACCAACCCCAACCCCAAACTCCTTGTATAGGTGATTTTTAGATTTTTGAATTGTAAAGCTCTCATGTAATTTTTATACAAGAATAAAGTATGGCCAGAAGAGTGATTAACCACTTCGTGAAATAACACGTGCTCGTTTGTTGAAAAGAAAAATTAATTCCGTTTTAGAAAAAGGACAATTTCGGGGTTTTTTTCCGTGTGCGAAAGAAATATTTCTTCCCGGTGTTTTGTGTGGCAATTAATACGAAATCATTATGAAAAAAAACCGGATTATTATTTCACAGGGAAGTGTTAAACTACAGCATCACATCTCTCTGGTATAGCCCAGTGAACTTGAAATAAAAGATACCACAGAGTCTGACACATCCGTTTCATATTATTTTGATATTTTACTAGAAAAAGACGTTAATGTTAACCTAACAACAAAACTTTATGATAAACGTGATGACTTTAACTAGTCTATCGTCAACTTCCCATACTTATGTAGCAATATACCCTTTATCACCTGTATATGGATTTATACCTCCCAGTTGATTTAATACGCAAGAACAATTTCTAAATGAGGCAAGCTATTGACAAACAAGTTGATGAAACAAGGATATCAACATTCTCGTTTAAAGTCATCATTTCGCAAGTTCTATGGTCGATACAATGACCTTGTCAGCAAATACAATTTATCATGAAGTCGAATGCTGACGGACGTTTTCCATACCAATTGTTAGGCCATTATTTAAACACTGAATTGTCTACGGATTTTTCCGTTTGCCCGATCATGACAATGAGCACACGGCGGATGTGACCGGTCGACAGGGGATGCCTATTTCTCCATGGCACCTGATCCCACCTCTGATGTTTATTTAGAAGTCCATGTTTGCTATGCTCCCGATTTGTATTGTTTCAATGAACTTTTGAATTTGAGTATCACCATATTTCAAGGTAAAAAAGACAGAAAAATTGTCCATTTATTTAATACTAATCAAGTTGTTCCTTTGTGACAAAATTATTTATCGGGCCTTTGACATATTCTCTATTTCTGAGAAACGAGAAATAAATGAATTATCCACATTTTTTAAATACAACAATGGTTCAAATTGTGATATACATGTATTTAATTTGTCAGTGGGCATATTTTTGTACTTAGCAAAGCCACGTATCGCAAGACTGAAGCAGAATAGAAACTGTGTGTGAAACCGAGCTTTATATAGACTTTAACAATAAACTTATCGGAACTAGGCTTTGATCAACGTTTGTAGATAAAACCACGGTTTTCAATGCATTCATTTACTTTGTGTTATAAAGAAATTTTTAGCATTATGGTGTAAGTCAATTATATATTAACAAGCCGTGTGAGGTCAGTGGTTGTGATTTGGTAGCTAGCCAGTTGTACCTGTACTTGCACACATACAGAATGTTGTAGTATAGAACGAATGTCACGGTCAATATATATCAAATACTGATGGCAAAGTCAATACCTATATTGAGAGACAACTTATATATAGACCTCCAGACGGTATAAATAGAATATAACACGCCCAACGTACACAAAGATAGTGTATGTAGAACTTACGTATTAGTCTTTTTATCTATTTTTTTTATTTGTCAATTTCAAAGTTCTTATCAGTGCAGAGTTCAATATGTGAACCTCAGTAATATTTGTGTAAGCACATGAGAGATTTATTGCGTAACGATATTGGCAGTACGTGGTTCACATGGTATACAAGTACTATATATATAATTGATAGGTATATTATATTTGTCATCTATCAATGTAAAACCAAAATACAGCTACTTATAGGACACTGGGTACTTAAGTGGACTACCAAACACGTGTTTATAGATTACGTATGTTTATTATATAGATTAATTAAACAAGGACAACTATTTTTTCAGGTCGTCTATCCCAAAAAGTCGGAAAAGACGCCATAATTACTGTGATGCCTAATGATAGATAAACGTGTGACATGTATTGCATATTTAGACTTCGTAAGTTTGACAAATCAATATTGTCAGCTCTATCAGACGATGAGTCATGAAAGAAATTAAAAAAATTGTCATTTATAAATTAAGGTTACCTTGACGTTTTCTTCGGAAAGTCCCGCTTCTGCCGCTATGAGTGTAAGGTCCAGGTCTGTAGGGTTCCGATTACTACGGAAGTTGGATTGAAGAACTTTCTCTTGGTCCTCCTTAATACTCGGCAGTCGGGTGGAGGGGGTCAGTTGCGCTTGAATATTGCAGTTATTCACCGACATGTTTCTTAGATCCACCACATTCGACGAAAATAATCCTCGGATCTTGTCCAATAGGTCTATACCGGCTTAAATATTAATCCTTTTAATTATTTGCTTTGTAGCATTTATATGTAACTAAATACACCGCCTTTCAAATCCGCCACATCCCTCAAATTAACACGATTTGATCTTTAATTAATCTGTTAATGTCCGTAATGTCTACATGACAATAATATAAGTACATATATATATATAAGTAAATATATATAGATCTGAAAGTCTTTCGTCAGGTGCCTGCTGATGTCGCTTCGCTAATGTACTCTTGTACGGTGTATTTCCTCGTTAACTGCTGGGTAATCCGCTTTATAAATCGTGTCCCCGCTATTTCTGTACTAGAGGGGATAAGCTCGCGGCGAGATTCCCTGTTCTGAGGCTATTTCAAGTTCCCCAGGCTAAATTCCTTGCTATTTGCTAATCCAAGGCAGTATTTGTCATCGGTGTTTATAAAACTTTTCCTTAAGTAAATATTTCCTTCGCAATCAATTGAGCGGCTTGAATACACGGCCTCCGCGCTCCTGTCGTATCGACTCCTCCAGTGATGGCTTTACTTGTCGATCTATCGATCTGACGGTCGGGTACAAGGAAACCAGACAAGATGTCGAAATATTTAACAATTAACCCCGTCTTTTAGCGCGGTTAATTGGGGTGTTCTTTTATTGTTCTTTGTATCACATGGCGGATCTAATCTATACAGTTAAAGATATACATCGAGCATTATTTCTCAATGCATCAAAGCAGCTATGATTTTTTTTTTAATTAAGCGATTGCTGTGTATGTGTCAATTTGGGAATAATTTATTTCTGAGGCGGCGTGGAAGAGTTCACGTTCTGTCAAAAGACTTCGGCGAAGGACACACAGGAGGGAGGCCTCTTCTCATGTTAATGTGAATGTTTGATTGTGACTTTGATGTGACAGACGATAAAATTTAAATAATACTTCCTGAACCCGAATCGCACTTTTTAAATATTTGAGAAGTTAGATAAAGAGTGCAGAGAGAGAGGAGGGAAGGGACGGATGCATAATTGATTGATTTTAAATTGCTCTTGCTATTTACGTCGATGTTCAGCAGTTCATTGTGCAAAGATGCCTTGTCGATAAAAAAAAATAATAATCTGTTGATCTTACAAAAACTCTGATTTAGATATACAGATTACGCATTTCTGCTTGACTTACTTTGAAAACAGGTTGTTTGACAGCGTTTAAACAATGTTGACATTTGCGCGGGAAAACTTTTTCGGTGTTTCCCCCCAGTTATTCTACGTCACTTACTTCTACATATTAGGCAATAAAAACTATACCTTTTATTTGCTAATTTTATGGCGCAGTACATGCAAGAACAGCTCTTATGTCCTGAAATGCTCTAAGAAAGTATTGATTTTATTTGTTGTTTAACGTCCCTCTCAAGAATTTTTCACTCATGTGGAGACGCCACGACTATTGATTTTAAGACAGCTTTTAAAAAGCTTTTTAAACTCATATGATGATGCAATTATATATTTATATTTTCCCGATCATAATTCTACGGGGATCATTAGTCGTCGTTACACCAAGTTTCAACCAATGAGAGTGCGACATTTCAGTCCACTGGAAAAGGATTTGCATTTTTTTTTTATCTATACATAATTTTGTTCATAAAAAGTGAATGAGATTGGGCAGCAGGCAAATCCTATTTTAGCACCCCCCCCCCACCTCCAACAAGGTCAAAGTAAATACACACTATATAGGTATAATCCAATCCTCTGCCACCCTCAAAAAGGATTTTAAAAATACCACTATTACCTTGAAAAGGATTAATGCCACAACCAAAATCAATAGGAACAATACTACTACCAAATCAATAGGAACAATACCACAACCAAATCAATAGGATCAATACCACAACCAAATCAAAAGGATCAATGCCACTACCAAATCAATAGGATCAATACAACTGCCAAATCAATAGGATCAATACCACTGCCAAATCAATAGGATCAATACCACTGCCAAATCAATAGGATCAATACCACTGCCAAATCAATAGGATCAATACCACTACCAAATCAATATATAGGATCAATACCACAACCAAATCAAAAGGATCAATACCACTACCAAATCAATATATAGGATCAATACCACAACCATATCAATTGGATCAATACCACTACCAAATCAATAGGATCAATATCACTACCAAATCAATAGGATCAATACCACAACCAAATCAAAAGGATCAATACCACTGCCAAATCAATAGGATCAATACCACAACCAAATCAATAGATTCAATACCACTACCAAATCAATAAGATCAATACCACCACCAAATCAAAAGGATCAATACTACTGCCAAATCAATAGGATCAATACCACAACCAAATCAATAGATTCAATATCACTACCAAATCAATAAGATCAATACCACCACCAAATCAAAAGGATCAATACCACTGCCAAATCAATAGGATCAATACCACAACCAAATCAAAAGGATCAATACCACTACCAAATCAGTAGGATCAATACTACTACCAAATCAATAGGATCAATACCATTACCACATCAATAGGATCAATACCACAACCAAATCAATAGGATCAATACCACTACCAAATCAATAGGATCAATACCACAACCAAATCAATAGGATCAATACCACTACCAAATCAATAGGATCAATACCACTACCAAATCAATAGGATCAATACCACAACCAAATCAATAGGATCAATACCACTACAAAATCAATAGGATCAAAACCACAACCAAATCAATAGGATCAATACCACTACCAAATCAATAGGATCAATACCATTACCACATCAATAGGATCAATACCACAACCAAATCAATAGGATCAATACCACTACAAAGTCAATAGGATCAATACCACAACCAAATCAATAGGATCAATACCACTACCAAATCAATAGGATCAATACCACTACCAAATCAATAGAATCAATACCACTACCAAATCAATAGGATCAATACCACTACCAAATCAATAGGAACAATACTACTACCAAATCAATAGGAACAATACTACTACCAAATCAATAGGAACAATACCACAACCAAATCAATAGGATCAATACCACTACCAAATCAATAGGATCAATACCACTACCAAATCAATAGGATCAATACCACAACCAAATCAATAGGATCAATACCACTACCAAATCAATAGGATCAATACCACTACCAAATCAATAGGATCAATACCACAACCAAATCAATAGGATCAATACCACTACAAAATCAATAGGATCAAAACCACAACCAAATCAATAGGATCAATACCACTACCAAATCAATAGGATCAATACCATTACCACATCAATAGGATCAATACCACAACCAAATCAATAGGATCAATACCACTACAAAGTCAATAGGATCAATACCACAACCAAATCAATAGGATCAATACCACTACCAAATCAATAGGATCAATACCACTACCAAATCAATAGAATCAATACCACTACCAAATCAATAGGATCAATACCACTACCAAATCAATAGGAACAATACTACTACCAAATCAATAGGAACAATACTACTACCAAATCAATAGGAACAATACCACAACCAAATCAATAGGATCAATACCACTACCAAATCAATAGGATCAATACCACTACCAAATCAATAGGATCAATACCACTGCCAAATCAATAGGATCAATACCACTGCCAAATCAATAGGATCAATACCACTGCCAAATCAATAGGATCAATACCACTGCCAAATCAATAGGATCAATACCACTACCAAATCAATATATAGGATCAATACCACAACCAAATCAAAAGGATCAATACCACTACCAAATCAATATATAGGATCAATACCACAACCATATCAATAGGATCAATACCACTACAAAATCAATAGAATCAATACCACAACCGAATCAATAGGATCAATACCACTACCTAATCAATAGGATCAATACCACTACCAAATCAATAGAATCAATACACTAAACCTGAAATTAAAAATTTTCTAACAGCACATTCAAAAGGATAAATCTGCCCACTGCAATATTCAAAAGGTGTTTATTTTGTTTGTTTGTTTGTTTGTTTTTACTTTTAAACCATACAATGGGATATGAGGTACAAAAACGTATTTACATATCTACGAAATACAAAGTCAAGTAAGGAAGAGTATTACAAAATAACATGTAGTATTACTAAAAACAGGCCAATATTTAAACAAATAAATCATACTGCCACCCTCAAATGGATTAAAATATCTACTGCCATTTCTCAAAAAGATCAGTCAATATCTTCTACCAAACCCAAAAGGATTCGTTAATCCACATACTGCCAGCTGCAAAACAAAGGGTCAAACCACACACTACCAATATTAAAAGGACCAATCTACCCACAACCAGATCAAACTAATGCCCTGTTCACACGGAGAGTTTAATTCGAATTAAACGTAAGTTACTGCGAATTAAATTTGATCCGTGTTCACACGGAGAATTTAATGCGAATTAGTTTAATTCGAATTAGTTTACTGCGCATTAAATTACTTCACATTAGCTCCGTGTGAACGCTAAGTGAAGCTAATTCGAATTAAATTTTGACGCATGCGTAGGGGCAGAATTAAGTCACATGCCACATGTCGGTGGTTAAATATAGGTATTTGTGCTATTTTGAGTGGAAAACAAAAGAAAACTATGTTAATCACTAAAAACTGTACAGACACTATGAAATTATGTCAAATGTATATCTGCTTTGCACAGTGTGACGTGATTTGCAAATGACGTCATAATAGCCTTACTGAATAGCCTTATAGTAGAAATAAAATTTTAATTCGCATTAGTTTACTTCGCATTAGCTGTCGTGTGAATGCAATTTAATTCGCATTAGTTTAATTCGCATTAATTTACTGCGAATTAAACTCTCCGTGTGAACAGGGCATAATTCAGAAGCATCCTACTGAAGAGTTGATTCAAACTGGAGGAGTCAATGTGTGGCCATAAGACTTGGACACACATTATTTTATCTACAAGGGTATTTAATTCAATAATTTCCGTTTGAAGGACCGGTCCCTTCATATGAAGAAATTTGAATCCTCCTTTCCACTTTGCCAAGTTGCTTGCAAATGGTTCAGGGGCTCTGGAGAAGAGGGTAAAAATATGAAATGATAAAAGACAGACACAAATAGACAGATGGCTAATAGTACAGGAGCTAAAATGACATTTTTTTATACACAAAGGTAGATATTTTGGCATATGATACAGATACACTGTATTTATATTACAAAAATGTAGCTCAAACAAACAAAAGAATTTAATACTTGCAAAAGCATTATTACTTTTTTTCTTACTGAAATGATTCTATTGGTTTTAGAACAATAGTACCTGCACATCTTTTAGTGTACAGACAACAACAAAGTTATGTATTCAGTATTTTATTTTCAACAAATTGTAATAAGTAATTACAGAACAAAAAAAAAACTTAATTATTGACATTTAACCTGTGTATTAGATACCATGCAAGTCCAGCAGAAAGTCATTTAGAGCAGAGAATTAAGGTATCCTAGGAAAATGTTTTTCCCATTGTGGCTTTGTTTCATAAATCCCACACAGTGATTCTTTAATTTTGCTGACAGAGAACCCCTAGCGCACATTTGATTGACCACGATCCACAAAATGGTAATGTACACACACTTGGAAGAAATTCTGTACATGTATTGCAAAAGGAAAAAAGGTTCCACAATATGTGCTGAGTTTTATGTTGCAGGTTTTCTCTCATTCTTGATTTTTTTTGATTGTCAAAAGTCACTCAGCAAGACTGACTAACTCACACAAGTTACAGAACCTATATATATGTCCAGTCATGAATTTTACATAGTACATGTATAACTATTAAAGCAGCTCTGATAAAAATTTAAGTATTTGTGTGCAGGGGAGAAATCTTTGACAACAAATCTGACATCTTTAGAGGAACAGAGATTTTTTTACATAGGGAAATACATTGTACATGTATCTTAATATCTGAATTTTGAAAACAAAAGATACAAAAATTAAAAAAAAAATTGCACATAAATTGTTTAAAAAAAATCATGAGGATTAACAGACAAAATAATCAGCAGTGAAAGTTCAAGGTTTCAACTCCGATTGATGTATCAATCAAATTCTCAATGAGTAGAAGGAACTCAGTTTTTGATCCACTTGTAGGGAGGCCTCAGTTTTCGTAGTACATCACTGTCATAAAATCTAACATTAAAAATTAAGCAGATGTCCTCATTTTGTAATAGCTAGTCAGGAAAAAATAAATAATTCTGCACAGTGTCAGGAAGAATCAAGAAAAAATAAATAATTTGCACAGTGTTAAAAAGAATCAAGAAAAAATAAACAATTTGCACAGTGTTAAAAATGCAGTAAAATGTAAAGCAAACTGTTTTCATGCATTTGAATTGATACAGTGCCTGTAAACAATGAATGATTATGTTTTGCAATGTATGTCAAATTATGATAATGCAATAATGTGTGCATACAAATCAAAAAAGTGTGTTAGCAAGTACTAATATTAGTTATTGAAATGAACATTTCAAAATTATCATTTCCTTCAAATGATTAAGATATTTTTTAAATTTCCTTCAAATGATTAAGATATTTTTTAAAGTTTTTTCTTTGAATTTTCTTGCTTGAAATGATCTCAATGATTTGATTCACTTCAACCCATTTTTGATGCACACATTCCTGATTTTGATTTGTGTACCTTACACAGTTATCTCTCTTTGGAGGCATGAAACAGACTATGAAGTATATACGTGTATCAATGAAACAGACTATGAAGTTTATGTTTATCAATGAAGCAAACTATGAATTCTACGGTCCATTGTCCGTTTCTCCATTTTTGATATTTGTGGTGGACTTGGTGACCCCACTAATGACACAGGCTTGGGTGAACCATAATGAGTGGGTGTAATGGAAGTCAGTCTGACACTGACATCACTGCGAGCCGATCCTGGAGATATGGACGATAACCTTGACCTATGACCTGATGGAATGGAGCCTTGTGAGATAGACGATAGCCTTGACCTTTGACCAGAAGACACAGACAGGAAGTCAATGTGATCCATGCCCCCTTGTGTAGAGGAAGCTTGGGAGCTTCCTGAAAGACGACGTTCGTATGGGTCTCTTTGAATTGGCTGAACCTGTAACCATGGAGATGTGGCCTGATGAGGTGACTTTGTCTCTGATTTAAGTTGTCTGTGAAGGTGCTCTTGTGAAAGCTGTGGCACAGCAACTGACACTCCACTGAAAAAATAGGAGTATTCATATGTGTATGAGATCTCTAGAAAAGTTGATGTAGTGATTTAATTTGCAGAAAATTTATTTAAGTATAAAACAGGTGCATATTTGTGAAAAAATATACTTTTCTCCTGTTATATGTGTAAAAACAAAGCATACAACAGGAGAGGTTGATACTGACCTGTCGATTCGTCTGTATCCAGAATAAGGAGGAGAAGCATTTGGGGACGATACATCCTCTTCATCGTACAATATTTCAGGGGTCTGTACTATTGGAACTGGATGAGGGCCTGAAAATAAATACCAAGTTAATGTGATGTATTGTGATATATTATACGCTTATCCACTGGGTGTGAGTGGGATCTGAGCTGTTTTCAAACTCTTAACAGTTGTTTTTTTTGGCACTCACCAGGAGACTTGATCTGAGGCACTCGAAGAGGAGCTAGTTCCCTAGAGGATTTGTGAGGTGGAGGTGTTTTGGGGAGGTCCTGAGGGATTGGGGAGGGGGGTAGAGGTGACATCCTTGGACTCATCACAGGAGGAAGCAGGTTACTGGTTCCCATGCCAACACCAATATTCTGGTTGTCAAGGCGATTCTTGTCCTTGAGACCACTCCCAATGTGGAGGTCATAGTTTTCTTCAAATGTTGTTGTTGCTGAGGTCTGCAATATAAACAAAATATAATTATTTTAAAATCCAATTTTACATTCTTTTACCTTTTCTACCTGACCAATGAATCTTGAGAAATATAGGGGAAAATAACAACAACTTCAAAATTGACATAGAACATTACATCATCCATATTTATATTAATTTAGACAAAGATGAAGGCATAGTTTTTAAAGTGAGCTAGGAGATAAGACAAGGAGTTAGACGTATTTCAATACTCCTCCTCTCCATACAGAAACATGTTACATCTAAATGGAAGATTGACAAAAAAAAGTAACAACAGAGTTGATAAATATTAGGAAGAATAACTCTGTTACCTGTCTGTGTGAGCGTTTCTGTAAAAACAAACATTGTAAAACAGGTTGAGTTAGAGCAGAGCTATTTAGTTTGAAAGTTTCAAGTTTAGAATATTACACCAACAGAACATTTACAAAATAGTTAACAGTATTAATTCTCAGTTATTTGAAACAACAGAAAGCTTGTCTATTGTCAACAAGGAAAATTGGACTATTCTTAAATATATATTAGAATGTATGATCTTAATTATTAGAATCTATGAGCAGAGCAGAGCATCATGGGGGTGAAATTTCTTTATATACTGTAGAAGCACAAATTTTCGTGGGGATAAAATTCGTTGAAGTTTCATGGGCATTTAATTTTGTTGTTTCAAAAGTAACCCTATTCAATATACAGTCACATAAAAATTTCGTATGGGATTTAATTTCATTGATATTGTTTTAAACAACAAAATATAAAACGAAATTTAATCTCCAACGAATATTTCTGCTTTTACGGTATGTTAGTATTTCAGAACAGATCATGTAATAATGCACTGTCACCAGATGATATTTTAGTAATAATAATTAAAAACATCATTCTGGAAGAATGGTCAGATTTAACACTACTAGTATTAATCTCAAAGATTCTAAACCACATTCCCAAAGGGAAACAAATGCGATGACAGAGATGACCTCTGACCTTTTTTTGTCGCCTTGACCTGCTTTTCCTCTGTTTCAGCAATCCTTGGTCATCCTCTGCCTCATCAAATGTTGATAGGACAATTTTTGGCACTATGACACTAGTGGGGGTCACGGGTGATTTTATCTGGTTATCCAGGCTCTGCGACTTTGATGTGGGTCGAGATTCCTCTCTCCTGGCCAGTTCTTTCAGAGATCGCTCCGAGTTTGACATGGAGGTGGTTACGGATTGCTTGTCAAATGACCTCATTTCTATAGAGTCACTAGTAGCATCCGAGGTGGGGGTGGAGGAAATTTTCTTGTTTCTGGGTCGGAAGAGGTCTTTGAGTTTCCCAAATGGATTCCGATTGGAGTCAGACTTTTTGACTTTGGATCGTCTGTTTACAACATGACTGCCCTTGATTCCCATCTTCTCCTCCAATAGCCTTACACATTCTATCACCATGTGAAAAAGAGTTTTCATTATAAAAGTACAAATTGAAAAAAAAAATTAATTTAATGAAGCAAGTGATAAATCATCTGAAGGAGAAGTAATTCTGAAATACCTGTTAGAAAAATGTCTGAAACCAATTGCCTGATATTCCTGTAACTGTTATATAATGATATTTTCCAAGTCACAATAAATTTGATTTTTTTATGCCCTCATAATCAAAGATTCGGGGGCATATAGTTTTTGCCTTGTCCGTCCGTCTGTCTGTCTGTCTGTTTGACAGCAAAAACTTTAACCTTGCCCGTAACTTTTGATTGGTTGAAGCTATGGCTTTCATATTTCAGATGTGTATTTTGTGTGACAAGTTCTTTCTTTGGGTACCATCATATTTGACCTGTTGACCTTGACCTGGAGTTTGACCTACTTTTGCAAACTTTTTTGAGACTTTAACCTTGATCATAACTTTTGAACTGTTGGAGCTTGGGCTTTCAAACTTCACATGTGTATTCCTTATGACTAGACCTTTCTTTGGATACCAACATCTTTGACCCTATGATCTTGACCTTGGAGTTTGACCTACTGTTGAAAAAACTTTAACCTTACTTTGTGCTAGGTCTTTCACACTTTGCATGTGTACTCCTTGTGACAAGACCTTTCTTTGGATACCAACAACTTTGACCTTTTGACCTTGACCTTGGAGTTTGACCTACTTCAATTTTGAAAAATTTTAACTTTGGCCATAACTTTTGAACAGTTAGTGCTAGAGCTTTCATACTTCACATATGCCTACCTTGTGACAAGACCTTCCTTTAGATACCATCAACTTTGACCCTTTGACCTTGAGCTTGGAGTTTGACCTACTTTTGAAAAACCTTAATCTTGGCCAAAACCTTTGAACAGTTGGTGTTAGGGCTTTCATACTTCACATGTATATTCCTGTGACAAGACCTTTCTTTGGATACTAACAATATTGGTATTGACCTTGACCTTGGAGTTTGACCTATTTTTTTTTAAATTAAACCTTGGCCATTACATTTGAATGTTTGGTTCTAGGGCTTTCTTATATCACTTGTGACAAGACCTTCCCTTGGGCCCCATTTGACCTTGCCATTTTACTTACTTTGAGAAAAACCTTAACCTTCGCCATAACTTTTCAGTGGTTTGTACTATGGCTTTCATATTTCACAGGTATATTCCTCGAGACAAGACCTTTCTTTGGGTACCAACATTTTTGATTTCTTGACCTGGAGTTTGACTTGCATTTGAGAAACTTAACCCTTTGCTATAAGCTGCCATACGGGGGCATCAGTGTTTCACAAACACATCTTGTTTCCTTTTGTAATGGACATTCTATCTTCTAAAGTATGCAGTTAATTGATTCTTTACTGATGTATTTAAAATGTTACTCTTCAGCCAAAATAAGGGACCAGTTACAGTTGCTTAGTGATTAGGGCACCTGCTTTGAGACCGGATGGCCCTGGTTTGATTCTGAATCCCAGCACCGCAACCTAGCCATAAGTGTGATGCATAAATCAAAAGAACAAGGTTCACTTAGGGCCTTTTTTGGCCCTGTGAATTTCTGAAAACTCAAAACTGCTTAGTTTAAGGTGAAAATGCATTAAATTTTACTTGAACCCTTGGTGACTGCATATCTTTTAAAACTTATGTAATTTTCTCGCTAGTCCATGTATTATGACGTCATGAATTGTGTCATTATCCTCAAATCCTGAAAATTTCTTCAAAAATGGCCAAAATTTTAAGCTGTTTTTCAACCTCTGATCCAAAATGTCCAGTTACATAATGAAAGAACTGTTTCAGAAGATTATAATCCGTGTCTTATTTTGTAGATCGAGGGGTGGGGGCATATATTTTAATTCTTTCCTGAAGGTACTCAAATACACCAATTTTCTTCAAAACTCAAGAATATTGCAATTTCACAAAACCTGTTTTTCAATACCTGGACTCTCAGAGGAAACTTTTTTTATAAGAAATGAAAGTACTAAGTCACTACTTTATATTGATGTATAAAATGGGACATTGGGACCTGGTCGGTTAATTGGTGTGTGGGCAGGGCCATTTTATGGATAAAGTGAACCTAGCTCTTTGTGGCATTTTTTTACCTTAAGCTGGTATTTTATCACTATGAGTGAAAATCCTCAAGTGGGACATAAAAAGAAGAAAGCATAAATATTTTAATTAGATTTTTGTCACATTTTTAAATTTCTATTTTAGTCATTGTGCAGTTGACTCCACTAAATGAGCATTGATCGAGTGCTGATATAATATCTGCATTATCAATCATTGATATTTCACAATTATAGATGTTTGTTCTGAATGCTCTGATTACCTGCCTTTAATGTTTTTACTTTGATCACAATCCATCAAGATTTATTGTTAATTACTTGATGCACTTTCCAGGCTTTACAGAGACTTTTTTTACAAGATTTTTTAAGCCATTATCAATTATACACAAATTCATTATTACTGTGTTAACTGCAGCGTAAACTCCAATTTCCATAAATAATTTCTCGGACTGTCATTTTCATTAACACAAAAGAAATATACCTTACCGCATGTTTGATTACACTGTATACAAACAAGCATATACATGTATAAACAAAGTGGAGGTGATATTGAATGACAGACACAAATCTCTGCAAGGATCTCCCTTTATGGTTTTCTTGTCGTATTTATACATGTATATCCACAAATTTTTAAAGTTTATTAGTGTGTAGATAAATATCAAATCCCAATTATAGTCAATCTTATTTAAATCAAATTAAGTCAGGTGAACTTTAAATATTTTTTAAAACTTTGATTTAAATTCAGATAGATTGCTTCACTATCTTTTTTCCTCTCTTTTCAAAAAGGGACAGGGGCTTGGGGAGGGGGGGGGGGGGTTGAGGGCATAAAAGAGATGTTCAAATTTTGCTTTAAAAGAAGTTGAACTATTCATGGCAGTCTTTCATTTTGATCAATAAGGATACCACTTACATATTATATCAGGGTTTTCTCATATATGTCTGTGTCCTGTATTTCAGAGATAACCAATTTAATTATTAGCTTTACAAATCACCTATCCACAAGTAAATGAATCACCTTTGTGACCTGTCTTCCTGGCGTAGTCTAGTGGGGTCCCTCCTTCAATGTCTGTGGGGTTGGGTGTGACCCCCATATTCAGCAGTACATTGACACATTGATGGTGACCCATAGCTGCAGCCCAGTGAAGTGGTGTCCTAGAAAAGTTTTAAAATCACTGCTGTAAACAACAATATTTATGTGTGTTGTTGATTAAGTGTATGCATGGGGGTTATTTCCCCAGTATCAGAATTATGTATCATCAAATCTGAAAAAAAAACATGGATAAAAGTGTCGCTAAGCAGGGGATATTCGCACAAAATCTATTTCATCACATATCTAGCATAAATACCCCACACAATAAATTAAATTTTCCCATTTACAGTATTAATTGTTATAAATATATCTTGTTGGGATTGGATTTTTATTTTTGAATTTTATATTCTACTGCACTTTTATTCTCTCTCTTGCTCTGTGTTCACTTTTATTCTTTCTCTTGCTCTGTGTTCACTTTTATTCTCTCTCTTGCTCTGTGTTCACTTTTATTTTTTCTCTTGCTCTGTGTTCACTTTTATTCTCTCTCTTGTTCTGTGTTCACTTTTATTCTCTCTCTTGCTCTGTGTTCACTTTCACCTATCATCAGGATCCTCAGCTTCCAGATCAGCCCCCTCAACACTGACCAGTTCCCGTAGCAACAGGTAGTGACCGGCTGCTGCAGCATAGTGTATGGCATTCTTACTACTGTGGTCCAGCTGATTGACAAGTTTAGGTCCCTTACAGCATTGCAGCAGGAGATGGCAACACTCTACACTACCTTTCTGTTAAAGGAATTGAAAACTTGATTATATATTAACTACATGTACAGTCAAACTTTGTTATTTCTTATTTACATAACTCAATATGACCCGGAGAAAAAAATTGAGATTCATTAAGGTACATGTACATGTATTGAGGTTAAAATACATAACAAAAAATTGGTTGGGACCTCCCACTCACTTTGACATATGCAATCAAGACATTGATGTTTGAGATATACCAAAGTTTAACTATATTCAATTTAATTGTCTCACTAATTAAGTCTTTGAATCATGTATATCACATTTCACCTACAGTTTCAAAGGATGTTTACTTAGTGTTGTAGTAAAGTTGAGCCTGATCAAACTCTTATAGATTTAAAGAGGTTTATGATCAATTGCTGATATATCTTATATTATATCAGGTTTTTTAATCATTTGAAGTTCTTTTGATGTTGAGGACAATATTTGATTTACCTCAGCAGCTCAGTGCAGTATCTTTGTTGTATAGCATTTAAACTGACATGTGCCGCAGCCCAATAAAGTACCGGTAATGATTTTGTAGTTTAGGGTTAATGAAACTCAGTCTTTTCAATGAGTGACAGTGCTCTAGCTGTCTTTATGCTTAGTATTTACCTCGGCAGCCCAGTGTAGAGGTGTTTTTCCATCTATATCCTGACAATGCATGACTGCCCCACTCATCAGTAATAGTTGTAGGTGTTCTGGTCTGTTATGGAAGGCAGCCCAATGGAGAGCAGTCATTTTCTACAAAGTGATTAAACTCATCACTAACTGATTAGAATAAAACACTCTATAATCTTCAGAAAAGGACAAAGCTCACTGTCTAATCAGAAAAGAATATGACAAATTCAGCCGCTCTTAGAAAAAGACCTTCCCTTTTGTCCTCAAGACAAGACATGCTTTGTTTTACTCCAGGTAGGAAAAACATTGATGTTCTAAAAATCAGACATACCTTGTCAAAATAAGAACATCTTATGGTAATCAGCTCAGAATATTTACAAGTCTCATTGTTCTCCAAATAAGACAATTAAACGTCAATAAACACCATGGACCACAAAATGAAACAAATATTGTGATTCTCAGAATAATATAAAACCTCAACGTCCTTACAATAGGACTAACATCATTATCCTCAGAATAGGACAAATCTTGTCCACAGAATATATTTTTTTCTTCAGAATAAGTCAAACCTCATGGTTTACAAAATAGGACAAACCTCATGGTCCTTAGAGTATTAGTTTAACCTCATGGTTCACGGAATTATGAAGACAAACCCCATTGTCCTCAAAATTAGACACATCTCATGATTGACTGAAAATAAGGCAAACCTGATGAACTCCTCAGAATATTAAAAACCTCATTGTCCCCAGAATAAGATAAACCTTGTGGACAATCCTTATTATTCTCAATTTGTGGTCCTCAGAGTAAGAATGTACCTTACTGTCCCCAGAAAATGAGAATTCTCATTAACATTAGAGTACTACAAACCTCATTGTCTTCTCTGGCTACTTCTTCTTTAGATAAAGTCTGCAGTAAAGCACCAATTATTCTGCAACAATATGATAATAATGAATCAATCTCTAAAACAAAGTACATGTATATACCATATAATGAGTTATGAATGAATAAATTCCAGTGATTTTCCAGGTTCTTGGAATCAACCATATTTACAGAAATATCTTCAGTATAATCATTTGAATAGAAAAAGCAAATATTTTAGGTACAGAGTGTAAAATGTTACCTAAATTGGAGGATCTATTTGTTTGACTATTCTAGAATGAGTTTGAAAGATCTATGACTATGTCTGACCACTGTGATAGATATGTTGCTATACCCAACTAATGCAATAGATGCATGACTATTCTAGACTGAATTTGATAGATCTAAGACTACTGTAGATTCCTTAATTTTTGCGAGTACTTATTATCGCGAAATGACTCTTTAACGTTAAATTGCGAGAACAATAATTCGCGAGTGGACGGTTAATCGAGTGATTTTACATTGATTTCAGCACCATAAAAATAAAAGCGAGTAATTTTACTTCGGGAGTGGTGCTTCTCGTGTAATTACGCGATAATTAATTCCTCGCGTATATTTAGGAATCTACAGTATGTCTGACCACTGTGTTAGATATGTTGCTATACCTAACTATTACAATAGATGCATGGCTATTCTAGACTGAATTTGATGGATCTATGACTATATCTGACCACTGTGTTAGATATGTTGCTATACCTAATTATTACAATAGATGCATGGCTATTCTAGACTGAATTTGATGGATCTATGACTATGTCTGACCACTGTGTTAGATATGTTGCTATACCTAATTATTACAATAGATGCATGGCTATTCTAGACTGAATTTGATGGATCTTTGACTATGTCTGACCACTATGTTAGATATGTTGCTATACCTAATTATTACAATAGATGCATGGCTATTCTAGACTGAATTTGAAAGATCTATGACTATGTCTGACCACTGTGATAGATATGTTGCTATACCTGACGTTTGTAGTAAACTTTAACCATACCTGACATCTTTGTCGTAGGTAGATGCATGTAGAGGTGTCCTCCCAGATTTCTCAGCTATGCTCTGTTTTGCACCTTTTCTAAGCAAGTATATCACTCCTTCAAACCAACCCTGAAACATACCATTATAATGCAAACCAGTCCAATGAAAGAAGCATAACATTAATTAATTGCAACCTTCAAAACAGGTGGCAATTTCCTTGATGACAACATTAAAAATGTAAAATATTTGAACTCTACAGTCACTAAATTGGTAATTGGTTGGGATTCTTTGCTTGTTATGTAGCTATGCAGTTGTGCAAAACTGACATAGTAAGTAACTATGGTTACTGACTCAGAAATTACTTATACCAAATGTTTAGTTATCAAGTTATGATTACTGATGTTTACTGATTTAGTGTGTATCTATTCATTGTTTGACTTAAGTGTGTAGCTAGAGTTATGACTGGAGCTATGATGTTTATTCTCTTGGTGTGCAAGTTTGTTGCAGACATTGAAAAGTGTGAAGCTATCAGGTTACTGCCATGGTGTGTAGCTATGGTTACTGCCATGGTGGGTAACTATGGTTACTGATTTAATTCATGTGAAGATGAAGATACTGACTTCATATGTTGCCCGGGCCAGTGGAGTCCTTCCCTGACAGTCCTGAGTGTTTATATTTCCTCCCATCTTGATGATTTGCTTCACAGCTTCCAACTGTTTGGATTTTACAGCACACCCCAAGGGAGTTAAGCCTGTAAATTATACATGGAACAAAGAGAATGGTTATTTAAGGGAGGAAATATTTCATTTAATGTAGTATTGCAAAGTACATGTATGTCTTACTGGAAAAAAATACTTTGCAGTAAAAATTATACAAAATTATTTAATATCAAATCAAGAAACCAAATTTTGCTTTATCACTGTCCTTGAAAGATGAAATTTCACCTTAAACTTTGAAATCACATGATAATCTAGGCTTTTAATTGTCATAGAAACAACTTCAACAGCTGCCTCTAAAGACAGCTTTGTTTTTCATGAGGGAAATCTTCAGATAGTGTATTGATTTTTCACCAGGAAATTGTTCATAATGAAAGTATTACCATTAAAATCCCCAGGTTATTTTTGTATGATTTGCTCAGTGAGATCAGATAAAGACATAAAATCTAATATCACACCCTTACTCCAATTAAGAAAAGTAAGATTGCACAATGTTGAATAAGACACTGAATAAGTTCTCATTTCAATCTCACAGGCTTAGCCTTCTGTGCTCGCTGAACTATGTACACAAGTCTTTGTATAAACTGCTCAGAGTGAGATTAGCTGATGATAGTTGATCTCAGACCTCACCCCTACTCAGAAAAGGATAAGTAAAAGAGTAAGATACTGAATTTTTTCTCAGTCCTGTCTGTGCTTGTTTATTTTTAACATATATATACACAAAGTTAAGTCTCTCAAGGTTTTTAAATAGACGTCAGCTGAATCTCATATAAAAAATGTGCCCCTTTACACCATATAGTATTACAAACTTCCTGATGAATAATCCTTTCAGAAATGTACATGTTAGACTAAATATTTTATTCATACTGTAAAATTACCATTTTTCATGGGGGGTTTAATTTTCATTGTTTTCATGGTATGAAGAAACCCATGAATTAATGTCTTCCACGAAATATAAAATTTCAAATGTATAACAACTCTACACTTTGTCAAACACAAAATCAAATCCTTTTTTCCTCAAACCATAAAAATTTGACACCCTTGAAAATAATGTGATTTTACAGTACTGTATATAACTGCAAAGAGCTTTCTATTTTTCATGTTTAGATACTAATATTTGCTCTGTGTTAATTAACTTTCATGATTATCACTTTTTAGCTAACTTAAATGAAGTTAAGATGACCCTATGCTACATCCCTAACTTTGGCATCCTTAAGATCCCAGTTTTACTGTAGATCACAAAATTTTTGCGATACCTTTTTTTCGCGAGGCACTCCTGTACTCTTTATTAGTGAGACAAAATTTTCACAAATTGTGGTTACTACGCTATATAATCTTAAGGAATACTAATATATGCAAGAAAGACTGTCTCACGTAATTACACGAAAAAAAAAGTTCTCGCGAATAAAAAGTTATTTACAGTATAATTTTTGTTGTGGGCTAACTGCTCATTATAATCAAGCAAACAATTTGCTTGCTAGATATACATGTGTAAGGAAGATTTTCAAAGAGATGTAATGTGTCCTTTCAATATATGAACAATATACAGTAAAATCTGGACATCACTGACTCCATGCAAATTTGCTAGATAAGACAACATTCCAGATGAGGCAACATTTTAAACAACTTTCCAGATGAGGCAACATTTTAAACAACTACATTTACTGAAAGAGGCTGAAAGTTTTCATCATGATAGGCAAGATTTTGGAATTTAAACAAGTTTTACTGTAAATTGGTTCTGGCCCCCAGACTGAGGACTGAATCATGACTGCCAGGGGCCATGAATTTTATAATTTTGGGAGAGGGCTACATGTTTTAAATACATGTAATAATTATGCAAGAACTGTAGATGTTCAAAAGTTTATGACTGAAGGACATTGGATGACACATGATGATGAATATGCAAAAATGATGAAAGCAATATGTCATCAGAGGTTAATTATGTTTCTTGGATTTCACCATATTTGAATAATATGGTGCATCTCTCTTTGCAATGCTAAGTGACTGGTCATTAAAAACTGCTATAGCCAGAGAACCAAATTTTGTATTATAGACTTGTTTACTTATCTCCCTTTGCAGTGTTACTGTAATTTCCATTGCTGTTCTTTAGAACCATTCATAGGGTTATATTTACATGTATACTTAAGGTGGATGATCTCTCATTGCAGTGCTAAACTTACCTTCACTGTCCTCTAGCTCCAGAGAGCTGGGGTCCCGTTTAATGGCCTTAACGAGAGCAATTATCTCCCCTTTGGATGCTGCCCTGTGAGCGGGGAGCTGTGAATCAGTCTCTACATCAGGATCAGATCCCTCTGTAACAAAGAGTGAAAAATTTATAAAGGGAGAATAATGCTTGAATCTTTTTTCATGATGATTATAATCTCAAATAGGGAAATGTTGTTGTATATATATAATTTTAAAGAATTCCCCAGTGAGTAAGTATTTTTCAAAAGGAATATATTGCCAGGTTGGGACCAGTTGTGCATCACTTCAAGGCCATAATTTTAAAATGAGTCACTTCATGTCCAAGCTCTATAGGTCAATAGTCAGAAATGAAATGACCACTTTGATAAGATGAGGGTAATTTTTAACAGCAGGAAGATGCATTTAAAAGAAACAAGCAACCATATAGTGTAGGGGGCCTGGGATACTCATCTTTTATAAGTTTATCCCACAAGGGAGACAATCTGATCTGATTTTAGAAGTCAATACCTTGTAGGGAACAATTAACAGTTCTGTGAACAGATAAATAAAGAGAAAATATGGTTTCCTTACCTGAAAAGGACACCCAATCAACAGACAGATTTTTGTCTGGTGACAGAGGATTATGGGATGCTTTGCGTAAAATTTTGTCACCCCGTTTAGAATTGCCATGTTCCAAAGTAACAAGATTCATACAGAGAGTATCCGCCATATCATTTTCTAGAAGTTCAAGCACTTTTCTAGAATCCATTAAAGGTTTAATTTATAATTTATATTCCATCATTCACTTCAGGTAAATTAATTATCATTCACAATTAAGGTTATGAATGTCCTGTTTGAATTTTCAGGTTGTATTCCCCTTCATCCATTTGTATTGATCTTTAGTCACAGATTATCTTTTGACACAACAAAGCTGTCAATCTTCCCATCAAAACAAAAACAAAAAAAGAACAAAAAAAAAACAAAATGAAAATTAATGGGGAAAAAAGCAAGGGAGAGCACTGACGACTTGTCAAATCTCACTTCAATAGATCACATTCAAGGTCCAACAATCTGGACAAATATGTTGCATTCATAAAATATGGAAAATAAAATATTCATCCCAAAACAATATGATCTTCCAACTTCTACAGAGTCTCAGGAAATTCATGGAAAGTGAGAGATGGACCATTATGTTTACAAATATGGCAGGATTACAAAACAGACATAAACTTTGGATTAGAGCAATTAAAGCCCTGTGTAATAGAAGGGTGGGTTTGTAGTTCAGGAGAGGATAAAATGAACATTAAATCCTAATTCTACTGTGCTGTTGGTTAACACAGAGATTAATATGTACAGTTCACATAATACGATTATAACAGGGATAGATTAAGAACACTTTCAGAACTTGGATTGACTTAATTGGCTAAACCTGATGTAACACTCAACTACATGGTTGATTTTTCTGGATGGAGTGTTGACGTTTTATTGTTGTATGTTGTGACCTGCTTTTAAATTTCTATAGGAAGGATGTATCACATTTATTCTTTAACCAGGACACCTTTTAAATTTCTTTCAAAAAAAGGACACCTACAATAATGGATCAGGTTTAATGCATGATTAGACAAAGAATTAAAAAAGAATAACACTTTGTTAACAATCAGATTTTTTTTTACAGTTGTGGTTTTTATGCAAACTTTTCATAAATGACTTTATGTTTCCCAAGGTCCAATCAGAAACTTGAAAGAAAATTCTTACGTCAATTTCATGCAGCTGCTGAAGCTCTTCTTAATTTGTTTTATTGTATAACTGTAATTTTCCACATTTGTCAGATATTCAAAAACTTGGTCCATTTAATAAGAACATATATATGGATTTTATTTGAAGATAATTTTTAATGGATTTAGGATTTGAGAATACAATTGAACCTCATTTTCTCAAACTAACCATGGGACTGAGAAAAAAACTTTGAGATATCTGAGGATTGAGTTTAAGGATGTATTCTGCTGTCAGATAACTTGTATTTACCTTTTCACTTTTGGCATTTTAATTTGATGTATTCATTATTTGAAACAAAATATAAGAAGTACAAAAAATGAGTTAGTGAGCATATTTTTTTATATACCCCCGGTACAAGCTTTAAGGCATTGAAAATATGGCTGGAACCCAGATTTCTTGGGATTTTTCATAGACAATGAATAGAAAATTCTTTCTCTGAAAACTGATGATCTGGAATTTAACTTTTATTAATATTATTTTAGAAGATTATCAAAACCATAAAGATGCAAAATGCAAATTAGTTAATGGGGGCAAAACATTTATGCATATTTTGATGAATAAAACCAAAGTAGTTCTGTAAAAATGGCTGACACCTCAGCATAATCAGCCGAGTACATCCTTAAATATATAAAGAAGAAGTATGTGGCTGAGAGACTTTCAACTCACTATGACATATCATGGCCGTAGGAACCAGAGGGGGGCACACCCCCCCCCCCCCCAATAATTTTGCCGGTATAGATAAGTATAGAAAATATAGCTACTACCTAGCTTGTGCCCCCTCAATAAAAACGTCTGATGACCTTTTTTTTTTGCTTGTCAAGGGATTTTTGTTAGGTGATAGTGCCCCCCAACTGAAAATGTATGACTGTGCCCCCCCCCCCAACTTAAATTGCTGATATATAGATAAGTATAGAAAATATAGCTAATACCTAGCTTGAACCCCCTCAATAAAAACGTCTGATGACCTTTTTTTTCTTGTCAAGGAATTTTTGGTAGTTGATAGTGCCCCCCCCCCCCAACTGAAAATGAATGGCTGTTGTGCCCCCCCCCCCCCCCCAAACTGAAATTGCTTCCTACAGGCCTGCATATCTATGGTGTTCTATTAATATTGATGCCAAAGTTCATTTGTGTACAAATATACATAATGAATCTCTAAAAATTTATCAGTTAATCATAATGAACCATTTAGCTTCAAAATGAGTTTTTCAAATGAAATATTTGAAAAAGGGGGTGGGGAAATCTTTTATTTCCCCCTTCTCTTTTAAAGATAGAAGACATTATCTGAGTAGGTTAAGTTGAGTGCTGAGTGGACTCACGTCTGGGGTGGTATTTCCTGTGTACAGCTGACATATGCCCCTGATTATCAAAGAACACTGAAATCTACCATCATCAAGTCCATATATAGTTATTTGTGTGAATTTTTCCTTTTAAATTCTCCTCAGATCAAAACATCACTCTCCATTGTTATTGTCCATGGACATCAAGTTCAAAGAAAATTATTTAAACAACTAATCATGGTCCATCATAAGACTATTTTCAAAACTTCAAACCATCTGAGATAAACTTCCCTGTTGTGAAATGCAGAGTAACTTGATATTTTTATGTCACAGTCCTGCATTTGATCAATGTTCTAAATCTGATCAATGCAACTTCATTGAAATGATAATTGAGTTTTCTTAATGAAGGATTAAAAGTCTGCTTTACTCCAGTGCCATATAGATTTTTAAATACTTATTCTCTAAGCAGGAACATTGTCAACTGCTGACCCAGAACAATTTGTTTGTCTACTGGATCTGTCTCTCAGATTGCTATTTAAAAAACTCCAATAAATTATGGATGAAGGCCATTTATAGGAACAAGCTTTAGCAATATGACAGAACCCTTTTTATATTAAATTGTCAGAAGAGTATTTAGAAATGGCCATTGTGTAAATAATCATATGACCTGTACGTATATTGATTTACGAACGGTCTCTATTAATTGATTTCAATAAATCATGACAGTTTTATTTATAAATGGTGTGCAATATTTGCATGACTTCTCGAGGCTATGAGAAATGTACATTCAGTTGCTTTCAACAAACTTTTGAACAAACATTGAATTTACATTAAGTTCATGCAACCATATGTAGCTAGATTGTAATATGGGCAAAATAATGATTTTTGATTCAAAAAATCTGATTATTAATCATATGATTGTTAAAATTCATTTCATTTCTATTGTCTATAGCATATTAGTTTCTGCCCCACCCCCACCCCATTCCTCCTGAAAAACAAATATTAAATAAACAAAAACAAGTAGCAACATAGAGACACACCAATGGAATTGATTAGAAGAAACTACATTGTTTAGTTATTGTTTAAAATAATAATTTACTGCACAGTTTGTACAGTATTTTGATGGTCAGACAAACTTTTACAAACAATACTTATTGATTAACTTTCATAGTTCATCAAAATTTAACAGCAATACTAAAACAAACAGGTGTCAATGAACTTAAGTTAATGCAAATGATTTAGCTCTCTCCAAACTCTGTATATATATATATATGTGCTCATTGATTTGTATTGTCTGAAAATTTGATTAAGTTAACATGAAACTTCTTATAATACAGGAGTCAGTACCTATCAATGATATAGCAGATATAACAAGAGACAGTACTTGCTGATGTAATAAAAATGACAGCACCTACTGATGTAATAAGAGACAGTACTTACTGATGTAATGAAAGTGACAGCACCTAGTGATGTAACAAGAAACAGTACTTACTGATGTAATAAGAGACAGCACCTACTGATGTAACAAGAGACAGTACTTACTGATGTAACAAAAGTGACAGCACCTACTGATGTAATAAAGAGACAGTACTGACTGATGTAATAAGAGACAGCACCTACTGATGTAATAAGAGAGAGTACTAACTGATGTAATAAAAGTGACAGCACCTACTGATGTAACAAGAGACAGTACTTACTGATGTAATAAAAGTGACAGCATCTACTGATATAACAAGAGAGAGTACTTACTGATGTAATAAACATGACAGCACCTACTGATGTAACAGGAGACATACTAATTGATGTAATAAAAGTGACAGCATCTACTGATATAACAAGAGAGAGTACTTACTGATGTAATAAAAGTGACAGCACCTACTGATGTAACAGGAGACAATGCTTACTGATGTAATAAAAGTGACAGCACCTACAGATGTAACAAGAGACAGTACTTACTGATGTAATAAGAGACAGCACCTACTGATGTGACAAGAGACAGTACTTACTAATGTAATAAAAGTGACAGCACTTACTGATGTAACAGGAGACAGTACTAACTGATGTAATAAAAGAGACAGCACCTACTGATGTAACAAGAGACGGTACTTACTGATGTTATAAAAGTGACAGCACCCTTCTGATGTAACAGGAGACAGTACTAACTGATGTAATAAAAGAGACAGCACCTACTGATATAACAAGAGACAGTACTTACTGATGTAATAAACATGACAGCAGCTACTGGAGACTGTACTTACTGATGTAATAAAAGTGACAGTACCTTCTGATCTAACAGGAGACAGTACTTACTGATGTAATAAAAGAGACAGCACCTACTGATGTAACAGGAGACATTACTTACTAATGTAATAAAAGTGACAACACATACAGATGTAACAAGAGACAGTACTTACTGATGTAATAAGAGACAGCACCTACTGATGTAATAAGAGACAGTACTTACTGATGTAATGAAAGTGAAAGCACCTACAAATATAACAAGAGACCGTACTTACTGATGTAACAAGAGACAGCACCTACTGATGTAACAGGAAAGAGTACTAACTGATGGAATAAAAGAGACAGCACCTACTGATGTAACAAGAGACAGTATACTTACTGATGTAATAAAAGTGACAGCACTTACTGATGTAACAGGAGACAGTACTAACTGATGTAATAAAAGAGACAGCACCTACTGATGTAACAAGAGACAGTACTTACTGATGTTATAAAAGTGACAGCACCCTTCTGATGTAACAGGAGACAGTACTTACTGATGTAATAAAAGAGACAGCACCTACTGATATAACAAGAGACAGTACTTACTGATGTAATAAACATGACAGCAGCTACTGGGGACAGTACTTACTGATGTAATAAAAGTGACAGTACCTACTGATCTAACAGGGGACAGTACTTACTGATGTAATAAAAGAGACAGCACCTACTGATGTAACAGGAGACATTACTTACTAATGTAATAAAAGTGACAACACCTACAGATGTAACAAGAGACAGTACTTACTGATGTAATAAGAGACAGCACCTACTGATGTAATAAGAGACAGTACTTACTGATGTAATGAAAGTGACAGCACCTACAGATGTAACAAGAGACAGTACTTACTGATGTAATAAGAGACAGCACCTACTGATGTAACAGGAGAGAGTACTAACTGATGGAATAAAAGAGACAGCACCTACTGATGTAACAAGAGACAGTATACTTACTGATGTAATAAAAGTGACAGCACCTACTGATGTAACAGGAGACAATGCTTACTGATGTAATAATAGTGACAACACCTACAGATGTAACAAGAGACAGTACTTACTGATGTAATAAGAGACAGCACCTACTGATGTAATAAGAGACAGTACTTACTGATGTAATGAAAGTGACAGCACCTAGTGATGTAACAAGAAACAGTACTTACTGATGTAATAAGATACAGCACCTACTGATATAATAAGAGACAACACCTACTGATGTAACAAAAGTGACAGCACCTACTGATGTAATAAAGAGACAATACCTATTGATGACATAAGAGACAGTACCTATTGTTGACATGTGAGACAGTACCTATTGATGTAATAAGGGAAGTGCTTACTGCTAAAATAGCAGAAATTGCTAGCTGTAATTAGATACTGTACTTACTACAAAAAGATGAGCTAATGACCAGTTTATGTAATAAAAGACGGTTCCTACTGTTATAACAATAGACGATGCCTACTATTTTAATAAGAGAGAGTATATACTGCTATAATAAGAAACAGTCCCTACTGCTTTGATTAAAGATAGTACCAGTTAATGTTAAAGAAGACAGTATCTACTGCTATAATGAGGGACAGTACCAACAAATGTAACAAGAGATAGACCCTACTGCTACCGAACTTCTACTAGTTTGTGGACCTTCTGATCACCCCTCATATGCACTGTTAAAATTAAAGACAGCACCAGCTGGTGTTATGGGAAATGGAACTTACTGGTATTATAATATGAGAGAGTATCAGCTGATATCATGAGAGAGTGTCTACTTATATAATATGAAACAGTTCCCATTGATAATAAGAGAGGGTACCTACTTATGAATAAAGGAACAATAACTACCAATATAATAAGAAACAGTAACTACTGCTATAATGAGAGACAGCACCAAGTAATGTAACAAGAGCCAGCACCAGGTAATGTAATAAGAGACAGCACCAGGAAATGTAATAAGAGACAGTACCTTGTAATGTAATAAGAGACAACACCAGGTAATGTAATAAGAGAGAGCACCAGGTAATGTAATAAGGGACAGCACCAGGTAATGTAATAAAAGACAGCACCAGGTAATGAAATGAGAGACAGCACCAGGAAATGTAACAAAAACAGCACCAAACATGGTAACAAGACACAGCACCAGATAATGTAATAAGGGACAGCACCAGGTAATATAATGAGAGACAGCACCAGGAAATGTAACAAAAGACAGCACCAAGCATGGTAACAAGAGACAGCACCAGGTAATGTAATAAGGGACAGCACCAGGTAATGCAATAAGAGACAGCACCAGGAAATGTAATGAGAGACAGCACCAGGTAATGTAATAAAAGACAGTACCAGGTAATGTAATAAGGAGAACACCAGGTAACAATGTTATAGGAGATGGCAAACACATATTGATAATATAGGAGATGACAAACATCTGGTGATTTTATAGGAGATGACAGACTCCTGGTGTTGTTATGTTATTGGAGATGACAAACACCTAGTGATGTTAAAGAAGATAACAAACACCAAGTGATGTTATAGGAGATGACAAATGCCTATCACTGTTATAGGAGATGACAAACACCTAGTGATATTATAGGAGATTACAAACACCTAGTGATGATATAGGAGATGACAAACACCTAGTGATATTATAGGAGATTACAAACACCTAGTGATGATATAGGAGATGACAGACTCCTGGTGTTGTTATAGGAGATGACAAACACCTAGTGTTGTTATGGGAGATGACAAACACCTGGTGATGTTATAGGACAAACACCTAGTGATGTTATAGGAGATGACAAACACCTAGTGATGTTATAGGAGATGAGAAACACCTAGTGTTGTTATAGGAGATGACAAACACCTGGTGATGTTATAGGAGATGACAAACACCCAGTGTTGTTATAGGACAAACACCTAGTGATGTTATAGGAGATGACAGACACCTAGTGATGTTATAGGAGATGACAAACACCTTGTGATGTTGTAGGAGATGACAAACACCTAGTGATGTTATAGGAGATGACTAACACACACTGATGTTATAGGAGATGACAAACACCTAGTGATGTTATAGGACAAACACCTAGTGATGTTATAGGAGATGACAAACACCTAGTATTGTTATAGGAGATGACAAATGCCTATTGCTGTTATAGGAGATGACTAACACACAGTAATGTTATTAGAGATGACAAATGCCTAGTGATGTTATAGGAGATGACAAACACCTTGTGATGTTATGGGAGATAACAAACACCAAGTGATGTTATAGGAGATGACAAATGCCTATTGCTGTTATAGGAGATGTCAAACACCTAGTGATGATATAGGAGATGACAAACTCTTAGTGATGATAAAGGAGATGACAGACTCCTGGTGTTGTTATAGGAGATGACAAACACCTAGTGTTGTTACAGGAGATGACAAACACCTAGTGATGTTATAGGAGATGTCAAACACCTAGTGGTGTTATAGGAGATGACAAAGACCTGGTGATGTTTTAGAAGATGACAAACACCTATTAAGGTATTAGAGAAGTCAAATATGTACCGATGTTTATACAGGAGACAAGTACCTACTTATATAATAGAGACAACAAGCACCCATTAATGGCAAGGTAGAAGGAGGCAACAACCACCTAGCTTCATTAAGTTAAACAAATACTGGATCTTTGTTAAAGCTATACTCCTGAAAGGACAGTTTACTTTTCAAGATACAAAAGTAAAACTCTTCATTTATAGAACCTTGTTGTGAAGCTTTATTTATTACAGTGGGGATATCTGACAAAGTGGAGGGCAAATGGAGAAAGGAGTTTGTTCAAAGAAAAATTAAAGCTGAAAGCAAATACTGAAGTTCTAAATTACTTTTGTTAAATGTTTATCTTTCAAACATAAACAGCAAAGTCAAGTATTGGACAAAAAATAAAGGGGATGGCATAGCTGTACAATATGAAATTATAAGGATTTTTCCAAGGGGGGGGGGGGTGTTTGGAAGTCATCCCGGCCAGTACTTATAATTATTCACACCTATGTTTACCTCTGGGCTCTAACATGACAGAGATGATCAGCCCGATTATTACTAATAAAAATAATCAGGTCCAATGTGATTTTAGAAGAATCTTTCTATTTGGTAAGATTATGTAGAATTTATTAAGTTCCAATATGTGGCAAATATGTGGCAAAGGATAGAGGAAGATGGAGACAGCTTGTTGAAGCCTTATTTCCCATAGGGGACGAAGACGAAGAAGTAAGTAAGATCCAATGATTACTGATCCTCAATGGATATCGACTTTTAATTTTTTTTCCGTGGGGGGGGGGGGGGGGAGGGGGGTTGTTTATTATTTATTTATTTATGATTTATTCATTATTTTGTGAACGATGTCATATACTTTAATAAAAAGAACTCCTCTGCGCCGCCATTTCTCTGACTGCCCCTTGTGAGTAATTAAACTATTAATTTTGTGGCCTTTTGTACCCCCCCCCCCCCCAAACAGAGACATGCCTGGTCTGGCATTAGCAGATGTTGACACCTCATTAGATTAAAAATCTTTTAATCATTAAATCGTCTGCCTATTGCACTAATATGTTAACTACTGAACGTGTGATGATTGTAAGTTTTAATTCGTTTTGTTTTAATATTGAAAACCAAAGCTTCTTTTGAAATTTTTTTTTTTTCAAATTATGAAAATAAAAGTTTTGTCGGAAAGTGGAAAACTTACCCATTTTAAGTAACACTAAACATTATTGTTCCCGCGGGATAACGGTGTCTGTAGATCCCTATATACTTTTACATATATTTCTGCTAGTCACTTCCATGGTATATGGGGAATGACAAAACATAAGAATTCTATTGTCTTGGATGAGCCTCGATTTACGAGTTCTTTATTACAATTACCGGCCCCTGATCTTACAATAAAGAACTGATCCCCTCTATGTCTCAGTTGTGTACCATTTCATATTAAAGTTTACAGTAGAGTTTCGATAAGATCTATCTGATATCAAATATCGCGACCAATGCCAGTTTATCATTATATAAGTTATTAACACACGGTAGATCAGAGTCTGGGTGTTTAATAGTTGGTTTATATCTGTGATTATCGGCATCTTAACGCTAGAACTCAATTAATTTGTCTCCAACATAATTTCCGCTGCCTCCTTTATTGTAGTTTGACGTAAAAACAATCAAAATTTATATTTCTCTTGCTATCCCAAGATTAAACCCCAGCAGCACTTCGAACGCGCGGATAACTGAACGCGACTGCATTTATTTGCTTATTTTCATGCTACTCTTTATTCTACCTTATTAAGTAATCTTAAAACATTCTTAATTTTATATAATTAAGAGTAAATATTGTGGTTTATTGTTTCCATTCTCTCTTGGAAATGATTTATTTTTAAGCACAACAAATTCTCGGCGTGCTTGCGACATCTGTTAAGTTTAGCTATATCTTTTTACTTGAAATGTGAAAAAAAAATCTTGATTGGGAAACCCTAATAGAATAATCCTTACAATCACTGCATATTTATATAGCTGATTAGCCGTTGACTGTTCCCCGGGGACCACAAGTCAATATACATCCCTCATCAGTTACATTGAAATATACGAAAAATGCTCACCGCCAATGTTATCCAAGTAGGTGTCGGAATCAAAATCCATTTCATGTTTCCAAACAGTTAAGGCAAGAATCGGGGTAGATTTCCTAACAACATCCACCTTAAAATCGATATGTTCAGTTATGACCTGCCTATATACTCTGATGCATGAGCGCTTCTCTATTTTAACACTGGACTTTCAGCTTTCTCCCTCGGTTAAAACATTGTCCCAGAGTGTTTTATAAAATATCTTTGTCTTTACACGAGGACTAATTTTGCTTAATTGATTTATCGATAAAACTGCTGTTTTGGATAGCAACACGCGATTATAACGGGTATCATTACAGATATCGGGAAACTCCACGCCATCTTAGCTATGAGGATATTAAAATGTTTATATGAGAGCAACGGGGGGGGGGGGGGGGGGGGTGAGGGCTGTACATTAAATACTATTGGATTACATTTAGTAATGTGAAATTTAAAGAAAATAAAGGCTCCAGGATTTTTCCAAAGAAAAATCCTCTGGTACATTTGCAGAAATTCTTTGACAAGAAAAGGGGGTTAAATTAAGTCACTTTTGTACATTTTTCTTGATATGATTCGACTTACGAGGGGTCCCAGTCTCCGAAGGAAGGGGGGAGTAACTTTTTGGTTCCCTTACTTCTGTACAATTTTCCCGGCCAACTCTGAAAATTGTAAAAGTGAGGGGGTGGGGGGGTGGGGGTTGCGGGCTCCCACTGGATTCGCTATTGAAAATGATCCATAAGGTGCACAATGCTAGCCCAATTCGCGTTATTATTTAAAAGGATACACTGAACACGAAAGCGTTCTAATTCTATGGTATTTGTATGCATTCAGAGTGACTGATGTGCCCTTGAATCTAAAAAATAAAATAAGAATTTTTAAAAAAAGTCGTATTTCAATATACATAAAAAAGAAAAGGTACTTTTTTAGTACATACATTTACGATTGATTTAAAAAATAAATAAATTAATTAAAAAAAACAGAACTGCTTCTTTCAGCGATTTTCGATTTTTAGTAATAAAATCAATGTATTTAGACATACCAGTCTGATTAAAATCAAACCTTCGCTTCACGCGACAGTCAAAATAAAAAGTAGCTAGCGAAGGTTTGATTTTAACCAGACTGTTAGACATACATTCAAAAACACACAATACACAAAATTCACCAACCTGAAACCGAGCCCCTATGTTCATCAATACATCTTTGTCTTTGAACATTTAATGGCTGGTACCGCATATTGAAAACGAGGGAAATAAACTCAAGTTTTACACCTTTATACATTTAAAAAAAAATGTTCTATTACTTTGTTGCGGTTCCTTAATTGAAAGATTAGCTTGCCTATCTAGTTCGAAAAAGAGGGTGTCTGCATAAATCTATTCTTTTTTTTAAGTTTTTGTTTAAGTTTTGTAAGCGTCCGTGTATTTTCCCCCTCAGATTCCTAAAATTATTAAAAAGAGAGAGTTGGTACTCCCTGCAAGACTATTTATTTTGTGGTCGGAGTTGTTAAAGTCGAGCGTTACCGATTTCCGTACTACATTGAGCTAATCACAAGTGCGTTTCCGGTTCCGTTGTAAACCTTTCACGTTGGCATATCCCAAGGCAGCTGTTGCTCTAATGTTGTAGAATTTTTGCAAGATGCAGTTCGACATTAGAAGGTATTTTAAAACTTTTCTGATGTTTTATTTAGAGAGTGAAAGTAATGCACGTCGGTATGAAAAAAATTTAGGTAGATTCTCTCGTCGATGTGACCGATTGATTGACAGGTTATGAACTAAAAAGCTTGCAAAAGTTTTTTTCATCAACAAATCAAAGTTAGCAAAAAGTCAGTTTGCGTAGCATTCTGCATAAAGAATTAGCTGGGACACAATTTGACCTGTTTTCACTTCTTAGATTGTTACTCAGCTACAACTTTCTCTTTTATTGCAATCACAGGTACCTGGGTCTTGGTTTATAAATATATTTACCTATTGATATGTAAAACGAGTTAAGTATGCAAGCTCCATAATGGCGTCTGTTCCACTTGCAAGCGAGTGGTTAAGATGCAATTACAGAGCAAGCATACCTTTATTCATAGGTAAACATGTTCATGAACGAAGACCCATGTACCTGTGATTGCAAATGGTTATAATAAGTAAATGTTTTGCAGGGGCATATGGTTGGGATCAACTGCCCAAATGGGATATATTAACTTGTTTGGGATGTAATATCACAAATGGAATATAAAACATTTTATGGAATATATAAATGCAAAAAGTGAAGACAATTTATTGTTCTAACCATTGTGCCAATCTGCATAAACACAGGCCAGAACAGAAGAACCATTAACCTAGATTGTTTTGAAATACTTGATACATAACATGTTTGTGTGCTCATTTTTGTTATTAATTATTTTTTGTATTTCAGATTTGACATTTACAGAAAGGTTCCCAAGGATCTGACCCAGCCTACATTAACGGGAGCCTGCATCTCCATCTGCAGTGTTCTTTTCATTCTGTTTCTCTTTCTCTCGGAGCTTTCACTTTTCATCTCCCATGATGTGTAAGTCTTGAATCGTTTTATGCTATTGTTAAATTTGTTGTACTGACAGACCACCTGTTCTCCGACACTTTTTCTTTCAGTTTTTCAGTATGATAAAACTTTCTCAAGCATTTGAATCAACCTTTATAGTCTACTAAATATTTATTGTAGAGTCAGTGAATTAACAGTGGAGGATCCTGTGAAACATTCTGAGAAAATTCCTGTCTTCATCAACCTTACTTTACCCAAGTTGAACTGTAAATGTAAGTCAAACAGCACATTTAACCCTTGCAACAAAATAATGCATGATAAATTATGAAATAGGGATTTTTTTTAAGGTAAATGAATCAGTATTACTTTGAGATTTATCGATAGGTATTAAGTCTAACTTAATCAGATGAATATTATGGACTCACTGTTTGAAATGATTTCTGATTTAAGATCTAGGACTTGACATACAAGATGATATGGGAAGGCATGAAGTGGGTTTTCAAGACAATACTCAAAAGTTTGATGTCGATGGGGGGACAGGGTGCCGAATGGAATCCCACTTCCTCATCAACAAAGTAAATATGAGCGGACAGATAACTCATCTTTTATTTGAATTTGATTTTTATCTTTTATTATAAAAATTGATGATTGTTGTTATAAATTCAGTTTCATGAAATGAGTATCATCAAAGTTATTCTTTCTATAACTTGTAATGCATCAGTATTGTTTGGCATTGGTAATACCAAGTCATGTTTAACTTCAATTTCTAAACAATGATCCCCCTAGTATTAAGTTATGAAGTGTTCTGAAGTTACTGCTGTATGATACACCAGTATACCATATCTTAACAAAACAGAGGGGAGTACTTTCTTATTAGATGGCATTGCTGCTGAAAAGAAATGTTTCCTTAAATTTTGAGTTTTTCTCCATTAACAGGTGCCTGGTAACTTCCATGTCTCGACACACTCTGCGGAACAACAGCCAGACAATCCCGACATGACCCATGTGATTCACAAAGTCCGGTTTGGAATGGATCTACAAGAAGGAAAGGTATGGTTGGCAAGATAAATTGAAGTATTTTACTGGCTAGTCTATTAAAGGATAGGTTCCATAAGTGTTAGCGTATAACACTGTACTGAGTTAAAAAGAAGAAAGACTAGATTTGGGAATTTACATTCACTGTGATGGACAGATCAGTAATTTATCATCAGACTGATTGAATAAAGCCCTAGGGAAAAAGGTTACCATGAAGAATGGACAAGTATTTCATCAAGTTTTGATTGCTTATTTCAGGATGTTTCTGGATCCTTTAACCCAATGGAAGGCCTGGATAAGACCAAGTCACAAGGTTAGAACAGGGGTCATAAAAATGAAGATTACCGGTATTACCTATCCAAATGAAAGAAGTGTTTGTATATAGTAATTGTTTTTAGGTAACTTCAAAGAGAGGGAAAGAGTGTTCCCCATTTGTCTTCATCTAAAATGAGTAATTGCATGAAAAATCTGAATATTTTGTATTAAACTACATTTTACATTATTACAGCAATAGCCACACATGATTACATTGTGAAAATCGTCCCTTCTGTATATGAAGATTCAAGAGGAAACTTGCGATATCCATACCAGTACACATACTCCTATAGGGTAAGTCCTACTCTAAATACTAATCCACATACTGCTATAGGGTAAGTCCCACTCTGAATACTAATCCACATACTGCTATAGGGTAAATCCAGTTCTTAGTACCAGTAACATACTCCCATAGGGTAAGTCCAACTCAGACTACCAGTAACATACTCCCATAGTCTAAGTCCAACTCTGACTAGTAACTTACTCCTATAGGATAAGTCCAATTCTTAATACAGTACATATACTCCTAAAGGATAAGACCAATTCTGGATATATATACTCTTGCAGGGCTAGTGTAATACAAATATCCTTGATAGAGGAGATCCAATACATAAGATCCTGTAGAGTTAGTTCATTAGACTTATTCTTACAGGGTTAGTCCAGTAAATGTACTCCTGTGGGTAAGTTCAAAACATATATGCTTATACGGTAAGTCCAATACACAGACTTATGTAGGATGTATCCTCTGGTGGGACAGTTCTGTTTTATATTACCTGTACACATACTCTGGTGGGATAGATCTATTTTATATTACCTGTACACGTACTCTGGTGGGATAGATCTGTTTTATATTACCAGTACACATACTCTGGTGGGATAGATCTGTTTATATTACCTGAACACATACACTGGTGGGATAGATCTGTTTAATATTACCTGTACACATACTCTGGTGGGATAGTTCTGTTTTATATTACCTGTACACATACTCTGGGGGGATAGGTCTGTTTTATATTATCTGTACACATACTCTGGTGTGATAGTTCTATTTTATATTACCTGTACACATACTCTGGTGGGATAGTTTTTTTTATTTTACCTGTACACATATTTTTGGAGGAATATATCTAGTTTATATTATCTGTACACATACTTTGGTGGGATAGTTCTGTTTTATATTACCTGTACACATACTTTGGTGGGATAGATCTGTTTTATATTTCCTGTACACATACACTGGTGGGATAGATCTGTTTTATATTACCTGTACACATACTCTGGTGGGATAGTTCTATTTTATATTACCTGTACACATACTCTGGTGGGATAGGTCTATTTTATATTACCTGTACACACACTCTGGTGGGATAGGTCTGTTTTATTTTACCTGTACACACACTCTGGTGGGATAGGTCTGTTTTATTTTACCTGTACACATACTCTGGTGGGATAGGTCTGTTTTATTTTAACTGTACACATACTCTGGTGGGATAGGTCTGTTTTATTTTACCTGTACACACACTCAGGTGGGATAGATCTGTTTTGTATTACCTGTACACATACTCTGGTGGGATAGGTCTGTTTTATTTTACCTGTACACACACTCTGGTGGGATAGATCTGTTTTATATTATCTGTACACATACTCTGGTGGGATAGGTCTGTTTTATTTTATCTGTACACATAATCTGGTGGGATAGATCTGTTTTATATTACCTGTATTACCAAGTCTAATTTGGATAAATTAAAAAAATGTCCAGTGCTAACAATTATATGGCATATGCAACAAGTTACGTTAAGTTGCAGTTTTGTCTTCAAATGTATATCTTGCTAAGTTCTGACCATTGTTCCTATTTTCTTGTATATATTAGATTATATAATAACTGTGTTCTGAATTTTTAGGACGTTATTCAGTATGGTCATGGTGGCCGGATGATGCCAGCAATCTGGTTCCGCTACGATCTCAGTCCAATCACAGTCAGATACAAGGAGAAGAGGAAACCCTTCTACACATTCCTTACCACAGTAAGTAATGTTAGTTATCTCGGCTGAGATTTGGCTAGCAGCATCTTCCTTACCACAGTAAGTAATGCTAGTAATCTCGGCTGAGATTCAGCTTTCTACACCTTCCTCACCACAGTAAGTTATTTTAGTTATCTCAGCTGAGATTCAGGTCACTGCACTTTCCTTACCACAGTTAGTAATGCTAGTTATCTCAGTTGAGATTTGGCTGGCTGCACCTTCCTTACCACAGTAAGTAATGCAAGTAATCTCAGCTGAGATTTGGCTGGCTGCACCTTCCTTACCTCAGTAAGTAATGCTAGTAATCTTGGCTGAGATTTGGCTCACTGCACATTCCTTACCACAGTAAGAAATGCCAGTAATCTCGGCAGAGATTTGGCTTGGTTTGTATTTGGACTGATACCTCATGGATACAGGTATCGGGCCAAATATCCAGTGAGCAGAATCTAAGCTGAGATAACTCACATTTTTTTGGTTTTTTACTTCTTTGTTACAACCATGAACAATACCAGATTGCCTATAACAGAAGTGCTCTTTTGAATGTTATATTTTAATGCCTGAAAAATGACAAGGGATATCTTATTAAGAAATTAGTCTTTCTGCTCACAGAGGTTTTACTGACCTGAAGATAATAAATATTGGTAAGGTATCCTTCATTTATCTGTTGGTTTTTAAACATTTTCTCAAAATGTTAAGCCCCAAACATTTTGATCTGATTAAAACAAAACCTACACAGGTGGATAATTATTATTTTTGTTAATTGTATTTAGAAAAAAATGTGAAAATGATTTTAAATTACCGTACTAATTCCACTACAGTTGTGATCTTATTTTGGTAAAACTTGGATACAAGTCGACTAATTCAAGCATCAATTTCTGATTTCCATAAAAGGTGTTGCTTTGGTTACTGAAAATAGAATAATGTTTGAATTTTTTTCAAAATGTACTCCTAAAGTTTTGGTTTGATTTCCATTAAACATTGTATACACTTAGACAACATCACAATACATAATCCTTTTAATGTAAAACTCTTAAGGACCCTCTATACGCTAGAGGAAAAGATTTTTTGGACATTGAGAAAATTATAGTGTGTAAAGTTGTAAATATTGAGCTTATCTATCATATTTTCAACATAGGGTGCCTTGCATTTACCCCCAGTAAAAATGTTCAAAGACAATGAAGTACTGATGAAAAAAAATCACTGTTATTTACTGAAGTGGGCAAAATACCTGCAAATGAAGTGTTCAATGTATTCATCTTGGTCTATAAAAATGTTATGAATGCTTGATTTGAGTATAAATTAATAAACTGTACATTTCAATTTATTTTATTCTTGATCAAAGGGCAGATTACTCTATCAGCATAAAAACACCACAAAATTAGAACTCTTTGGTGTGCAGTGTATAGAGGGCTCTTAAAAGAGAAGAAAATAAGTCCTACAACACATTCAAGCCAGTAGAGCTACTGTCTGATCAGAGACATCTTTGATTAACATGCCCTCTCCAAAGCTTCAGCATTTGTGAAGACAAAGTTCAAATTTTATTATTTTTAACAATATATTTCAAAGAAATTCAATATTTAATTGTATGGATCTGAGAAAAATCAAAACAAAAACACACTGTTTAACCCTAATTTGTTTTTATAGGTTTGTGCTATTGTTGGAGGAACATTCACAGTGGCGGGAATCATTGATTCCTGCATATTCACAGCTGCTGAAGTCTTTAGGAAACTCGAGATCGGAAAACTCAGTTGATCTCGGAGATTACTAGCTTGGGTTACAAATTAACTACATCTAGTCAGACTGAAACACACGACAAATATGGGGTCTTTATTGATGAAATTAACTGCTTATGGGGAACTTTAAAGATGATTTAACAAATAAGAATATCTATTTGTTTTATAAAATGTTATAATTATTTCTGCAATTTAATTTGTTATATTTAATTTACTGAGCAGATTTTGATATCTCTGCATTTTTTTGGTTACATATGTGTGGTTTAGTATTGTCAAAGTATGGTAGATCTAGATCTGAAAATTTTTAGCAAAAGTTTTAATATTATCTGTATGATCTTACTATGGCATGCGGAGACAAATCATTTGGAACACTTTTTTTTTTTAAATTAATGGTTAGTGATTATCTGTGAGTTTATATGCCTGTGAGTATCATTATATCATTAAATTTGTCTTGCCACCACATGAATATGAAATATACATGTATGTATAAATGATGAGAGAATGTACAGTTATGTGGGATTCTTAAAGAAGTCCCTGTATTTTATTTTTAAAAAATGAAAATACTGAAATTTACATGTTTTTGTAATAGATGTATAATATTTTTAGTAATTTTCTTTTCTGCTAGCATAGCTTACATAAATAGTGCCTATATCAATATTGTACCAGGGTATGAATCAGTGTAAATGTAGGTCACTTCCTATAGACAGGTGCTCACATTCCAGCATACAGAAGATATTGTGTATATTCATGTACATATACTTACTTGTTAAAATGTTATTTTGTGGTCTTTTTCTGTTTTCATGCAGGCTTTTGCAGCTTAATCATGTTAATTTATTTGATTGTTTTTTACTTAATTTTACTGAATTATGGTAGGAAATGAAGACCTTCACATACACTCTGGTTTGTTTTCCTTTTGCAGCCAATTACAACCTGTGTGTTCAGTTATCAGTTAAAGTGGGCTCATGTATATGTTTATATACAGTATTTTCTGTTCAGAATCTTATTTTTCCAGATTTATATTTTTATTGCTAGAGATTATTGAGAGTTGAATATATTCAATGTATTTGTTTCTATGGGAGGAATGATTTGGTTTGTAGATTTTATTGCTAAGTTTTGTTTGCAAAAATGAAGGAGATTGCTGACTGTATAAAAGCTAAAAATCAATGAACTTCTACACCATTCTAAATCATCATTTTGAAGAAATTCTTTGAACTTATTGTATTATTGAATTTTTATATCTGATGAGATCTGGACAAATTTTTATTTTATATGATGCTAGCCAGTGTATTAGGTGCTGAAGATTGATGCGTGAGTTGAAGGTTTAAAATAGAGTTTATTGTACAATAATATAATGACATTTCCTATGTTTACTTTAGAAAAAAGATCTTTTATTTTGAATTCTATATTATGAACCTATTGAACTCTATTGTCTTGAATGCCGATATGTTGAACACTAGGGATCATATGTCAAAGCAAGCCCACAATCTAATATTAAAAGTCAAGTGAGGTCAAGTGACCTCAAAGACATCAAATATTTAGATCATTAAACTATAGAAGCTTTGCCATGCTTAATTTGGTCAAGTTTAAGGAAGCAGGTATTTAACTGTCCTTTATGGAATTGATTATTCTTTAAACTCATTGCATCAAAATGTGCAATGAGACTAAGATGTGACTGCATGCCAAAAAAGTTATACTGCTTGTTAAAGTTTAATTAAAATCCCAAACTTCAATTATCATTATCTGCTGTTGTTGATAAAAGTTTACTTTGCCAAAATTGTCCAATATATATGCAGTGAGAGACTGAAATAGGAACATTATTAATGACAAGCTTACATTAGAACAATCAGTATATGTACATGTCAATTCAGGATACATATTGAAGTTTGCTAAGTGAACAAACAAGTGGGAATAAATCCCATTTGAAATTGCACTGTATACAGGGATATTTTTGCCTCTTTTGCCATTGTTGCAAGAGTGCAGATTTAAAATTGGGCAAATTCAAAGAAGACAGCAATTGTGTGAAAGGTCAAAAATAACACAGGGTGAAGATAACCCTGTTTAGGGTATTTGGTTCATTGTCATCATTAAGATTTTTTTTTCCAAGTTTATTGAATTGAGAGGCTTAGACAAATTTTATCAAGGAATGTTAAGATATATGAAATGGTTTCATACAGAGGGGATTCATGGAAGGCTGCTGAATTAAGCTTCTTGTATTTTGACTGAAATAAAAAGCTCTAAAATAAGATTTTGTATAAAAATGTATGTCAGCTGTCTAGATTCCAGTGTTGTTCTGAACATCATACTAAGACTAAGACTAATTACTAAGACTAATTACTAATTTTGTCTCCATTTTGTGATTTTTGTCACAAATAAGTCCCAATATTAAAATGTCATGTCAGACTGTTGATATGCCTCAGAAATATGTACTGGTATCCACATGCTCCAAAAACAAGAGCTCATGCATCAGCAGAACAGATATTGAAATTTTGTATAAGATATATTTTTCAAAAAATGCCTTATTTAATAGATAGAAACTTTTTATCTTCAGAATTTTATTGTGAATCAGCTTTGATTGAGTCTCAGGAATAAAGATATTTTGGATATCTATTTTCATGAGTCAAATTTTAAAAGTATTAAATATTGCCACACATTCTTGTTTTATACTGGTAACACACTGGTAACAAGGTAAAATTTTCTGTACAGTAGAAATTCATTGTTGCGCTTACTGCAAAATTTTCACTGGTGAGTAAAATGGTGTTTATTCTTGGCTTGTCAGTTTATTTTTGGGTACGGGGACCAGTTATTCTATTGTAATTTGTTTGTTGCAATAAAGTTTTTTATTCTACTTGGACATTTTCGTTTACTCTTCTGTTAACCGAGTGGAACAAAACAACAGAAAGGGAGTATGTATATGTTGTTACTTCTGGTCTGTATTGTTATTGTTTTCAGAAAGAAAGAAGTTATGACAAGCACTTTTTCCTTTGAAATGTAAATAAAAACGCTGTATGATAAAGGCATCAACTACCACTATAACGAAAGCGAGGCCGAATGTACTCCAAAACGAGGGCGTTACCCGCGGTAGCCTGATGAAGAGTTTATGGAATAACATGTCCCAGATGACTCCATCCACATGACTTACTGATGCCTGGATCATTAGCAAGTGAAAAATTTGGTGGCTGTTTCCAATGAAGTCAAATGTACCAGGGAAGAAGCGCTCAGGAAGTTTCGCTGAGAAAAAGAACCCTGTGGCGAGCATGTTGAGTATTTGGAAACCATGGTGGTATATTCCCCCAGTTGTCTCGAAATTCAGAATACGGTCCACAATTGGAGTTATAGATGAAAGATACAAAAGACCAACTCCGGCGGCAGGAAGAATGATACGATGTTTAGATAATGGATTAGTTATGACAGCTTTAGAAATAGCACCACAGACACAGCAAAGGATTGCCAGAACTGAGCTGGTGAGTAGTATTCGCCACTGAGTTGTGCTATCAACATTCTTATTTACCGAGTAGTGATGATGGTTCAGAACGGCACCAAATCCAAAGAGACCGATACACGCATAGTCTACCATGAACATACAGCAATTTACGTCTTTTGATTTGTGTGAAAACATGTGAGCAATGCTGCTAGCCAAAAAAGTTGCAAAAAAGGACAGAAGGGCCGTCAGTAGAGGCCAAGTGTATGGGTCATAATGGTCAAAGATCACGGATATCTGGTATATACGCGACGTCATCAGTAACGTGCCCACCACATGTGTCCAGACGTTTAGAGTCTCCACGTTGTTGCAGAAGACGCTGTATAGGTAGAATTTCCATGGTTGGTGAAAGTATCGGTACCCAGTCTCTATGTAGGGTACATGGAAATATGCTGGTACTTGGGATTTGCAGAGGGTTCTTTTGTTTAATTCCATCTATAAATACGAAAGATTTTTTTTTTAGACTTGGCTTAGTGCATATTGATTACACTTGTAGGCACGTAGTATCGGGAGAGGGGGATCGCCCCCTCCTTTTTTTCGGAAATAATTATTTTTACTGCTGATCAAGTATAAAACTATTCATCGAAAAACCCCTTCGCCCACTTTTTGATGCAGTATAGCTATAAGTCCTCCTTGTTCATAAAGTCTTTAACCCCACCCCCACGCCACCCCCTTCCAACACACGGAATGGGATTTTGGAGTTCGAGACAATCCCCCCCCCCCTTTTCAATTTTGCTTGACAAAGATTTTTCAGGTAAGTTGTCAAATACCCCTCCCCCTTTTCAAAAATGATGCTGCGTGCCTCACACATTAATTTCACCAGCAGACAAAGGCATAAAGGCAATCTTCAGAAAAGATTATAGAAATGACATTACTTACCTGGATAAAGGCAAACTGTGACCAGTGTTCTAGCCCTCTGTACTGACATAAATATCTTCTCCCAACGGTATAAGTACCTAGATTTCGTCTAACACCCGGTTAACAGTTGACCGTTACGTCACACCTGCCATCTATACAAGGGTCATTCCTGATACACGAATACCGATCTTTCAGTGACAGGTGAGATGAATCTTGTTTTCTCTTCCTCCAGAAGTGGGTTCTTCACATATGATGACATGAAAAGCACCTCCTCGGGTTGATATGGGTGAGATACAGATTTTGTCATGTATTATTCTCTATTTTTCAACTTTTCTTACAAATCATTTTGTAAAAACAATATGCTAAACTAAAGAACATGGCCATTTGTACAAGTTTGAATTTCCTTTAACCAGTGATGCTTTGTACCTAGTTTGGTTTAAAGACATAACCAATACATACTTTTTGATCAGAATGGTTCATTATGGAACTTTGCTCAAGTGAGTGCAAAACACACCATTACCCATATATATATATATATATATATATATTTTTATTAAAAAGCATATTATTATCGGCCCCTGTAGTCTATATCTTCTTTTAAAAAATTATTAATGGACATCTGTAGCGGGTGATAAATCGTAATTCAATCATATATCACACATCGAGGTGGAACGAAACGCGACCTACATGTAAATCTCATCAAGATAGACTTGTATACATACCAAAAATCAGTAGCCCTTTAAAAAAATGTTACTTTTAACTTTGAAATTTTATAACTCTGTAATTTCTTCGTTTAATAAAGACAATTTTCCACAGAATAACATATCCTATTTAGATGCATAAGATTTTTTATGAACGATTTTCAGGATAATTGGAAAACCTTTATCTTAGTCGTAAGTTATTTTGTGAAAAAATCCACTGGTTAGTGACTGCAAATGATAAAAAAAAAAGTTTGGAAAACTTTTAAACATAATTAAATTCTCCAAAGGCCCTAGCTAATTCCGTCCAATATCATTAAATTCAGCGCTATGTGTTACCAGAGTTTATGTAATGCACTATCTAAATAGTCAGTTCAGACAAAACTAGCCTATGATGCAAACACCATGTTCAATTTTCTTTTGCCAGTATTTTTGATAGTTATTGATAACATTTAACCTGGAACATTTGCATCCAGTTTTTCTAACTTTACAAATTGATACATTTCTTTCTTTTTATGAACAGTTTAGTGCAGTAATATATCATGTACCATACTTTGAAACTTCTCTTTTCACTAGAAAAAAAATTCTATAAAGAAAGATAACTCTTGCTGCTGATGCTTTTTTTTTTTTTTTTTTTTTTTTTTTTTTTTTTTTTTGTGGAGAATGATGACAATATGATGGTCTGACTTAAAAAGCAGCTCTTCGCCATGTTTTAATCTGAGTTTAATATGTTTGACACTGAAAAAAATTAATATTAACTTCATATTTTTAATATAACATTGTGATTATAAATCTCTTCTCTTCCTATTCTCTGTGTTAAATTTTCTTCGTATCACATTCTTTTCCGAAAAAAGCAAACACCGCTTCGTACTTCATATTTTTTTCGTTAAAAAATTTATAGCAGAAAGTCATTAATTAGTCCACAGGAGTTCGCGTACCTATCAATTTAACCGAAATTTTCAGTAAATAAAAAAAATACGTAATACCTATAATAATATTACAGGTATTACGTATTTTTTTTATTTACTAAAACTTTGGTTAAATTGATAGGTACGCGAACTCCTGTGATTAGTCCTTCCCGAGGGGTTCTCAAATGGATGCCAAGCATCATGTACTTTAACATATACAGTTAACCATGTTAAATTTGTGTATATATTTTCGCACAAAGAAATTCAGTTTTAATTAACGTAGAATTACGATTGACACTAATTGTTTTCCTTTGTCAGCCTTTATATGTTTTTGTTTTCTTATAAAGCAGAATTTATTCTAAAACGTCTACGTGAGAAGAAAACTTTCTGTGACCTTCAGTTCGACATTTACATGTACTATAAACCGACATTTAATCAATTAACAATAGATTTTTTGAACTCGATATATATATCCCAGCGAACTCAAAATTAGAGATACCACAAAGACTGCCATATTCCATATTTGGATGTTTTACTGATTATATACTAGTACGTTAAAGACCAACTTACAACTTAACTATATAACAAAATGTGATAACTTGAGCTTTTCCATCGTCATCTTCCCCTATTGAAGCAGTAATATACCATTATCACCTGCATATGGTGGTTTACAAATACAAGGTATCTCTGCGTCGGTATATGTACTGACATACGTCAGGCCATTGTTTTGAATACTTATTTTGACTACTTATTACTCCGTTCACCTGATCAATACAGAGGGCGCGGCGGGTGTGACCGCGTGACAGGGGTTGCTTGTTACTCTTAGACACCTGATCCAACCTTTGGTGTTATCCAGGGATCCGTGTGTTTTTTTTCCTTATTCACTATCCTAGTGTTTAAAAGATTTATGAGATCGATCACTGTTTGTTATTCTCACTTTTACCATAAAGAACTTAGGCTACTGGACCAAAATATATTTTTGCAAATGATTTATTTTTAACGTTGATTAAATTATTATATTTATGCAAATCCGAGGAATTCAGTAACAGTATAATCTCACAGAATCATGAAGATGGCGAGATTTTAGAATTATCTATCATTTGTAAACTTCGTGTACTTATCCAACTTATACCCATAGCCCCCTTTCTAAGGAGGAAATTCTTCAAAGTCATATGTCAGTTTTTAATATTTTTAATATTCCTAACAACCCAAATGAATTTGAATTACCATATTTATATTGGATTCCGAAACTTCATAAAAATCCTTACAAAGATACATAGCGAGTTCCAGTAAATGTTCTAAGAAGCCTCTTTCTTTACTCCTTACTAAAATATTAACAGCAGTGAAGGAGAAACTTCAGGAGTACTGTGCAACAATACTGGTATATTCAAGAAGTGGTGTAAATCAGATGTGGATACTTAAAAATTCCAAGGAACTTTTGGGAAATTTGAAATCACAAAATTTTACCAAAGTCAATAGCATAAATACTTAAACGACTTTTCAACTCTATATACAACCATTCCCCACGATAAATTAAAGTCCAGACTTTTTGACATCATTGACAGCTGCTTTTTCAATTCCCATGGGTACCAATTGCGACCCGTTGTTAGCACCTATTTTTGTATTCATATACCGGATAAAGCAGAATTTATTCAAAACCTTATACATGAGAAAAAGAAATCTCTTGCTGTAGCTTCAACTCGACATTTAGATATATCGACGACGTACTATCAGTTAACAATAGTTATTTCCATTCATATGTCGACACGATATATCCCAGTGAGCTCGAAATAAAAGATACCACCGAGTCTGACACATCTGTTTCATATTTGGATGTTTTACTACAAAAAGACGTTAATAGTAATCTAAAACAAAGCTTTATGATAAACATGATGACTTTAGCTATTCAATCGTCAACTTCCCTTACTTATGCAGCAATATACCATTACGAGGTGTGTATCTCTCAGTTGATTCGATACGCAAGAGCATTGTCTACGTATGAAGAATTTCTAAAACGAGGTAACTTATTGACAGGTTGATGAAACAAAAATATCAACAGTCTCTTTTATAGTCATCATTTCGTAAGTTCTATGGTCGATACAATGACCTTGTCACCAAATACAATCTATCATTAAGTCATATGCTGACTGGCGTTTTTAGACCATTATTGCATTATTATTATTATCTTATATAATAATACATGTATTATATTATTATTATCATTATTGAATTGTCGACGGATTTTTCCCGATCATGACAAGGAGTACACGGCGGGTGTGGCCGGTTGGAGGGGATGCTCACTCCTCCATGGCACCTGATCTTTTGGAGGCCCGTGTTTGCTCTGCTCCCGTTTTGTATTGTTTTAATGGACTATGAGATCGAATACTGTTCGTTATCTCCGTATTTCATCCTAAGTTCTTTTGTAAAAGAGGGACCTGACGAAGAAAACAAATCTGAAGAAAAGTGGTGAGAGATTACCATGGTTGCATCATTTGCCTACCGATGCTCTTCTGAAACTGTTAAAACATTTTGACAAAAAAGAATGTCGAAAATGTGTACTGTTTTGAACTGCAGAGGAAGAACAATATAAGATAAGGTTTTCTTTGTCGACGGATTTTTCCGTTATTACCCGATCATGACAAGGAGCACACGGCGGGTGTGACCGGTCGGCAGGGATGCTCAATCGTCCATGACACCTGATCCCACCTCTGATGTTTTTGAGGTCCGTGTTTGCTCTGCTCGAAAATTTGTATTGTTTAATGGACTTTTGAGCTTGAATACTGTTCGTTATCTCCATACATTTCATTTGATGACTTTTTGCATTATCTATTAAACGCCCCTCGTACTTTTATTTCTTTAGACTTGGGGTATGACAGCTAAGAAAATGTTTGCAAATGAATAACATATTGTGTATCATCGCCATTAATGAATAAACAACATTTTATGTTGCCTCTTACTGCACTGGTTCAATTATTCTCCCCTAATCCACCCCAACTGATGTACCTAATTCTGTGTTTACAACCATCAAGAACATTTACTAAAACAATTTGCACCTTTTCAAATTGAATTAGATTCTGTTGTACAAGTAGAAAAAGAAAAGAATGTCATCGAGGTAAAAATTTAATCAACAAGTAATAAAAAATATACGAACCGTTGTATATAAAAGAAACCATCAAAGTTTTTTATTACACATTTCGTTGCATTACACATGTTAGTAAAATTGCACAACATGATGTGGCATACTGAAAGACTTTACAGGGCTTGAGTACGCGTAACTATACTTGCGTACTGTAGAATATAATATATGTTACATTTTGGCAAGTGTAGACCAGATCCAATTTTAGTAATAATTGTTTACAAATGAGACATTCAACAAATGAGTATCTGAAAAACTCTAAGCCTATGTATCAGAAAATTATAACGACACACCAGAAATTACTCTCTACGTATCAATCATCTCCTCTAGTCATTGGTGACGATCCGCTCCTATTTTCTTTGTAAAAAGTGGACCGTCACTCCCTTGGCCAGCGAAGATGTGTGTCCATGTGCGTGATGGAACATTCTAATATGGTCCGTCGGCAGACTAGTCAGTCGTCATGCAGTTACTGGAAAGAATGATGCCGAAAATTGAGGACACGTTAGCCATGTTGGATTTCAATGTCAGATTACCACTTTTCCAAGGCGAGCAAGGGAAATGTGAAGGAACAGGGGTAATTTGCTGTGCTACTGTTCTTGACTTAAAATTCTGAACAGAGTATAGAGAGGTAGACTAAAAAACAAACCAATGGTCGGAAATTAACTCAGCTCCAATATTGCTGGCTAAAAGTCGAACCATTGGTTGAAATGCTTATGTCTTCGCCTTCAGTTCATTGGAATTTGGATCTTGTTTCAAACATCTCTTTTTAAATCTAGAATGAAAATAGTTCATAGTCAGTATGTCTGCTAAACAGATAAGAGCAATGATTCCAAATATGTTCCAAAGGGAGGGTGGAGGCCGACGGACTACGAACGTCTGTCGAAAGTTAATGTCCCAGACGACGCCGTCCACGTGACTCTGTGTACACAAGACGAACAGAATATGAAAGATCTGATGGCTGTTCCCTATGAAGTCAAAAGTCCCCGGTGAGAGACGTTCCGGAAGTTTTGTAGAATAGAAGAAGCAGACGCCAATCATACTAGCCATCTGTTTGAGGTGGTGAGCGATTCCATCCGTCCACTCTGAGTTCCAGATCCTGTGAAGAATTGGAATGTTGGACAAAAGATATATTGCACCTAGACCTGAAACTATTAAGGCTGTCCGTCGTTTGGAATGGAGATCATGAACTATAGCTTTGGACATCGACCCAAAAGCAGTACTAAGTACAGCAAGTATTGAACCGAAGTAAAACACGTTCCTTAGAAGGACAGATTCCAAGAAACACTGATCCAAGGAATAATAGTAGTGAGTTAGTATGGTGCCATATCCATAGAGACCGATACATGCAAAGTCTGCCATAAACATACAACAGTTAACTTCCATAGATTTGTGCGAAAACAAATGCGCGGTACTACTCGTCACAAACATGGCCGTAAAAGAGAGAACCGCTGCTAAAAGGGGCCACATGTAGGGGTCACTAAGGTCAAAGTTGACGGATATTTGGTATAGACGTGACGTCATCAGCAGCGTGCCAACCACATGTGTCCAAACGTTTAGAGTCTCCATATTGTTGTAAAAGATGCTGTAGAGGTAGAATTTCCATGGCTGGTGAATATAGCGGTAACCCGTCTCAATGTATGGCACGTGGAAATAGGCGGGCACCCGGGATTTATGGAGGGTCTTTTTGTACAGCTCGCCCTGAAACATACAAATACTTAATCAATAATTATAAAATATTTATAAAGAAACGTTTTTCAACATACGTTACATTAAGGCCAATATTTACAGGCCTGAATAGGGAGCTCTTATTGTCAAAAGGGGGGAGAGGAGCGAGGGTAGTACGTTCTGAGATGAAGATTTGGGTGCATGAACAGTGCTCTATGGCATCTTGATAAAAATGTATGCTTAACAACCCAATTTACCAAAATCTCCCCTTTTTCGAAAAGGGGGGGGTTACATTTTGTGTTGTAGTGTTGTAGTTGGGGAAGGGGCGTAAAGCTAGCGAATATAGTCCAGTGGGACACCGGTACCACCACCATATAGGTTTGATTAACACAATTACTTGTTAACTACAAACCATCGATTACCCGAATCCACCCAAAGGCAACAAATATTGACTTACGGTTACATGTAGGCGGATCACAGTGGGATATGTCGCTTTATTCATGTTATGTCAGTGCTAGATTGATCGATTTCTGTGATACAGTTACTGATTTTTATATATACGGACTTCAATTTCCGCATTTGTCATTTTTACATGAAATGCTGATATAGCTTAAATATGGAACGAAATGTAAATGAAAACATAATTTTTAGTTGCACACTCATGTACATATGATAATGAAGGAAAAAAATCTTCCTGACATTTACATTCATCGTTGTTCATCCATTACAGTATAGCCGTGTAAAATATTATTAACCATGGTTGAGAAAGCTTAAAGTTATTCAACGAATGCCCAGTGAATGTATGTGAAAAACTGAACACCCTGTCCACTACTAAGCATAAAACCTACCCCTATCATAACAAAAATGTTAAAGGACGGGGGCAGGACGATACGTTTATTTAGTCGTAGTAGCGACACATTCCTAGCATTCCAAAAACTTGTCAATTAAAAAAAAAACAAAACAAAACACTATATCACTCCATAAGGTGCCGAGAGTACCTTCAGTTAAATAACAAAGCAACAGTACTTAGATATACGTACCATGAGATCGTGCACGCACCTTGTCCCCACCTGACGACGTCGGTGTTCCTTGGCGGCCTTTTAAAACCCGTGTAGATAAAACACTCTGTACATGTAGGCATTCTACAATGTACAAGTTTAGCCCGAGGTCTGTGCCCTTATATTATGTACGTACAATCTACTGATGTTGTATGCGGGTACGGAAGTTCCTTATTGACAGATGATTGGTTTCTTATGTAGGTAAATTACATACCACCTTTCATATATAGCACCAAGCATATAGGCGTGGATCCTTTATTTGTTGAGTCAGATAAAAAACATAAATTTTCCGGAAAGTTAAACATATAAACTGCGGATCATATGAATAGAGAAAAGGGGTTATTTTAAAGAACTAGTCAACAGAGTGTAAAATATTCAGACCAAATTTAACTGCATGGTTGACCGTTTCGTTAAACCACTGGAAAATTTAACACAAGAGAAATACATACAATGATACATCGTAAAGTTTGTTTTTAAAATAAGGATTATAGGATAGTTAAAATTTCACATAGACGCACACAAGCTTTGGAAGCTATTTTACCTGTAAGAATCTGGTTGTTTCATCCTTGTAGGACTTTTGCTATTAATTTAGAAGCATCAAGAATATATTAACAAAATGCAAGGGGAAAAAAGAAAAAAAAATTAAACAGAGCAATATCAATGCTTTCATTTGTAGCAAATAGTATTATCCATTTGTACGTTTAATGGCGTTTACACGCATTGAATAATAGTTTATTGAAACAGGAATGGAAGAGAGCGCGGCCAGGATTCGAACCTGATCAGGCAGAACTTCTAGACTGGTGCTCTTGTACTAAGTGACGGTTAACAATCTTACCTGACCGCCACATTCTTCCCTCCGTAATTGCCATCTTTCATCCTTGGCAGAGTTTTTTCACCTGCCTATGTTTACTATAGTTATCTATATATCGGCAAAATTATTGGGGGGGGGGGCACTGCCCCCCCCCCCCCCCGTGCCCCCCGGTTCCTACGGCCATGAAAAAGAAATAAAACCATCCTTATTTAATGCTATTGAATATAGACGGACAAGTTTGTGTTAAATCATCGATCCCAGAAATGGAGGGGGAGGAGGGTTAAAATGATTTATTGGCTTGTCCTTCTAAGGAAACTCCACGGAGATAACATTTTCTTTTTTCTTTTATGTCTTGTGGATTAAACTGAATTCGTTTACGTTCTCATTCCTTTCTAAACTGCAATTTGCATACAACTGATAATGAGAAATCTAATTATTATTAAGGATTACAATAAATAATTTTTTTAAGCATCTCCGATGTCTAACCGACCCCATAAAAATAATGCTTTTTATGAATAAAAAGTCTATTTGTATTCTAATGAATGGGTTTAAACCAGAGCATTTTAAAGGGAAAGACTAGCTCCAGAGTAGAATATTCTTCAGAGGGGGGAAAGTTCGCTGTAAATAAGGCTGGGTGCTGGTGAAAACATCAAACAGAGGAAGTCCCACTCTTTTAAGTTTAACAGAGACACTTTCACTTAAGATTGAGACTATATAAAGAGAAAGTCTCTTCAAGTTGACAAAAAATGTTACAAAATTGGAAAGAGAAGGGTTATATAATCACTTGTATCATGGCCGTAGGAACCAGAGGGGCGTGCCCCCCGCAATAATTTTGCTGACATATAGATTACTATAGAAAACCCCCAACTAAAAAAGTATGGCTGTAACCCCCCCCCCCCCAACTCTAATTGTTTCCTACGGGCCTGCTGTGTATCCGACCGAATAATTGTTTCCCTGATAGATCTCATCACAATATATTTTACTCTGTTGACTATTTTGTAGATCACAGTGGGAATGGGTGATATTTTCATTTGTCAAGGACAGGTATTGACTTAATTTGACTAAAAGATATGACCTTGATACGACCTAACTACATCAAACTTTACTGAATGAAGTGCGGAGGCTGTAAACAAACGTACGTAATCTAAACTAAACAACAGCTATTAATACATGTATAATAATACATAATTTATGTAAATGTAGAATTATTTAATTTACATTTATATGTTAGTTTTTGTTTGTTTGTTTGTTTGTTTTTTTTAATACGTTCTATTTCCACTTTGGAAGAGTTATACTTCTTAGTGCGCTCTTTTGTGAAAAAGTCGGAAAAGGTACAAATCTCGCGGGATTTCTGGGACAAACGTAACATAAACATGTAATATGTTGAATGTCGATGAACAATTCCTAAGAAAATGCAAATGAAATATTTTATTGTTGTGGACTTTATGTACATCAAGAGTAGGAATGGCAACAATATCAATTTATATCTATTGTTGATCACATGTATCTATTTATCGTATGGTACATCTAAATACAATATACATGCCTCGGAAATGTCGTATTTTTTATTAATGGATGATAAATTTAGGGCTCTCGCTCTCTTACATACTGAGTATGTCTTTTAGTTCTTCTACTCTTTATTTGGAATGACAAATACACTTAACATTTAAAATTGGATTGAGATTGGCATGTTTTGTATCCGCAACGCCAGTCAGACGACCAAACACGCCTCTAATTTTGAAGAGTTCACTAATGGAAATGGAACGTATTCGACTTGAATACGTTTAAATTTTTGCTATGATATTTGCTACAGATTAGAAAATTTAAATTCAGCTTTCCCTTTACTAAAAGATGCATTTATGTGTAGTAAGGAACTTCATTCCGCCCAGAAAACAACTTGGTACTCCTCAATAGAAAAATTACTAAAATTCTTGATATCCCAAACATAATGTCCTATACTAAGAGTGATTTTATGAATCCATTAAAACAATTCATGAATAAAAAATACTCACTTGATTGGCAACACTCAAATGAAACACTAAAAGAGGGCAAACTTGTCACTTATTTATTTCTGAAGAACAATTGACACTCAAATTGAGTCCATTCCATTAAGGGAAGAAGAAGAACAATTTTAGATTGGAAAAATATCTAATTTTATTAAAACCTGAATACAGAAAACCAATATGTAGATTACGTGTATCAGCGCACAGACTTTTCATAGAATTAGGCAGATATAATAACACACCCAGATCAGAAAGAATATGTAAAAATTGTACGCTTAATCAAATTGAAGATGAAGAACATTTCCTTATTCACTGTAGCAAATTTACAAAGGAAAGAGAAGAAATATTTAACCTGATCTCATCTAAAGTAAAACATTTTACAGAATTGCCTGATAAACAAAAAATTATTTTGGATTCTAAATTGCGACGAACTAGATATACTAAACTCTCTTGGAAGATTTTTACAAAAAACATTACCATAAATTTTAGGAATGTAACTTTTTTATTATTATTATTATTATTATTAATTATGTAAAAGTATGATACTTTCAAGTATATGGTTTAGTATTGTATGCATATATATATATATATATATATATATATATATATATATATATATATATATATATATATATATATATATATATATATATATATATATATATATATATTTGATGTACTGTATATATACCTATAAAACAAGTCTTATGTTCATATAAAATATTTTGGGTATTCCCCTACTTGTATGTCTTTTCTATCAATCAAGCAATTCTTTCCCTCTTATGTATATGTATATTGTATTTCGTGTGTATGATCATAATCATTATAGACATTTTAACAATGTACTTTCTTTTTGCCCCATGAGGGCCCTTAATTGGTCAATAAACGAATTGATTTGAATTGAATTATTTGGATTCATCAACAAACAATTTTGCGAAGTCTCACTCATTATAAGAAAGGGAATTTCCTGCGAAAACATGCGTGATGTTAAACAATGAAATACAATAAAGACATGTGGAAATTGTTCAGTTTAAAAGTGCAGGTAAGTTTCATGGTTTAACTAGCCTGACCTGTGCGTCATAAAATTTAAATATACCAAACTGTCACGAAGAAACATGCTACACACTAGCACGTGGCATTGTTTACAGCTACTGCGCAGACTCCCGAGCGGTCAAGCATGGGGTAATGGGTTACCGTTTCACAATACACTTTCTTGAGATTTAGAGGTGGGACTTGCATCGAAAATAGCTTCGTCAGTATGGAAAAGTAAAAGCTGTCAAGATGACATTAGTTTGGTGTACAATTCATAACCAGCGTCTTTAACTCGACACATTGTCATACTACTGCAGAAACAGGTAGTAATACAAGTTTCTTAAAATTAGAGAATTGTAAACAGGGTCTTAAATTGGGATTTAAATTACGTGTAGAATTACCCCCATTTGTGATTCCGAACCAGTCAGTGTATGTTGTGTACCTTTACAGTGATGCGAAATTAGATACTTAATTTTAGGCAAAGTAATCAGCAGGTTATATTTATGGTCTGGGTTTGTTTTTGGTAAGTCAAGAGAATTTTGTTAGCCAGTTCTAATTTTAATGGTTTAAACAACACTGTAAGCTTTAGTTGGTTCAGTTGAACACATACTTGACAGCGATCACTACTAAAATATGTTGTACTAATTAGCTGAATTGTTTATGTTGTTAAAATTCTGGGCTTAAAGGTCCTTAAAATTGATGAAAAGAGTTATGGAAAAAATAACTGAATTTGTATTTGTCTTCAATTGTAAATAGTGGAAAGTGAAGACAAGGTAAATATATGAACCAGGAAGTAGGCTATATTATTAGATTCTAGGGATGTTACATGTAAATTATAAATAAACTGAATGACTGACATGGCCATAGGAACCGGGGGGGGGGGGGGGGGGGCATGCCCCCCTCCCCAATAATTTTGCCGATATATAGTTTACTATAGAAAACATAGCTATTATATGCTTTTGTCCCCTCAATAAAAACGTCTGATGACCTTTTTTCTTTTTTTTTTTTTTTTGCTTGTCAAAGAATTTTGGTAGTTGATAGTGCCCCCTCAACTAAAAATGCCCCCCTCCCCAATAATTTTGCCGATATATAGTTTACTATAGAAAACATAGCTATTATATGCTTTTGTCCCCTCAATAAAAACGTCTGATGACCTTTTTTTTTTTTTTTCTTTTTTTTTTTTTTTTGCTTGTCAAAGAATTTTGGTAGTTGATAGTGCCCCCTCAACTAAAAATGTATAGCTGTGCCCCCCCAAACTGAAATTGCTTCCTACGGGCCTGACTGACAGATCAGTGAGTTTTCAAAATTGTTAGCTGCAGAACTGTAGCTCTACAGAAAAAAATATTGACAGACCAGAGAGCTACAGTGCCATTCATAGAAAAAAGTACAAAAAATTGTGCTAGTGATTCTGTATTTCTGTGTACGAAAAGTCTTTGTGTGAATTTTTTTAAACTTTGACATTCATTTCCAAGCAACTTACCTATAAATTTAAGGCAATAAAATAATACCTTTATGTGCTAATTTTCACACAGCAGAGCATGCAAAAACAGTGTGAAATGCTAACAAATTATTTCAAGACAGCTTTGACAATTTCGATTCTGCAAAAAATGCGTTAAAAAAGAAACAATATGGCAAGTCACATTTAAAATCAACATTTCTTTAAACAAGTCCATCGCAAGTTAACCCCCCGAGTAAGCCATTGGATACCCATTGCAGTTGGGTGGACTGAAACAATGCAGATAAAGTTCACTATCAGAGAAAAAGAAAACAATGTAATTTCCCTTAAATTTCAGGGAGTTTCACTTCCCTGAATTTTTGTCAGAAGTAAACTTTTGTAGTTCAAAGACATTGATATGATAAATTTGATATTATGAATTATTGATGTGATAAAAACAGTCTTGTTTTAAGTAATCAGAGACAAAAATAAAAGAGACTTGCAACTGTTTGAAATCTGATATCTCGTAGGCCCACTTGTTTACTATATTTAATCCTCCTCTGTTAAAAATAACATTAATATTTTGAATTAGCAAAGTTAACAAATTTATAGAAAAATTTATAAATCTTATCAATAAAATGTTCAGAATGTTATATTTTGTATTTTTGAAATCTTCTCTATTGAATGAAGTATAAATGGAGGAGTTTCAGAAGACAACAGGTGACCTGTGGGTATAAATTTATAAAATGTTTCAAATCATACACCCTTTTAGAATAAAATTAATCATGTTAATATAGATTTAACTTTTAGATTGAATTCTAAATCCAACAAAGAGTAGTTTTAAGAATAATGCTGGGTCCGACATGTCTTAGAAAATAAATTTATTACATGTATTATGGTCGAGTGTCTAATCTCATGTCTTTTTTTTTTTAACAGTAAATGAAGTTTTGACTTACCTTTGAGCTTTTCTTCAGATTAATTAGTTCAAAAAAGAATGGATCAGTCGATTTTGGAATCCCTTACAACCCCCCAAAGACAGAAAGTCACAAGACAGCTACGTAAAGAACAGGTAAAGAAATACCTGGAATTCCTCAAACAGGAGAGAGAAAGTCATGAAAAGAGAGAGCGCAAGGAGAATCGCAAGAAAACCAGAGTGGAGTTTGGAGAAACCTTCCTTCTTCAGGATGCTGTGGAAAACTTTAATGATAGAGAGGGTGAGGCTATGTATTCCTTGCTTGTTGTATGAAATCAAATTTTATAATATGCTGCTCCACTTCTGAATTGATTGACTTATAGGCTGCTTAATTTTATAGGGTTTAGTTTTTCTTATATATATACTGTAAACATTCTTTTTTTCCCATGAGGTCATAATTCCATAGAATCAAAATTTATGTTCAATCCGCGGGTAAGAATTTATGTGGATTTCTTGGATTGCCGTTGTTTTTCTTAAATGCACCTTAAGTGCACGAAAACAATTCCCACAGAAATTTTGTAACCGCATACATAGCGTAAATTAATCCCACATTAAAAAAATAAGTCTACGGTGTATATTTGTGAAATCAAATATTTGTGAATTCAAATATTGTTTATACTTTACCCTTTAATTGCTGTTAAAAATTACCATTAAAATTGAATTATTTAATTACTATTAAAATTAATTTTAATTATGCTTACTGTAGGTAAGGTAATAATAATGTTGATTCCACATTTTTTATGGTGGATCACTCTAGGATGGGGATTGTAGAAGACTAAATATGTGCACATCTGATTCTGTAAATGAGTACTTCAGTTAAAATATTTCAGTCAGATCTGATGATAAAATGTCATATTATTTTTGTAGTGGCTCGTTTGTTACGTATTGGAGTAAACAAAGACTTTAGGACTGGTAATGACACATCTTTGTTACATAAAGTAAGTCATTCTCCCAGATCTAGTCTTTTTACATTGGGTCATGAGAATTTTTATTTAAAAACAGTTTAACTCCTCATTTTACTAAAAGAAAACTAGTTACTTATTGATCATTTAATAGACATATTTACATTTTATGCTAGCATAATGTTAAAGAGAATATTCTAAGTAAAATAGGAAATTGACCTATTTTAGTGTGTCGAGGAGGAGAACTATTCTACGGCTGAGATGTTGCTCAGAGAGGGTGCTGATGTCAATGCTGTCGACATGGATGGCTGGACACCACTTCATATGGCTTGTCATTGCCAGGCTGTGGACATGGTTCAATTGCTTCTCAATGTAAAAATCTTCATTCTTGAAATAATACCTAATTTGCTTTAAAAGATTCAGATCTAGTAAAATTACAAACTTATTTTTTCTTAGCAAAATGTAAATTGAAGAAGTCCTTAATAATAATGAAATCTATTATGTTTAAATCCCAGTTTAATGGTTTTATGTTACAGAATGGAGCTGACATAACAAAGCAGGACTTGGATGGATTTTTTCCAATGGACCATGCACCTGAGGAGTCAGAGACACAAGAAATAATGCTCAAACACATGGAGAAGCAAGGTACAGTAAAATATGTGTAATCTGTTAAGCACTGGTAAAGTTAAACCTCAATTAATAATGCTGCTTATCAACTAGTTTTTTTTTTTTATAACAGGTATTAATGAAAAACATCTGGAGGAGATTCGACTGAAGCTTCCTCGTAAAATGTTTAACGACGTCAAGGATCACCTATCACAGGGAGGAAGTCCGAATAAAGGGAACGAGGATGGAGTCACTCTGGTAAGACTGGAAAAAATCAGAGTAGTGATGAGGTCATAGTTGTCTGGTCCAAAATTCATTTCCTGTATAAATGCTTTAAATTTATTATCTCTTGCACTGTCACAACTTCCAGTTTCCATGTGCCATTTTAATATTTTCTTTGAGCATATTAAACCAGGTTTTTTTCCCTTCCATAAAGAATAAAGATATAACTTTTGAAAAAGCTTCCATTACTTTAAAAAAAAATCATTTTCCTAAATTGTAGAATTTTCTCTGTATGGTTTACTGTTTTAAACTTAAGGATATATAACACTAATAAACCTTTTTTTTCAGAAATCAGCAATATTTTTTTATAGATTTATATTCAAATGGGTAACCTGAAATAATGTTTGCCATGTAAAGTGGGAGAATTAGTAAGATTTTGTCACAATGTTAAAAATATGTGCAAAATTTTGCATAGAATTATGTAGAATCCAAAACAAAGTTGCATATTTTAGCACCAAAGAAAACTTATGATTTCTTTATATTTTGGGGATTTATTATGTCATTTCTATTCGAAATCAGTCCAAAAATATATATCAATACAGACATCAAATTTTTGTTTGTGTTATGTCTCTTTAAATGTCAGTTGAGATTCCTTATTGATAGCTTCACATTGCCTGTGCTAATGGGTACAGAAAAGTGACACGCCTTCTACTGAAGCACGGAGCAGACGTCAATCAGACTGATAATTATGGATGGACCTCGCTTCATGTCGCATCCAGATTTAATCAGGTAATTTTAATGGCTGACATCACATAAATCACACAATGAATTGAAGTCTCTTCATATGTGACTACTGGGTACGTTTTCTGAAAAAGTCAATAAGGAAGAAGGTCATGTAGCTTTAAGGACTAAGATATGTCTCCTTGACTTCTGTGAAATCATTAATTTTCATGGGGGGTATATTTTAGTTGTTTTCGAGGTATGAAGAAACCCACGAATTCATGTCCTCCAAGAAATGTAAATTTTCTCACATATAAAAACTCAGCACTTCTTCAAACATGAAATCAAAACCCCACGAACCAATATTTTTTCCTCAAACCACGAAAATTTGACGTCACGAAAATGTATGATTTTACAATAAGTTTTTCACCATATGAATGACATAATGAGTGTTTAATTTAGATGAGGATTGTTCAGACTCTGCTGAAATCAGGGGCTGACCCCCTCTTAACAGACTGTAATGGTTGTACCCCATCACAAGTGGCCAATAACGATAACATCCGGGCTCTGCTGACTAAGGCAGAGAGGAAGCAAAAGAAACGGTTGTCCTGGCGAGACTCGGAGCTTCCAGAGAACCTGGATGACGACGATGATGATGATATAGAAGCAGGAGATGAAGCTATGCTCGGTTATCTTGTACGCATCAACAGTAAAAATGTGTAAGTTAGTAGAGTATTTTGAATAAAAGTTGCACAGGGAGCAGGACATACAGAGTAAGTTTAATTCTGTAAACCTGGAAAGGCATGTTGGGGTTAATTTATGCTCTAGAGGAGAGGAAACTTAAGGTCAAGATCTAGTAAATGATTTTAGACTACCATTTTGATGCTAGATCCATTATGACGTCATAATCAAATTAAACTTTCTTTCTCCCGTACTTTACAGCTATAAAAGAATTATGTAGAAAATAAAGTACTTTTCTGGAATTCAATTTGAAATCACATGAAAAGTAATCCCGAAACCTATATTCAATTCAATATTATTTTAAAGAAGAGGCTAAGAACATACAAAATACCGTTTTCTGAGAGACTGTAGGCAATCTGGATACATTTAATTTGTCTGATATGGAAAATACTCCCATATTCATGACTGATTTTCTTGATTTTTCAATGAAAATGAAAGTTTAAGATATGGTTTTTCGTCTTGTTTACCCCTACAAATTATGCCCCGAAACACCTTATTTGACCAAGCTATACTTATAAAGCTTCATTAAAGGAATTTATTTCTCAAATTTGAAAAATCTGTAGGCTCCTTTTATTTACTAGATCTTGACCTTAAGTGTCCTTTTCTGATGAAAGTTTGTCTTGTCTGATGTCTGTCTATTTGGCATCCATTAACTATTCAAACTTTCAAGATCCACTTCACCAATTTCAACAAATCTTAGCACAAAGCGTCTTTCGGTAATGAGAATTCAAATTTTATACAAATGAAGGGCCACAACGTCTTTCCAAGGTGAGATGATTAGGAAATGGCAAAAAATGGGGTAGAGTTTATTTATAAAGGTCTAAAGAACCATTGACCAACCCTCTAATTGCATGATTTTTCTCCCTGTGCAGTATCCATACATATCTGTCCCTCCACAACTAAAATGAATAAGCTGATTTTCTAGGAACCCGTTACTTAAATTTCAATTAAAAATTGTAATACTTATGAATTCATTCTATTAAATGTTAAGTGCATTTGAAATTGAAAATTTGAATCAAATGGTAACACATTCACAGTCGATCACGGCACACAACTCTTGCTAAGGAGGATGAGTTCCTGGAGGTGAAACAGAGGAAGAAGATTGAGAGTAGGACAGAAGAAGAGGACATATCTGGGGCAGACAACAGTAACCATGATGACAAGGAGTCAGCAGATGACATATATGAGGAAATATACATTTCTAAAATCTGGAGAAATGTCAATGAGTCCAAGGTAGGCCAGATAGAGAGAAGGGTTGATTAAATGGATGAGGTTTGATAATGGGAGAGGACTAGAAAGAGCATGGGGGGACAAATAAGAGTAGGGGAGTATAGATGAATGAGAGGATGTCGAATAAGATGGGAGAAAACATGATAGGAGGAAGAGACTGAAGCTAGAAGGGCATATAGTGGGAGGAGATTAAATAGAGTGATAGAAAGTGAGATAGGATGGGAGGAGACTAGGTAGAGTGATAGGAGGTAAGATAGGTTGGAGGAAGACAAGGTTAAGGGGGGAGGAGACTTGATGAAGTGGGAGGAGACTTGGTAGAGTGATAGGAGGTAAGATAGGTTGGAGGAAGACAAGGTTAAGGGGGGAGGAGACTTAATGAAGTGGGAGGAGACTAGGTAGAGTGATAGGAGGTGATATAGGTTGGAGGAAGACAAGGTTAAGGGGGGAGGAGATTTGATGAAGTGGGAGGAGACTTGATAGAGTGATAGGAGGTAAGATAGGTTGGAGGAAGACAAGGTTCAGGGGGGAGGAGACTTGATAGAGTGGGAGGAGACTAGGTAGAGTAGAGGGAGACTAGTTAGTGTGATTGGAGGTAAGATAGAGTGAGAGGAGACTTTTAGAGTAGGAGATGATCAAGTGGGAGGAGATAAGATAGAGTGATAGGAGGTTAGATCGAATGGGAGGAGACTTGATGGAGTGGGAGAAGACTAAATAGAGTGGGAGGAGACTTGACAGAATGGGAGGCGATTTGATGGAGGGGAAGAAGACTATGTAGCTTGGGAGGAAACTTGATTGAAGAAGAGGGGACTGGATGAGTAGGAGGAGACTTGACAAAGTGGGAGGAGACAAGATGGAGTGAGAGGAGACTTGATAGAGTGGGAGGAGACTAGTAGATTGGGAGGTTGACTAGTAGATTGGGAGGAGACTAGAAAGAGTGATAGGAGGTAAGATAGAGTGAGAGGAGACTTGATAAAGTAGGAGACTTGATCAAATGGGAGGAGATTAGATAGAGTGACAGGAAGTTAGATCGAATGAGAGGAGACTTGATAGAGCAAGAAAATATTTGATAGAATAGGAGGAGATTTGAAAGAGGGGGAGAAGACTAGGTAGATTGGGAGGAGACTTGATTGAGGAAGAGGGCACTTGATAGAGTGGGAAGAGACTTGATTAAGTGGAAGGAGACTAGATGGAGTGAGAGGAGACTTGATAGTGTGGGAGGAGACTAGTAGATTGGGAGGAGACTAAATAGAGTAAGAGGAGACTAGTAGATTGGGAGGAGACAAGTAGATTGGGAGGAGACTAGATAGAGTAATAGAAGAAAACATAGAGTGAGAGGAGACTTGATAGAGTAATAAGAGACTTGACAGAGTATGGAGAGACTTGATAGAGTGGGAGGAAAGTAGATAGAGTGGGAGGAAACTTGATAGAGTTGGAGGAGACTGGATAGAGTGGGAGGAGACTTGATAGGTCAGGAAACTTGATAGAGTGGAAGACTAGGTAGGTCAGGAGGAGATTTGATAGAGTGGGAGGAGACTATATAGAGTGGTAGGGGACTAGATGTAGTTGGAGGAGACTTGATAAAGTGGGATGGGACTAGATAGGATGGGAGTAGACAAGATTGGAGGAAGAAGCTAGATCTAGATAATGTTAGAGTGGACCTTAGAGGTTGGGGAAGACTGGGACTGAATTAAGGTTGGAGGAAACTAGAGTGGATTAGTGGAGACAAGAGAATGTGGCAGGGAACTAGAAAGGATGAGAGTAGACCATTTGAAATGGAATATAGACATAGTGGATGGTTGATGAATAGCAGAGGTGACTTCTTTGGAGGAAAAGACAAGGTGAAGTAGAGGGCAACTAGAAAGAGAAGGGGGAATATAGGAATAAGAAAATAAATTGGAAGGGGGATAGATAGAGTTGGAGAAGACTGAGTAAATTGTAGGAGATTAAGAACTTTTACACTCTATCTGTATTGCTTTGTGATAGAAGTGCGGTTTGAATCTTAACTGGTATCTTACTGATCAACAGGCCCAACTTCCATCAGTGATGGAATCTGACAATCTGGCAGATCTTACTGATATCTCTGAGAGTGCCATTCTTAAAGAAATCCAGAAGAGGTTTACTGGTGGACAGATCTATGTAAGATTTTAAATTAAGAAATTGTCAACCCAGTTTACTAATGTGGACAAAACAATTTTATCAAGAAATACATCTCTTCCATATTTCTTCTGGCTTTATTAAACTTTTCTGTTTTGTTTTTAGACCCACATTGGTGACATTCTCATCGCACTTAATCCATTTCAAGATCTTCAAATATATTCCAAGGAGGTAAGCCATTTTAAAAGAGATACTTATGTAATTGAAATGGGTGTTTTTGTGTACATAATTGTTTAAGATGTAAGAAATATTTATAAAATCACAGATACATGCGGATTGCAGTAAAAAAAAAAAACAATTTGCTTAACTTAAAGGTGTCACAAAAGTACCATTCTAAGAGTTCAGTCCCCTTACCCCCACATGTGTATGATGTAGCAGAGAAAGCCTACAAATGTCTGTTGTCAACCAATACCTCACAGTGTTGTGTCATTTCTGGGGAAAGTGGTGCCGGCAAAACTGAGACCTGTAAATACCTGGTACAACACCTGGTGTGTATCGCAGGAAGTGAGGAGAGCAACCTCAGGAACAAGATATCACAGGTTAGTACGAGGGGGCGAGGAAAACAAACTCAACAGCAGGACATCACAGGTTAGTACGAGGGGGTGAAGAAGGCATACTCAACAGCAGGACATCACAGGTTAGTATGAGGGGGTGAAGAAGGCATACTCAACAGCAGGACATCACAGGTTAGTACAAGGGGGTGAAGAATGCAAACTCAACGGCAGGACATCACAGGTTAGTATGAGGGGGTGAAGAAAGCAAACTCAACAGTAGGACATTACAGGTTAGTACAAGGGGGTGAAGAAAACAAACTCAACAGCAGGACATCACAGGTTAGTACAAGGGGATGAAGAAGGCAAACTCAACAGTAGGACATCAAAGGTTAGTACTAGGGGGTGAAGAAGGCAAACTCAACAGTAGGACATTACAGGTTAGTACTAGGGGCTGAAGAAGGCAAACTCAACAGTAGGACATCACAGGTTAGTACTAGGGGATGAAGAAGGCAAACTCAACAGCAGGACATTACAGGTTAGTACTAGGGGCTGAGGAAGGCAAACTCAACAGTAGGACATCACAGGTTAGTACAAGGGGGTGAAGAAGGCAAACTCAACAGCAGGACATCACAGGTTAGTACAAGGGGATGAAGAAGGCATATTTAAAAATAGGATATGACAGAATAATACAAGGTTTTGAACAAAGCAAACTCCATGACAAGTTATTATAGGTTTGTACAAGAGGATGAAGAAAGCATATTTAATAGGCAGAGTAAAATACAAGGGGGTGAAGAAAGAAAACTCTTTGACAGGATATTATAGGTTTGTAAAAAGGGGGTAAGAAAGCAAATTCAACAGCAGGCTTTGACAGAAAACTGAGGTAGAATTTGGGTCTGTTACATGTGTTCATTACAACTCTTATTATAATCAGGCACATAAGTTATTTAGGGAATTAACCTGTAGATGAAATTTGTGATTCTGTTTTTCTGCAGGTGAATCCTTTGTTAGAAGCTTTTGGAAATGCCAAGACTGTGGTCAACTCAAACTCCAGTCGATTTGCCAAGTTCATGCAGCTGAGTTTCAATGGAAAAGGAAAAATTGTGGGAGGTATTATTATCCACTGGACAAGTGAAAAAATTCTTATGTACAATCTTCATTATATACTCAAGTTTCTTCAAATAATGACCCCTTGAGTTTGAATTTGACCAAATAGGTGGGCCAAACTTTCAGAAATATAAAAGCAGAATCATTAATAATCTACTTTCAAGCACAGCAAGGCTACAGTTTGTCAAATCTTGAAATATGCAATCAAACCCATTTCCCACAGATTCAAATTTGTTCACTAGTTGGGATAGTATAGTTTAATGTAGGGTTGAAGAAGGAAAAAATAAGAAGAAACTACAATCTTATTCCATGATTGCGCGGGTATGTTAAGGCTACACCCAGATATCCTACTTGCCTATACAATATGACGTCATTGTAAGCTGTATGACGTGAACTTTAGAGATAATGATTTCTTAATATCTATATTTAAAGTTTAATTTTAGGTCCGAGAAATGAATGGAATCATTAAAAAACATAATATTAACTAAATCTTGCTGTTTTTTTTATGGTATAAATAGCTAAGTATTTAACACGGGGGTTAAATACCAAACCCCTGACGTCATAACTATTGATCAAATATTTGCCGAGTGAAAATTAAACGTGACGAGAATTCATGTAAACAAATATATGAAATGGGGGTTTTAAAGCATATACCATGAATGTCATATGTGATTCATAAGGAATAAAAGATTAAGATTCAGGTACGCTGATTTATTCTTCTCATGTTTTCTTATAAGGAACACAGGCAGGATTTGAAATCCCGATCAGCCTTTCCTCTGTCCTTCTATAACAACAAAGATGAAAAAGTTCAACACTACGCTGCATACTTTGAAACATAATTTTTGTTTGTATCGAAAGCTTGTATTCCATAGTACTTGGAAAGTGCTGCTAGAATCGTGTAGTTAACATGAATTGATGACAATTCCTTGATCGTATGTACAAAATGTAAAATTTTGGTAAGGTTTCATGCGAAACTCTGGAATATTTTTTTCTGTATCAGGAGAGTAGGATTCTAGCAGCACTTTTCATGGCACAGGGATGTTTTTACATAATTATTTTCACAAAAAGAAATGAAATATCCTCGGGGTAGTGTTGAACTTTTCACTTTTTCAGTAAGGCGATTTTTCTATTTATAGACGTCACGTGATGGCGTCGTAGTGGAGTGCTTCTTTTAGCCTAAGACTCAATGACGTCTATACAATGGATAATGATAGTAAATGCTTTATCTATGGCTTTTCAGATTTATCAATGTTACATTTTATGAAAAAAGTCTAAATTCACCGAAATATGATCGGGGTACTGCCTTAACATACCTGCATGAAGCAAGCAAGTTATTGATTGTTAGATCAGGGTAGGCTAACAATAGAAGTTAAACAATTTCACACATGTCAAGTTAATAGAGACCTTTTCAAGAATGGAAATGCTACAGATAGTGTACAAGTCAGGCATTAAAATGTGTACATACTTGTAGAGTTGTTGAAGTTATGGCCATTGGCATGTGGGCCACAATAAGTAGCTTCATTTGTCATTATCTTGAATTGATCTTGTTCTTGTGAGCATTATGTTCCAGTGGACTCTTGTTATTTTATTTATGTTAAAAGCTAACCTGACAGAATTCCTGCTGGAGAAGTCCAGAGTGGTGTTCCAGGGGGAATGGGAACTAAACTATCACATATTTTACTGGATGTTCTCAGGAATGTCACCAGAAGAAGCCAACCTCTACCAGCTCAGGGACATCTCAAAACACAGGTGAGTAGGTTTATCTGGTATCAGCTCATGAATATCTAAAACACAGGTGAGTAGATTTATCTGGTATCAACTCAAGGACATCTCAAAACACAGGTGAGTAGGTTAATCCAGTATCAGCTCATGGACATCTCAAAACACAGGTGAGTAGGTTTATCTGGTATCAACTCAGGGACATCTCACAACACAGGTGAGTAGGTTAATCCAGTATCAGCTCATGGACATCTCAAAACACAGGTGAGTAGGTTTATCTGGTATCAACTCAAGGACATCTCAAAACACAGGTGAGTAGGTTAATCCAGTATCAGCTCATGGACATCTCAAAACACAGGTGAGTAGGTTTATCTGGTATCAACTCAGGGACATCTCAAAACACAGGTGAGTAGGTTAATCCAGTATCAGCTCATGGACATCTCAAAACACAGGTGAGTAGATTAATCTGGTATCAGCTCAGAGACATCTCAATCACAGGTGAGTAGATTAATCTGGTATCAGCTCGGAGACATCTCACAACACAGGTGAGTAGATTAATCTGGTATCAGCTCGGAGACATCTCAATCACAGGTGAGTAGATTAATCTGGTATCAGCTTGGAGACATCTCACAACACAGGTGAGTAGGTTAATCTGGTATTGGTTGAGGGACATATCAAATCAAAGGTGAGTAGAATAATCTGGTATCAAGTCAGGGACATCTCAAAATATAGGTGACCAGGTCAAAATTAACTCAGAAAATCTCAAAATGCAGAGGTGAGTAAGACATCTTATATTAAGTCAAGACCTGAAAAGCAGGGATGAAAGTCACTAAATTTAGGGTCTTAAACTGTTTTTGGAAGAAAAATTATGGTTGCATGTAGCGTTAGACAGGAAGTCACTGAATGCAGGTAAAATATAACAAAAATTCTTTGGAGGAATTAAGTGGTTGCATATGACTGGAAGTCCCGAAACACAGGTGGTAGCTTTGACAGGTTTGACTGTATATAAACTCTGTAATATCTTGAAAAATATACTTCAGCTCTCAGTCATCACAAAACGCAGGAGAAAATGTAATTTTGTATCAACTTTTTAGTCTCTGTCAACTCAGGTAAGTCTCGTGATTTAAGTGAACTGATTATTTCTCCTCCAGGATCGAAAAGCTACTGGTGTTCTTTCTGTGTCAGCTCTCTATGCTTTATAGAAGTATTGTTTTGTCCCTACAGATACTTGGCACAGAAGGGTTTGGACATGAAAAGTCTGATAAACACAACCAATAAAGAAAAGTTCTGGGAACTCAAACAATGTCTACAGTTTATAGGATTTACCACTGATGTAAGTCAATGAATTTGGTGCATATTAAGTAATTTGCTATGAAAGAAGCCCCCTTAAACTCCCAATGTGGATAGATTTTTATCATGTAACTAGGTATTTCTTAATAAAGATATATTAGTACTCTCATTTTTTTGAAAGAGATTTTTGCCTCAAATTTGGTAGTGGTTGTTTGTAACATTGTAAAATTGATGGCTGTTTTGAAGAAAAACTCATTTGTTTCATGCTAAGGTGCGAGTACTTGTATCTTTTAAGAGTTATTTACTAAATACACATGAAGTATATATACAGACTAATAGTATGGAAGTACAAGTGTTTGATAAGAAATATTGTGTACTTGTCCTCAGGATATCCAGAACATTCTCCAGCTGTTGGCAGCTCTTCTTCATCTTGGTGATGTCACATTTGGTAGTCATGGAAACCATGATGCTGCTGTAGTTTCCAATCAAGACAAGCTAAATTTAGGTTGTGTATTATTGCATTTTCTTAAAAAAAAAAACTTAATTTGAGAAGGAGGAACTTTAGGGCTAGTCTAACACTAAAAAGTTAATCTGAATTAGGTCAGGTAATTGTTGGTAAACTCACATTAGGTCCACATTGGATCAAGTTATCCATTTTGTGGGTTAAGATATTACATAATTGTGACATCATTCTTTCACAATAACATCAGATGATAATTTTCAGTTGATTCTCAGTAAGAATTTGGATGTTGATATTACTTAGATTAAGTATTGTGGGTTTTATAAAAGTTAAACTACAGGTTAAGTTGATTTGGATAGACTTATCCCAATGTAAACAGGCAGGTCACATGTGAAGATCATGAACACATTTTTCCAGTGGCACAATATATATAAGTGTTAAAAAGTACACATTTTATGTGTTCCTATACATTGCAATGCATGTATATCCTTGAATTAAAGGTGCAATAAAATGGCTTCTGTTTTTTTAGGTCACCTGAGTCACTCAGGTGACCTATTGCTATCCGTTCTCGTCGGTCGGCATGCATTGTGTGTTAACATTTGAACATTTTTAGCTTCTTCTCTGAAACCGCTTAACCAATTTCAACCAAATTTGGCATATAGCATCTTTGGGTGAAGGGGAACAAAAATTGTGAATTTCATGGTCCCTGCCCCCCTGGGGCCTTAGGGGTGGGGCTAAAACCACCAAAAATAATGCAATCTTTAAAAATCTTCTTCTTTACTCCTGGACATCAAGCAGTCAAACTGTTGGCATCATTGTAATAAGCATTGAGCCCTCTACCAAAATTGTGAAATTCATGGCTCCAGGGTCAGGGGTTCTGGCCCCAGGGTGGGGCTATATAGATCATATAGTGAAAGTGCATTATTTCTTTGAAAATTTTCTTCTTTGCTCCTGGGTATTAAATAAAGTAACTAAGTACATAGTTATGAAGAGCAAGAGTGCCTCTTCCATAATTGTGAAATTCATGGCCCCAGGGTCAGGGGTTCTGGTGTTAGGGTGGGGCTCTATTGATTATATAGTGAAAATGCATTAATTCTTTGAAAATCTTCTTCTCTGCTCCTGGGTATTAAATAAAGTAACTAAGTACATAGTTATGATGAGCAAGAGTGCCTCTTCCAAAATTGTGAATTTCATGGCCCCAGGGTCAGGGGTTCTGGTTTTAGGGTGGGGCTCTATTGATTATTTAGTGAAAATGCATTGATTCTTTGAAAATCTTCTTCTCTGCTACTGGAGATTATTTAAACAAACTAAGTGCATGATTATGATAGGCAAGGATGCCTCTTCCAAAATTTTTAATTATATTGCCTCAGTTTTTGGGTTCTTGAGGAAGGGGGGGGGGGGGCTCTATTGATTAGATAGTGAAAAAGCATTAATTATATTAATTAATCATTAATTAATCCTGTCTGCTCCTTAGTGTTGAGCTGATAAATAAATTGCTTAGCTATGATGAAAATGGGAGCTTCGAACAGAATTTTTAAATCTTGTGGTCCTTGGGTCAGAGGTTCTGGCATAACGGGGGGGGGGGGGGGGGGGGGGGCTTTTGATAATATAGTGGAAAAGTGTTAATTCTTTGAAGTACATAGTTATGATGTTGAGGGTAACTCTTCCAAATTTGTAAATTTCTTGACCCTTTGTCTTGGGTTCTGGTGTTAGGGTAAGTTTTGTTGAATCTGCAGTGAAAATGCATTGTACCTGTGAAATTCTTCTCTGCTTCTGGGCATATCGGGAGCAAACTGAGTAAAAGTTTAAATGATATAAGTAAGCATATTTCTACCAGATTTTTGAACATCGGGACCATTTGTCTAAGCATTCTGGTCCTGGGCAGGGCTCTATTAATTTGTATTCTACTGAGAGAAGTTATTCCCCTTTTCCATTCACCTTTGATAATTAACCACTGTAAATAATGTATTTGAAAGGTTAATAGAATAAGATAATTATGCAAGAATGTTTATCGTATAATTCAAAAAGGAATTTCTTAGTTTTAATAATCAGGTAGACCTGTAAGTAATAGATAAATAAAAATGAGACAAAAATAACTTATCTTATTAAAAGTTCTTCAAAGACCGTAAGAGAGGTCAATGCTAGAGGTCTTAATATAGGTTTAAAAATAGTACAGAAGCACTAATAGTTTGTTAATAGTCTGCATGGTGATAGTGTTACGTGGGGGGAAAGATTAGAACTTAATTTATGAGTTGATACTGAATACTAGACTAATTATTTTGTTGATCCTGATCTTCCTACTTCTCTTGCTTTAGGGCAACAAAGCTTCATCTATCAGTGTATTTAACTTCTAAATTGTTGTATTATACTCAGGTGACCGTTAAGGCCCTTGGGCCTCTTGTTTTTTCAGCGTCGAGTATGTTAGATGTCTCTAGTGAGGAGCTTGGATCAGCCCTGGTGGCAGAATTTACCATGACACGAGGTAACTAGTTATTTAAGTTTTATTCAGTATGTCAGTTGATAATATTTACTATAGCACAAGGTAAATGGAGGTTTTCCTGATGTGCAGTGTGTAAAAGGTCTCCAGTGTAAAGGTCAGCCCTTACAGCGGGATGATGATGACCTACTGTAGGTACTGATTGTTGAAAGGGGAGTAAAGAATTAACCTCCTTCCCCAAGCACATTTTTTTTAAAAGCAGATACATTAAAACAATAGCTGTAGTAGATCCTCTATATATTGTATATAGGAAAATTTTCGTCCCTTTTTGCCCTACTCATAGGTAGGAGAATTTAAAACAAAGTGAATTCAAAGAACACAGTAAAATTTCTTAATCAGATCTGTTACTGGGCGAATTTAAATGGTGCAAAATTGTTTGCAAGTGTGAAAGGGCAAAAATAACACGGGGCGAAAATAACCCTGCATACAGTATAGGCCGTCTTGGTGCACACTTCATGTATCTTTTTTTCACAATATCTGACTTGTGTAAGAGTTCTATTTTAAAAAAAAATTATGTTCTTTTTTGCTCATTTGCAGGAGAGCAGATTAGGAAGGATCGTACCAAACAACAAGCAGGAGATTGCCGCGATGCCCTTGCTAAGGCTATATATAGTCGCCTGTTTAGTTGGATTGTTAATGGAATCAATCAGATGATACAGCCCATTGACCCCAGGTATCTCATGTTTCTAACCATTTCAAGTTAAAAATCGGTCAGGTTCTAGTGAGACTCTCTAAGTATTCTTCTTTGCTGAAAATCGGAAAGGATGATCCAATTCCATATTTCATGTTAAATTTCAAAACGAAATTTAGATTCAGATAGAACACAACACTTTTCCAGCATATTCCTAAGTTTAAAAGATTTATTTAAAATTTTCTGCAGGTGAACATATATTTTTACTGGAGAAATTTTTTTTTTCTTACAATCTTCAAATTCATTACAAAAAGTAAAAGTAGCTATCTGAACTGACATATATATAAGTTTAATGTTTGAAAGCTTAAAACACTGACAAACAATACATGTACTGTCAAATTCCAGTAGCTGTCTGCCATTCCTTAGCTTCTAGGTAAGTTTAATTTTCCCCAGGTGTCAGTTACTGCATGCCCAGGTGTTAATGCTGATTTTGTTGCATGCTTTCTATGTGCATTCCTTAACATATTCAAACAACCCAGTTCATGACAGAGTTTCGCAAATCAGCCATTAGGATATTGAACTTTTAAAGCCATAGCAAAACTTTGATATGCCATAATGGATTCAAACATTTTTGATTTTAATATTTATCCTGATTAATATTTTCTTTATTCTTACCTCTTAAATAGGATCACAACAGTCACACAAAGTGAACATAGAAAACTCATAATTGGTAAAAGTCATTGATTCATGTTGGGTCAAGACAAACTTAGAAATCACAGGTCAGTGGGTCAAGTCAAACTTAGAAATTAAAGGTCAGATAAAACTTGGCTGAATTTGTCAGTGGCTTTGTATTTTCTCTTTTTAAAGTGATGTTTGTCAAGAGAAATGAATTCAGTGCTTCAAACAAATCATTATATAAGTAAGAATTGTGAAGATTAGCTAGCTATGTCTGTGTTAGAATACAAATTTTATTCTATTGGAAGCACTTAGTTGGTATTGATTCCTGTGTTGGGACTAGATAAGTTTTTAAACAAATGTTATTAAGGAATAATTCACTTATAGTGAATGCTAAGAAACTTATTTCTGAGCTAGAAGCTTTTTATGCAGTTTACCAAGTTTTGTTCTTGACAGTTTCTGCAGGCATCACATTATTCTAATGTGCATGCTTACTCTCGGCTAGCCACAAAATCTTTGAAACTTTGGCGTTCCATTACTTTTTCATTTCAGTGCATTTCAAATATCCACAGAATCTGGGTCAAGCCAAGCAGAGTTTGGAATTTTTTGTTTTGTTTTGTCAGCTAATTTCTTGATTTAGTTTTCAATATGCATTTTTTAATGTACATGTATATTGTCTCTCTGTTTGTTAGACTAGTTCATTTGACTTGTACATGTTTCCAGATTTACTTCAGTGGATATCATGTTGCTCCACTGAAGTACTATTGCTGCTGAACTTGTGGCAGTCCTGATATAAAAGTATTGCATGATATTTGGATTGAGTGATATTTAGGAAAATGATTGTTTAATTAATATATGCTTATGAAGTCTAGCATTAGATTTAGAGAGACAGCTGAGGTGGCTATCACTTGTCCATCAACCTCCTTAGTCTGCTCATGTTGTTTCCCCATACCCATCACAGAAAGTGTTTTTTCTTCTTATAATAAAAGAACATACTTATGATGTCTCCCAATACACAATTATAATTCCCCTTACAAACAGTGACATTGTACAGAAGTTCTCTCCCTTGTTATTTGTATATTTCCCCTTACAAACAGTGACATTATACAGAAGTTCTCTTCCTTGTTATTTGTCAGTGGGGACCAGTACCAGATTGGCATACTAGACATCTTTGGATTTGAGAATTTTAACAGAAACAGTTTTGAGCAGGTATAATTAAAATCATCAGATTTCAGAAGAAAATCTTTAAATTTGAAGGTACATGTAATTTAACCTACCTGTTCTTGTGAACTTCGTTTTTTTCTCAGATCTGTATAAATCTGGCCAATGAGCAGATGCAGTGTTACACCAATGAGTATCTATTTATGAAGGAGCAGGAGGATTGTTTGTTAGAAGGCGTGCCATTGGTGGAGATAAATTACAAAAATAACCAACCAATCATTGATGCTTTCATGGAGGTAGAATCACATTTATTATCTCAAGAAATCAGCATTGTTAAAAATAAATTAAGTGATAGAAATATTTGAATAGAATTTAAATCACAATAGAGTTGCCATTGTCCTTATCATACTATCATTATGTTGTAGAAAAATGTAGGAATTCTAGCCATTATAGATGAGGAGAGCCGATTCCCAAAAGGAACAGATTTTTCTCTGGCAACCAAACTTCATCAGGGTCCAGGTAAATACAGTTGAACTTTGGTATCTCAAATACTGATATCTCAAATACCATGGATATATTGAAGTGATTTTGAAGTCCCAAGCGCTTATTTCTTAAGTATTTTACCCTGGATATCTTGAATCCTCTTATATCTCGAAGTATTTTCTCGGTCCCATCAAATTCGAGATAACAAGGTTTGAGTGTATCAGAAAAGGAAGCATTACAGATAAATATTCAAAATGGTTCAGAAAAATTTTAGATATTGCTATTAAGTTTATGATTTAACAAAAAAAGTATCTTGAAGATGTTCTCCATGTGCAATGAAATAAATGAAATTCTTTCAGGAGCAAAGTTCCCGGAGGTCTACAAGGCCCCTAAGGACCGAGGACCCCGATTTACAATTGTTCATTATGCAGGCGTGGTTCAGTATGATTTGATGGGTGTGTTAGAAAAGAACAGGGACACAATGCCTAATGCCATACTCTGTACCATGAAGAGTAAGCTCCTTTTGTATTTTTACAGAAACCAAAATCTTATAGAGCTACATATGGTTCCTAGCCAATTATTTTCTCAAGAAAAGTTTTAGAATGCTGACACTTAGATTTATTTACATCTTTAATGAAGCTACAAAGCAGGCCACACATGCGTTTCTTGGAACACTCTAGTTATGTTTTAATTCCTATTCATTCTTTGCCCATCAGATTGCAGTCACTCTCAACTGTTCATTATATTGCTTTTTTTATTATTTCACTCAGGAAAGGATTGCATAAACATTTCAATTTGTTGAAACAGAAAACAGTGCCATTATAATTAACCTTTCAGCCAGCAACAGCCTACTGGTAAAGGAGCTGTTTCAGAGCCGGATAACCAGAACCGGTTCCCTGGCTCCTAGCGCTAGGCAACAGAGATCCAGAAAGTCAAAACAGTCTCCTTTTGACTTCTTCAAAAAACTCAAGGGAGGTAAATCTAAAAAGGTAGGTACAAACTTTTCTGAGTTAGATTCATCTTCCCTATGTTAAGTCATGAAAAATTTGTTTAAACCCTAATGGTTTTCCAAAAGGAATCTAATTTTGATTTACTGAAATACAAACAATTTCAGAACACTTTGCGGGACAAAATTCGAGAGAAATTTCTTTAAACTTGACAATTTTATAAAGTAATAATAGAAATTATTCCAGAGACAGTAATCTCTCTGAGAAGAGGTTCATTGAACCTTCATGGCAGCTTGATACAAATGAAGTCTACAATTAAAATTCCTTTTAATTTCCTTTGGAAGTGGTACAGTGTATTGAACTGTTCATAGAATTAGGGTTAGTGGTTAAAACTTTTTTCTGCAATCTGATATACAATGTTACCCCTACATGGAAAAAAAAGTGAAAAGAAGTAAAATATATCACTTTTTGTAAATATAATTTCAAAAGAAAGAATTCTCTATACATGCAAAAATTTCTTCAGAGAGTTTTAAGTTTTGGAGTTTTCTTCCCATTTTTGTTAAGTGTCTCTCTATCTGATGATCTTACTGCCTGTATCATATAACATGAATATTTTATGCAGAGTAGCCGTATATGCCAGGTGGGTATTGTTGTTACCTATTGTTTTGTTGTTGTAAATAAATATTTTGTGTAATTTTTTCAAGAAACCAGTAGTCCCTGTGGTAGCATATGAGAAGAAGGGACCATCTACAATGGGTTTTCATTTTAAGGTCAGTATACTGGAATTACTAGATGTGACTTACAATGAGCAGGCTTTTTTGATGATCAGATGCATAATTCTGTGCACTGGTTTTTGATTTCAGTGATTGTTGTTGGCATAAATAAATATTGAAATACCTGTGAATTTCTTTCAAAAAGCTACTCCTTTGACAGTTTTGGTCAGTTTTTCATTGTAAATCAAAAATCTTGTGGATATCACCAATATAGGAAATTCTGTATTTTGGTTTGTTTCATTGTAAATTAACACTTGTGGATATCATTAAGATAGGAAATTCCGTATTTTGGTCTGATTTCATTGTATATCAACTCTTGTGGATATCACCAATATAGGAAATTCCATCTTTTGGTTTTTGATTTCAATGGTCATTTTTAAATGGTTAAAGTTTTTGGAGGAGATTTTTTTCAAGAACTTCTGTGCCCTATATTGATCAGAGATGCATGGACGATGCTCTTAGTATGTTTCATTGTACCTGTCAAGGTTTCAGATTCTGCATTTTCAGCCAAAGAATGACAAGGTTAATGTTTTTGGAGGATTTCAAAGTTTTTGGAGCAGGTCTCATTTCCAACTGTAAAGCATGTACCCGGGTATTGACCAATTTTGCATGAATGAATCATCTAGTGATGCACACTACCACACATGCTTCATATGCTAGATCTGACCTACATTGACAAGGTTATAGTTTTTGGAGCAGGTCCATTCCGAAGTAACTAAAAGCCCTTTGGTGACATCATAGATGATGCATCTAGGGATGCACGCTACTAGACTTGCTGCAGATGCTGGACCTGACCTACATTTTCCAGATCAATGGACAGGTTGATATTTTTGGAGCAGCAGATTCATTCTAATGTTACAATAAGATGTACCTCAATCATACTTGCATGGATGAGGCACTAGGGAATGCATGCTACCAGACCTACTTTGGATGTTGGATCTGACCCACATTTTCTGGATGAGTGACCAGGTTAATGTATTTGGAACAGGTCTAACTTTAAAGTTACTATAAGCCCTATGGTGACCAAACTTACATGGATGATGCATCTAAGGATGCTTAAACCAGATATGGTTCAAATGCTGAACCTTACTTGCATACAAAAACCCATATATGTGATGTACATTGTTATGTTTCCTGTTCATAATTATTAATTATTCATGTATAGTTAAGTCTTACATAATCTGAATTTGAAACTTTACTATACTTAAAGAATCTTTTAAAGGCTATTTGGGGTCTTATAACAGATTTTTTTTGATGTCCTTTATCAGTTCAATTCACTTCATTGATAATTACCTTGTGGGGAGTTGGTCACCTCATCATGCTGCAGTGCCATCTGGTGACACAACATTTGTCTCATTCCTTCCCACAGAAGTCTGAAGTTCATCACATTTCTTTTTGGTGAACAGCTTTAAAAGTATTGAAATCTCAAATCTTCTTTATAGGAGCTATAAGTTAAAATTTGAAAGGATACCCAAGTGAGCATTATAGCCCACAGGTCAGGGTCAGTAACTCATGTTTTTTTTTTCACCTGTTGACACTTCTTTCTTTCGATATACATTTTTCTTTCAATATAAATATAGGTAACTGATGTACTCTTTAATTTTTAATATCATCTTACCGGATAGGGAAAATGGGGTGGGATCAGAAATTTATTAGGTAATTTTGGGAATTTTTTAACATGGTAATTTATAACTGTACAAACTACCAAGAGCAGTTTGACCCTACAAATTCTCTGTGTTTTAGAACTCCTTGTCAGACCTGATGACAAAGATCCAGACAGCCACCCCACAGATTATACGCTGTATCCGACCCAACATTGACAGGAAACCCCTCCATTTTGTCCCAGAGTACGTGCTGGCTCAGATGAGGTATACAGGGATCACAGAGACAATCAAGATCAAGAAACATGGATACTGCTCCCGACTCAAGTTCAGGGACTTTCTAGTTGTGTAAGTAAGAGAAAAACAATATGGTTACCATAGATACTGCTCCTGACTCAAGTTCAGGGACTTTCTAGTTGTGTAAGTAAGAGAAAAACAATATGGTTACCATAGGTACTACTCCTGACTCAAGTTCAGGGACTTTCTAGTTGTGTAAGTAAGAGAAAACAATATGGTTACCATAGATACTGCTCCCTACTGAAGTTCAGGGACTTTCTAGTTGTGTAAGAGAAAAACAATGTGGTTACCATAGGTACTACTCCTGACTCAAGTTCAGGGACTTTCTAGTTGTGTAAGTAAGAGAAAAACAATATGGTTACCATAGATACTGCTCCCTACTGAAGTTCAGGGACTTTCTAGTTGTGTAAGTAAGAGAAAAACAATATGGTTACCATAGGTACTACTCCTGACTCAAGTTCAGAGACTTCCTAGTTGTGTAAGTAAGGAAAAATTAAAGTGGTTACATGGATACTGCTCCTGACTCAAGTTCATGGACTTTCTAAGTGTAAGTAGGGAAAATATTTAAGCAGGATCACCATGGATATTACTCATAATTCAAGTTCATTGACTTCCTAGTTGTGTAAGTAGGGAAAATATTGTCCCTAAAATATCTCTTACAGTCAAAGGTGCATCATCTGGTACCAACTTCAGGACTGGTGATGGTACTTCCTTTGTAAGAATAATGGTTGTTCAGCTACTGTGCTTTTACTCTAGTTAAATTATTTGTTAGAAAAAGTTTTTAAAAATCAACAATAATCTAAAGCCATAGACACATTTTTTTTGCATTTGTGTTTAGAAGGAAAACTAAACTTTAATGTGGTCAATCACATAGCTTGCTGTAAATGAATTGTTAAGAAACACCAGATAAAGATTCTCTTTGCAAAATTGTTTTCTTTCTTTGTTTAAAAAAATTCATTTATAGAAAAGTGAATTAAACACATTTGACTTTTGATGTATCTTTGACAAAATATACCCAAAAAAAAATCAATTCAAAGAAACTTTGTTTCCTTATTAGGCACCCATATTAAAATAATTTTTGAGTTATATTTGTTTTTTCTGCTGACAGCTTTGAGACACTGAGAACCTTTGCTGTACCACCCCACAGCATGATCCCTGATGAACAGAAATGTCAAGAGGTTATCCGCTTCTGTGGACTGAACACAAACTCTGCTCATCACAAGGTAACACAAACTAAACAAACTTTTTTTTGCTTTTCAAAGAATTTTTGGTAGTTGATAGTGCCCCCTCAACTGAAAATGTAACCCCCCCCCCAACTGAAATTGCTTCCTATGGGCCTGTTATCAGAAATGCTTGGAAATATCCTAGGTTTCAAAAACTTGTTGGAAAGTTGTAGTGATTCAATCTGCAAACCAAAAAAAAAACAACAAACAAACAAAATTAAAAAATGATAAAAATAAAAAAATATAATAAAACTAATGAATAAATAAGAAAATAATAAATAATTTTTTTTTTTTAAATCAGAAGATGAAGTTTTCCCAGTAATTTCTGTTGTTTGGAGCATTGTTTTCTACTGGAGTTGAAATTTTTGTTTCGATTAAAACATGCAAATTTAATTTAATTTCATCTACAGCTATTTAAGGTTAATCATTCCTCCGTTCACTTGTGTAAATATTTTGCTTTTATGATATATTTTCCAAAAATATCAAAATATCAAAATCATAATTGATTGCAAACAATTTCAACATACCTTTGTGGTGCAAAATTTGACAGAAATTGCTTTTGACAACTTTTAAGGGAGTAACAGTCAATAAACCCAATGAGAGTTGTCTCTCTTATCAGAGGGTAATTGAACCTTAACGTGAACTGCTTGCACATTTAGTCGTGCTTTGCACTTGAATCTGTAATGATTTTTAATAAAAGTATCAAACTTTATTACATTAAAAAGAAAAAAATGTTAATTATGTTAAATCTTTGAATCTCCGTAGATTGGAAAATCTAAGGTGTTTTTCCATGAGGAAGATTTAAGGAAAATTGACCAAGTGTCCAATGAAGTCAAGAAGAAAATCATCCTTTGTCAGTCAGGTAGGGGTGGGTTATTTTAGTCCAGGTAATTGTCAGATAGGTCAAGATCATCACAGTTCAGGGTAAGATCTTTGTCAGATAGACTAACACCTGCTCTGTCATCTACATCAAGGTCATTATATTGATCAGATTTATTTTTAAGATTGCGAATCAGGTCAGGCATAATATATAGTGTACATAGAGAAAGGATATGGATAAGTATTAGATTACAATCAAAGGATAGTTTTTGATACTGTACTAATGCAGTTGAAGATTCACTTGCACTAATAGCAGTTATCTTTCATTTGTAATTCATATGGAGGATACAGGAGGAATATTTAAATTGGATTCCTTCTTCTAGGAGTAACTTGTACATTCATGACAGAAATTTTGTATTTTAAAAAAACAAGCATGTCTCAATTTTGACAGCTTAAAAATCATGTTATCTTGGTATTTTAATCCACCCTTCCCTAGATTTTGAGATTTAAAATTCTTTTAAAGCTGTCAGGAGATATTTGGCCAAGAAAAAATTTGCAGAGCTACAGAAGATTTCTATGAAGATGAATGAGACAAAAGTCCAAGAATTGTGTCGCCAGATGGCGTTGCAGCATGATAAGGTGACTTCCTGGATACAGTATCAGCGAGAACATGATGAGGTCAGAGTTCACAAGCTGCAAGAAGATACAGAGTAAGAGTCCTTAAAATCATTTTGGTGCTGATGTTCTGTACGTCATCTGCCATGTGTCGTGTGAAGTCTTTTTGCATTTTCAACTTCTTCTCTGGTACCACTGAGCCAATTTCAACCAAACTTGCTACAAAGCATCTTTTGGTGAAGGGGATTAAAATCTGTTCACATGAAGGGCAATATTCTCTTTCAAGGGGAGCTAATTAAGAATTAGTAAAAATTTAATGGCATCTTTTTAAAAAAATCTTCTTCACAAGAACCACTGGGCCAGAAGAGTTGAAACTTATGTGAAAGCTTCACTACCTAGTGTAGATTCAAATTGTTCAAATCATGGCCCCTGTATGGTACATGTAGGGTAGGGCCACAAAAGGGGATCAATACAATACCTAAGAATAAATAAAAAAATACCTTTACAAATCTTCTTAAGAACAGCAAAGTCATGATCAGTCATATTAATACAGAAGCATCCTCTGGTAGTGTAGATTCAAATTTATTCAAATCATGGTCCCCGTTTGATAGGATGGGGCCACAATAGGGGATCAATGTTATACATAAGAATAAATAGGAAATACCTTTAAAAATCTTCTCAAGAACAACAAAGCCATGATTAGTCATATTGATACAAAAGCATCATCATGCAGGTAGTGTAGATTCAACATTCAACATTGTTCAAATCGTGTCCTCCGGGAGTAGGGCAGGGCCACAATAGAAGATCAAACTTTTACATAGAAATATATACAACAAAAATCTGTAAAAATTTTCTAAAACCATTAGACAAAGAAATATGGAAGCATCTGCAGTTAGTATAGATTTAAGTTTGTTCAAATCATGCCTCCTATCAGAGTTGCAAATGACTTTTAAAAGCTTAGGAGCCATGTGGGCCCACAACTATACAAGCTTTACTAGCCCACATTGATACTTATGGGCCCACAATCTTCTGTCCATGTAGTAAAAAAAAATTCTTGATTTTTTTTGTATCAAAATCTCCAAAAAGTACATGTACTTCTTTCATTTTTCTGTGGATTTTGATACCACTTGTATGATATTCCATGCTTAATGCATTTTCCTTCACTTTGAGACCTCACAATGTGGGTGGTAAGATACTCGAGTTGTTCGCCCATAGACAATATTACTGGCATTTGCGAGTGGTTATTTGCAACTCTGTCCATGCTTTTCTCTAGCCAAGTGCTCAGGTGAGTGATGTGGCCTATGGGCCTCTTGTTTTGCATATAAAATACATATGCAATCATCATTATACAGTGAGTGAGAATCAAGTGACGGAAAGTTTTTAAGTTTTTGTGTTTTAATAAAGAATTCAAAATAAAACAATCTACTTGAAATTAATTGTTCTGAAAATTACATCATATAATTAGAGTTCATTCTGAATACATATGCGGTGTGGACAAAGTGGAAATAAATTTTTACAAAGGAATAGATAAGAAAAGAACACATAATGAAGGTTGAAAGAAAAAATTAGTGCATGCTCATACAGCTGTTGTCTATGATGCAGACAAACACTTGTGGTCTAACCTTTTGAATTTGATGAAAGAGAGACAACTCTGATAACAATTTCTCAACTCCAGTATTCTCTTGATGTTTGTTTATTAAAAGAGAAAACAACAACTCACATTTTCTCCAGTATTCTCTTCAGATAGTGTTTAGTTATTTGGTAAATGAAATTGTAGATTTGTTTTGTTTTTTCAGAGAAGCAGATGTTCAGGGATCTCTAGAGAGTTTAGATGATATCCTGGACCAGTATGACCAAGTTCCAGGAGACAGATCCGGTCAGTGTTATATACTTATATTTTATATTGCCATGGTTTCATTGTCTGTCCACCTGTCTGCATGGCATTCATCTGCTGAGTTTAAAACTGTAATCTTTAGTGGAAAAGCAAAAACAAATATCAAATTTGACAAAGGTCACACAACTTTTAAGACAACCCTTTTCTTTAGTAGACATATGAAATTGATATTAAATTGCACAAATTTATTAACTTGATATCACAATTACTTAATGGAACCCTCTTTTTTGCGATGGAGACAGGAAATGAGATCTGATCACTGAGGATTTTTTAAGAACACATAATAAAGAAGTCCTGGTGAAATATCTTGCTGAATATTCAGTGAATCATGCTAATAAATCTTACGGGCCTCAGAGCAAGTCTTCTTCTCTTGTACTACTATTGATACTTTCTGTTAAGCCAACTCTGCTAACAATTCAACCATTTCTCTCTGATAATCTTTAAATGTCAATAAAATACTTTAAGCATCCCAAATTAGATGATATACTATCTGAAGTGCAACCCTCAGCAATACATTTTTCTTTTTACATTTTATTTGTTTGAATCGTTCAATTGTCATATGATTGTCATGATTGTTACATCCCAGAAATCTGCAAGATTTAGTGCTTTTTTGACTTTGCCACAAAAGAGTGAGTGTTGGGTAGATAATCATGAGGTAGTCATGGTACTAAGCATTATGTCTTGTATTAAGGTCAGACGACATGTTCCTCAAAAATGTATATGTTTTCACAAGATGTTTTGATTGAAATTTTGCTACTTTACGAAGTTCCCTCACAAAAAATGGAGATACATTACCAGGCATTTGTGCAAGATCCCAGGGGTAGCATTTCCTATATAATCCTGTACTGGAAATCACGAGAACTGCTGATATCACGATTTTTGGTTAATTAATTTATATTTATTTTTCAGATATTTTGAAAATAATTTAGAAATGAAGATATAGTGATAATTATAAATATTTTTGTTATATTACAAAGGAATGCAAATACAGATACATGTATTAGAGGAACGTGTCGTCTGACCTTTAATGTATAGAGGCTTTTGTGCAAAGCAAAGAAGTTTATTAATACAAAAAGCAAATTATGTCCTCAATGAAAGAAGATTCATATACCTATGGGAGATGTTGAAAAATTAAGTTAGATAATGTGTGGGAGAAGATACTTTATAATGGTGCAATTTTTAGCTCACCTGAGCCAAAGGCTCAAGTGAGCTTTTCTGATCAAAATTTGTCCGTTGTCTGTCATCGTTGTTGTCGTCGTCATTAACTTTTCACAATTTCATCTTCTTCTCAAGAATCACTGGGCCAATTTCAACCAAACTTGACACAGAGTATCCTTGAGTGAAGGGGATTCAAGTTTGTTCAAATGAAGGGCCTAGCCCGCTTCCAATGGGAGATAATTACAAAATAGTGAAAAATTAATGGCATCTTTTAAAAATCTTCTTCTCGAGAACCAATGGGCTAGGAAAGATGAAACTCATGTGGAATCATTGTCAGGTAGTGTATATTCAAGTTTGATCAAATCATGACCCCTGGGGGTAGGGTGGGGCCATAGTGGACGATCAAAGTTTTACATAGGAATATATAGGAAAAATCTTCTTCTCAAGAACAGCAAAGCCATGATTGGTCATATTTATACGGAAGCATCCTCAGGTGGAGTAGATTCAAGTTTGTTCAAAACATGACCCCCGGGGGTAGGGTGGGGCCACAATGGAGAATCAAAGTTTAACATAGGAGTTTATAGGAAAAATCTTCAAAAATCTTATTCTCGAGAACACCAAAGCAATGATTGGTCATAGATATATGGAAGCACCCTCAGGTGCTGTAGATTCAAGTTTGTTCAATTCATGACCCCCACAGGTAGTGTGGGGCCACAATGAAAGCTCAAACTTGTAGGACAGTCAGCCAAAGAAATATGTAAGCATCCTTAGTAAGTGTAGATTCAATTTTGTTAAAATCATGACCCCCCCCCCCCCCCCCTTGTTTTAGGGGTGGGTCAGGACCACTTATGCTTTTAAGCTGTTCAATAATGAACTGTTTTTTTTTTTTGCTTTTTTCTTAGCCAATGTTCTCAGGTGAGCAATGTGGACCATGGGCCTCTTGTTTTGATTTGCCTCCCAAATAGGTATTTATTTTCTTTGTATATTAGAGTTTTCCCATTAAATTGTAGGCTTTGCACATTACCAGAAGAGTAATGAGCACATTCTCCTGAAATCTTTACTTTGCTTTGGATTACCTGGTATACATTATTAATTTCAATCCAATATGTTTTCAAATAAAAACAGGTCAAAGGAAAAGGTTGTGCATTAATTGTTTGGCCAACCGGAGCAATGGAATTCAGTGTCATTTCGTTCTGGGGGAAAGTTGTAGAATTTTCTCCAGCATGCAAAACGTTTTTTTGATGGAGTTTAAGATATCTGTTACACACATTTTGAAACCAAACTGAATTTAAATTCTTAATAAATGTCACCCTAGCTGGTTTATATCATTCCAATCTCTTTGACAATTTGCTGAAAAGTGATCTTGCCAAATCTAACCCAGTATGCTGTTTTTCTTTTCATTTAGTTTTCTGATGGTCAATGTTGACCACTTCTCGAACAACTGTAACAAGATTTTTATCTTTGTTTTTAGGTCATAGGCTTGGGGTGGGGGTTGGGAGATCTTATACATTTTAGTTTTAAACCTTAAGTGTCCTTTTTAGCTCACCTGAATGAAGTTGGGGGGAGCTTATGTAATACCCTCGGCGTCGGCGTCCCAGGTTAAAGTTTTTGGATCTGATTTCTTATCAAGTACTTCTATGCTCGACATTAATCAGATATAATTTAATTTTGGTTGTAATGCATCATTTGATTGGATAAAATAAATTAGAATATATCGTATAACCTGCGTTGCCTATGTCACAATGACTTAATATGTCAAAAACGTATCAATCCACTTGACGTTACATTTAAAATATGTACAATTTGAAGGCATTTTTGAAGGAGAAATTGTCTCATTTTTTACACTTAATGATGAAAAATTAAATTACAAAATTAAGCGGTTTATAAAAAAAAAGCGTAAACTGTTCCAACCCAGGTAATACAAGTATAACTTGGATAGCTATTAAATTCATTCCTTAAGTATAGGTTTCAGATGCTGCAATTTCAGCAGAAGAATGACCAGGTTAAAGCTTTTGGAGCAGGTTAAAGTTTTTGGAACAGGTCTCATTTCCAAGTAACTATAAGCCCTATATTGATCAAACTAAGGATGCACACCACCAGGCTTGCTTCAGATGCTGGATCTGACCTACATTCTCGGGATGAGCAAGCAGGTTAAAGTTGTTGGAGCAGGTCTCATTTCCAAGTAACTATAAGTCCTGTATTGACCAAACTTGCATGGATGGTACATCTAAGGATGCATACTTCCAGGCTAGCTTCGGAGGCTGGATGTGACCTAAATTTTTGTGGATGAGTGACCAAGTTAGAGTTTTTGGTATTTACCGTACCTGGACCAAACTTGCATGGATGATACATCTAGGAACATACTACTGGACTTGCTTCAGATGCTGAATTTGACCTACATTTTCCAGATGAGTGGCCAGATTAAGTTTTTGGAGCAGTTTCTTTCTAAAATGACTGTAAGTCCTATGCTAACCAACTTTGCACCAAAAATACATTTATTGATGCACACTATCAGAGTTGCTTCAGATGCTGGATTTGACCTACATTTTCCATAGTCATTTGCATCCTTGGCAATAACTAACTTTATTTTTTTCCACTTTAAACACCAATCATATCTTAAAAAGAGATATATCAGATGTTTTAAAAACTTGCAGAATTATCTCAAAGTTAATGCTATTGAAAAACATGAATAATTTCTTCCTTAACATAAAGAAATACTTAGATCTCAAAAAAATTATGTTTTTGGTCATACACTTTATAAAAATACCATATGTCATTAAAAAGTTCTTAATTGCTTTGTTATTTATTTTTTGTCAATTATATTTTGCATATTTTTTCAAATTATTGGGAAGTGGTAGTTAAAAACATGCTGAAAATTTCAATGAAATATGATATATCATTTTTATGCAAGTTGCTTTAATTAGTCTACGATCTACGATTCAGCGGGACAACCAAAATATATACATTTAAGTGTGAGATACCAGTGAGAGGATTTGTTAGGGTGTGTGAAAGAGATTATTTATATACAATGTATGAGTGAGAATCAACTACTTGTGGGATTACATGTATTAGTGGCAATTTGGGTGAGCATTTTGGTCTATGGGATCATTATATGTCACGTTAATTGAATTTACAGTATGATTTATCAGTTATCAGTTCACTCTTAAAATTCTCAGATATTTTAAAATGTGTTAAATGTTTTTTTTTTTTTTAGTTTTTTTAGATTGTAGATGTAAAGCTTAATGTTATATTGTACTAACCTTCAAAACAATGTAATTCTTTATTTTCTGATATCTTTTGAAAACCTAAAAAGATTCAATTCTCAATTATACATAGGGAGTAATTTATTTTGTTATGATTTGTTTATGGGTTGGAAAGGTTTCTGAGACTCCCCCCCCCATTCCCCCCACCCCCATTCCCCCCACACCCTTCTACTTCAGGGAATCCAGGAGTTCGCTCCTAATGGATCACAGCTGACATTTGGTTAAATCAATCCTCCCCCTTTCTGGTAAACATCTGCTGACTCTATATCTGTCTGTGGCAGGTTTTTAGATATTTATTTTCAAGGCACTGAAGCATGTCAGTTTTTGCTCCATTAATTGCTGAGAGCACTCTGCGGGAAGACAGCTAATGACATTACAACAGAATCAATAATGACAAAGGCAGCTAGTAGCTCCCCCAATCCATACAGTCAACTCTTCCTAGCATGTGCATCTCACCGCGCCATGCATGAGGGACATCCCCCCTGTCACTGTGGAATGGTACGACCCACTTAATTTTCTCTGGGACTGTTACAAAGCACATGTCAGTAATTATAGAAATTTTAAGAAATACTGACTGTGGTGTATTGGTGCAGGGCTCTTTGTTGTCAGTGGGTCATTTGGGGTCAGATGGTGTGTTAGCCAGGATTGTCACTTGTACACAGGTAAGTCAGCAGTCTCTTGAGGGTCCAGTGGCTGGGTCTTTGTTGTTGTCATTGATTTCTGAAATCTGTAACTGGTGTCCTCTTAATCTTACATTCCAAGTATCAGATCAATGTCATTTTAAAATTGACCAGTAATGCACAGTATGCTTTTATGATGTGTATGGCAGAGACTACAAATAGCAAACTTGCAGGTGACAGTCTCTTAATGATAAAGGATCTTAAAGCATCAGACAAATATATGTGACTTGTAACATGGGAAGATTGGCTGTGTAATGTTTAGTCAGGGATTCACAGATTTTCTGGACGATGTGTATTGATTTCCATTCTAATGACATGAAAGCTGCAGCATGAAATTCTTTCAGACATGTTTCTTGTATCAATCCATCAAAACTGGCATTGAGAGCAGAGGGTAACATTAATTGACAAACATGTTTGTAATGGAAACTGCAGTTTCTATTTGTTATTCTTTTTTTGTCTTGATAGAATGGAGAATGTTAAATCAAATTTAATCCTCTACTTTTAAAGTCTAGAAGGGACTGTTGTAATAAGACAGGTGTGATGTATCAGCTGTTGTTAATTTGTTCTGGTGATTTTTAACAACACCCAGGTTTCTAATTAAACTGACAAGGACACAAGTGGGGGGCTTCCACAGGAATGTCTGTATAGTCATAAAATCACTGACAAAAAAAGCATTGCCCATAGGATGAGAAGAAGTCTGAAACATGGCTGTATTATAAGACAATACAGCTCTAATGAAATTAAAAAAAAAAGAAATTTGAGGTAATGATTTTGTAGGTTAATTAATTATTCTGCTTAGAAAAGATATTAAAATTAATTCTTACATGATATACCTATATTTTAGAATATAATTTCAACATAGTTTAAGTCAACATAAAATAAATTGATAACTGAAGATGTAAAATATAACAAAAGGATCATTTGTGAACGAAGACAATAACTTCCTGTAAAACAATAAACTTAGATACTCAGGAAGTAGGTTACACTGACTTCATTTTTACTTACTAAGAAAACACTGTACACAAGTATTGTTTGTGTCTCTAATATGGGAAGAAAACTCTCTCTAGAATGTTTTCTTAATGGGAAGGAAACACTCCAAAATGTTTTAACGCAGGATAAAAATGTGTCGGGGATATCCGTAGAATGTCAAGTTGTTTTTGTCTTATGTGCAAATGTGAGATTTAAAATTTGATTTAAAGTAACAACCTATAAATTTCACACAGAATATCAAAATATAAATTTTATGATTTACAATCAGCCAGTTTGTTTTTAATGACCAAAGTGTTGCATTAGGATGAAGCAAGGTCAGCTAAGCTTTCAGAAGGGTTCACGTAGACCTTTCACCTGTCCAGGTATTTTACAGTTGATTCTTTAACTTTGGAGGATATCGATCAGTTATGTATAACGTGCCACAAAAAATATTGTTTAATTCTTTATTTTTTCCTTATTTTCCTTTTTTTTCTTTTCATAAAGTTTCAAATGCATTGTTTCAATGCTTGGACAATATAATAAGATTTTTTACATGTGCGAAAGACCCCCCCCCCCCCCCCTTTCTTTAATACGGTATATCACAGCTAGGATGATCTTTTGGGAAGAATTTACATGCTTTCTGTGCTTGCATGTTAATTTTGTGTATTCATCAGGGTTGTCCCTATGAATTGAAATAGAAGGGGACATTTAAGAAGTAGAAGGAGATCTGCGCAGGTGAGTTAAGGCAAGGTATAGGCATTTCTATGCAAATAATCTAATTAAAATGCCTAAGGACTATATCTTTTTTACAGAGAAAGTTAAAACTTATTGTCTAATATATACTTGGTACCTACGACGTGAGATAGCCAGTACACATTATGACGTCATATTATGACGTCATTGTTCTTTACTACACAAGATTGTAATGGATATCAACAAAAATGCTTCGGCGCAAGGGCATGCTCTATTTAATTTAACTGAAACAAGGTATATTTAGAAGCAAAAGATTCCAAAGTTTGCTGGTATTGCTGCACAAAGATCAACAGCTCAGTGGTATAATTTCAATTTGTAAAGTTTTAAGTTGAATAAGGGTAAAAATGTACAGTCCGGTATAAGTTTCCTCAAAATCCGAACAAATGAGAAAATGCCTAGGATTTGTGCAGCAGTTTTATTAATCTGTAGACTATTCTTCTTAGCATTATACAATTTTTATGTAAAAATAAATAGGGTAATCCCTTGCGCCGAAGCTGTTTTGTTGATGTGTTTTATTATATCCAGTAGGGAAGATCAGTGACGTCATAATATGACGTCATAATGTGTACTGGCTCTAACATGTCGTGGGTACTAAGTATGCATAAGAACATAAATCAACACTTTCTCTGAATAATAAATATACCTCTTATCCTTTTTTATTAGCTCATTTGCATAGATACGCCTATACCTAGCCTTAACTCACATGTGTGGGGTTCCTCCCCTAATGGGGAATTTAGGAAGCATACCAAAATAACCGGGGGATCACATCATTATAGACAGGGAAATTCCCCGGCCCCTGGGTCTTAGGGACAACCCTGATTCATGGATTAAAGTATGCACTGTCATAATATTGCAACCATTTTACCGTAAAATAATTCTTTGAGATTCTATTTGAGACTAATATGTACCTATCTCAAGATTTTCTGAGAAATCTCAGATTTTTTTCTCAGCTGAGTCGAAAAAAAACAATGGTGGCACGAATGTTTGAGAAAATTCTCAGATTTGAGAGTAAACTCAAAAGATAAGTCTGAGTTTGAGAAAATATTTAATTGGTGGCACAGTTTGGTGAGAAAAACTCAAATTTTCTGAGAAATCTCAGATTTGAGAAAATTTCAGCATTGGTGGCCCCAAAGCCAGATATTTTAGTTTTAATTCTTTAACTTTGGAGGATATATCAAATTATCAATCAAATATAGATTCCATACTATTGTCATAATTCATAGTAGATACACAAAGTGGTGTACTTTTAATGCAATATTTATGAAAGACTTGGTTATCCTTGATAGCTATTTGCAGCTTTTGCTCGGGTTGAAGGTGAAGTCATGTTCACAGTTCCTTAAAGATGTCCTGTTGACAAACAAAATACTCATCTCTTATTTAATGAGCTAAAATTTTAAATCATAGAATTAGATTGTTGCTTATATTTTTTTCAAAAATGTTTAATAATATTCACTTTTTTATTAATGATAAATGAATTTCAAAATTTGAATGCATTCTTGGTGATTTTACAGCTCATTGCACGAAGGATTTAAACATTTAGAGGGGGTAAGAGAAAGAGAAGCTTAAGTACACATGTATAGGGTTACTGGAACGAATCAAACTAAAAACATATTTTTGAAAGAAGCAAATTAATATAATTGTATATTTTTTGTAGATCTATATATATGATATTATAACTTTCTATTATTTCCTTTCCATTGTCAGTGTGTCAACAAACTTCTGGAGTATCGAATACATCCTTATATAACTGTACAGTGTGACTGCTCATAAGTAATGATTTTTTTCGGCTGGTTTCTCTCACTGCGTAATAGTGGTAATAGTAGCTAATAAAAGTAGATTGTTTAAAACAGTGGCCCGATTCACAGCAATGTGTTGTTATTTTAATTAGCTACTGGGATAGCTTAGATACAGTGTTTGTGTGAACATTTGACGAGTTGAAGGTAATTTAAATATGTGACTTAAATTTGATGATGATGTATTTGATAGTCTGATAATTTAAAACTAAATTTAACACAAACCTCAGATAGATGATGATTGATAAAGTTGAACCTGTAATTTGCTTTTACCTGGGCTTTAAAAGCATGATTTTACAAGAATTATAATGGCAAAATAAAATCAATAACTTGAATCCTTTCAGATGGTGAAGATTACGATAATGTTCATTATTTACATTTATAGAGATGATAATAATTTTCAGATGTTGAATTCAATGTGCAATGATGATGGTAACAATGATTTTTGTTTCAGATGATAACAATATAACTTTAGATGATAATGATGATGATGATGATGATGATGACATTGGTTTTTGTTTCAGAAGATGATGAAAGTGAGGAAGACTCATCTTACGCCGATGTTGCCAATGTAATGTCAGACATGAGTGTTCAGCAAAGACGTGGGTTACCTGCCCCTCCCTGTGGAGCATTTATCTCCCCTGATAGTCCACCCCTCAGTCCCAGGGAAATGTATTCCCAGTCTGGAATTTATGATGTCATTCCAGGAGAAAAGGTAAAACAAGAGAAAAAAAACAACATCTCGAAATAAGGAGATTGTTGTTACTTTTTTTCTCCTGCTAAGTAGTGCAGGATTTACATACTCTTAACACTAAGAGATTTTATCTTACTTCATGGTTTAAAAAGGAAGATGGCATGGAAAATATATTTAGCTCACCTTGACAAAGTTGAGATGAGTTTATGTTATACTCCCAGCATTGGCATGGGCATCTAGGTTAAAGTTTTAGATGCAAGTTCATTCCCAAGTAACTATAAGCCCACCTCGACCAAACATGCATAGAATGATGCATCCAGGGATTGACACCACCAGACTTGCTTTGGATGCTGGATCTGAACTACTTTCTCTAGATGAATGAATATTAGCCCTTACCTGAACCAAACTTGCATTGATGATGCATCTAGGGATGTACATTATCCAATCTACTTTGGATGCTGGATCTGACCAACATTTTCTAGACGATTGAATATTAGCCCTATAATTGAACCAAACTAGCTTGAATGAAACATCTAGGGATGGACACTACCAGGCTTGCTTCGAATGCTGGATTGCCCCACATTTTCTGGATGGGTGACCAGGTTAAAGTTTTTTGAGCTGGTCCATTCCCAAGTAACTATAAGTTCTACTGATACCAAACTTACATGGATATTGATCTCGGGATACACACTAACTAGAAAATAATTGATGTGAAGTTTGCCTTCCTTATAGATAACATTTGTCAAGGTGAGCCTTGATTTCCTATGTTTTTTTTATTGTGACAAAGTAAAAGTACACAAGTATCTAACAAAGAATATGTGTATTTTCATCATTTTCTGCAGAGATGTATTAAATTTTTAATCATCATTGTTATAAGGAGAATGACTGTTGTATAATAATTTGTCTTTTTCATCTTTTGAAATTCCAGTCCACAAGGAGACCTGCTCCACCGAGAAGAAGTGCCAGTACACGACTGAGCTCGGGAAGGGATCGGGTAAGATACTTCTGCTATTACAATACTAAATAAGCTCTGGTAGGGGTTGGTAGAATTACTACTGCCATAACAAGACTGGACTCTGTTAGGGATCAGTTGAGTTACTTTTATTCTAAATACAAGACTAAGCTTTGGGGTGTCAAGTTAACTTACCGACTTGTAACTAAGTCAACTCAAACCAAACATGTCAACTCGTAACCAAATGGCATAGTCAACTTGAAACTAAGACCCTGGTTCAATGAAGAGTTCACTCTTGGATTTTCGAGGGAAGAAGTGAAGTTGTTTGAATGTAAATTCCATGTGTCTGGATAGGAGTTGACTATGTATTAACATAAGATTTTTGTAAAGGATAAATATTGGGAAAATAGTTCTATGTTTTTAGGTCACCTGAGTCACTCAGGTGACCTATTGCTATCCGTTTTCGTCCGTCGTCGTCCGTCGTGCGTCGTGTGTTAACATTTGAACATTTTCAGCTTCTTCTCTGAAACCGCTGAACCAATTTCAGCCAATTTTTGCATATGGCATCTATGTGTGAAGGGGAACAAAATTTGTGAATTTCATGGTCCCTGCCCCCCTGGGGCCTGAGGGGTGGGGCTAAAACCATCAAAATTAATGCAATCTTTAAAAATCTTCTTCTTTACTCCTGGACATCAAGCAGTCAAACTGTTGACATGATTGTAATAAGCATTGAGCCCTCTACCAAAGTTGTGAAATTCATGGCCCCAGGGTCAGGGGTTCTGGTGCTAGGGCGGGGCTATATAGATCATATAGTGAAAGTGCATTATTTCTTTGAAAATCTTCTTCTCTACTCCTTGGTATTATTGAAACAAATTGAATACATAGTTATGATAAGCAAGGGTGACTCTACCAAAATTGTGAAATTCATGGCCCCAGGGTCAGGGGTTCTGGTGCTAGGGTGGGGCTATATAGATCATATAGTGAATGTGCAATTATTTCTTTGAAAATCTTCTTCTCTACTCCTGGGTATTATTTAAACAAATTAGATACAGAGTTATGATCAGCAAGGGTGACTCTACCAAAATTGTGAAATTCATGGCCCCAGGGTAAGGGGTTCTGGTGCTGGGGGGGGGGGGGGCTATATAAATCATATAGTGAAAGTGCATTATTTCTTTGAAAATCTTCTTCTCTACTCCTGGGTATTATTTAAACAAATTAAATACATAGTTATGATAAGCAAGAGTAACTCTACCAAAATTGTGAATTTCATGGCCCCTGGGTCAGGGGTTCTGATGTAAGGGCGGGGCTCTATTTATTATATAGTGAAAATGCATTAATGCTTTAAAAATCTTCTTCTCTGCTTCTGGGTATTATTTAAACAAACTAAGTACATTATTATGATAAGCAAGGACACCTCTTCCAAAATTGTGAAATTCATGGCCCCAGGTACAGGGGTTCTTGTGCTAGGGTGGGGCTATATAGCTCCTACAGTGAAGGTGAATTAATTCTTTGAAAATCATCTTCTCTGCCCCTGGGTACTATTTAAACAAACTAAGTACATTGTTATGATATGCAAGGATGCCTCTTCTAAAATTGTGAATCTCATGGCCCCAGGGTCAAGGATCCTTGTCAAAAGGGGGGGGGGGGGCTCTATTGATTATATAGTGAAAAATCAAAATTTCTTTGAAAATATTCTTTTCTGCTTCTGGTTAAAAAACAAAGAAGCTAAGTATATAGTTATGATGAGCAAGAGTGCTTCTTCCAGAGTAGTGAATTGCATGACCCCTGGGTCAGATGTGCTGGTATAAGGGTGGGGCTGTTGATAATGTAGTGAAAATGCATTAATTCTATTAAATGATCCTGTCTGCTCCTTAATGTTAAGCAGTTAAACAAAGTGATTACTTATGATGAGCAAACTTGAAACTTCTGGTCCCAGGGTGAGAGGCTCTGGTGTTTCTCGGTGGTGAAGGGGGGGGGGGAGGGGCTCTATTGATAATATAGTGAATCTGTAGTGAAAATGCATTATTTCTTTAAAAATCTTCTCTGCACTTGGGCATATCAGACGCAAAAAGTGTAAAAGTTGTAATAAGGAAGGGTATTTTTACCAGATTTTTGAACATCTGGACCATTTGGTCAAGTGTTCTGGTCCTAGCCAGGGCTCAATTAATTTGCATTCTACTGAAAGGAGTTATTCGCCTTTGCTGTTTACTTTTGATAATTAATCATTGTAAATAATGTACATGAAAAATTAATAGAATAAGAGAATTATGCAAGAATTTTTATTGTATAATACAAAAAGTATTTTCATAGTTTTAATGATCATGTGGACTTGTAAGTAATAGATAAATAAAAATGAGACAAAAATAACTTGTCTTATTAAATGTTCATCAAAGACCAAGAGAGGCCAATGTAAGAGATTACAACAAGGAATTAAAATAGTACAAAAGCACTGATAGTTTGGTAATATACTGTATGGTGATAGTGATAATTGGGGAACAGATTAGAACCTAATTTATGAACTGTTAATGAATAGTAGACTAATTATTTTGTTGATCCTGGTCACCCTATTTTTCTTGCTTTTGGGCAACAAAGCTTCACCTTTCATTTCATTTTAATACTCTATGGATCCTCTAAGTTGTTGTATTGTACTCAGGTGACCGTTAAGGCCCTTGGGCCTCTTGTTAATGTGATTATGAGTTTACAGTACATAAAATATGAACTTAACAGTTTTCATGCATAAAACACAGGACAGGTGGAAGGGGGGGGGGGTGTAGGTTGGGTGGTTGGGGCTTTTAACACCGCTTTCCCCGAAAAATAGATTTTTCAATTTTAGCATTTTCAGGCTTTTGTTTTCAGGGATTTTTTTTTGGGGGGGGGGGGGGGGGGGGGCGGGGCTGATCCTCATTTTGAAAAAACGATGCTACATCCCTGCAGAAATGTCACACCTTTAGTGATTGATGGGAAATGAGCATAATTCTGCTTCCTTCAAGGTTCTCAGTCATCAATACTAATCATATTTTTCAGGTTTTATAAGGTCACCTGAGTCACTCAGGTGACTTATTGCTATCTGTTTTTGTCAGTCGTCGTGCGTTAACATTTAAACATTTTCAGCTTCTTCTCTGAAACCGCTCAACCAATTTCAACCAATTTTGGCATATAGCATCTTTGGGTGAAGGGGGACAAAAATGGTGAATTTCATGGTCCCTGCCCCCCTGGGGCCTGAGGGGTGGGGCTAAAACCACCAAAATTAATGCAATCTTTAAAAATCTTCTTCTTTACTCCTGGACATCAAGCAGTCAAACTGCTGGCATGATTGTAATAAGAATTGAGCCCTCTACCAAAATTGTGAAATTCATGGCTCCAGGGTCAGGGGTTCTGGTGCTAGGGTGGGGCTATATAGATCATATAGTGAAAGTGCATTATTTCTTTTAAAATCCTCTTTTCTGCTCCTGGGTATTAGATAAGCTAAGTAAGTACATAGTTATGATGAGCATGGCTGCCTCTTCCAAAATTGTGAATTCCATGGCCCCTGGGTGAGGGGTTCTGGTGTTAGGGCGGGGCTCTATTGATTATATAATGAAAATTCATAATTTCTCTCAAAATATTTTTTTCTACTCCTGCTTATAAAGCAAAGAAACAAGTGTGTAGTTATGATGAGCAAGTATGCTTTTACAAAATTTTTAAAACTTGTGGTCCCAGGGGTTCTGTTGTTTATCTGAGAGGGGGGGGGGGGGCTCTATTTGATAATGTAGTGAAAATGTGTGAATTCTTTGAAAATCTTCAACTAATTGCATAGTTATGATGATGAGGGTACCTCTTCCAAATTTGTAAATTTTCAACATCTGGACCATTTTTCAAGAGTTCTGGTCCTGGCCAGGGCTCTATTAATTTGTATTCTATTGAGTGAAGTTATTCCCCTTTGCCATTCACTTTTGATAATTAATCACTGTAGATAATGTATTTAAAGGTTAATAGAATAAGAGAATTATGCAAGAACATTTATTGTATAATATAAAAAGTACTTTCATAGTTTTAATAATCAGGTAGACTTGGAAATAATAGATAAATAAAAATGAAACAAAAATAACTTATCGTCTTAAATATTCTTCAAAGGCCAAGTGAGGCCAATGTGAGGGGGTAATAATATAGACATATTGTTAAAAGTCTGCATGGTAATAGTGATAAATGGGGGACAGATAGAAAGATACTAGACCAATTATTTTGTTGATCTTCATGGTACATGTACTAATTTTCTTGCTATTGGGCAACAATTAAAGCTTCATTTTTCAGTTTATAGATCCTCTAAATTGTTGTACTCAGGTGACCATTAAGGCCCTTGGGCCTCTTGTTTAACTTCTTTCAATTATGCAAATTAATAAATCTTCCAGAATAACAATGTACATATTAAAGTAAAACTCATTTAGTACAATTATGGATACAGTGAATTAACAGATATAACAAAATTTTTTGCAATCCCTGGCAAAATTCTTATCAATTCCTTAATTTTGTAAGTATTTATATTTAAAAATCAGTTCTTCCACAATCTTTTGAATTTCAAAGTAAATTTTGTATTTTATACTTCCCTAAATTCATTTGGTAGACACACTTGAATGAAAAAAATCTATATTTACCAATTTGCTATATATACTTTAAGAAATCCATAATACGGATATAGCAAATTCCAGATATAGCGAAGTAAATTTGCAAGTACCGGGTATTTATAACCGACAGTAACAAAAATATACTTTAATTAACTATAGTTTATTATAGTTAACTATAGTATCAAAGTTTTCACTGTATAGTAAATCAAAGTATTTTTACTATGGATTTTAGATTGTTATATTTTATGTTCTATAGTTCAAACATTCATGTTTGTCATATTAAATGGAAAATATTACTTGAATGTTAACATACTATTTACAAATTTTACATCATTGCTATTAAATGTAAGAGATTTTAACAACATATTGGGTTCGAGTTGACTTGGTTATGAGTCGATCAGGTTATGAGTTGACCAGAAACCAGCTCTGGTTGGGATCAATTGAGTTACTTTTGTTGTTTACAAGACTAAGCTCTAACAGGGATAAGGCCAGTTACTGAACTCAGAAAGTGATTGATTGAATTACATTTGGTATTTCATAGACAGCATGTAAAATTGTAGCAAGGGATGAGCTATGCTTAAAAGAAGGCTTCCTTCATATATTCTCAAAAGACGGTGTTATCTTTTTGATAGTGTGAGTCAATTCAACCACAGAAATCGGTGTACCTATCATTTTTATCAATATTTTCAGTAATTAAGTTAAATAAATATGTAATTCCAGTTATAAAAGCCTCTGGTGTTTTTATTATACATTATATATATATTTTTTATTTACTGTAAATATTGATAAAATTGATAGGTATACAGACTCCTTTCATTCAGCTGACCTTGTTGAGTTTTCTGAACTGGTTGAGTAATGATTCAACTGAACTCGTATGAGATTGGGATAGGGATATCTCCTCACAAAGTTCACATAATATCAGGTTTATAAATACTATGTACACTAAACTATTACAGTATCTAAATGGCTCATCATTTTCTTGTCATGTGACATTACTGTTTAGTTTATTTTTAGGCTTGGTTATCCATTTTACGACGCCACAAGGCAGTGAGCTAGCAAATTATAAGATTAATCATATACAGTATATACTTAATGACCTATTTTTAACAAAGACACTCTTGTAGCTACATTATTCTTTTCCCAAAAATTATATGATTGTACTATAAATCTATTGAAAGCCATTTTTTTTACTATAATTCATGTCTTTTTTTAAAGTTTTATTATTTAAACAGTTGTAAAAGAAAAATGTTATATCATACTGTGGAATCAGTAAAATTCATGGGGACCAATTTTCATGTATTGTGTTAATTTGAAATGTTCGTGGGGACATATTTTTGTGTATTCTTTTATATCTACAAGAGGAAATAACTCTGTAATCCTAATATGTGGAGGATGTTAATTCATTAATGAGAGGTACCCACAAATTCCACGAAAATTGAGCCACCACGAAATCTAATGATTCCACAGTATTTAGAGGTACAATCATTTCCTTCAAATGAAAGGAATTGTTTTTTAAAAAGATTTTTCAGAGTTATAAATTGTCATTATAAATTTATATATTCTCAAAGAAATTTCTAAATCAGTTATACACAATACTTTACCAATATCTTGATATACTTATCATGAGCATGTTTGACATATATCATTGTAAAGATAAACTTATCAGAAGAAATGGCTCCTTTCTACAAGTAAAGAAGTTTATAAAATTGTTTTCTATTTTTATAGAAATATATTATCAAGATAAAAATTGATGTTGTTGATTAATTGGTATGAGTTTTTCGCCTCACGAAAGGATGTCTTGCTTAATTTTTTAGCTTGAAAATTAAATATTTACTGGTAATTTCAAGGATTGTATGTAACTTATACGAATCATTTAAACAAATTTCAGCATAAAAACAATTTTATTTCCAGATTTCAACTTCTAGTGATGATCCTGTTTTCTTGGATGATCATAGACAAAGCAGTCGTCATTCACTTCATCAGTCACCAGGGTTATCAACATCTCCCCAACAATTCCATCATCCCCAGGGAAGAAGGGACTCATCACCAGGGAAGCCTCTTCCCTCCCCTAACCAGACTCGACCCTTCTCATATATGTCAGCCCTCCCCACTTCTCCACAGCATGTCAATTTAACTTCACCAGGATCACCAACATACGAACCTATCAACCAAGCTTATTCACACAATGGACACCATGAACAGCACATGTCTTCCAGTCATGATGTAAGGCCAGTCCAGCCTTCCCATAATGCTCAGTACCAGAGGGTCTCGAAAGGGGGCTCTCCAAGCTCGCCTAGGAGGCAGTCTGTTCCTGTCACACCAATTACTCCACCTTACCATACAAGGGACATGAACTTTCCACAGAATGTAAACCCTTTGCCTCCTTCCCAACATAATATGGTACATGGCCAAGGACCAGTAGGACCTTCTGTTAGAAAACACAGAGCCCCCAGCTTTCCTGCCCCTCCTCCACCTCACTTTGACAGTATTAGATCCCATGGAGGCATGCGCTCTCCCTCCCCTCCATTACCCCCACCACCCTTGGAAATGGGCAGTAGCCAAAGGGTTCCCAGTCAGCATTTTGAATCAAGACAGATTCCAACACAAGAACCCCCCACACCTCCCCCTATCTCAAAAATCCCAGGGACCAGATCTTCTGTGTCAACCTTTGAGCTGGGTATGAGAATGAGGGAGGGGTCGGTGGACACTAGTCCCTTACAGTCCCCCACCCATCACTCTGGTGGGTCTGGTCTGGCTGCCCAACTCAACAAAGTCCAGCTTAAAGCAGCACCCAATGAACAACAGGAAAAGAAAACTTCCAAACAGGTTGCCATGGGGATAGCTGCTGAGCTAGGGAAGGTACAGCTGCGGTCCAATCCTAAAGACGTGGCTAAAAGTAGGTCACCAGAAGACAGCCGAGAAACATCACCAGAAGGACTGCTGCTAAAGCTTAATCCAGTCAAGAAGACAGGTACGTGACATAGATCCATTGATTAAAAAAAAATCCTATCAAAAAGATGGAAACACTTTGTTTATGTACAAAAAGTCCAAGTTTAAGATAGTAGCACAGACACTCCTGGAATCTGAATGTGTCTTTTTCAATTTACCAAACATATAATTGGATCAGTCTTTTTTTTTTTTTAACTTCAAGAGGGTGTATATTTGCAAACAATGATAAGTGAGTTAATTTCCAGTTTTCTGCAAACTTTTGGTAATCAATGATACATCATAGAAAAGATAGTGCTGGGTGTGACTGAAAGTCATGCTTTTTGTCTGATACCATGTTCAGTGTCTGAAAATGACCTATGTTTAACAAAATGAGTAAAATAATCAGTCAGTATGTAAGTGCTGGGCATTTTTTGAAATCTGGTTATAAAAAAGAATAGAAGGATGTTCAATTATATATTGAATGAATTTATGATGTCATTGTTTATATTTTTTTTTAGAAAGAATTAAGAGTACCCCAGAGAAAGATACTGAAGCAGGGGTGAATTTTAAGGCAGTGTTGAAATCAACTGGGGGACCAAAACCATGGGAGAAAGGTAGGCTCAAATTGAGAGACATAAATTACTGTAAAAGTGTATTCATGATTGTAAATAAAAATCTTTCTTACAATTTTTCATTTGTAAATTTTATTGCTGTTCCCTTTTACCCCGTAGATACCTCACCTCCAGCAAATTCTGAGACTTCGGAAGTTGCCATGAATGTGATGACATCATCATTAGATGAGGAGCCTCTTCCTCCTCCTCCTCTTGAGGAAGAACCTTTTAATGAACTCCCCCTCCCTCCCCCACCCCTTGAAGATGATGAATGTGACCAGCTCCCTCCCCCTGTTGTCAGTGAAACACTAGTGCCAGGAACACAGGAGAATCTTAAGAAGAGAAAGATTTTTGAAAAAGAGAAAAAAGGTTGGTATGTTGAGGCTCAAGGGTGTTAAGGGAAGTAACTGTACAAGTGACAAAGACAGGTGGGTGGACTGATTTAGTCAGGAGAAATAATCCTACAGGAGAATTTAAAGAAATCAGTGAATATATGTAAACCGGTAATGATTTTGTCAAGGGAAATAATTCTACAAGAAAGCAAAATGGCATATTATATTGAGTTTATCAAGGGAAAGAACTCTGCAACAGTATATCATTAAAGGATAATTTTATCTGTTTACCTGTCTTCATAGTGAACAATTTTTTATACAATTTTTAGCTCTACTGGTCAGAGACCAGAAGAACTTATGCGATAGTAAGTTGTCTGTCCTCTGTCTGTCTATCTGTCTGTAAACAATTTTTAGCTCACCTGAGCCGAAGGCTCAAGTGAGCTTTTCTGATCACATTTTGTCCGTCGTCCGTCCGTCCGTCTGTCCGTCTGTCTGTCCGTCCGTCTGTAAACTTTTCACATTTTTTACTTCTTCTCAAGAACCACTGGGCCAATTTTGACCAAACTTGGTACAAAGCATCCTTGGGTGAAGGGGAATTTAAATTGTTAAAATGAAGGGCCAAGTCCCCTCACAAGGGGAGATAATCAAGAGAAGACAAAAATAGGGTGGGGTCATTAAAAAATCTTCTTCTCAAGGACCACAGGGCCAGTAAAGCTGAAACTTATATGGAAGCATCCTGGGGTAGTGTAGATTCTAAATTGTAAAAATCATGACCCCCGGGGGTAGGGCGGGGCCACAATAGGGAATACAAGTTTTACATTGAAATATATAGGAAAAATCTTTTAAAATCTTCTTCTCAAGAACCACTGGACCAGAAAAGCTGAAACTTATGTGGAAGCATCCTGGGGTAGTGTAGATTGTAAATTGTTCAAATCAAGACCCCCGGGGGTAGGGCGGGGCCACAATAGGGAATCCAAGTTTTACATTGAAATATATAGGAAAAATCTTTAAAAATCTTCTTCTCAAGAACCACTGGACCAGAAAAGCTGAAACTTATGTGGAAGCATCCTGGGATAGTGTAGATTCTAAATTGTTCAAATCATGACCCCCGGGGGTAGGGCGGGGCCACAATAGGTATTACAAGGGGGGAGTCTGGTAATGAACAGCATGGCCAAAGTTACTCAGGTGAGCGATGTGGCCCATGGGCCTCTTGTTCAAAATGCTACTCCTCCTACAGTTTTGGTCTGATTTCAGTATAACTTGTCACACAAGTACACTACACTAAGACACATAATTCTGTATATCGGTTTTTGATTTCAGGGAACGGTGTTGCCATGGTTACTAAAAATAGAGATTTCTGTGAAATACTTTCAAAATGCTACTCTTCCTACAGTTTTAATCTGATTTCAATATTTTTTGGCACACAAGTAGACAACACTAAGATACATATTTCTATATATCAGTTTTTGATTTCAATGAACGGTGTTGCCATGGTTACTAAAAATAGAAATTTCTGTGAAAAACTTTAAAAACGCTACTTCTCCTACAGTTTTGATCTGATTTCAATATAACTTCGCACACAAGTAGACTATACTAAGATACATAATTTTGTTTTGTACACTAAGATACATAATTCTATGTATCGATTTTTGTACACCAAGATACATAATTCTATGTATCGATTTTTGATTTCCATGAACAGTGTTGCCATGGTTACTAAAAATAGAAATTTCCTTGAAATACCTTCAAAATGCTACTCCTCCTACAGTTTTGGTCTAATTTTAGTATAACTTAGCACACAATTAGACTACACTAAGATACATAATTCTCTGTACCAGATTTGGATTTCGATGAACAGTGTTGCCATGGTTACTAAAAATAGAAATTTTCTTGAAATACTTTCAAAACGCTACTCCTCCTACATGTTTTGTCTGATTTCAGTATAACATGGCATACAAGTAAACTAGACTGAGATACATAATTGATGTTACTGTTTTTTGATTTTGTTGAATGATGTTGCCATGGTTACTTAAATCAAAATTTCTGTAAAATTGTTTTAAAAGGCTATTCCTCCTACAGTTTTAGTCTGATTGCAATAAATCTTTCCACAAAAAGAGACTAAACCAAGGATCATTATTCTATTTATTGCTGTTGCAAAGTTTCAAGTCCAAGTGCTACTTTTATCCTTCTTTTATAAGGACAACCAGTAGAGCTACAGTCTCGTCAGAGACTTCTGGTTTTTTCATTCATTTACATATCTGTTATGCAAATTACTTCCTATGATTTAATGTTTAAATCTACTTTGACTCAAGGTACATGTTCTGGGGCAAAGGATTCATATTTGTTTCAATTATGGGGTGATTTGAAATTAAAGCAAAGTAATTTTATTCACTACTGGAAATATTCAGTAAAAATACACTTATAGTGAACATGCTTAATGATTTAATGCTAACAGCAAAGTGATTTTCATTCTTTGTGGCTTTAAAATATGTTTTGAATTTAATGGATGTAACGAATTACATTTATAATGAAGCATAATTATCCTTCCCTGGTACTTTGTTATAAGCGTGTTTTACTGTATCTGCTTCCCTCATTTCTTGGATACATAGTTTCAATCAAAATAATTTTTTAAAAACCCTGCATAACCGGCAATTGTAATAAACTAAATATTTTGTGCAGCATCTGCCCTAGGGTTTCATTCATGACTCATTGAGAGTTTGAGTTAATTATTTTAAGTGTTATTTTAAGACCCGAGTTAATTCAGTACTCTTGTATACTGGCTGCCATGTGTCTGAGAATCAGTTTGATGGATGGGAATTTCTAAAATGCTCTAACTTTTATAAGTCTTGATCATGGTATCTAATGAACCAAGACAAATATTTACTTTAAATTCTCTACATGTATTTAGATAATCTTAGTCCACATCTTATTATTGGAAGCAGAATTTTCCTGTTACTCTACTGTACTTTTACTTATATAACTAGCAATTGTTTGATCAGATTTAGATCTCAGTAAATCCCACCCATACCTGTGTCATTATGAAGTAGTACAAGCTATCTGACAGATTATCGGTTATGAGATAGATTGTAAAGCCACTGCTGCTGGGATAAGGGGGAGTGCAGTGGTGTGATATTTTTGTCTTATCTGTGATTATGCCCCCTGCTGTGATCCATCAGATCAGAGGGTAAGCTGGGGCTCCCATGGGGGTTCAGGACATGAGTGAGTACTGAGGATCTGACCTAGATTCTGGCCACAAAAGTAGGTCAAATACTTATAATGACTGACTATACTGTTGCCAAGTAGAGCTTTCAGAGATAAATGAGTTATGTTAACCTCATATTCCTTTGAAGGATTTGTGCACTTCTTCATGTTTATGTATTGCATCTCAGAAGTTAATATATACCTAGCAATGTTTCTTAATTCTAACAAATATTCTACTAAATCTATATTACAAGATTCAGAGTCATGCAGTAAGATATAATGAAGAGTCTACTACGTACTTTTTGTGAAAGAGACTCAGATGACAAGATAAGAAATCTCTGTTATATTCTGTGAATTCTGCTGCTCTCTTTGGAAAATTACCAAAATCTAGTTTCCCCCACTGAAGCCTCACTCTCACTATTCCTTCCAAGTTACCGTAGCGATCTGATGTCAGAGAAGTCAGACATATTTGGGATACCTGGATTCTTATTTGTTTCTTTCCTGGTTTTATTTTATTTACCAAAGTTTCTCATAGGATTTATTTAATTAGATACTGAAGGTGAGTTGTGACCTTGTGTTTTAGAATTCCAGAACCTTTGAGTTTTAGCCATTTGTTGTTTGATCCGTAGGTGTGAATGTTCTTCTGGCCATCAGGATAAACTCAAATTATCTCTGACAGAGGGCAGAGACCTACACTCATTTAGATCACTAAAAATTTTTTGATAAATTAATGATTCTGCTTAATTAGAAAATATATTCATTTGTCATGATTTTATTGAAAATCTTGTGTAAAAGGACAAGTGATTAATAATTTTTTAAACCATAATGTTCATTGATGAAAGTTATTTTAGTGATATGTTAATTACAAAATATTAAGATATCCAAGAAATATTTTAAAATTCCCCCCCCCCCCAAAAAAAAAAACAAAAAAAAAAAAACAAAACAACAATAACAATAACAAAATATTTTCAATGAACTTACAGTGGTATGTTAAATATGTGATGAATATTTTCATTTTGAAATGTGGTGTTCTGAATGAAAGCAGAAATTCTGATCCACCCGTTGAGGTTCTGTCAGACTGGAGTAAATTTTTCAGCTTCCTGTCTTTGGAGCCATTATACAACCCCCTCCTGTTTCGTGCTGTAATACTGTTATCTAAGACAGAGGGGTTGTGTTTTTCCCTGCTGAATTGTCTGTCAGCTATATTTAGCTGCCCCCAGCCTTTCTAAGGATGGGGGAAACATTAAGTCATTTTATTGTAATTTCAAGAATTTCAGGAAACAGAAAAAAAGGGAGGAATAAGAATTCAGATATTGTAGTAGGTTTGAAGAAAACAGCTGATTTACTGAGGTGTTGAGGATTGTTTACCAGTACATAAATTCTTAGTGAAATTCTCAGCTGTGGTGATGGATAGCTGATGTTTGAATTGTCTGGGATAAAATCTGATGATTTATAAGAAATAGCTGATTTACAGGGTCCAGTAGAAGGCTATAATTAAGAGCCAAATTATTTCTGTAGGCAATCCATTTTCACAGACAAAATCCATTTGGTTTGACTTCTGCAACACTTGTGCAGTTTTATCACTGCAGTGGAAACTTGTAGATATCTAGGGGCATTACAACATGTACAGTTGTAAATTTAAGTAAATATAGATTAGTTGTTTACTTGGAGAGAAGATATGTACTTAATTATCCAGGGTTATAAGTATTTACTAAAGTGCATTTAAGGATACATTAGTTCAGTGGCCACTGAATTAGTAATCAGGGGGTAATGGTCAGGACCTCATATCCTTGAAGAGAGCAGACAATCCAAGATATGTCTGTGTTTGTTTATAGCAGGAAGTCAAGATTACACATGTAGAACAAACTGAGATGTACTGCTAATCCTGATTCTCTCTGTAACGTTACACATGCTTTAAATTAACATACCACCCTGGCACAGTCATTAACAAATATATTTTGTGTAATAGGGCAGGGATTATTCTGATGAAGATGGAGTACTACAGCTATAATTGTTGCTTGCTGTGGTTCTTTTTGAAAAATAAACAGTTAATTAAGAGGGCTGGGTGGTCGTGGCCATTTTTAGACTATATTGATCTCCTTTACAAGAAGAGCTCCATATAAAGACATACAAAAATGATCAAATTTTAAAACTAAAATGTATGAATTTTTTCTTTGCCAAATGATAGTTGACAGCTTAAGATATCATATCTAAAAAAATAAGTTATATCTGATGGTTAATTTGTTGACCCCCCAGCCTCCTTAATAGGCTTGCTAAAATGAAAATAATGTATAGCCAGGAATGTCCTTGACAGTTATTTAAATGATGTTACTATGATTATGTATACTATATATTAGATTCTGTGGTCTCCCTGAAAATATAAAGCTTCCTTCTTTCCTGCTGCAGCCCGGGAAATATCTAGAAGTAAATCTGGCTTATATTAATAAATAGTATTCTTTGACCATTCCCTGAGAAGAATGATTTTTGTTAAATGTTAAATTATAACAGATTTCCCTCAGAATTTGGTGTCAAGTAGATGGATGTAGAAAACTAATATATCTGATGATGGTCATTTCTCTGTTAAGAAAAATATCAAAGGGAATTTTTTTTTTATCATGGATAAATAGATTTGATGTGAATTTAGAAACATGAAATGCACATTAAGATATTGCATTGATGTTAAGTCTTGAACCATATTCTTTGAAGTTTCAAGGGGAAAAATTTAAGTAATGAGATTTGAACAAAGCACAGATTTCCTCAAGATCTCTGCCAAAAAGACCCCCCAACTACTAAATTTATATTATTTGTTTTAATACCCTTATTTAGTTATAGTTGTGTAAATTTCATGGTCAAAATTGTTCTGTAAAAAATACCTCAGCTTTCCCCAAGAAAAGGGAAAATGTCATTAAGTCATTTTATTGTAATTTCAAGAATTTGAGGATGCAAGTCAGAAAGGAGAAGAAGAACTTAGTTATTATTGTAGTGAGTTTGGAGAATTTGATCAAGTTTTGTACCATTTTCCTGAGGTGTTGAAATTTGTTTACATGAATCCCTATTGAATCATTGCTGAACCCTATAGCTATAAAGCATTAATTAGAATTTCAGACATGCTCTGGCACTCTGTTTCCTCTCAAAGAGAAAAAAAAGGATCATGTAGCTATGATACTTAAAAATGCATGATTTAAAAAAAAAAATTGCACAGTGAGGCAGCAGATCTGTAGGAAAGTAAATCATATTAAGCATAAAGAAATCTTAACTGCAACCCCCACAAGTGTTTGCTGGCCCACAAAGCTGAGTGCTAAGATGGAGTAGGAATAAATAAACTGCATGTATCAATAAGCTGTCAGATAGGAAGAAATATTCAGAAATCAAAACAGCAGAATACATACATCCAACATGGCAGACAGGGTTTACACAGTTCCTACATTTTATGATTCTTCACTGAAACAGTGTAACACCTGGTTCTGAACATATGCTGGAAGAGCCTGTAAAGACAGTCCACTTACAATTTACAGCAGGTTCTGATGTGCTGTTTGCTTGTGAAAGTGAAGGGGGGACCTTTTATAATGAAGTTGACTGCAAACCATAAATTTCCATACATATATATGAATTATTAATATGTTTTACGTATGTGCAACGTTGGTGCTAACACAGCTGTATTCATTACTGAATACCAATCAAAAATCTTTACAGCTTTACACTTTTAACTTTGATCCACGTCTTCAAACAACATGAGACCAGTCTACAGACTGTGACGTCACATGATGTCGCAAGTTAGATTCACTTCCTTAACAGAGTCTAAATAGTTCAAAATTTTTAATGTAATTATTTTTGGATTTCTTTAAGCTCTTGCTTCTTTTAGTGTCCAAGAGTATAGCAGTATATTTTTCTTTGCTTGGTTTTCCAGTATAAAAAGAATTCTTTGATATACGCAGATGGAACAGATCAGTCAGACTGGAACAGGAACCTGTGTGGTTTTTTTCAGCCACTTAGCCATCTTGTTGTTATGGTGTTATATTCCTTTATCGATAGCTAACTACCTATAACCATCCTGCTGTAACTGTACATTTCTCTACCATTTAACCATTCATTGTTACCTCTTTATATTTCTCTACCACTAAACCAGCCTTTAATCTCTTTATATTTCTCCAATGAACAATCCATTGTAATCTCTTTATATATCTCTACCACTTAACCATTCATTGTAATCTCTTTATATTTCTCTACCAATTAACAATCCATTGTAATCTCTTTATATTTCTCTACCTCTTAACCATCCATTGTAATCTCTTTATATTTCTCTACCAATTAACAATCCATTGTAATCTCTTTATATTTCTCTACCACTTAACCATTCAGTGGAACCTCTTTGTATTTCTCTACCACTTAACCATTCATTGTAATCTCTTTATATTTCTCTACCACTTAACCATTCATTGTAATCTCTTTATATTTCTCTACCGCTTAACCATTCATTGTAATCTCTTTATATTTCTCTACCACTTAACCATCCATTGTAATCTCTTTATATTTCTCTACCACTTAACCATTCATTGTAATCTCTTTATATTTCTCTACCAATTAACAATCCATTGTAATCTCTTTATATTTCTCTACCACTTAACCATCCATTGTAACCTCTTTATATTTCTCTACCAATTAACAATCCATTGTAATCTTTTTATATTTCTCTACCACTTAACCATCCATTGTAATCTCTTTGTATTTCTCTACCAATTAACAATCCATTGTAATCTCTTTATATTCTCTACCACTTAACCATTCATTGGAACCTCTTTGTATTTCTCTACCACTTAACCATTCATTGTAATCTCTTTATATTTCTCTACCACTTAACCATTCATTGTAATCTCTTTATATTTTTCTACCACTTAACCATTCATTGTAATCTCTTTATATTTCTCTACCGCTTAACCATTCATTGTAATCTTTTTATATTTCTCTACCACTTAACCATTCATTGTAATCTCTTTATATTTCTCTACCACTTAACCATCCATTGTAATCTCTTTATATTTCTCTACCAATTAACAATCCATTGTAATCTCTTTATATTTCTCTACCACTTAACCATTCATTGGAACCTCTTTGTATTTCTGTACCACTTAACCATTCATTGTAATCTCTTTATATTTCTCTACCAATTAACAATCCATTATCTCTTCATATTTCTCTACCACTTAATCATTCATTGTAATCTCTTTATATTTCTCTACCAATTAACAATCCATTGTAATCTCTTTATATTTCTCTACCACTTAACCATTCATTGTAATCTCTTTATATTTCTCTACCACTTAACCATTCATTGTAATCTCTTTATATTTCTCTTCCACTTAACCATTCATTGTAATCTCTTTATATTTCTCTACCACTTAACCATTCATTGTAATCTCTTTATATTTCTCCACCACTTAACCATTCATTGTAATCTCTTTATATTTCTCTACCACTTAACCATTCATTGTAATCTCTTTATATTTCTCTACCACTTAACCATTCATTGTAATCTCTTTATATTTCTCTACCACTTAACCATTCATTGTAATCTCTTTATATTTCTCTACCAATTAACAATCCATTGTAATCTCTTTATATTTCTCTACCACTTAACCATTCATTGTAATCTCTTTATATTTCTCTACCACTTAACCATTCATTGTAATCTCTTTATATTTCTCTACCACTTAACCATTCATTGTAATCTCTTTATATTTCTCCACCACTTAACCATTCATTGTAATCTCTTTATATTTCTCTACCACTTAACCATTCATTGTAATCCCTTTATATTTCTCTACCACTTAACCATCCTGTTGTAACTTCTTTGCATTTTTTTACCACTTAATCATCCTGCTGAGGCCATTACATTTCTCTACCACTTAATAATTGTAACCATTCTGTTATGATCTCTTTAAGTTTCCTACCACTTAACCATTCTGTTGTTACATATTACATTTCTCTACCACATAACCATCCTGCTAAAATTGCCCACATGACACAGTGGTTAGAGGGAAGGTCTTGCTTTCTTTTAGAGTCTCAAAGTAAGGAGTTGTTCCATACATCACAGCTTTAAATCACACTTCAGGAAGTTGAGTGTGAATAGTGGCCGCTCTAATGAAATTTTAGAAACCGAGGTCCTGTGTTGTGGATGTTAGCAGGAAAAGATCTCTCACTGCTAAATGGCCATAATGCTGGGTGTAGGTCTAATTTTACATCCTCCAAAGGCATTCTACCCTATCATCCAATTGAATCTCATCTCATCTCATTCAGTCCATCCACTAAGCTTTAGAAGTTTTGTAAACTATTGCTGTTTTCAAGAAATAGTCTGAAATCCACTCATATGAAGATACATGTAGTACCCCTGTGTTGTGGGAATAAAATAATGTCCGCATGTCAGATACCGAAAGATTAACATGCAGCAGTCAACGATAAACTATTGATCTATGTATTAATAAAAAACACATAAAAAAATAGGAATGTATACTGATATTGTAAATCTTAGGTTGTCATAGAAACAGAAATAGAGTACCTTACATTGTCTTCTTTGACACAGATTCTTTGGGATTATTGCTGTGGATTATTGAAGGAAGATTGTGGGATTATCTATAAGCTGGTACTTGTATACTTTCTATATTCTCAGTGATGATAATTCAGTCCAGTGGTAATTACAGATGGTACTTAGTGGATGGTTTAATTATATAATGTTAGATGTATATAATATGGGTGTGGCACTAGGGTATGTAGATCACGGATCAGCTTTATCACTCTCTTCTCATCATTAATCACTGTCAAATAAATATCTTTAGGAGATTTACAGATTTTATAAAATCATGTCTTTGATTATTAAATCTCAGGACCTACACCAATTAAAAGAAAAGCCTACTTCGGTTGTGGCATCTTTTAAGGGTATTTACAAAGATGTCAGATGTTTAATTTTTCTGATAATATTCTGAAAGGAAATGTGAAATAATTATAATGGTGTTTACCCTTATAGATATGGACAATAATCAATTTAATTAACAGTGTATGAATCTGGATCTGTATTGAGGCTAAGTGCATTTTTGTATTGCTTCCTGTAATGATCCTCGCGGTGTTGTCTTGGATCCAGGTTCTTAATGAAGCAGAAAACTAATGGATAATAAATAGACAGAACTTGTAGTGGTATTTTTAGAGCACAAAAAACTATGATTTATCAGGAACCGCTTAGATACACAATCTGTTAAATAAGACAGCTGTTGTAAGACAAGGGTCAGGAGTTACCTGCCCTTACATTACAAAGGAAGTCACTGTTTGTATGAGCAGATGATGGCTTGGATGTACTTTACAGTTAGTAAAGAGCTCAGGATCATATTAGAAATAAATTACTTCTTAGTCTCAGAAAATTGCATGCTGCATAGTACTAAGCATGCAACTATGTGCAAGCAGCATGAGCTGAAACAGTGAAATTGTGGCCATTTAATTTGAGATTTTCACTTATTGTATAAAGAATTTAATCTGTTTTCCAGATACTGGTGACAATATGGACATTGATCTAGATGAAATTGGTAAGTACAAATTATAAATTTTCTCTGTTATGATATATTATACAAAATATAACCAATAATATAATATTGAATTGTTAGTAAAAAATCTACTCAAATCTCAAAAAAGGTATTCTATAGGTATTATGACCAAAAAAACCATCAAAGAATTAATTCAATATTTAAACTTTCTTCTTTTCATTTACCCTTTTCTTGTCCATTTTATCTCATTATCCCTGCACAATTATTTACAAAGAGGGTAATAATTTGGTGAAGCTATGAATTTGGGGTATATCTATATATTAGCTCACCTGAGCTGAAGGCTTGAACAATTTGTCTGTTGTCTGTCTTCATTTTTGTCATTGTTGGTGTCGTTGAAAACTTTTAACATTTTCATCTTCTCCTCCAGAACCAATGGGCCAATTTCAATCAATCTTGCCACAAAGCATTGTTGGGGGAGGGTGATTCAAGTTTGTTCAAATAAAGGGCCACGCCTTCTTTCAAGGGGAGATCATTAAGATTAAATGAAAATTTAATGGCATGAATAATCTTTCAAAAATCTTCTTCTCAAGAACCACTGGGCCAGAAAAGATGAAACTTATATGAAAGCTTCATTACATAGTGTAGGTTTAGGTTTGTTCAAATGATTAGTCATATTTATATGGAAGCATGCATCCTCAGGTAGTGTAGATTCAAGTTTATTCAAATCATGACTTTGAGAATAGGGTATAGCCACAATATGTGATCAAAGTTTTACTTGGGAATGCAGTATATTGGGGGGGGGGGGGGGGGTCTGATGTAGAGCAGCAGTTCCATAGTGATGTAGGTGAGCATTGTGGCCCATAGGCTCAATGTATGTTTGTCAAAATTAAGCACATTGAAAAATTCTTCTGTTATGCATTCCTTAATATTTATTATGTTTATGATGTGTGCCTGCCATATCGATATTGTGTATTTTAAATTTTAAAAACTAGTACATGTAGTTATAAAATCTTCCAGGTTTTGGTCACATAAAATTGCGGTTTTCTATATTTCAATTTATAACTTTTCTTATGTGTTCAATACATTCACTTGTCACCATTTCAGATTACAATCAAATTCCTGGCTATGTTCCCATTACAAATGCTGTTCCTAACTGGAAGAAAGATATGATTATAAAGAAAAACGAAGAGAAAGTTCGAGAATATGTGGTAATATATTAGTGTATTCACTCTGATTGGATCCTATAGAAATCATATTGTTCAACTGTCTGTCTATATGTCAATCAACACTTTATTTGACTCGATAACTTAAACAGTTCTCACTGTAACATTTTCAGATTCTGTACAGAAATACTTTTAAAAGGAGAATGACACCTATAAGTTTTAGGGTCATATCGCTTTGTCTATCTGTCTGTCTATATGTCTTCCATAAGTAATTCTAACCCATATGAGTGATTTTTTTCATGTCACCTTCCTTATGTGCTCCATTTTATTGTAACATTACTGAGGCTTAGTTGTCACTTTCGTCTGACAGTCTTCAAAGGGAATCTATCTGACTGTGTCAATTTTCTGGTCACTTTCCTCTGAGAGCTCTCAGCAGGACCCTCTCTGAATGTGTCAGTTGTCTGGTCACATTCCTCTTACATCCCTTAGCAGGACCCTCTTTGTGTCAGTTTTCTGGTCACTTTCCTAAGACAGCTCTCAATGGGGCCCTCTTTGATTGTGTCAGTTTTCTTATCACTTTCCTATGGCAGCCCGACCTCAGTTTTCAATTATCGTGGGCTAGTGGCCTACTACCCTGTGAATACATAGGGAAAGTTCCCCAAAAGCTTTTTCTTAAGAAATATTTTGAAAGCTTGTCAAGTTGTGCAGATTCAATATTTTTCAAATGATGGGCCAAAAGGGTAGGGTGAGGCTATAATAATTGAATATGGGGTCAAACACAGGTATAAGGTGACATAAGTGAGTGTTGTGGCCTATGGGCCTCTATTCTTTTGTGATACATGGCAACTGTACACGATTTAGTGAGAAATACATAAATTTATAATATAAATAGGGTTTTTGTTTTACATGTGTATTACATTGTATTGATATACTGGTAGGTATTGTCTGACTCAGGTATGGTTAGTTATCCAAGTCTTTATTAAGAGACTACTACTCCTCTTCAGTTATATGATTTTTTATAGAGGTTACATTAGACTTTCATAAGTTTTCAGTCTATAGTAACACCCAGTGGACAAAAAGTGGTTGATTTTTATATATTGGCAATCTTTAAGGATTGTTTGGCATTTAAGGACTAGGTAGTCATAACATCTTGGATTCTCCCTTCAATGTAAATTTATGTGACTGTGAATGAAGAGGATGTGATTTTGTGTCCACTTTACTCTGAGTAGATCATTTAAAATTATCTCCCTTCCATTGTGTTAAAGGAGGAACTGAGGCGGAAAAAAGCAGAGGCACTGAAATGGAAAGATGTTCCAGAATGGAAAAGAAAAATGTTGGAGAAGAAGGAGAGAGAAAAGCGAGAACAAGAGGAGGCCATGACACAAGCAGTAAGAGTTGTCTTCCCTGATGCAGCATTATCTCCCCTCCCACTAATTTCCCAGTTATTTAAAGTTTTCAGTGTGGATCGAATGCTGAATATGTTGTGATGCATGGTTTAAGAGTAATGAATTTGATGCAGGGGTTCTATTTATTTAAGATAATTCAAAGGTCTTTTAAAGAATAAAATGGCTACAATTTGTCAGTCAAAAAATGCAAGCATCTTCACATAATATTACTTTAAATTTAAAAATCAAAGTTGATTTTTCTATTTCTACTACAGGACAGTAAGGTTTTTGAAATCCAGAATTTTGCATAAGTACATAAAAATTAGATAAAGGCGTCTGAAAAAAAGGACAAGAAGCTTCAATTAGTGTAAATGTCATGCAGAAGAATTCTTAATCAGATTTAATTATTGCTGGTAAAATTGTGTGCATCCATGTTTTGTTTAGTATCATTTAATTGTCAGTAAGAGTTAGTGGTTAGGTTATTCAAACAAAATGCTTTGGCTTCTTGATTTCTTTATAAAGTTTAATACATTACAAATATCAGAAGTTCATAAAGTGCCTTTCATTCCTTCATCATTAAATTGGGGTGTGAAATCTTTGGATTATTTTAAAAATAAATCAGATTAAATATTCTAGAACAGTCTGGCAGTTGCACTTTTCAGCAGTAGTTCTGTGCTACACCTGTGAAGTTCCTGATAAAGTTAGGTTAAATGATTAGTCTGTGTGACCCAGAACTAATGAGTGAAATTGATGCAAATAAAAATGCATGGCTTCATCCATGAAATAGATTTTTTTACTGGCTTGTTTGGTGGTTTGAAATTTAAATAAATAAAATTTAATTTAAAAAAAGGGAAGGAAACAAAATTCAACAGAAGGAAGGAAAATGATCCACATTACTTACTCAAAAAGAAAAAAAATGATATTAAAGGGAATTATAAGGCATTGTATTTTTTTGAAAAATGTAGATAACTATATAGATATTTGAATGAGTTGACTTTGAAGTGAATTACTAAAAGCATGCGACTAACTACCTGAGTGTAGGTAATTAGTAGTTGTAGATTGCATTGTGACATGTTTTATTTGTAGGCTCAGCAGAAAGAGAGGGCAAAGGCCACCAAAGTAAGCTATACATTTAATGCACTGAATTACAGTAGGGAAAGGGAAGGTGAGGATATAGAGAACAATGTCTGCAAAAACAATTCTTATACCAAACATAGTATTTTTTAAATTAGTTTTTTTTTTCTTGAATAATCGAAAATTGAATTTTGTGAGACATTTCAAGCTACTGAAAAAAATCACCAGATCATATTTCACTGTTTACAGAAAACAAAGGATTGTTTTCAAAATGATTGCTTGAAATTTGTACAAATTGCTAACAAACTATTTGATATCTATTGCGCATATAATCCTTCAATAGAATACAGATTGGAAGGGAACATTTGTTTCGTATACTTGAGGTGTATTAATGATAATGACTTAAAATCTTACTGGAAGTGATTGTTTGGGCAGACTTTTGTTTTATATCCCTATTTTGTTTCCCTACGGTAACTATGTAAATCATACTAGGCACTGATAATGCTAATTTAAATGAAAGTAGAAAATGTCACCTTTTAATAACTTAATATATTACCAAAATAGGCTCATACTTGTACAATAAAAATGCATTTATTTTAAAGATCTTATTACATTATTTAAAAGAAGCTGATTCTTGTTTTAATTTTTAAAAATAAAAATTAATTGCATTACTTATGAATACATGTAAGAAATTATTAGAAGTTACATTTACTATGGACATTAATTGTAAGTTTTGGTTTACTGTTATTTGATCTTTGGAAAAGTTGATCAACAAATGGAAACAAGAATAAATTTCCTCTATACAGAAAGTTCATGAAGAGTTTTGTGACCCAGAATTGTTTTGAGATTTTGCGACTTCATTGGTCCATATCTGTTTACCCACAGAAACAATCTTTCTTGCGATGGACTTTCTTGAATTCCACTCTTTACCCATCAAAGACCAAATGTTTTGCTATTATCCCCATTCTTGTCTTTTTTTTTTCTAGCTTTCCTTTTCCATCAACCTTTTAAGTCATTTTCCACTTCTTTTCTTTCAAAAATCCCAGCAATGATATTCAAACCATGCCTGCATGATGTTCTCTATTTCTTTCTTTGGTTGCAGATCTTGTATATGATTTTTTTCGAGTAATTAATAGTTTTCATGCCAATCGAGCTGCTGTGTCATGGTAGGTTAACTTTGAAGTGTTATCTTGATATGTTTTTCACCTTGAAATAATTCAATATGCAAAAAATCAGGATTATCTGGTAAAACACATTTTTTCTTTGTATTTGATTCTGAATTTATTTTGTTTATTTTTAAAAATTGTAGTTAATTTTAAGTGATCTTTAATAATGTTAGAGATGAATTATTTTTATATCAAATATATAACTCTAGAATAATTTTTCTGGGTGTGCCTATCAACAACCCTCTGACATTTCTACATCTCTTACTACATTCTTTTTGTCCGTCATTGCTGAGCAATGCCAGGAAATTTCTGGCGATTCAGTAATTCTCTGTGATGGTTTTACTTCCCTTTGATTGTCGGTACAAATTCACTACATCCTACACAAACTCCTGCCTACTATCTAGCGTTTCTATTCAGACAATAAACCATTAACACCAGGAACTGTGTTACATGGCTCTGTTACATCTATATCTACTGACAGATTTCTGTTCCTCCATCTTTTCCCTCCCCCATTTTGTTAACATTAGAAGTCTAACACCCCAGAATGGCTTCCATCCAGGAAATTGTTCCAAGAATCTAGTTATAAGACGTTGAACTCTATTTACGTAGCTAACTTAGCTTTTCATTCTTGGTTAATTCAGTATTTCTCTCATTATGATGTTAACCAGTTCAAGACAGCTTCATTTGTAAATAATTCTTGATTCAATATTTTACACTGTATTGATTGTAGCCATTGGTTCAGTATTTTAAACAATTAACTTTTCATTCAAGGTAGAGTATTTTACACAATTAACTGTTCCTTCTTGGTTGAGTATCTGATACTTTTAACTGTTCCCTTTTGGTTTAGTTTAACTTTTCATCCTTGGTTCAGTATTTTACACAGTTATTTTTTCCTGAATGGTTGAGTATTTTACACTCAAATGATTGTAGCCAGCACTGAACTGGATTGAGGTATTTCATGTTGTCTATTCCATTGTTACCTTTACATTATCTCACCTTGCCAGGGGCTACCTTGAACCTTTCTAATCAAAGTGTCTAGTTGATGTGGGTTTTTATACCCCCGCTCCGAAGGAGAGGGGGGTATACTGTTTTACCCTTGTGTGTCTGTCTGTCTGTCTGTGTGTCTAGCTGTCTGTCTGTCCGTAACAAATTTTTCTCCACAGTTTTCTCAGCAACTACTCATCGCAGGTGCTTGAAATTTTAGCACACACTTTGTTGAGGTATGCCATATGGTGGGATTCATTTTTGTACAAATCTGATGTCAACTTCCTGTTTATCCATGCGTCTGTCCGTACCCTACATAACAAATTTTGGTCGCAGTTATCTCAGCAACTACTGATTGCAGTTGCTTGAAATTTAAGCACACTTTGTTTAGGCATGCCATATGGTGAGATTTATTTTTGTACGAATCCAATGTCAACTTCCTGTTTATCTGTGCATCTGTCCGTACCATACATAACAAATTTTGGTCGCAGTTTTCTCAGCAACTACTGATTGCAGATGCTTGAAATTTTACCACATTCTTTGTTTAGGCATGCCATATGGTGGGATTCATTTTTGTGTGAATCCGATGTCAACTTCCTGTTTATCCGTGCGTCTGTCCATACCATACATAACAAATTTTGGTCGTAGTTTTCTCAGCAACTACTGATTGCGGATGCTTGAAATTTTAGCACACTTTTTGTTTAGGCATGTGTATGGTGGGATTTATTTTTGTACGAATCCGATGTCAACTTCCTGTTTATCTGTGTGTCTGTCCATACCATACATAACAAATTTTGGTCGCAGTTTTCTCAGCAACTACTGATTGCAGATGCTTGAAATTTTAGCAAGCTCTTTGTTAAAGCATGCCATATGGTGGGATTTATTTTTATATGAATCCGATGTCAACTTCCTGTTTATCCGCACATCTGTCCATAACTGAACTTGTGTACATTCACATCAGAATGTATATTCACATCAAAGCGGGGGTATTACTATTGAGCATTGGCTCACAGACTTCTTGTTTGTCATCAACTTCCTTCTTTTGACACAGATATAAAGAACATCAAGCTACATAATTCTTGGTTGATCAAGTCACTCATGTGACCTACAGTATCTGTTTTTGTCCATCATTTGTCACATCAACTTCTTTTCTAGAACTGTAGGGCAAATTTCAAACAGACTTAGTTCAAAACATCCTTGGATGATGGTGGTTAAAATTAATACAAAAGAAGCACCCACCTTTTCTAAGGGGAGATAATGAAGAAGTAATAGAAAAAAAGGGTTCATTTACAAAACTACTCCTCAAGAATCACTGAGAGAGAAGCAACAAAGCTTTTGGGGAAGCTCTGTTACACAGTGAAGATTTTAGTGTGTTCAAATGGTAAAACCTTGGCCTCTTGGGCAGGGCTAAGCTACATAAGGAATTAAAAGGAAAAATCTTTGAATGTCTTCATCTTAAATCCAAGGCAAGAAATTCTCAAACATGTATCCAACCACTCACATGTAGTGTAACTTCTAGTTTAATTTTTTTTTTAAGGTTATGGCCCCTGGGCCAGGAACAGGACCACAAGAGGAAACAAAATTTTACTTAGAATTTTTTTTTTTCCTAAGCCTTCTCAAGAACTCCAGGGATTCAGATTTTCAAATTTATTTTTATGCATCATAAATAGATTGTGGTAAAGTTTGTTCACATCATAGCCCCTGGTGAAGTTGCCATCAAACCTCAATATACTGTGCTTCAAAATTGTTCTTTGAAATAGGACTTTAATTTGTTAACCACAGTAAAGGATTTCATTTAAGATATTCATTTGTTGGGAAGAAAATGCTGACTCAAGTATAGATTTTGGCCTATGGGCCTGTTATTTGCTTAGCTCAATAATTACAACCTTCCCATTTAATAAGTCACAATAGTAACACTTTAATCACATTTGTAACTCTTCCTCTGTTAAAATGTCAGTTACCAGTCGTTACTCTGTGTGTCACCATTGTTACAATGTTATGTTCACTGTTATATATGAAGTATAAATTAATAACAATGAATGTCACCATTGTATTGTAGTCTTTGTTGTGTAACTGTTTCTCTGTTGTAGATTAAACCTGTGTTACAGAAACGCCAGTCCTTTGATGACACCCAAACCAACAATAGCAATAATGCCTCCTCTGTTACTAAGAAACCTGTTTCCCCTGTTACTAAGCAACCTGAAACCCCACCTATTGCTAAGCAACCAGATAAATCACCTGTAACCAAGAAACTGGAGACACCACCTGTTACTAATACTCCAAAGAATTCAGCTAAAGTCACAAATGATGTAAGGTTTAGTCTGGGACTTAAGTGGGAGATATTGTATTAAAGTTATTTAAACTCAATAACAACATGAAATAATTTATGTACAGTACGTATCTGATAAGATGAAATGAAGTTCTAAGTGAGCTGCTATTGCACTCTATTTTATTTTTGCATGTACACAAAACTCGAATAACATTTTGAAAAGGAGACACGTTTTAATTTTTTTTTTCATTTTTTTTTTACAAATATGAAGGAAACATAGAGTACTTTATGTCATAGTTTGATAAAGCTGGTTTTTGTTAGGTCAAATATAAGAAAAAGTAACACCAGGTAAGAGGAACAGTTTGAGAAATGGTCTGGAATAACAATGGCAGCAATAACAAAATAACTGAATAGTGTGAAGCATTTCCCATGTAAACTGCTGGAGAGCATGTCTGAAAAACTCTGTTAAATCTGACTGGTTTTCATCTGAAATGTGTGAAGAGTTTTAATGAAAAAAGGGTTTTGGGATATGTAATTACATGATTTCATGTAAATTATACAAGAATAATATTTAAAAATGGCATTGAATAATGAGTTTTACACATTAATACTGAGGAGATGGGATGAATGCTTTAGTCAGTGGCAGAATAACATTTATTTATGCACAACATACCAAGAAGATCAAATATTATTTATATATAGATAATATTTTACTTAAATATAACTAAAAGCTTTTGATTTTAAAATCAAATAGAACATTTGCCAGATATGCATTCAATTTTGAACCATGTGATCACTGTTTAGGATGAATCACATGATGAATGTACTATGGACGAGTCACATGAAGACCAGACTTTTGAAGGGGGATCTATTGAGGAATGTGCTAAGGAAGGGTCACATGACCAGTGTGATGAGGAAGGGTCATATGACCATTGTGATGAGGATAGATCACATGACCTGTGTAGGGAGGATGGGTCATTTGACCAATATGCTAAGGAAGGGTTACTTGACCAATATGCTGAAGAAGAGTCACATGACCAATATGCAGAGGATGGGTCATGTGACAAGTGTGCTGATGATGGGTCACTTGAACAATGTGATGAAGATGGGTCACATGATCAGTGTGATAAAAATACTAGTAGGTCATGTGACCAATATGTTGGTGATGTAAGCATTTCTTGTTCATCTTGATGCTTATGTCCATCTATTGGCAAAAGTCATGAATTGGCTGATGAGGTTTGTTCCTGCCTAGATATGTATACTCATTGACCCAAATAAAGATCTTACAATATGCATCATTTGATTCAGTAATGTATCGGGTGTTTATACATGCAAGATGACAACCTTGATATTGGAGCTCTTATTGTATCATCACTCTTCATGTACTTGTCCATCTATAAAACCACCTAGTTAAACCCTGTTTCATTCTTTTTAATCTCATTAAAACATATCAAAACTATAAGACTCATGTTCATGATGTATTGTCATTTACCAGGGTTTATAGTGACCAGATGCAACAACTTGGACACAAAATGTGGTATTGAATTATGACATTTATTTCTTTCTCTGTTTCAGCGATTAGTCCCCAAAAATTTCTGTACATGTGTTTCTAATAGCATGGATTTTATCAATGCATGGAACAATGCATGAAAAACTAAAACTTATCCCAATTTGTATTCCTTCCAATCAGATTGTATGAGTCATGGTTTTACTAATTTTAAAGTTTGATAACAAATGGAGCTATTGATAAGTACAGTTCCTGATTAACTCCCCTTTGTCTGTTTCCTTAAATATCTGATTTTGAACACTTGTTTAATTAATATATATTTTTTGAAGATAAACATTTTATTTTTTGAAATTTGCTGCAGATGTAATGTTTTTAAATAATGCAATTTGTAGGTTTCATGTGAAAGTTATCTCCCTTTTATGATTTTGAATTTCTCTGCTTTCAGGAACGAGAACAGGAGGAAAGAAAGAGAGAACAAAAAAGACAACAGATTGAAAGACAGGCACAAATGGAGAAAGAATTGGAAGGCATTCCAGCATGGAAGCGTGAAATCATGATGAAAAAAGGGGCAGCTCCAACAAATTGGGGGGATGAAAGGGAGGAGATTAATCGAGATGACGACGAAGAAAACGAGGCAAATCATGAATGAAACAATTCCAAAAAATTAGGTCATTTTATTTTTGTATAAGTCATATTGATTCCTACACAGTATCTCTGTTGTCTTTAAGAAGACAACTGTGTACGGGGGTAAACAGGACACATTTTATGGTCTGCCAATTCTTTGTCATTTGTTGATCTGTCTACAAATGTGTGGAAAGTTGGGAGGGGGAAGGGGGGGGGGTGTCAGACATTAGGGATCTTAGAATTGGATACTTTATTGTTATTTTGCATGAAATGCTGTTTAAAAATTTAATTGTGGTGATAATTAAATTTGTGAAGATAAATCTTAATATATTATGCCTTAATTTGTTAGTATTATAATATTAATGTTTGATTTTATCTGTATACTTGATACTGATATTAATGATACACAAACATTTACTGATAGGGTATCAAAATTTAAATTGTGTTCTATGTGCATAGAGTCTTTCTGCTCAAAAAAGTTATTTATTAAGATTTACTTGCAGTAAATAAGTATAATATTTTAAATATGGAAACTAGTTGAATAAAGTTGAGAAATGCAACCTTTGGGTTAAAATTCTCTTAGATTTTTGGGGCTTTTTTTGTGTTTTGCTTCAAAGTTTGATGCTATAAAGTGCCTTTCCCTAGGCTGCTATTATTTAGTGTTTATAAGGCTTTATATCATTTAAGTTGAAGAATTGTACTGTATTCTATGGTCTTGTAGAGTACAACATTCGTCATCCTCACAATGTCAGGGGTCTGGAGTCAACATGTTGCCATTGAACCCCTTACAAAGAACATTTGATTTTTTTTCCTGCTTAATTGCTTCTGTCATTGAGAAGCACCAATCAAATTGAAACTTTTATAAGTTAAGACAGATGTGTTAACTTTCTAGAAAGGAGTCAGTTGACACATCAAATGCACGTTACAAGTTGTTCATCACTGAAAAGCTTAATGTTGTTGGTCAAGAGATGAGAAAAAACATCAAGATTTGCAAACTTCCCTAAAGACGTCGCTGCTATCAGCTTATAAATATTGAATGATCTATGTCAGGGGTCCAACCGCAATGAGATGATTCAAGACCCCTGACGTTGTGAGGATAAAAAAATTTCTGTATCTGCATATACAGCATAATTTATTTTAAATTTTATATGACATGTACGAATTTAAGAGGTGTAGGATATGAAAGTAAAGGATGAAATGTAATGAATTTTCATCTCATTTGTATATGGAATTCCAGTCAGTCCCTTTTAATTCTTATTAATTCTGTCTTTTCATTGTTGGAGAGAAAAACAGATTAATGCAGTTAAAGAATGTACATCTCAAGAATCAATAGTTAGTAACTATAATTTTCAATCGAAGGGGCAGTCCAAAAAGACACCCTTTTCCGATCATCAGGCAAAACATTATGGATGTAACTTTTTCAGCTTTAATGATCCTTGCATAAATATCATATGAATGTATTGTAAGTGATGTTTCAGTTTTTGTACTCTATAGTCTATGTGCTGATAAGCTGTGTATCTCGTATTTGCTGAAAAAAAGTTTCATCAATTGCAATATAGTGCAAGATATTGTCAATAAACAAGAGAAGGTAATTGTGAAATTCATTTAACATTCAAGGAGTGATTTCCCTTTAAAACCTGACAAAAGGAAGGTGCAGCATTATATTTTATATTTGTCAATTTTGTGTGAAAGGATGAGAATATTATACTAGATTTCTCTGAATATTTGAAAGTAGAACCATATGAAAGCAACTACATGTATATTATTTTATTGATTTTTTTTTTACCTTGTCACTCATTTTTATCAAGGTTTTTAAAATGCTTTAAACAGATGAGATGATCTGCCAAATAACAATTTTGACTGATTTTATTTTGTTGATATACTAATATGCTTTAGCATGCAAGGAGTTAAGATACTTCGAAATGCAGTTTTATATGCATTTTAAATTTAAACGGTGCTTTATATCGATATATTTACATTTTGTTTTTTGTTTTTTTTTCATTTTATCATAGTCTAGAAAACCTTTGTTAGAGTAGTTTTTTTTTCAGTTGAGAAATGCAGATATTTTTAACACTTCATGAAATATCTAGTTCTTGAATTATAAAAATTAGTTCAACTGTCAGTTTGTCTCTGTTTAACAGTTTCTTTAACTATAAGATACAAAATTTGGTCTGACTGTCCATTTTTTTAAATACCAGGTTATACAGTGTATGTTAATATATCTATGGAACAGATAATGCAGAACTTTGTTATATTGTCTGGTCATTTCTGTATTATAGCACTCATTGGTCAAATAAAGTCTTCTTACCCTCATATTTCTATAGTCTTTACTCTGGTGATTTGTATAATGTTGACACCACATTAATTAAAAGTTGTTCAGGAAAATATAATGAATGGTCATAATTAATGGTTATATTTGAACAAAATCTTGAAATCAAGAAAAAAAAACTTGACATCTAAAGATAATGGGGAGGAATAAATATATCAATAATGTGCTTGTTGATATCTTCATTGTCATGGCAACAGGAGTTAATGCCATGATTGTTGCGTAGGAAGGTATGTATTATCTACCAAATTCTAACAAAAGCAAAGATTTTCAGAACCTATTTATTTGATAAGATAAGACACAATAAGTTGTGCAGCATGAAATTCAAGAAGGGTGTTTGAAAAATATTGTTTTGTAAGGTGTTACCATGGAGATTAATATTTCAGTGATTCAGGAGAATTTTAAATTGCAGTTTTGCCTGTGGCATAGCTACTATGTATGCTGTATGCCAACGCATCCACATTACTTTTTAAAACAAGATGTGTTTGTGAATGACTGATGCCCCCGTATGGCGTCTTATAGCAAAGGTTGAACTTTCTCAAATGCAAATCAAGTATGTTGGTATCCAAAGTAAGGTCTTGTCTCGAGGAATAAACTTGTGAAATATGAAAGCCCTAGCAGCAACCATCGAATAGATATGGAAAAGGTTAAAGTTTTTTCAAAAGTATGTCAAACATCAAGGTCAAATGGTCAAAATTAATGGTGCCCAAGGAAACGCCTTCTCCCAAGAAATACACGTGAAATATGAAAGCTGAAGCACCAATCGTTCAAAAGTTATGACCAAGGTTAAAATTTTCCAAAAGTAGGTCAAAGGGTCAAAGTTGTTGGTATCCAAAGAAAGGTCTTGTTACAAGAATTACATATTTGAAGTATGAAAGTCCTAGCACCAACCGTTCAAAAATTATGGCCAAGGTTAAAGTTTTCCAAAAGTAGGCAAAACTCCAAGATCAAGGTCAAAGGGTTAAAGTTGTTGGTATCCAAAGAAAGGTCTTGTCACAAGGATTACATATGTGAAGTATGAAAGCTCCAGCACCAACCGTTCAAAAGTTATGGCCAAAGTTAAAGTTTTCCAAAAGTAGGTCAAGGTCAAAGGGTCAAAGTTGTTGGTATCGAAACAAAGGCCTTGTCACAGAGACTATGTGAAGTATGAAAGCCCTAGCACCAACTGTTCAAAAGTTATGGCCAAGGTTAATTTTTTTTAAAAGTAGGTCAAAGGTCAAAAATTGTTGTACACAAGGGAAAATCTTGTCAGAAGGAATACACATGTGAAATATGAAAGCTCTAACACCAACTGTTCAAAAATTACGGCCAAGGTTAAAGTTTTCCAAAAGTATGTCAAACTCCAAAGTCAAAATTGTTGGTACGCAAAGGAAGATCTTGCCACAAGGAATATGTATACATGTGAAATATGAAAGCCCTTGCACCAACTGTTCAAAAGATATAGCCAAGGTTAAAGTTTTTCAAAAGTAGGTCAAAGTCCAAGCGCCATAGCTCCAACCAATCAAAAGTTATGGGCAAGGTTAAAGTTTTTGCGGACAATTAGACGGACGGACGGACGGAACAATATATCCCCGAATCTTCGATTATGGGAGCATAAAAACATCAATTCATAGAACGGACATCAATATTGGTGCATAGACTGTATAATTAAGGAATCTGATGTCTTGATAATGGTGTTTTAGTTACCATGTTTACTGATCATTTTTATGAACCATATATTTTATCATACCTATCGCAAAACATTTCTACAAATATATATATATATATATATATATATATATATATATATATTATATATATATATATATATATATATATATATATATATATATATATATATATATATATATATATATATATATATATATATATATATATATTTCTATCCGGCATAAAGTTTTACGACGTGTTAAGAGGGCTGGGTGGTTGTGGCCATTTTTAGACTATATTGACCTCCTTTAGAAGAAGAGCTCCATATAAAGATTTACAAAATTGATCAAATTTTAAAACTAAAATGTATGAATTTTTTCTTTGCCAAATGATAGTTGACAGCTTAAGATATCATATCTAAAAAAAAAATAAGTTATATTTGATGGTTAATTTGTTGACCCCGCAGCCTCCTTAAATTCGTGATATTTTATTTCAGATCATGCTTGAACATTTAAAAGAAATTAAAATAGCATGCGACAATAAAAAATATAACATTATAATTCTTAGATTGTTAAACAATTTACCTTTACAGTTCAATTTAATTTTTTTAAGTTGGAGATATGAACATGTGTCAAATACTTTTTCTTACATTGGTAGTTTTGTAGATAGTCACATAGCGTAATAAATAACGTAAAATGAGTTGTGGATGCTAGATTAAATATTTTGCAATTAGCCTAAGACATCACATGAGTGTGGGGATATCTTTTCGTTTTTTCTGCAATTTTATTTACGAAATAATGTACTTTCGATCACCTGAGCCGAAAGTTCAAGTGAGCTTTTCTGATCAAAGAGAGTCCGGCGTCCGTCTGTCGTTTGTAAACTTTTCACATAAATTTTTGACTTCTTCTCAATAACCACTGGGCCAATTTCAACCAAACTTGCCACAAAGCATTCTTGGGTAAAGGGGATTTAAGTTTGTTCACAGGAAGTGCCACGCTCTCTTTCAAGGGGAGATAATTAATAATTCCTAAAAATTTGGTGGCATCTTTTAAAAATCTTCTCAAGAACAACTGGGCAAGAAAAGATTAAACTTATGTGAAAGCTTCATTACATACTATTGGTCGCCCGCGTGGCGCAGTGGTTAGAATGTCTGCTCTAGCGTCGCGAAGCAAGGAGTTGATCCTTACGTCGCGGGTTCGAATCCCACTGTGGTACATGAAGACTGGTCCTTCGGATGAGACCGTATAAACCGAGGTCCCGTGTCGCAGTAGGTGCTGGCACGAAAAAGATCCTTCACTGCTCAATGGCCCTTAGTGCCGAGTAAAGGACAAAATTTGCAGCTCTCCACCGGCAAGTGGTGGCGTCTCCATATGAGTGAAAAATTCTCGAGAGGGACGTTAAACAACATACAAACAAAAACAAACATTACATACTACTGATTCAAGTTTGTTCATAGTAGTATGTGCGGATGTTTACCCACCCCCCCCCCCCAACAATGGGGGTCTATTGTGTTGGAGAACAATAGGAGAACAATGGGGGAGAACAATGGGGGGAGAACAATGAAGTGACCCTGACCGAGATCTAGTTTACGATATGACCCTGACCGTATTGGTTATTGTGAATGAGCACGGGTATTTAAATGATGATGAAATGGGATGCAGGAGCACTCACACGAATGAATGAACACGGGTATTTAAATGTCAAAGTTGGGAGGGAGAGCAAGAGAAGGGCAACAAATACTCTAACACTTTGTCATAAAAAGAAATGTTGAGATTGCTCGCGCGCACCGCCGCCGCCGCCTGCCGGAACCCGTGGACTCCGGAGACCGAAGCTACCGGAAACCGTGGACTCCGGAACCCGCGGACTCCGGAACTATTTTAGATGATAAATAACATTCTGGGAGAAAAATTTAAGATATCAAAAGTATTTCTGAGGGGGGAAAATTATGTTTGCTTTTTACAAAATGCATACTGTCCGGGTTTACAGAACGGAGATAGAACTTATATTTTTTTTTTAAAACTAACACCACCATATTGTGGTGGTGGTGGTGGTGGAGAATGTAATGACAAAAACAAAACACTATGATTTTTTTGTGATTTTATTCGGACTTAATTTCAATGTTCAACAATACATAATAATATAAAAATATCATTACAAAATAAACGTGTTAATTTATTTATTTTCTTGAAAGAGGTGATTAAACTTTACATGCATGGTATTTGTCGAGAATACATGATATTGCATCTTCAAGAGGCACGTCATTTTCATTGATAAGAGAGAGAATTTCCTGACGAATACTCCTGTGCAACGCACTTTTCATGAGGCAGGCAGACAGTTTTAATTGTTCTTTATAATTTTTCAAAATAAATCTCTGTCTTTTTCCAGCATCCATTCCATGGTCGTTTCTCTGGCTTCTTCCGTTGGAACCCCTTTTTGGACTAATTTGGTAACTTGGTCTTGGAATAAAGGGTCATGTTGGTTCCAGACGGTGTTGATCATCATATCAAAGCCGACTGTATCGTCCTCTTCATCTGTTTGATCACTGGTGTCAGTGTCTTCCTCTGAGTCTTCCTCACAGTTGCAGCCAAGTGCGGTGTGACGACCCAAGTCGTAAGATGTAGCAAACACGAGACCACAATCAAGGCAAAAGGGCTGCAAAATGTTGTTCTCACTTTGCTTGAGTGTAACCTCGCTGAAATCGACAGGAGGCAATTTTTTCAAGAAGATATTGGTTTTTAATCGCTTGGATTCTGGTGTGGTTTGCTTTAAATCTACGACAAGGGATCCGTGGGGCGTTTCATCAACGGCTTTGTGATAGGCATCTAGCAATATGTTGGAATGTCCAGGATACATTTGACGAGCGAGGGTAGAGATCTGCAGTTTGTCTCGCGGATTCTTAAAGAAAATCCAAATATTGGCTGTTCAGGTTCATCTTCCTATTTTCTTTTCCGCTGTTGAATAGGTTCTGCATGATGCAAACTATGCTCATGTTTCTGTGGTGGGCGCCCTCCACGAATATTTCACATACATCTTTATTTGTAATGGAATCTTTCATGAGATCGTCGATGATTAAAAGTGTATTTTCGTCGGGATTCTGAAAGTCGTCGCTGTCAAGGTCGGCCGGTAGTCCTTGGATGAACTCAAGGATAGGTATTTGTCTCTTGAGGTCGTCATACAAGGGCTGCCATCTTTTATACAGCCAAATGATTCGGTCAAGAGATGGTGAGATAAAATTCTGTCTTTGAAGTAAAAGCTCTTTCATCCATGTCGACTTTCCCTACATCGTAGGACCCGCAATGACCATGGTAAATGGGTGCTGAAATTTAAATTGGTTGTGACCGCCATCGACATGAACGCCTCGACGGTACGGATGTTGTCCTTTATGAGCGGTTCTTTCGTGTCTTCTTAGGGCATCTGTGCGTGAAAAAGATTTATGGCAGATGCTGCACGACATGGTGTTCTTCGTGCAAATGACGGCTTGTCCGATTTACCTCTTATTTAATTATTTCATTCGAACCCTCTTTCCAGGTGGTCCGTTACCATTGTCCTTGATCTCTCTCTTAAGCGGCATATGTGGTCTTCCTTCTTTGACGGTCTCTTTCAGCACAGAATTTGCTCTCTCTACTGCTGCCTCTGCCGGGGAAAATCGCTGGTACAGCTGTTTAAAAGTCTTGTCTATTTTGACGGTTTTAACCGTTTTGCGACCATGTCTTGGCTTCCGTTGGATGATGTGTACGTCTTTCGTCGCCCAGACTCTAGTGTCTGAGACATACATTTTCTTATAGTAGTCTTTTTTATCCATGATGTGAACTGGTAAACGTCGGAAACACGAATGAAGGACGCATCTAAACGAAGATCCTTTTAAGTAGAAGAATACGACTAATTACCTATGGCTGACAATCGAAAATTCAGAGTTAGTACGACCTCCCCGTTCAAAAAGGTAGCAGGTTTATTTTCTTTATCTCTAATTTCTACGCGTATTTTTTCAAACTCTTGGATTCGCAGTGGCACTTGGAATGGTCTCGTGAAGATTTGATTCTTGTTAGACTCCAAAACGATACGTCTCAGTAACGGTCTGTACTGTTGGCTCGCCACGGATGTGTCGCAGTATATAAAGAGCTCTTTCTTTGTGGTTTTGGCAATGCCCTTGATATAGAATTCGCTTAGTTCTACAATCCATTGGTCCGTAAACACCAACCATTTCGGTAATATAACCGTAAAATCGTATGGTTGGTTGCCGGGGAACACGTCTTTGCTTTCGGAAGATCTGAGAATGTATGTTGTTGCCATCCTCTGCAGTAATGAAAAGATTTGCGAGTACAGGGTTATTATATGCTATGACCAAAAAAAAACCCCACAAATTAAAACCAGTCTGCGCAATTCGATCAAAAATTTACGATTAATCATCTAAAATAGTTCCGGAGTCCGCGGGTTCCGGAGTCCACGGTTTCCGGTAGCTTCGGTCTCCGAAGTCCACGGGTTCCGGTCGGCGGCGGCGGCGGTGCGCGCGAGCAATCTCAACATTTCTTTTTATGACAAAGTGTTAGAGTACTTGTTGCCCTTCTCTTGCTCTCCCTCCCAACTTTGACATTTAAATACCCGTGTTCATTCATTCGTGTAAGTGCTCCTGTATCCCATTTCATCATCATTTAAATACCCGTGCTCATTCACAATAACCAATACGGTCAGGGTCATATCGTAAACTAGATCTCGGTCAGGGTCACTTCATTGTTCTCCCCCCATTGTTCTCCAACACAATAGACCCCCATTGTTAGGGGGGGGGGGGGTAAACGTCCGCACATACTACTGTTCATATCATAACCCCCGGGGATAGGACAGGGCCACAAGAGGGGGTCAAAGTTTTACATAGGAATGTACAGGAAATATCTTCAAAAATCTTCTTCAGCTAAGCCATTATAAGTCATATTAATACAGAAGTTACAGAAGTATCCTCAGGTAGTGTAGATTCAAGTTTGTTCAAATCATGACCCCCGGGGGTAGAGCGGGGTCACAACAGTGGGTCAAAGTTTTACATAGGAATATTAAGGGGTATTTGAGCAAAACGCATTAAAGACTTCAAATAGTGAATGACCTGACAGCCTTGGAATGGACTAGCCAAAGGGTATACTAGTATAAGGCAAAGCATAGAGAAAGTCAGGCATTCAGAAGATAGCGGAAGACGTTGAATCAGCAACAATTTAAAGAAGTTAAGGTATTCCATCCCTAATAGCAACAGATTCAATGAAATTGAATACATAAGAAATGTAGGGGTTGGATACTCAGTATATTTAGACGTAATTCCCATTTATCACTATCAGCATGTAGGATGTGTCCTAATTTATGACCTTGAATTTTGGTAAGAGTTATCTCCCCCTGTTTTAATTAATAAAAAAAAATTAATTTTTAAAATCATATCTGGTAAAAAAAAATTGTTTTCAATTGTCATTCTATTGCTAATGTTTAATGCATCTTTCCACCACAGTATTTATTGATATTCTTATTATTTGAATTTTATATTTAAAAAAAAATCGCTTGTCCCCAGACTTCAATGCAATCTTTGTTAATTAATTACTGCTTAGTTAATAACATTTTTGAAATTTTCTCTCGGTAAATCCTTTTCTACTGTCATACACGTTACATAGGAAATATCTTTAAAATATTCTTCTCAAGAACAACTAAGCCATTATTTGTCATATTTATAAAGAAGCAAGTACAAGCAGCCTTAGGCATTTTAGAATCAAGTTTGTTCAAATTATGACCCCATGGGATGGGGGGGGGGGCACAACAGAGGGTAAATTAAAGAAGTAAAAAAAGTAAAAAAAAAAAGGGGGGAAAGAATACATAGGAGTCATCTTGAAAAAAAAAATCTTCTGCTCAAGAACAGCAAAGCCATGATTAGTAATATTGATATGGAAGGCATTGGAAGCATCCCTAGGTAATGTAAATTAAAGTTTGCTTCCCCCCTTTCAATACTGAACTGATTTCTGCTTCTTCCTAGCCAATGTACTCAGGTGAGCGATGTGGCCCATGGGCCACTTGTTAAACTTTATACAGGTTGGTCATGTGATCAAATTTCAAAATCCCATAAAGCCCAAAGTTTATGGTAGTTTTAATCATTTACCCATCTGTACTTACCATCCGATAAATGTTTAATAATGATACATGTAGCTTATTACGTATATTTACATTTGTGACTGATTTATAACAAATATTTGGGTACCAATGACTGTGGCCCTTTTCACAAGATATCTTACGACTAAGACTAAAATTTGACAACTCTGTAATTTTTTGTTTAAAAAATAAATATATATTTTTGTAACAGGGGTCAGGTAAAGATGATAAATAACCAAGGCACCTGCGGGTTCGTTATTGGTGATTTATTTGTGAATTTCTGTAGATAACTAGGAGACTAATTGTTCAGAGAACAATTAGAGGCCTTTCCACCTTTTTAAGTGTTTCCGTGTCATTTGGGTTGAGAAAAAGTAGAAAAATGCAAAAAATGGGGGGGGGGGAATTTGCTCCTCCAGCAGGGATCGAACCCAAAACCCCTGGATTGAAAGGCAGGTGCGCTAACCATTCGCCCACGCATTCTGATTGCGTGGACCCTGAGGTCCACGCAGAAAATATATTAGCGGAGTTAAACCGGATGCCATGGGCTTACGTCAGGCTACGCATGCGCGAGGATGCTAGAGAGTTCGCCTCTAAGACAACTTGCCCGTAGAACAATTCGCCCTCTTCGAATTAGAATATGCCAATCATTGGCAAACCTCGCTCTAAAATCTGCACATTTATTTATTTATTCTTTGGCGTTAGGTGTTAAAAGATAGTCTTTGCCATGTTTACCGGCATTAGTTTTGTGCATCAAGGTTTGCAAAATAATTTGATAGCAATCCAAATATAGCTTGATAAAGGCCTGTAGCAATGTTTTTCCATGTGGGGGAGAGGGAGAAACATCAAAAAAAAAAAAAAAAAAAAAAAAAAAAAAAAAAAAATTCTGCGTACTACAGATCTGTGCTACACGTGTACCATCTATCTTTCCAATGATAGGATACTTCCATATAAATCTAGTACAGATGTCAAGTCCCAGCCGTTAAGTATTACATGTATCGAAATAGCCCGATTTTTTTTTTCAGTTAAATGACAAAACTATAGGCCAATCGGGAATAAAATTTAACAACTTTGCTATGAAAGTACAATCACTCAAAGTAGGCAGATCATTGTAGAAAATGTTAACGAAAGGTAAACCTGTGCCACCTTTCAGGGTAACACTGGTTCTCTGCCCTTGATTCCAGTCGCTGCCGCTAGGAATTACAAGGTTTGTTTTTCAGGGCGCTTGCGCCCGTTAACCAATGTCAGGGTACCAGTCTACCTTTCAGGGTAACCAATGAACTCGTCCATGGATGCATTGACGGTCGTTGTAACAAGAATAGATATGGGTTACCCCATATCTACGGTGGCTGGTATAGGACATGGTATGAGCATTTTTTTTATTAATTCGTGGCCACGAAATAAAATTCGTGGGAATGAAATAAAATTCGTGGCCACGAAATAAAAATTCGTGGGAACGAAATAAATTTCGTGGCCACGAAATAAAAATTCGTGGGAACGAAATAAAATTCGTGGGAACGAAATAAATTTCGTGGCCACGAAATAAATTTGTGCTACATAATGCCATTTTTAGCTTTTTCTGTTTTATGTCATTCAAGATGAACGAACTTATATATAATTATCATTTAATTGGAATGAGCCAACGGGATATATGTGTAATGAGCAATGAGATTCGATGCTGTTACGTAGAACATGTTTCACATGAGAAGTTATACTCCTAACATGCTAAGATTTTGTGTCTTTATTTCATTACAACTATGTGACAGGATTCAATAGAAAATGTGAGAAAACAGCAAATAAGCCCTTAAAGTCATTAATGTTCGGGTTGCCTTGACTAATATCAGAGATTGTTCTATCTGACGTATCCGTATACGTATCCGTATACGTATACGTATCGAAGTATGAGAGGCATCTCGATCCCGATGATTTAACCGTTGGGTAACATTTCCATCGTTTCTTGTTTGATTTTAACCTCATTCATTGGAAAATAAGATATATAGTAATATTTCTAATGAAACGTATCAAGATGCTGTTCTCACCTATCATTTTATGGAAGGATTTTAAAAAAGAAAAATTAGTTAAAAAAAAAAAATGTATATTTTTATTAAATTGTTAAAAAATAAAAAAAAAAATTCAAAAAGGGACTCTCTCTCTCTCTCTCTCTCTCTCTCTCTCTCACACACACACACACACACACACACACAATATCAGGATATATTATTGTTTCATTCTAGAAGTAACCTTTACCAATACAAGACATATTCCCCATAATACATACAGTCAACGCTCGTTATCTCAAACTTGATTGAACCAATTAAAACTTCGATATATCCAAGGGTTTGAGTTAACAAAGTTTAACTGTACGAGGTGTCAGAGATCAAACATTCTAGATGAGTATAAGTTTGTCTGCATCAAGCAGACACTTAAAATTGATTAACAAAGTGGAGAAGGGAGAAGCTGGGCCGAGGCAGGGAGAAACTAAACTAAACTAAAAAATGACAAGTCACCTTATCAAAACTTTGACAATAAAAAGGTGACCATACTGAATACTCTGTGTGTGTGTGGGGGGGGGGGGGGTCACTGAAAATTTCCATCCTCATTTTCTTTTTTATCATTATCAACATTCTGTATATCATTTGATTATATTTGATGGACATAGTTCTCCATAGAAGCTTTGGAAAACTGGCAATTCTGGGGTGGTTTGAAGACTCTAAATTCCCTAAATTGTTAGGTGATAGCCGTATCCAAAATTCCAGAGAGCTTGAGAAAGGACTACGATTTCCGAAAGTGATGCAATTACACGCAGTTTTTGTCGAGGATGAATTAACAATTGTCGATAAAAGGAGATAAACGGAGAAAATTTTTTATGTCTTATACATTACTTTATATATATACATGTTGACTAAAGTTTACTTAAATGATTTATTTATTGAAATTAAGATGACTGTAATTCTTTGTGTACAATCGGGATAAAAACTCTGAAAAAATGCTGATATTTTATCTATTAAATGTTTTGTATAAATTTTATCCTTTATTCTGTGTTTTTTTTTATTTCTCTGCTACGTTGAAGCAGCCTCTTCTATTCAATTCTATGAACTGCGTGTTGAATTGACTCACACTTGTCCCAATCTGGGCCAAAATGCATAAATAAATAAAAATAAAAATATATAAATAAATAAAAATCAGCTGGATGGACAAGGTAGCAAAGAAGAAATAGATAAATCTATTGTTTTGGCATTTTTTAGTCTAATGTTCTTTTCTTTTTTTATAAAAAGAGAGTTAAGATAATGAATACCCTATTTTGAAACAGTTCTATATCAAATCATGAATTATAATACACATGTACGACAACAAGAGAACTAAAAAGAAAAATCAAATTTAACAATTGAATTTTCATTTCATTACCTATTTTTGTCGCCATGAAGTCTTTTCAAGTTATTACTGCTGAAAGGACAAAATATAAAACAAAGTCAAGGCGTATGAGAATAGACCCGAAAGTAGCAATTTCAACTGGGGAGGGGAAGGGGAGACATACAGGTATTTGTCAAATAGTTCATTAAAAAAAAAAGAATGAAGAAAGTCAACAGACGCTATGAAAGTTTGTTTGTGTTCCCGGGGGGGGGGGGGGGACTGGCATTTTAAAGCATATACTGGTAAGGGTCTGGAAGCAAATTCTCTTTAGAAAACTGCTACACGGTTTTATTGATTGTGTGGATATCAACGTCTTTTGCATTTAGTGTGTGAGTGAGGGGGTTAAAGTTTATGTCATTTAATGTAAATTACAGAATCAATCAATAAAATGTTCTGATGTTAAGAGGGAGAGAGGGGGATCCCGATAAATGTTTTTAAACAAAATTGCAATTAAAGTTTTAAACAATATAATGAAAACAAATACAAATTTATTGAATTTCATTATCTATTTTTTTTTTAAATTTTCCAGCAAAATAACAAACTTTTACAGCAGCTTAATACATTTTTTATTAGAAAAAATACCATATGCTATTCTTTAATGAATGGGGCTGCTTTAAAACCAAACAAATAACGATGGAAATTATAGTAAATAGTTTAGACATCGGGATCGAGATGCCTCTCTCACCTCGATACGTATACGGATACGGATACTTATACGGATACGTCAGATAGAACAATCTCTATCAGGAACAAAACTTGCCAGAGTTATTATAGTTAAGAAAAATACATAACTTGGCTAATATAAAATTGTCCCTGTGTATCATATCATCTAAAAAACCGTGACTTCATGCTGTGTCATGTAGCATGATGACAAGCTGAAGAGAACACTTTCATTTTGTTTTATCATTTGGTTAGGATGTCATTTTGGATGCAGTATCATTGAACTGCCTTAAACTCCAGAACAGTCAATTGAATCGGCTTGAATGTCTTGTTTTAATTTTGGGCACAGAGCAAAAGAGATAGTTTATTATTATTTTTATTTTTTACATCTAGACTATGTTCATAATGCATGTACCAATTCTCAGCTGCTTCAAATATATATGCAAATTAAATATATGGGTATTTATAATGATGTTTATCAGTGCGGGCCAGTTACAATAATCTAACTGTGTCTGTGTGTCATGGGACAGGCTCTCACTAGGTCCATAGCAAATTATCATTTTAACACTATATGTACATATAATTGTGAAATAAAAATTCGTGGCCACGAAATAAAAATTCGTTCCCACGAATTTTTATTTCGTGGCCACGAATTTTATTTCGTGGCCACGAATTTTTATTTCGTGGCCACGAATTAATAAAAAAAATTCTCATACCATGTCCTATAGCAGCCACCGTACATATCCAAAATATTCGACTTTTAATTTACTCCAATTTTCACTAGAAGAAAACTGTACATGTTATGAAACTGGTGTATAGTTCTTCATGTCTGTAGCAAATACCGTCACCAGTCTAAGCGTCACTAGCAAACAGTACACACACCTATGCTTGCAAGACCAATTAGCCTAGGTCTACACACGTGCGATAAGATTGTCAATCGCATCTTCTCAGACCTTCTGCCGAGAAGTTACGATTGCATGTGTTGTATATTAACCATTCCGTTATTTAAAAGAGACAGAGAAAAAAAAACACACACACACACACATACTAAATTAATCTTTTTTTTGTGTTTTTAAATTGATCGAGTTAATCGAGAACTTAGGATTGTTTAAAATAACTCGAGATCCTTTAGTAAAGGGGGGGGGGGTTCTAAGTCACACCACAGGCACTTATATTCAAGCCCGTAGCAACGGTTTTCAAAGGGGGCAATCCAAAAAGAGTTGACAACCAGAAATAGATTAACAACCTGTGCACCACCTTGTAAAATCCTATTTGGGGGGGGGGGGGGACTTCGTCTAACTTTTCGGTACATTTTGATTTCTTTTAAATGTTTGATTTTCTGTATTTTGAACCTTTCCGCAACAAAAAGTGCGGGGGAGCTTCCATTGTAGATTAAAACTTATATATTCAAAGTCTAACAAAAGATTTTTTAAGAAAAAGTGAGCCCCCCTCCCCCACATACTACGGGACATTTTGAACCTTTCTCTTCATTGATTAAAATATCCCCATAATATAAGGAGATAAATATTGTCCTTTACAAAAATTTGATATTTCTTAGGCAAAATCTGTACATGACAATTAATTGTCATGTACAAATTTTGCATAAGAAATATCAAAATTTTTGTAAAGGATAATATTCTCTTATGGATACTCCCTTTCATGACTTTTTATGCATACTTCTTAAAGTTAGTTACTTTAGAAGATGGTCCAAAAATGGCATAGCCGTACGTTCGTTCGCCGGAATCTTCCGATGATATTAAAGTGAAATATCTCATGTTACATGTGGGTGGTCGAGACCCGAGACCGGTATTGTGAAGGTACACGGAGGAAGCAATAAGCAAAACTCTATCTAGAGAGCAGACAGGGCAGAGATTGAAGTACTTAATATTTTATTGAAAATACTAGATGCAAAAAAATATATATATTACAGAATAAACATTCTCTCTCTCTTCCTCTTTCTGCAAAAGTAAAGGGGGTTCCAACACCCGACCCCCCCCCCCCCCCCCCCCGATACGCCAATGGAGATTACGATACCTGTACGCTTAAGCCTCTCTTAATTCTGTTGGTAATTTTAAAGGCTAAATTACAATTGTGATAGATACCTAGATCAACATTTCATATTCATATCATTTCAAGGTCATGATTTTTCCTATCATTACAGCGTAATTAAGCAGACTTAAATAACGATGAAAATTAGAAAAAAAGATTAAACTTATTTACACCTTTGTAAACTCACTAAATCTAGAAATTTTCTTTAAATTTCGTTTCGAAACACATACATATGGTCCACGTATTGCAGTCCTTTTTTAAAGGACAGCAACTTGTATCATTCATAAGTTAATTGTTTAAGACTATAGAAGAAATGCAAGCGTATTTTTAGAATCGATAGGGGAAGAAAGAAGTTCCGTAAAAGGAAATAGTTCCTGAATTTGCAAGCAGTATATAAAATAATAAGGGACGGGCTGCGTGAGAAAACGTTAACACTGTTCCCTAAGGAAAATGTATTAATGGACTGTAGCCCGATTCATCGATATTGTGCGCATGTTGAATTTTTTGTAAACAGCTTTCTTGTAAGCTTAAAAGATCGGGATCGGATTTTAACATTTCTGACTGAATATCCTGAAATAAATATGAAACATTTAAATAAGCATTTCTTTGGGTTAAATTAAATATGTGTATCACAAATTAAACTCCCAACATGCATTTTTAGAAGGGAAACACGACAATGAAAGCGAGAATTGTTTTTAATATACCAAAAATCGCTATTTCTGGAAACTGATTAATTCTAAATAAAAATCAAATAAATTCCTAATGTAAAAGAAAGAGAGAATGCTTGGTATTAAAATGTCGTATCATATCAGGAGAATCGAATGCTATTAACGATATCTGTAGAAATAGCCGATAAAAGGTTTAGATCATTTCTTCGTTCACCTGCACTTAAATTTCAAACACAACAGAACTTGTAGTTTTTGCCGTGAAACTTCAAGACTTTTATAAAATTATAGGACTCACCGTAAAACTCTCCAGAAAGTTTCTCTGAGGTCTATACTACATTTGTACCAAATCTGGTGTCGATCCGAGGTCTGGTTTGAATTCTAGAGTAATATTCTACGTTGTTGTTGACGTGATTTTTTTTTTAAGAAGGGGGGGGGGATGAATTATTTATTTTATGCCTCTTTTACACTAAGAATTGTAACTACTTCCATATCCTTAAGCCTTATTGTGACCTTTGGGTCAAGGTCAAAGGTCAAAGTCAAAGGTCAAGGTCATAAAAAAAAAACAACAAAAAAAAAAAACCCAGAAATCTTTTCTTTCTATGTTTTTACCTGATACTGGAGCTGAATCAAGGTCACTTGGTTTATTGCTATATTTTACACATATATAAGGAATTTCATATGTTTTTAAATGACCTTGACCTTTGACCTTGACCTATATTTCAAGGTCAAAGGTCAAATATGCCGATGTAGTTGGTACCTAGAGGATGCACCGTTTTAAAAAAAAGTTCATTAAATGTAAGCAGCAAAAACTTTCAGGGACAGTAACTCATAGAAGGGGCCGAAGAACCCTTTCGCACTGTATAGATTGCAGAGTGTACTAAATGAGTCGAAGACACTGATGAAGGTTTGGAATGTCTACGGTTTACGGTTTCGGAGGAGAAGAGATAACAAGGTTTTATTGCGAAAGGGATGACAACTTTTGAATGGGTCAAGCTTGGGGGACAAGAATGAAATTTTTATAATACTTTTAGAAGGACATATTAAATATGCAAAGATATATAGTATATGTTGAAAGACAAAAGAGCTATAAAAAGAGCTAATTTTCTTATATTTTGAATGACCTTGACCTTTGACCTTGACCTTAAGTTCAAGGTCTAAGGTCAAAGAATCTTATGCAGTTGGTCCCATGTCTTTACGACTTGTCGTTTAGAAAATTTTTTTCATTATTCGTAAACATGAAAAACACCCAGGGGCAATAACTCATAAAAGGGGTCGACGAATTCTTTTGCAGTGAAACCTTGAAGCGAGTACTCAGTTAGTCGAAGACATTGGTTAAGGTTTCGTACCTCTGTGGTTTATGGTTTCGAAGGAGTAGCGATAACAAGGTTTTTCGTTCAAAGGGCAAGAACTCCAAAAGGGGCCATAGGTCATACTCATTGGGTAGTTTTTCGAAATAACTTTTGATGTCGAGTATCATGAACTATAAAGTTCTTCGAAAAGTCTTTCGGTTCAAAAGGCGGTGACGGAATAATAATAATAATAATAATAATAATAATAATAATAATAATAATAATAATAATAATAATAAACATAAGCATTTCAATAGGTCTTTCCACAGAAAGGTGGAAAGACCTAATAATATCCTGATATTAGTACAATTTAATATAATCAGGATGACAATTCTTTAAACATACAATATACTCATAAAATCACAATACATTCTTACTATGCATACTTAGAAAGAGTTATTCCCCTTTTCACAGCATTTTATAAAAATCGACATTTATACTTGTACAAGGAGATGGGTGAACAAGGCGTGCAGAATGCCTATAGCTTATGATATGTAAAAATCATATTCAATTTGTGAATTTAATATTAAGAGTAAAGTTAATATCATTGAAATTCATAAAATTATGATAAACAACACTTTTGTGAGGAAAATTTTGGGGGCAAATTTCTTTTCTGTTATTAAAAAATAATGTGGTTCTCGCTGGTTTCGAACCCAAGCAATAAAAATCCTGACTATCATTTCCTATGAGACCAACACGCTAACCACTACTGGCACTTTATCAATGTATGTACTGTAATAAAATAATATCATTCACTCTCAACTCTTGCACACTCAATATTTTCATTAGTTTATTAATTTCAGATAAATCAGATTTTGAAATATATTTTCAATCTCTATCCAGAGTTATCGTTCCCTCTACGCTCCACTTTTAGCAAAGCGTAATACGCCCTCTGGTGAGAGATTGATATATTTTGTTAATAAGAAGAAGTAAATAAGTTACTTACATATTAGGATCTGGTAGCCAGTTCACAGTGAAAGTTATAAGTTATATACATGTATAAGAATCATGTCTTCACAGTCTGAAAGCAATCTGAATAATGTCTTTGTCTCATGTCCAGAATTTGGAGGTAAAAGTTTTGACCAATAGGATTAAAGAAAGTTGAATTCTACTCAGGTAGCTTATTACAGGTGTAGGGATAAAACAAGGGGTGGATCTAAAGTTTTAGTATGGTGGCATATTTCTGCCCCTTGTGTGCAAGTTATTTTTCTGTCAAATATGTCGACATGCAAGATAAATATGTTGACATGCAAGATAGTTATGTCAACATGCAACATAACTATGTTGACATGCAAGAAAATTGCAATCAAATAAGAATTATAAAAAATCTTTAAAATATCTCAAAAATTGCCCACATGTGACTTCCAATATGCTAGATGCTACTTATTTATGTCGACATGCAAGTTATTTATGTTGACATGCGAAATAAATATGTTGGCATGCAAGTTATGTATGTCAACATGCAACTTACGTATGTTAACATGCTACTTATTTATGTCAACTTGCAACTTATTTATGTCAACATGCAACTTAGTTATGTCAACATGCAATTTGTTTATGTCGACATGCAACTTAGTTTTGTTGAATAGCGGATATATATATATAATTTTAATAAAGTAAATATCCAAAAATGAAATCACAGATCGATGTAAATGTAAATGTTTGAAGACCTAGGAATTGCGAAAAAGTTTACAGTGAATACGATCGATTTGTGATTTCATTTTGGATATATACTTTTTTTTTTTTTAAATATGATCGATTTTCAAAATGATAAGATTTTGAATTATATGATTAAATTTAAATGAAAAAGAAATTATGTGATACACAATTTGAACATTTGTGCGAGCGTGCAGATTCGTTACTACCCAAGACATGTGCAATGAGGCACGGTTCTGTTTTTTTTTCTGTCGGTAAAATTGAAGTTGATTTTAATGATCGAAAATTTATTTAAGCAAATGTTGCAGTTTAAATTATTTTCTATAATATGAGGTGGACAACAAAGTATAAATTGGATTTCCTTAGATAAAATGTCCTGGCGATTCAGAAACGTGACCGTAGATTATAAAACGTTTTAGGGCCCCTCTCTGCGGGCTACCTATAGTATTTAAAGTGTCCGTCCGTCCATCTGTTCGTCCGAGGTCAAAGGTTAAGGTCATAGCAGAACTGTATCTGAAAAATGCATGTAAACATAAATAAGTTGCATGTCGACAAAAATATGTTGCATGTCAACATATTTATCTCGCATGTCAACATAACCAAGTTGCATGTCGACATAAATAAGTTGCATATCAACATATTTATCTCGCATGTTAACACAAATAAGTAGCATCTAGCATGTTGGATGTCACATGTAGGCGATATTGGATGTCACATGTACGCGATATTTGAGATTTTTGAAGATTTTTTATAATTTTTATTTGATTGCAATTTTCTTGCATGTTAACATAGTTATCTTGCATGTTCACATAACTATCTTGCATGTCAACATATTTATCTTGCATGTCGACATATTTGATAGAAAAATAACTTGCACACAATGGGCAGAAATATGCCACCATATTTTAGCTAATTGTTTATATTATTTCAATTATTTGTTTTATTTAATTTATTTAATTATTTTATTTGATAAATTATTTTATTGAATATTATTAATATTTGATTTTAAATTATTTGTCTTTGTCAATAATGATTGACACACAGATTAATACATGCTCTTCAAAGTTTAAAATCAGTTGTGGCATATTCATAAATGTATAATTAATAAATTATACATATGAATATCATAATAATTAAAACAACATAAAACTATCACTATTACATTTTTTTCTTAATTTTTTTTAATAATGTAATTAAATATAATAGACATATAAGATTTTAGATTTCTTGTGTCATACTACAACTTAGATACCTCTTGAGGAACGGGAATTTTTTTGTCTTAATCGTAAGATTTTTCGTGAAAGGGGGCACTGATTTATAAATTGAAAGTTTTCATCACGCCTACTACATGTAATTTAGTAATTATGACGTCACTATAAAATTACGCCAATCGTTTATGACTAAACAATTAATTCATGGTCATATGACGAACCTGTTTATACGCTTTGTTCAAATAGTGTTAACTTTTGCAAATGAAAATATATTGATTTGTAACGCGATTCCGTCTCCTTACCACAAAATATACATGTATAATGACCCTTCTATTGTTCCATAGCCTAAGTGCGTTGTGAGTACCCAGAAAAAATAGTGCAACATAAAACGTACTTTTAAGCAATTGTGTTTATTTCATTGAAGCCACTTAGAATTTTTGATATTTTTTTCAAATACTTTTTAAATTAATAGACTCTACTTTTAAAAAGGAAGTAATCATCGTCTTGTAACTTCCTGTCTGCGCATTAATATATACAGTGCCTCTCAGACTGTATCTCGTTTTCCTGGTTGACGGTTGTCGAGAACGGTTGGAATCTTTCTTCTCAAAATGAGTTGGGAAACGTGGCTGTCTCTCATGCAGAATGATGGAAAATATACTACTTCTCACGAATGTGGAATTTATGATACTCAAGGCAACGTCTGGGCAAAGACACACTGCTGTAATGTAAGTCAACGTGTTGAAGACGCCCCCAAATGGTCAGCCGCCGGCAAATTTTTAGCGGGTTATGACCACTTGAAGTGTCCTTTGGTTTAAATTTTAATGATGAAATTGATTTTGTACTTATCTGTTCAGATTAAATGCAGTGAAAGATTTTATAAATGCTGAACAACATTTTAATGATATTAACGTCTCAGAAAGTGGCGGATTCTTAAGGATGGTTGTAACTGATTAAAGTTCTATTTTATACAATGTCAATGACCTATTTTTCTCTCGCTTTTTTCAGTTAACAACATCCGACTTTGTAGACCTGAATAAGTTATTTAATTCAGGGATGGAATCTGGTGTCACAAGTGCAACTTTAAACGGCAAAAAATATATCATTATTAATGCAGACAAAGAGGCAAAAACTATAGAAGGGAAAGCTGGCACAGCAGGCTTTTGTGCAGCAAGGGGTCAAACTTGTAAGTCTGTTTTCCTCTTTCATGCAAGAGAGAAATACTTTGTTTTATTACTCCATTTTCCTTGTAAAGGCATCCATTGTTTAGCCCATTATGAGGAAGTAATTTCAGTAATGTATCGAGTCATTTAAATAAACTATAACAATAAACACCCTTTAGCAATTTGTGGAAGAGTGTTTGTTACATTGTGAAAAGGCCAAGATACTGTTGCAAGAAAATGCATAATAAGAAAATCGTAATGAATTTTGTTCAACAATGACTAGATAAATATCATTTATTAATTTACATTCAAAATGAAAACTGAGATCATTAAAATATGTATGGAAAATGTGTATTGGCAATGTTCTTTCAGTGAAACAAATTCAATAATAATATGTTGACGGTGTGACCGTTAGGGTGAGCGTAGATACCTTTCAGTTTTAATTTAGATCGGGCTTGTCAAACTGCATGTGACATTTGCTACGTCTAGACTCTGACGTCATATGATGTCCTATGTATGTTATATTACCAAAAACGAAGTCTGAACAGTGCTATTTTTAATCAAAAACGTTTAATCTACTATCTGTCTGCTATATATCCATTAAATCAAGGTGATTTTATATTTTGTTGAATTTTTATTGCTACTGCGAGAATGTGGTTTGTGGCGAGATGCAATTCGCTAAGCATTATGGGACCACAGGTAACTGCGGAAAAAAAATTCACTTTGATCAATGTGCAAAGTCCGAATTTTCTCTTCGCCCAGGCGTTGCTTTAAGAGCTCGCAGTGACGAGCCTTTGCGCCGCTCGCTATTAATACCTTGCCAGTTGATGACTGGCATATACACACTTGAATAGTGTAAGAAATTTAAAGTTTAAAAAAATTAAGATACCATTCAAAAAAAATCAGATGACTTAATTAATAGGACTGACTTGTCACAATTCATTTATATCTTTGGAGAGGGAGGGGTGTAAAACTATGTACTGATGCCACTGTACTCTTAATGTGAGAAGTTTTTTTAAGTATATTTATAAATAGTACTTGATTTGATTTTAGAAATTCAAAATTAATGCACTGCTTATTGTATAGTGATGAGTGTTGCAGTGCACATACATTAATGGTAACATTTTTTGTAGTGGGGTTAAAGGTGGGATATACTAACTGAACTATAAAAAAGTATTGGACACATTACAGTCTTCAACAAATCCCGGGAGTCCGAAGCCTGGGACTTGGTTAAATTGGAAGGGGGCATGTGGAAATTGCATACTTACAAGCCCGAAGGGCATGTAAATTCTGAGGCCTAAGCCTCCGTATTATCAAATTAAATAATACTAATAACATAAAATGTACTTAAAAGTCTGATTTTTCATCTAAAGTTGAGCACCAAATAAAATTTTAACGATAGTTTATTCTACCGCGATTTCCAAGGAACTCTTTTGCAAAGGAGACACAAAAAGTATACACGTTGAAAATAATATGTGACTTCCAAGGAACTCTTTTGCAAAGGAGACACAAAAAGTGTACAGGTTGAAAACAATATTAATGGCGAGACAATAGATCGATAAAAATGAATTTCGGATCATTTCCTTGGCATGAAAAGGCAAATAAGAATAAAATTACTTGATAAAATTCTGGGCATGTAAATATTTGTTCCGGCTAGCATAATAAGTGGTTAAACCTGCCCAAAGGGCATGTACTGAAAAAAAGATTTGGCGAAGACTGACATTATTAGCCCTTTCACGGTAACTGCGGTACTACTCTTTTGCAGGGCAAATTAATAACGTTTGGTGAAGTTTTTGTTGATAGATAATTAAATGACTTATATTAAACAATTGCTTTTACGTCATATTTCACCAAAATATATCATTTTGCCCTGCAAAAGAGTAGTACCGCAGTTATCGTGAAGGGGTCTATTAGTCATATTCTAGGCATACAGAGTTTAACGGTGTTCTTTTCTTGTCATTTCAGTCACACTTGTGGGCTTTTACAACGATGCATCTATACAGCCAGGAAACAATAAAAAGCAAGTGGAGCATACAAAAGGCAAACTTGCTGAAGCCCTTGGCCAAAACTAGAGAGGAGTACTGAGACATTTCTAACACCAATACTGTTCATGCTGTTTTCTATTCTATACTGACATTTCAGTGGACTTGTAGGATATCAACTGTTCACCATCTAGTCTCTGTCTTGCCAGAAGGAAATGTTTTCTGCAGGGAAATTATAAGCTTCCAGAAATCCTTTACAGCGAAGGGAAAAATATTGTTTGTTTCAGTTTTCAGTGCAATTGACATTCAGGGGGTTTTGTTTCTGTAATTTTGTTTCTTTTGAGTAGAATTTGTGTTTCATTTCAAGGTAAAGTAGTTGTAGATAAATTGTAGAAAAAAATTATATATTTAAATTCAGGAAACTAATTTTTTTGTCAGTTTTTTTTTTTTTTTTTTTTAAATTTTACATGTTTGTTATATTGCATTTTTGTTTCCAGCAGTGATGTTTTGCCTAGTCATATACCAAAAGTAACCATTTGTAAAGGAAGTAATGCATTTAATGTTTACATATTAAGATCATTTAACATCATTCCAGAGTCCCATTCCAGTTTGACAAGGATGCAATGGAATTGAGATCTTTATAACTTGCTATCAACACGTTTAAGTGTACATGTATATTCTGAAATAAACCAATGATTTGCACATAGACCGTTAAGAGATTGTTCAATTTCAGTAGAACAGACATTTAACTTCTTTTGTTATTCTTTTGGACAATAAATTATCCTATCTTTGTAATAATTTTTTTTTCATGTTGAGAAAATTATACATCACTGAGCCATGGTCATTGTTTCTTGTAAGGTAAAGGATTTGTTGTTGTTGACATAAACAAAATATATACAGTAGAATATACAATGCACCATTCAGAAGGAATCTGATTACCAACTTCCTAACATCAGTGTCTTGGGTGACAGTTATGGATGCTTTATTCAGTGTTGTTTTTCCTGGTAATTGGAGAAAATTTCGTACTTGGCACAGAATCATCAGTGATGCTGATCCCTGTCAAATGTGCACTTTGTACTACGCCATATTCCAGCTGTTACCTCAAAGTACATTGGTAAAAATGATACTTATAAATACAACAGGGAAGGTATGAATGGTGCCTTTTTTCTAAAAAGTGATCCATTTTCAGTTGTTCTGAATATTAATATACCAGGTAATTAAATTTTGGATCTTTACTCATATTCTGTCAAGGAACTTTGATAATATTAGGAAGTTCTGAGATTTTTTGTGCACTCAAAACTGCAGTGACAGAGTATATGATGTGGTACTGGCACCACTTCTCCATTTTAAGTGCAGTGACAGAGTATATGATGTGGTACTGGCACCACTTCTCCATTTTAAGTGCAGTGACAGAGTATATGTTGTGGTACTGGCACCACTTACCCATTTTGAAGGTTATACCTCACCACGGTTACCTAGTCACAGGAAAACTACCTTCTAGAGGAGGGGGGTGTATAAAGCTGATGGCAGTGCTGCTGGTCTTGACAATTAAATTTTCTTCTGAAATGCTGCACAGCCTTAATAGGCCCCAGAATTTAAGTTGTTTATAAATCAGACTAATGTCTACAGAGATATTGATATAAAATACATGTACCAGAAGGGGAAAAAAAAAACGATATGTACATATATTTATTGACTTTAAGAGGATGAACAATGTCTCCCTCAGTTTTCAACTTGTCCATTCAATGTTTGACACTATTGAATTTAAAGTCAGTTAAAGATGAATGTACAAATTTTGTTGAACATTGTTGGATTCACTGATCAAACTACAAGAACCAGTCAAGATAGCTTGACCTAGAGGTCACAGTTGAAGGTCATCCTGATGAATGCTGTTCTTTATAATGGCGGTACTCAGGCTTTAACTCCCACATGTTACGATGGGGTGCCTTCATGTTGTAGGTACAAATCTCCTTTAAAATTTCTTTCAAATAAGTCTGAAAAAGTAAAAGACAAACATTGAAAAAGACAAACAATACACTTGCAATGTCGGTGGAAAGCATGTCACTACCAATTTTACGATGACAAAAATGCTAAGTCAGCTGTTTTACAAGGACTAATAAAGCTGTTTTGTACTGGGTAAAAGTGCTGAATCAGTTTTTGTCTTTCATGATTAGACAATTTTTAAAAAAATTATTGATGCAATTTTAAATTAGTTTTTGTGGAGTTTCTAAAACAATTACATAGGGGGGCCTAAATATGAAATATTAACTAGTTGGATTGAAGACTGTCAGTTTATGTAATGCTCATTCTCCCTATGTAAAAATAAGGGCATTACACTTCATGAGTTAATATGATAAACAGGAAACTGAGGTCCTGAAATGTCTTGGTGTGTCAACAAAGGGTACATGGTAATTATCTAGATTAGCTTTCTCAGTTCTGTGTCATCTGTAGATGGGCATGTCGTAAATCCTGAATGATTAAACAAGCCTTGTCTAAAGCAGTACGGTCATGATAATAAAGGGTCCAAGTCACAGCCTTTAATATCTGGACACTTAGATTAAGTAATTTAAACACACCTCTAACAATTACATTCAATACTGATTTGTTTTTGTAAGATAATTCTGCTGTTTGTCCTCTGGTACTTCTCTTTATGTACAAATTTTTAGTTTTCAGACTTGTTCAATTAAATATATTATTTAGTAATTTGCTGAACAATGTTCAATTTTAACAGGAAATGAAGCTAGCTTTTATACATTTTGTGAGAGCCCTGCACACACTACACAATTTGGTGAATAAGGGAACTAGAAAATTCTAGATACACTAATTCCTCATCAACAGGAAGTTATAATAGAGAAAAGACATTTAGGCCATTCCAATTTTTCTCTATGTTTAGCGTCCATGTGCGCCTTGATTTTTGACACCCCATAGCAGAAAAACAAACAAAATCAGGGTCCTGAAATTGATTATTCTGGTCGAAATCTTTGAATTCTGTCATTATTTGTCTACATGTTTGTCTACAATATGTCATATTAGGTTACTGGTATATTTGAAGCATTTCATACATTCATTTTACTAAAGAATAGATCTTTCTACAACAAAAATAGATTTAAGTCATATATGGCATATTTTTTGATAAATTCAGGTAACCAATTAAAATTAAAAAAAAATCTTTCTATTTATTTTTTATTTTATTAAAAAAAAAGGACTTTCCTGTAAATTACACAATTTAAATCAATCATGTTTCAAAGATATTAAAAAATTAAAAACAATTAACTGATTTATTTACTGACTCCACCTTTAACAGACAAATTTAAAGTCATTTTACTATAGAATCGTGAGGTAATTCAAGCTCAAAATCGGTGGAAATTTTAATTTGAACATAAATAACGTATATCATGTATATTTACACTCAATCTCTTATTATTATTTTTCAAGCTCAGATACGCCATACATACGGTAGATCTAATCAGATCAAATCCTTTGAATGAAATTATTTTTATGATTATAAATTCTGTGTTCCATTTTTTGTTTTTGTGTTTTTTGCAAATAGGTAAAGTAGGTTTTTTAAAGAAGGGTGGACGCTAAACAGAGAAAAAATTGGAACGGCCTTATTTCATGAACAAAACTGAATTGGAGGTGGAACAGGAAAGACAAACCAGGAAAATTCCAGAAGAAAACATATTTTAAAACAATGTTCAGAAAAGGGATATACATGTATTAAGAAGCTTAAGAAGTTTCATATTTTGCAAGTGCCCAAGCCAGCTTAATTCAATTAAATCATTTTTCAGATGAGTTGAATTATTTGAGAATCTGTCCAAAATGGATTCTTTTGTTTTATGCAATGTGTATACAAACACTGCAGCCAAAATACTTCTGATGTAAAAAAAAAAAATCTTAATCATTTTATTGCATGCAAACAAAAGGCCGATAGGCCATGAAGGTAACCAGAGTATTACAAGTTCCTCACACTCTATCCAACTGACAATCCATATTCTTGAACTCTGGATCAATGTGAGATTAATTTTAGTTTACAATATGGTATAGTTCTTTGTTAAATAGCACACTACATGGAGTTTTTCTCGGGTGCGTATCATTAGCGCTAAATTTTCATTACCACTACATACTCATTTAACCACTACAAAAAAGGTGAAAATACCGCTACATTTAAAAATATACATTACCGCTACATTGCCTTTTTCGCTGGCCAGCGGATTATGCATGTACAAGATTGATTAAAAGTACAACAAATACGTGTACATGCATAAAACCTGTTTCCCCTGCTCACCACGGGGAAGTGAAAATAAGACTGATCAGAATGTTTTTGGTTTTTTTTCCAATTTTTATTTAAAATCTCTTTTATTTAATAAAACATTTTAGAAGTGTTAAAACCAAGCATTGTTTATGGATAAAACTCATAGTCTTTACACAATTGGTAGACCCTTTGAAGGTTATTTTCTTGACATACTGCTGTCTGGAAATCTCTTATATGAATTTTTATGAACAGAACATACTAGTATTCCGTGCCATTGCTGGCTGATTTGATATGTTTCGGTAATGAGTTGTAATCGGCATTAGTCTTATTGATAAAATGTAGTGGTAATGATCATCCAAAATTTCGAAGAAATGTAGCAGTAATGTTGACCTCCCTTTGTCTCATAAATGCTTAAGAGTAAAAAAAGGTTTTTTTAAAATCTAGAATAATAAACTTAGTCTTAATCTGGGGTTTGAACCTTTGGAGACACAAGATTCACAAATTGCTGTGAGGTGCAGAGCTCATAATAATAACACATATATATTGCTTCTTCAATATCCAGGAGTGCAGATTTTCAAAGTCCTAATGGACTTCGCTCTAACATGGAGTCTGTACCTTGAACTCAGGGTGAATTTCCTGATTTATATACTGAATTCCCTGATGTTTACCATATAGGACACAAGAACTTTGTAATTTTGGTTGAGAGAAAACAGTTCATTTAAAATAATCATGCAAAAAGTATCATAAATATGATTCTTAAGACAGCATTAATTTTTATTCTTCCTGTCCAACCCCTCAAGCCCAGGGGGAATGGGGACATGAAAATGATGTTCTCCTTCATTTATAATATTAAAATGGTCAAAGTATTTGAAAAAGAAGCTAAAAACATTCCAAAATTTCTGAACAATATTTGATGTAGGACAGCAACAGGTGACTGCCTCTGGTGATTTAAAAATTAATTTCAGCTTTTTGACCTCATAATCAAATAAATCCCAGAGGATTTGCAGCATAAGCTATTCTTTTGACACCTTAACCAGAAATGCCTTTTCCACAAAATTTATTTCAGATTAGCTAATGAAAATCCTAACCCAAACCAATTCTATGATGTGTAAACCAAGTGGGACATACACAAATTGGTTGTGTGTTTATTTGACAAAATGTTGCCTCTCTGTTCTTCTAAAAACCATAAGAATTGTTTTTGATTTATATCTAGTGAGTATTTGAAGTTTCCTTTTCCTTGAAGTACTTATACTCAATACTTGTACTAAATTTTCAGTAAGCTCTTAAGACCTAAATACGGAAGTTCCTTATGTCTTACCCTGTATTTATATATACATTGTGTATTATAATAATACATACAGTGGGTGGATTAAAAAAAAATGACCACCAAACTGATTTTTTTTGGCAAAATTCAACTATTTATAACATATTTTTCACTTATATCATCATATTGCAAATGCATTCTAGTTTAAAATCCTGAAGTGGCAATAGAATAGACAATTGGATTAAAAAGTTTCAGAATTTTTATGAGTAAAATTTCTTTTGAAAAAAGAAAATATCATTACACCTTAAAAGACTTTCGAAAATACATAATCACAAGAAATTATAGTTTTTTATGCTTCAAAATGGTAAAAGGGGTATAAATGATTAAATCTAGACCTTGAATGAGTATCTTCTCTTGTACATGTGACAAAAAATTGGCTTTTTGATTGTTATTTTACATTATTTTTTCAATTCTGGTTTGAAAAGTTTTATTATGAAAAAAATATGAAGCAGTAAAATTCCACAAAATTCACTTTTTTGTCCGTTCAAGTCAATTCTTTAAATCTAAGCCAAAAAAGAATTGTTATATACGAGTTCTCTTACAAAAAATACTAGATTTTGGAGTGACCCTATGTTACATTATTGTGTTGCACTCCTGACATCTGATATGTATTTTATTTAACGTTGTTTTAAAAATTATAACACACAATAACCCACTTTTACTTTGTAAATCAATTTGTCGTGTTGATATTTTTCATCGTTTACGACAGGTTTTTCATATTTTGAAGACCTTAAAACATGATTATTTGCAAAGTGTAATATATATAAATTTTATTTAAAATATATGTGAAATGATGAAAACTATTCCCTGAATTGACTGTAAAATTTCTGTAATTTGTTGATAGACATAGTGTTTTGAACATAAATAGTATCAAGCATTTTTTTTTTCAACTTATTTTTTAGTAAAGCTAGTTAAAAAGCATCGGTAATTATGAAACAGTTTTGTTGCACTCCTGACTGCAGTAAAGTTTAAACTTAAAACCATAGAACACAAAAATTCATAAAGTGTTGGCAACATCAAGTGGTAATGAAATTGTGCAATACTTATAGTCCAATACTTCATAATTAAAACAGATGAAAGTATTTAAAATTCGCATTTTATCTGGAATTATACCCTATTTTATGCCCAAAAAACTAGCTTAAATGTATATTTAGAAGATAAAATATATTTTAAAGCATATTTTCCATTAGAGGACAAACACAGTAACCCACCAGAAAAATTCTACTCATCATTTTCTATTTATTTTTATTCTTAGTGGATGATTTATAATTCTAACATATTTGTTGCACTCCTGACCAAAAGCACTGGGGCCTTTAAAGTAGAATTGTGAAGTGAAAATTACAAAAGAACTTGTTCTGTTGTTTCAGTGAAGTTGAGGAGGAATTACTTGAATTTAATGACAATGTTTTAGTGTGTTTATTTTTAACGTTCATTAAAAAAATCACAAAAAGATAAAAACACATCTGAATTGATAAAATTGAAAAAGGAAGAATTTTAATAACAAAACTATCAATAATTTAGCATTAAATTATGCAAAAAGATCATTATTAATTAATTAATACCTCTAAGCATGAATAGAAGTCTTTTCGACACACAACTTGAATCTTTAAAAAAATGTGTTGCAGTCCTGACCATAGAAATATGGATCTTAAGCACAGACAGATCCTGTAATTGATAAATCTATTTGGTAAAAATGTTCTTTGTGTCTTTATTTTCCAAAATAAAAATCAGAAAATCATATAATGATAGTAGTTTTTTCATGCTTGGGAGCAAAACATCAAATGTTGCACTCCTGACATTATTGGGTATATGCACATATACTTGACTCTCATTAATGCTTCTTGTGATTTATATATCATTTTTAAGTTTTAAAATGTATATCAGTTATTATTTTACACTTCCAAAATTTTTTTTGGTCTTAATTTTCTATCAGAATTTTACAATTGATGTTTTTTTGGCAACACTACATTCTATTTCGTATGCCTTCTGGCATTCTCAAGTTGACATTGAATTTCTATTCTTAGTTTATCACGACAGAGCCTACTTCACAGCCGAGTGATTTTCTAAAGAAAATTCACCCGGCTATTGTCTTGTTCCATATAAAAGCCCCTGTGCCTTTCGAACGCGTTCTCTTTTTACAGCTTAACAGAAAATTTGACATTTATTGAGAGATAATCAGGGTTGGGAAATTATGCAAATGGATGTAGAGTATCTATATTATTATAGACATATGTTACAATATATGATATTCATAAAATAGGGACGGGAAGGTCAACTCTCGAAGCCGTCAGGCTTCCTTATAGAATGACCCTTATCCTGCACATCGGAGATGCTTGGATAAGGGGGACATTCTATTTCGTATGCCTTCTGGCATTCTCAAGTTGACATTGACACTTCATACATTCATTTTTTTCCAGATTTATACTGCATTAGACTTCGTTATCTGAGTTTCTGAGTTGAGACTTTTTGAACATAATGTCGGACGAGGAACCTTCGACTTCGAAGGGTCGTTCATTACATACTGATGACATAATGCAATTATTTGCCTCCGACGATGAGGGCAGTTTTTCGGGGTTCGAATTAGATAAAAATAACAACAACTTGGCTGATGAATTATTAGACCAAGCATCTCAAAACATGTCAACTTTGCCCCAATGCTCAAATAAACTAACCGGAAGTGCGAAAGGCACGCGAAAACGTAAACCGGGGCAATCTAAAACCGGAAAAAACCCCAAAAAGCAAAGAGTGAATAAAGAGACTCTTTGGCAAAATAAAATCGACGAAGTCTTGAATCATGTATTAGAAACGGCAAACTTGGCAATTAGAAAAATAAACGAGAGTTCACAAGAGGTTATTACTAATAGAAATGAAAACCAATGTACTATCAATGACCAAAGCAAGTCAAACTCAAATACAAATGATCAAAATGACCAAAGTATGTCAAATTTTTCAAATGACCAAAGCATGTCAAACGAAATTGAGTCTCACCATATTTTTTCTGATAATGAACAACAAGATTTAGAAAATGACAATGAAATTGATGATTTTTTGAGTGAACTACCAAAAATTTTTGAAGATGATGAAAAGTTTGGCGAGGAAACAAATGAAAACATTGCAAAAATGGTGCAATCCATAGTTAAGAAAAAATCTGATGTTAAGTCTATTATCAAAGAGTTGAAAATTCCTTCAAATTGTAAGGACCTGTCACCCCCAGCTGTAAATTCAGAAATTTGGCACTTTTTAGACAGAAACATAAAAACTAAAGATTTAGGTTTGCAAACTGTTCAGAAACTTTTGGGTCATGGAATTGTTCCAATTATTAGAATGGCTGAGGAATTAAAAAATAAGTCGCCAGATTCAAAAAAGTTGAAAAAATGTATTTCAGATTCTCTAACGGTGCTTCTGAATGCCTTCTTTGAAATCTCAGTTAATAGAAGGCTCTTAATGAAACCCTTTATTGACAAAAGATACCATCAATTATGCAATCGCAATGAAAAAATTGGGGATAACAAGTTATTTGAAGATGTGGGGAAAAGACTTAAAGACATAAATGATGCACAAAAAATAAATAGGAATTACTTCTCAAAAAACTTTCGAGGAAGTCGGGGCAGCAGGATAATTGCAAACCCTCAATCCAGTTATGCATATGGCCAGAGAGGGAGATACAGAACAGGACAGTTCAATTACACAGACCAGAACAAGAACTTTGTTCGGGGATCAAGAGGCAGGAGAAATCTGCGCAGAGGTTACTACAATTAGAGGTAACTAATTTCAAGGCAGGCAGCCTAAAAAATTTTATAGATAAATGGAAACATATAACAGATGATGATTGGATATTAGAGACTATTTCTGGGTATAAAATAGAATTTGAACAAGAACCTGTTCAAAACTGTATTCCAAATACTCCAAATTTTAACAATACAGAGTGTGCATTGATTGATGATGAGGTTGAAAAAATGCTAAGCATGGGTGCAATTGAAAAATCTCAACATGAGGATAATGAGTTTATTTCAAATATTTTTCTCGTAAAGAAAAAGAATGGAAAATTTAGACCTGTTATTAATCTGAAAAAATTGAATAATTTTGTTGAATATCATCATTTTAAAATGGAAACTTTACAACATGTTGCAGAATTGCTTAAACGAGACGCATATTTTACTTCGGTTGACTTGGAAAATGCATATTTTTCAATCCCAATTCATCATACTTCAAGAAAATATCTCAAATTTATTTGGAGAGGTACATTATTTGAATTTACTTGTCTTCCTTTTGGCTTGTCAAGTGCTCCAAGAGTTTTTACAAAAATAATGAAACCAGTATTTTCATACTTGAGGACTATGGGGATTTGTTGTTTTTATTATATAGATGATTCATTGAATCAGGACTTGGATATAAACAATTGTAGATCAAATGCAGAGCTTTTAATAAAAACACTAAAGGATTTAGGATTTCATATCTATTCTGAAAAATCGATGCTTTTTCCTTACCAACAAATTCAGTATTTGGGATTTATAATAGATTCAGTGAGTTTCAAGTTTTTGTTACCTGATGAAAAAATTGAAAAGATTTTACATCTATCTTCTGATATTCTGAGAAAAGATCAAGTTTCAATTAGAGAAGTTACAGCTTTGATTGGTTTATATAATTCTGCAAGTACAGCAATACAACTGGGCCCATTGTATCATAGATATTTAGACAGGGACAAATGTACAGCGTTAAAAAATAATTTTCAGAATTATGATAGAAAAATGATTATTTCTGAAGAATCAAAAAGTGAGATAAACTGGTGGATTAAAAATTTAAAAGATTACAATGGTAAAATAATAAGACCAAGTGCTCCTCAGATATATATTGAGTCTGATGCATCATTAATTGGCTGGGGAGCAATACTTAAAGATGGAAATTTCACACAAAATTCCACACAAGGCAGATGGGATGCTAGGGAGAGTTTGTTACATATAAATAAGCTTGAGTTGAGAGCAATCTATTTTTCCCTGCTTGCCCTTTGTAAATTTTACAATAATTGTCATATCTGTGTGAAATCGGATAGCGCAACAGCAGTGGCTTATATAAATAGAATTGGGGGATCTGTTTTGTCACTTTTAGAAGAGACAAAGAATATATGGAATTGGTGTTTCAGTAAAAACATATTTATATCAGCAGTGCACATTCCGGGAAAAAATAATAAAATCCCTGACTACTTGTCACGAGAGTTTAATGATTGTACTGAGTGGATGTTAAATACAGATGTATTTCAAAAACTATGTAGAAGATTTTTTAAACCTAAAATTGATCTTTTTGCATCTAGACTGAATACACAAATACTTAATAATTATGTATCTTGGTTTCCCGATCCAAATGCAGTTGAATTTGATGCATTTTCTTTGTCATGGAATAATATAATTGATCCATATATTTTTTCACCTTTCAGTCAGATGGCAAAAGTATTGCAGAAAATAGAGGACGAACAGGTAAAAAGAGTGCTATTAGTATGTCCATTATGGACAACTCAAATATGGTTCCCCAGGTTGCTAGCGGCTTTAATAGACTTTCCAGTCAAGCTACCATTTCAGAAAGATTTGCTAACTCTAGCCCACAACAACTCTCTGCATCCAATGAACAAGAGAAAGTTATTTCTGATAGGTTGTTGTGTATCCGGAGATATCTCCAAAAGAAAGGAGTTTCAAAGGAAGCTTCAAAAATCATTGCAAAATCGTGGAGAAACTCCACTGCTAAACAGTATCAATATCCATGGAAAGCTTGGATGCATTGGTGTAGTAAACAATATGTTGATCCAATTGCACCAAATGAAGTAAACATTGTTAATTATTTGACAACTCTTTGTTTAGAAAATAAATCTTATAGTTGCATCAATACACATAAATGTGCTATTTCACAAACTTTAGCATCTCTTGGAAACTCTAAATTTGTAGATAATGCTTTCATTGCTAGATTTATGAAAGGAATATTTAATTTAAGACCACCCATTCCAAAATACAGATCATTTTGGGATGTGCAAAAAGTCTTAAGTTTTTTAGCTACACAATTTCCATTAAATGAATTAAAATTAGAAATGCTGACTTATAAGACTACTGCACTATTAGCTTTGACATCAGCTCAAAGATCTCAGACTCTGAGTTTAATGAATGTTGATAATATGAATATTACAGAAAACTTCATAAGTTTTTCTATTCAGGATTTGCAGAAAACATCAAAATTTGGAAATTGGAATTCTTTGATAAAAATAGATGCATTTCATGATAAGACCATTTGTCCTGTGTTTACATTAAAACACTATTTAGAGAAAACAAAAGAAAAAAGGAAATCTTCTAAACTGTTAGTTTCTTTTAAAACATTTCAACAAGTAACATCGAGTTCGATAGCAAGATGGCTAAAAAGAGTGTTGGAACTATCTGGTATAGATATTTCTATATTTCAAGCACATTCTTTCAGAGGAGCATCATGTTCGACAGCTTACCTGCCCGGAGTCACCTTGAAGGACATATTATCAACAGCAAACTGGTCTTCGGCTTCTACATTCCACCGGTTTTACAACAGAAATATTCAGGATCAAAATCAGTTTTCTTCAGCGGTATTATCTAGGAAGGATGCCTAGCATTGAGGGACTATGAGTGCGATATGGTCAATGATGGACTTTATAGTTAATAATGATTTGATTTTTCATTGTGATGAATTTTATAAGTCTAATTTTTGTGAAAGGAAGTATTTGATGACAATGAACATAATGAAATAACAATTGTACATTTATTACAATAAATATAGATTCTGTTTTTCTCTTTTCTATTTTTCATAAAAATACTTAAGTTCAGATTTTATCCTAATGGTATTATCTGTGGAATTATGAATGATTTAGAAGATTACAATTTTCCTTGTGTATTACAGTATATGAATTTTTAACATTTATTGAGAGGCTTTAAAGAATTCAATGTCAACTTGAGAATGCCAGAAGGCATACGAAATAGAATGTCCCCCTTATCCAAGCATCTCCGATGTGCAGGATAAGGGTCATTCTATAAGGAAGCCTGACGGCTTCGAGAGTTGACCTTCCCGTCCCTATTTTATGAATATCATATATTGTAACATATGTCTATAATAATATAGATACTCTACATCCATTGCATAATTTCCCAACCCTGATTATCTCTCAATAAATGTCAAATTTTCTGTTAAGCTGTAAAAAGAGAACGCGTTCGAAAGGCACAGGGGCTTTTATATGGAACAAGACAATAGCCAGGTGAATTTTCTTTAGAAAATCACTCGGCTGTGAAGTAGGCTCTGTCGTGATAAACTAAGAATAGAAATTCAATGTCAACTCTCGAAGCCGTCAGGCTTCCTTATAGAATGACCCTTATCCTGCACATCGGAGATGCTTGGATAAGGGGGACATTTTTTCTGTTGCACTCCTGACATGGTATAACATTTTTTTAAACATCAGTCATGACCACAACTTGATTAAACAAAAGTTATGACAGTCCACATTTAAAGCTCAATACTTTGAATATTATCAGGAAAGTCTTTATTTTCAACATGAAGCATTGTTTTTTATTTCACAGATCTCCAAAAAATATTGAAATTTCAAAATGTCACAAAAAGGTGTTGCACTCTTGACAATTTTAGCATCATTTTTGGGCATAACTTTTTTGTTAATTGAGATATCAACGAGATATTTGGCAGTTATTTAGACACTATCTAAAGACATATGCTGAGACATAGAAATCTATTTTTATTGCCTGTATTTTTAGTGTCGGTTGATAAATATGCGTTTGGTCATTTTTTTTTAATTCACCCTCGTATCCATTTCAATATGTGGAACTCACATACAATGTCTAGTTTACTTAATCATGTAGAATGTAATGATCAAGAAGCAATTGTTCTTATACATCACACTATTAAGAAGAGTCAAAATTAAAGTATAAACAAAGATTACAAAGCTAACCTCACTGAATGTGATCTATAAGTAATGCAAAGTCTCACACCAAATGAATGTTCTGGTAGTGTGCATACCTAGATGCAACATTTACGCAAGTTTGGTCTAAGCAGGAATCCTCATTATTTGGGAATGGACTTGCTCTAAAACAAACTGTTTTCTGTTCAATCAACAAAAAAATGTAAATCAAATTTAGCATCTAAAGCAAGTCTGGTAATGTGCATCTATAGATGCATCATCCATGTCAGTTTGGGTCAGTGCTTATTATAAGTTACTTGAGAATGTGCCTGCTCTAAAAACTTTAACCTAGCTGCTCCAAAAACATTAACCTAGTCATTCTTCTGAAAAATATCGATTGAAAATGCAGCATCTAAAACTGACTGCAATTGCTAGCTGCATCACCCATGCATCTCTGATCAATAGAGGGCATAGAATTATGCATAGGTTAATGTCCGAGTAACTCTCCATTCCTTAAAAGTAATGGAGCCAAGGCCCCAAATTAACTAAAGATATTTTATAAGCCCCTCTCCTATGTCAAGTTAAGCTAAAAAGAATTTATGCAATGCAATAAGTGGAAGAGGATATTAGCAGGATTTAAGAGCAATGAGTGAATAGTATAAATTTGCTTTTAAACTGGTCTAGTTTACAGAAAAAGTTCAGATTTTTTATAAATACATACTGATGAACAGACCATCAGTTAATGAAGTTAATCATCAAAATCAAACACAAACTAATTAAACTGAAATAAAAAGAGTTCAACTGCAACTTACAAGGGGATTCAACTGAATTTAAGACTGACAATGGACTTTAAAGTCTTTATCTTTGTACATTTAGCCTAATAAAAATTCTTAGAATTCAACCACCACCTGTATTGGCAAAAAAGATTTTTCAATAATACTGTATTTTCCCCAAAATCACACAGGATGCTAAATGGAAAATTAAGAATACTGGATGGTAATAGTAGATCCACAACTTATATTACAAACTATCTTTTAAAAAAGGTTAAGGGAGGTAAAAAACATTTTAAATATTTTTCCTTCTAAATATTTTAAGAAATATATTCCAAGAATTGGTGACTTCAATGAAAGAGCAATTGAAATATGATATTTTTACTTTAGGATGTAATGCTTGCATTCATTAACTGAGGTAAGATGTTCAGCGAAGGGCAACCAGAGATTTGTTAAATCATACATGATGATACATAAAACACTAATTCTCAAAAACTCAAAGTTTAAAGAATGATTTATTTATAATCCACCATATACCTTCCAAAGGTCAAACTGGTACAGTGCAACTTAGAATGTACAGTATTACTTTTTTTGCCATCAAAGATTTTTATTTAGAAAGTTTATTTTTCATGTAAGAAATTTACAGAGTTTTTTTTTTTTTTAACTTAATCAAGAGACCCATTCAAGAAAATTCTTTAGGGAAATGAAATTATGCTGTATGAAAAGTTTGGCAACTAGTGATGTGTTTTGGAGGAGGTGCTTACTGAGGTGAATACGGTACTAAACATACCAGATACATAATTTTTACACATATGTATTACAGGTAATAGGTATTAGGTACAAGTGTCTTCAAATATATGTATAATAAGGGCTTCGCAAAAACACCACGCAAGTCAAATTTACTACCTTTGGCTCTGTTCCTCAATGAGACTATACACAATCTATATCATATATCAAACATTTAAATGTCTGGATCCTAAATATTCTTCCTAGATTACATAAACATTCAGAGAAATCTACCAATTAAATCTCTTCCTCTTTCTTTGGAATACATACAGAATAATGTTAAACTTGAAAGGTCCATCATATAAGAATTATAATAGTCATCTTTCTAAGTCATTGTTATTCAACTCAAGAGGCAGTATATGTACCTACAATAGTTCAGACTTAAATCACTTATAAACTCTTTCAAGAAATTTCAGACAAACCCTCACTAACCTACAGCTCACAAATGACCAGTTAGCTAGACATGTCTTACCTACATAATGTAACTAATAATTTGTCATTCCTGTGATAGAGGACAGGGAACCTGCATTTCAGATTCTTAAATATTTCATATTTGAAACTCTAGAAAACGATTGCCTGCAGTTTCTATCAGCTATAATAACCACTACCAGCACATATCTAACATTTTTATCTGCCCAACTTAAAACCATCTGGATAAGAATGTACTAAAATTTACGCTTTGGTTTTATGTTGAGTAACCAGTGCACATCAATGACCTGGATATAGGGTAACTAACACCCACACACGACCTTTGACACCTGGTGACCCCCTATCTGTAAGCCCATAACTCAATGTATTATTTGTTTTTGGTCATAAATAAACATGTGATGCTTATATTTAAAGGCTACATGCATAAGTCCCTATGGATATATGATTGAAATTTCAGCAACTCCTTACAATTCAACCATCCTTTATCATTTTTCACCACACACTTGGAAGTTGAGGAATACTTCATTCTACCCTATATACTGATCACTAATCCAATCTATAAACAGGTTTACAATTTTTAAAACTTTCTGTCATAATCCAAATTTTAACACTTAGGGTATTTAAATTCAGACAGGTCAGTTATCAGAGGTACATATATAAGCCAGGCTGTGCAAACATAACCATCATATGAAAGGACACAAGGCCCACTGGTCTTGACAGTCACCTGAGTATCAATACATTTCAATTAATACAGCTGTTTTATTTCAGACTTACAGCCACATATGTGTTATTTCCAAGTTCCTTATGTCCCTAATTGGCAAGAAAAATTTCCCACAATTCTGGTTATCCCTATAAGCATTACTTGAGTTATGTATGAGACAGATAACTACTGAAGTCATGAGAACAAGTATTTATTGACTAGGAGCATGTTGTGTAATGTTTCTCTGATTCTTACTTTATATCACTTAGTCCAAATTTATGGTGGATGGCCCTTGGGCCTAAAAAAAAATTATGTTTGTTTCCTGTAACCCAACCGACCCATTCAAATTACCCCTGGGTGTTTTTTTTTTCTCCTGCCAAATCTGCGTTTGCTCTTTGGTTTGATCATTCAGCTGATTTCATATATTTTTCAAAAAATATTAATTGTATCTTTATTTGAGATATAAAATATGTCAACTTAGTCAACATAACTAAAAAAAAAAGGAATGGGGTGGGGGTGGTAGGTGGGGTCACAACCTCAAAACCTTTTACCACTGATGTTATACACCAAAGGTTGTGATTTGATAACGTTGCTTCTCCTATTTCAGCTAAGGACCAAATAATATTCAAAAGTTTGCATACATCCTATGAGATAGGCATGAAAAGACAGCAATATGTCACCTGAGTGACTCAGGTGATCCACAAAAAAGAGGCTCTGAAATACTTTAATATTAAAAGAGAGGTATATGGTGTTTTTCAAACAAAGATTCATAATTGCCATGAAAATAGACAAACTACTATATATTCTATCTTCTGCACATAAAATCTACCAACTAAATGTTTCTGTTTTGTTTTTTTTCCCCACAAGGGAGTATGCCTCTAAACAACAAAATTTCAAACTGTGTAAGATATACAATAGGTTGTGGGTTGACAAGAGGAACACTTAGCACATCTGCTTGAGGTACTTCAACCTTTGTCATGCTGGTATAATAACCCCTAGAAAAGAACTAAATACATTTGTCTCTACATAGTAACAGGACCCTCTAAGTATTACATCACTGTAGGGTGAAAGATATTTCAGAGTGATCATTCCCAAAGAAGATATGCATGTAGAACTTTATGTGCATCACTGGGGTAGAAAACAGAGATTTTTTTTTTTTTTTTTTTTTTTTTTTTTTTAACAAAAACCTACCTTAGTCATTCGGGAACATGTAGTATTAACTAAGTTATTCAGAAACATACAGTACTGAGTAATTCAGGAACATGTAGTATTAACTAAATCATTTGGGAACATGCAGTATTAACTAAGTCATTCTGGTACATGTAGTATTAACTAAATCATTCAGGAACATGCAGTATTAACTAAATCATTCAGACATACAGCATTAACTAATTAAGTCATTCTGGAACATGCAGTATTAACTAAGTCATTCTGTAACATGTAGTATTAACTAAGTTATTCTGGAACATGTAGTATTAACTAAGTCATTCTGTAACATGTAGTATTAACTAACTTATTCTGGAACATGTAGAATTAACTAAGTCATTCTGTAACATGTAGTATTAACTAAGTCATTCAGGAACATGCAGTATTAACTAAGTCATTCTGGAACATGCAGTATTAACTAAGTCATTCTTTAACATGTAGTATTAACTAAGTCAATCAGAAACAAACAACATTAACTAAGTCATTCAGGAACATGTGGTATTAACAAGAAGTCTGTGAGCCAACGCTCACTAGTAATACCCCTGCTTCGAAGTGAATATACACTCTGATGTGAATATACACAAGTTCAGTTACAGACAGACACAGGGATAAACAGGAAGTTGACATTGTACAAAAATGAATCCCATGATATTGCATGCCTCCACAAAGAGTGTGCTAAAATTTCAAGCATCTGCAATGAGTAGTTATGAGAAAACTGCAACGAAAATTTGTTACATATTGTGCAGACAGACACAGGGATAAACAGGGAAGTTGACATCGGATTCAAACAAAAATAAATCCCACCATATGGCATGCCTCAACAAAGAGGGTGCTAAAATTTCATGCATCTGCAATGAGTAGTTGCTGAGAAAACTGTGACGAAAATTTGTTATGTATGGTACAGACAGACACACAGAAAAACAGAGAGTTGACATCGGATTCATACGAAAATGAATCACACCATATGGCATGCCTAAACAGAGAGAGTGTTAAAATTTCAAACATCTGCGACAAGTAGTCGCTGAGAAAACTGTGACGAAAATTTGTTATGATGGCACGGACAGACACACAGATAAACAGGAAGTTGACATCAGATTCCAACAAAAATTAATCCCACCATATGGCATGCCTAAACAAAGAGTGTGCTAAAATTTCAAGCATTTGCAATGAGTAGTTGCTAAGAAAACTGTGACGAAAAATTTGTTACAGACAGACACACACACAAGAGTAAAACAGTACACCCCCCTCTCCTTCGGAGCAGGGGTATAACTATGTCATTCAGGAACATGCAGTATAACTAAGTCATTCAGGAACGTGCAGAATGCTCCTCATAAATATAATTGTCAAACTAGTATATAGATATAATTGTCAAAATAGTAATAAATATTGTGCATTTAATTTTATGAAAAAAATATGAATTTGGAATATAAAATGAATATAAATGAGATAAGAATTGTAGAATATTAAAATGTTAGTATTATATCATTATTGACTATTTCATAATTAATCCCAAATTACTACATAATATTAGTCATTTTTATGAACTCCTACTTGTAAGTTTAGCCGGTGACAGGATGTGTTGATTTAACAAGAAACTGAGTGTGTCCTGAGAACGACAGGAAGGAAGAAGCTTGTACATAATCCCCCGTCACCTCACGCAAAATCCGCTACAGAGAAGATTTAATTTGTGTTTTCATCAACATTCAGGAAAAAGTTGAGGCTTACTGCTTCCAGTTTTTGTTAACTATTTCAAAACAATATTTGTATTGTATTCAGATGATTAAATCTTTCCAACCTCACAAAATTAGATACATAAATAACATCAATTTTATTCACTAGATTATAGTAATTAATGTATATATGTACATTTGATTTGTGAGATAAATATAAATTAAAACAGAGATAAGTGTAATTATACCAAAGAAAAAAAAAAGATACATGTACATATCAGACCTATGGAGTCAGCCAGTGACCTTAGAGTGTATTACTGGTAATTAGTCTGCACTGTATGCACATGGAATTGAATCATAGTGATTTTTTTTAACATTTAGATCATCACCCCTACCGACTCGGTGCACGCTGTAAAATCAATAACACACTATAGGGTAGGTTATGTAATATGAAGTTTGATCTGTCAGAATAGTACAAATTTGTTGTACAATGAAGTTCATAATTAATTATCCTCAATGTGGACATAGTACTTAATAAGAGTATGCAATATACATGTAATTACAATGTAATTAGATGAAACCTTTTTGTTTCAAGGACTTTCTAATGTGCAACGCTCAGATCATGCAGTTGTGGACGTACATTTTGTCTTTTTATATCAAGGACTTAGTATTAATATCAGTACATGTCTCGACATTATTCTCTTTAGAGTTTATGCCTTTCCACTTCTTTCAAAAAGAATAGTCTAGACACATTAATATATTTTATAAAATATCATTTATGATTTAATTGAAATCTGAACACATCCTTCTTTTTTATAAGTAATTAATTCAGGAGATGAGACAATATCAAATGACTGTAAGAGTGACCCAGCCTATCACAAAGTCAACATATTAAACCATAAACCACTGGGCTTATCTGTAAGGCCACATAAATTTAAAATTTAGATTCTCATCCTAATTTGCTAAAAAATTGGGGCGGGTGGGCGGATTTTATTTTTTATTTTTTATTTTTTATAATTGAAAGTATCAACAAAACATTCGTACACATCATAACTTTTACATTATGTTAATGCCAATATGAATAGATTTTATTGTTTTCATATTCTAAATCTTTTAAATACCTACAGAAGATTCTTGTTATAGAAAATTGAAATATTTATAGTTTTATTAACAAATTATCAAGTACACAGATATGGAACACGCCAAAAAAAATGAGGTGCTGATCCTAATAAATTGCATTTGCATGTTTTCTCATCGGCCTCTCCCCAGATACCTTAATTATAGTTTTACCAACAACTCCTTCTGTTCTGTGTGATATATCACAGATTTCCACTGTCCTCATACATTCAATCGTTCTTGAGACTTGACATGTTCGACATTAAAATATATCATATTTGCAAAATAGGATTGTGTAAATCTGTAAAATATTCTACTGAAAAGCCTAGGCCTGAACAGTTTTTAAAAGATTTAACATTTCCTTAGCACTATTATTCTCGAAAGTCTTTGGACGATGTTTTATTTTTTTTAATGCAAAATCACATACAACTGGTGATTTTAAAGCTTGACCATGTGTCATTTTCTTCATCTGTTTTTACTTGGTTAAAATCTCTTTAAAAACTTGGTCATGCGAGTGATGGTATCTAGATGTGTTTATGTTATTTTTACTTTTCTGCTTTCTCTATACTGACAAATGATCTTTTCTTACTTATTTAAACTGCTTTTGTTGCCGATTTTCCTCCATTCTTCACATATTTTTTTGCTATAAATAGCGCCACGCGACTTTTAATACAGACGGGAGATAACTCTTAAGTTTTGACCCAGATTCTTGCTGAATAAAAATATAGGAATATATTTACGTTTGACACCCAAAAAACAAAATAAAAAACAACGGAGCGGGGCACTTTGAGAGGGGCGGGCTGGGATGAGAATCTAAAGATTAATTTTACCTGGCCTACCACAGTATTTACTGGGGTACCTGTCGGAAAATCTTTTAAAGTTTCCATCCAATGTTATAAAACATTAACTTTATTAAAAACTTGCACAGAATTGCAAGGTAAAACTGTGACCGTTCAGATTGATAACACTTCACATCTCTGTAGCATTATTTACAAAGAGGAGATACAATGTAAAATAGGGTCATAGATAGCATCAAGCACAATGGTGTGTTGTCCTCAATATTTGAGTCATTCGTGTGTATAAATGAAAGGGACAGCTCTACATTCCAGACAGCTTAAATTAAACACTGAAGATATCTTCAGTTACACTTTCAAACAATAGCATATATTTTATGGCTCTCTACTGCATAAATAATAACCATACAAACTCCTTGTGTCATATTATCTTACACCCAACAGCAAGTACCGGGTATTCAATTTCTTCACACAAAAAAAAAATATATCTAGGTTACATTCCTAAATATATTCATATAATTTAATCACAATGTAAAAATCTTTCTTCCTTTATCAATTCTCTGAAACAGCATAAAATTAAAAACTTGTCTTCCTGGACTGATTATGCAGCATTCTCAGCGGCAGTTGATGAAATTCTCATGCACCCAATATAGCTATAGAGTATATTATTATTATAAAAGAACACTCACATTGAAAGTACATCTTATGAGCTATAATTCTCATAAATATTAATTCATAATCTAAAACTTGAGTATAACAAAATTTTTCAATTACCCATTCTATAGATTCAATATGTATTCATCCCATCTCCCCTCAGCTTTCAAATGAATTAAACAAAATTGAATTCTCTTCCTCTAAGGGTACTTTTTGAATTTGGTTTAAATTGGCCAAGTTGTGAGGAAAAAATACAAGAGGAGCATGGGCCACAGTGCTCTCTTCAGTCATTAGCTCTTCATCAGATTTATTCACTATACAATTTGTTTGTAAAACTTTGATCACCTATTACGCACCTGCCCTTTACAAGGGGTCATGATTTGAACAAAACCTAAATCTACACACTACCTGAGGACTTTCAATATCAATATAACTAATAATGCCTTTGATGGTTCTGAGAAGAAGATTTTAGAAGATTGATTCCTATGTCTGGTATGTAAAATTTTAATCATCCAATGCGGCCTCACCGTACAAACACTTAGAAACATACATCGCCCACTATGGCCCCACCTACCCCTGGGGATCATGATTTGAACAAATTTGAATCTACTCTACCTGAGGATGCTTTCATACCAGTATGACTTATCATGCCTTTGGTATTCTTGAGAAGAAGATTTTCCCAATATATTCCTTTTTAAAACATAATCACCATTAAAGTCCCACCCTATACGGGGGGTGGGGGTATATTTTGTGTCATGGTTTAAACAAACTTGAATCTACACTACCTGAAGATGCTTCCATATCAATATGACAAATCATGCCTTGCTGTTCTTCAGTAGAAGATTTTTAAAAGTTGTTTTCTCTATGTTCCAATGTATGTGTCATGATTTGAACAAACTTGAATCTACACTATGTTACAAAACTTTTACATAATTTTCAACTCTTCTGGCCCAGTTGTTCAAGAGAAGAAGATTTTTAAAGTTGCTTCCTATATATTCTTATGTAAAACTTTGATCGCCCATTGTAGCGATCACACTAAACCCCAGGGTCATGATTTGAACAATTATACAACTCATGCTCATTACAATTTCTTAAATGAGACAAGCTAGTGACAAACACGTTGATAAAACAAAGATATCAACAGCCTTGTTTCAAGTCATCATTTCACAAATTCTATGGTTGATACAATGACCTTGTCAGCAAATACAATCTATCATTAAGTTGAATGCTGACAGACATTTTTCATACTAAGTGTTAGGCAATTATTTAAACACTGCATTGTCTATGGCTTTTCTGTTTGCTCGATGATGTCAATGAGCACACGGCAGGTGTGACCAGTCGACAGGGGATGCTTACCCCTCCATGGCACCTGATCCCAATCCTGTTTTTTTTTTTTTTTAGAGATCCCTGTTTTCTCTTTCAATGGACTTTTGAGCTTGATTACTTTTGTTATCTCCATATTTTATTCAGATTAAGCTTTATTACACAGAAAAAAAATTTAAAACATAAAAAATAATGTATCAAATGATGAGGTGGATGAGGTTAAATAATCATTTATTTCTGATAAAATTTTGTCTCTCTTAAAACTTCCTCAATGTCCTGAAGTTGACTAAATTTGGATGTATCATTTGAATATTTGCTCCGACATTTGTTCGAAGGTCCTTACAAAGAAGTGATTGTATAGACTTTATACTAAATGTTGTCCTTGTTTCAATAAACTTTTTCCTTGTGTAATTATTTATAAAACATGTTCAACGTAAAAAAAAAAAAGGAATGGTATTGATGGTGATGATGATATTTCTTTTACAAAATTTTACTGAAATTTGACCAATTTTTAGAATGTGTTGTAATTTGAAGGCTGCACATAACTCTTGACATTAATGATAAAAACTGAGTAAAGAGAATGAAAAACAAAATAAATCTCAACAGAGTCATTTTGTGTACACATGTACCCATACCAATCCTTCCTGAAATCTTACTAAACTTGTATGAGGAAGGTCATTTTGAAAAAATGTCTACAGACAGACAAATAGATAAACAGAGAGACAACTAGACAGACAATACATATTAAGTTCTTCAGTGGTCTATGGTCATTCAAATAAAAAAAAAAGGGAAAAAGGTACAAAAATTTGGATATGAAAAAGGTAAAATTTTGTCTGTATAATAACAACAGGAAGCAACCATTATAGATTGGCTAATTGCAGCAATTCCAAGTAACCTCCTCCTAGTTATGACTGATTCATAACAAGAATTATCAAGGAGACAGAAAGAATTAACAAATATTGTGTAATTGGCAGGATAAAAAGAAGGCAACAGGATGGAAAGTGATCATCCTTCCTTCTCAACAATGTCTGGGTTCATTGTTACCTAGATAAGTTGCAAAAGGTCACATAATTGAAGGAAATACTATATATGTAATACAAATAAACCACAACAGAAAATTAATACAATACTATAATTATGCAATATAAGAATCACATTATAGCATTATTTCACTACTATATAATATTCTCTAGTATATTTGTTAAAATTCATGGTGCTCTTTTCTCCAATCTAACTATAGGATAAATTGTGGCATCACATAAAACTATACTTTATATGCTGGTTTTACTCAATCTGAATAAAACATTTTATTATATTTTAAACAGTAAAATACTGTATTTATTTACTGAATAAAAGTGAATATCTGTCACAGAGTGAACTGTGAAAGAATATCAAAGTGATATTCTGTCACAGTGTGACAGAATATCAGTAGTGTGGCAAAATTTAACACTCGATTTTCTTTTCCTTCACGAAGAATGTTGTAAAAAGTACTCCCTAGCCTGTAATAAGATAGAGAGTAAATAAACCATCCTGACAGAGACTAAATCTGTCAAAGTTTCTCCAAATATGTTGTTGAAATCCAATGTTTACAATGTTTTCAATCTCAAAATTGCTAAGCTATGACGTCTCAACAGCTCAACTATGATGTCACAGCCTATGACACTGTGTTGCAAAAAGACAGAGACTAAGGGAAAATAAAAAAAGAGAAGTTTTCAAACCTACTAATATGTTTATTCCTAGAAAATATATATTTTGTACCTATAAGTTAAGCATGGGTTCATAAAATCTACAAACTAAAAATCACAAGAATGTGGCCTCTTAAGTGATTTCCCTGTTAGTTATCTACAGGAAGTAGATACAGCAATATCAAGGAAACTGTGGTTCTCTTTTGTAAAGATAGAGTAGACTGACATGAATTAAAACTGAGAGAAGGTAGACATCTCTTGTCTCAAGGAAAAAAAATGTAAAGACTGCTCAACACAGAACTGTTCTATAAGCTACCATCCTCTTCAGAAAAAAATTATCTCCTTTTACTGAAGAGTGTTACTTCCTGGATGATTTTCTCACATCTTTCTGTACTTCTATTGACAGTTATACAGAATCCATGGTTTTCTCACATCTTTCTGTACTTCTATTGACAGATATACAGAATCCACTGATGATTAAGTCTAAGTCTCTTTTTTGTTTACATACAGTATCATTTGTACTTCCTTAAAGCCATCCAAATTGTCTCTTACTCTAAGTAATAGTAAACCAAACCCCTCCAATCCTTCCTTCTAGTCCTTAATTGTTTTTGCTTTGTAATTAACACTGGCCATCCATTAATTTGTCTGCTCAAATTTTATGCTTATAATTTATTTAAAAAAAATACAATCATAATACATAGTTCACTAAACAGTAAGGATTATATATATTCATAAAATATAAGAAGGATATATATCAAAAAACTTTGCAACAAACAATGCTTTGGGTAATCATTTTACACCATATTACACTTAAATTTAAATTTTGTTTATCTAATTTGTTTTTCTTGACATGAGTTCAAATCTTATAAATAGGATGTGTCAGTTTATCAGATTATTCCTCTTATTTGGGAAAAGGAAAATAAAATCTATTTATTTATCTTAATGTTAAAAGGATGAGTCAATACAAGGAAACAGAAGACAATGTTAAGTTCATGCAGACTAATTAAAGCATAAAAAATGATGGGTTTACCTGAGTTTCATTTCCTCAAAGAAATACATGTAAATATGGTGATCATAAATAGTCCTTTTATTGTATTATTTATAACTTTTAGTATTTTTATCAAGAGTATTCTGATGCTCATGCAATCAAATTTTTTAAAAAAAAAATTACATGACAAGCAGATTGCAAATTATCATTGATTCTTTCAGTAACTTTGATTAAGTGTTGTTCAACAATTTTAAGAAGTTTTTGTTCATATTTTCCCTTGTATTATAAAGTAAAATTCTGACCTCAGCTATGGCCCCACCTAAGCCCAAGGGGGCCATGGTTTGAAAACACTTAAAAGAAATAAAATCTAAACTACATTAGGCCAAAGTTTTTTTTTCAATTGGTTTACGATTCCGCCGACCCTAATTTTCACCAATCATGAAAATAAAAATAATGTCTTTTTCCGAAATATTTTTCCGGATTTTTCTCAGCTGAACTGGTGGGTTTTAAATTTTAGAATGCATCTTAGTCTTATAAATATATGAACCCTTTACAAACATTTAGGTGACCGTAAATAAACACATGTGCAAACCAAAAATGGCGGTTCTGTCATGTAACAAGGTAATTCCTCACTGAAAGCAATGACACACACTTAAAGAACTTTTTCTGCATGGAAAAGTGAATAAAATCTTGGATGCATGATCCCTTTCTCTAATTGCGATGTCTCAATTGGCTAAATTCATACCGTAATATTGGAGAGTGTATGCCCAACCCTGATCGACCTAGCAGACACGGATACACCTATAGATAACAGGGATTTATCAGTGCCTTCTCATGGGCCGACATTCGGCTTCATTCCCAATTGAAAATGAGTTCAGTTTTTCCAATTTGGCAGTATTTTTTCCCAGTTGGTGAACAATGCTTTTATTTTTAATTATCTTTGGAAAAAAGTAAAATTGTCAGATTGTCTGTAATTTTCATCTATTTAACTCATTTAGCAAAGCTACAGTCATAACACATGTTTAAAAACACTGAAAAAACATCGCCAACTTTTAATCCGAATTTCCTTCGTTTTTCTAAAAATGATGATATTGTTTATATAGATTTATTAAGTTATTTCCACCTACTCTATTGATCTGCAAGTGAAGAGGACTTTTAGAAAATGTGTACTTAGTATAATTTTTGCAGGAGGTTTATAATCTCCAGAAACAGATACTATAATGACCTAAATTGAAATCTCATACACACATGTACATGTACTACCCTAAGTTGTAAAAATACTTTATACTCATTGAAGTCCATTTTACCTTTATTAGTCTATTATTCATAATTGATCTTGTATCATTGTATGATGAAGATGGATCATATTTAATTGTCGTTTGGTTGCCCAAATTAGAGTTCATGCTGAAATGTTAAATGAATTACCCCTGAATACATGATTTAAGCAACATTTTTAAAAAAATTCCAATTTCATCATATAGCCAATATTTTTTCCCAATTCCCCAAAAATGGTGTTTCCCAAAATCATAGGCTGATAAATCCATGGATAATAGTGAAGCCAATTTAGTGTTGAGAGATACATCTTAGTTGAAGTAAAGCTGACTGGTATTTCACTGTATAAATTCAAATGTGTATAAAACATTTTGTTAATTTATAGAAGTAATTTTAATATACAAATCTTTGCAAATTTGATACTCAATTGAGATCAGAGCCCTCTGAATTACTATAAAGTAAATAATGAGCATTGCTTACTGTGCAGGTACATAACAAAATTTAAAGGACTTGATTGAGAATTATTGGAACATTAAATTTGATAGCTGCATGATCAAATTATTATAACTTTTATTTCAACGTTAATTACTTTCAATATTGTTAAACAATTAAATTGTATTTTTCTTCAATCTAAATTTAACTTAAATTTGGATCCTTATTTTTAGTTTGTGGGGATACTGAGGTTTATAACACATCACATATCACTGAAGAGCATATAAAGAAGTTGAACATCATGAACCAAGCACTGATTGATAAACAAAAATCAGAACTAAATGAAAATGACATTCAGTCTAAAGTTAGAAATGAATTAAAATTAAATAAAAAGAGTTATGTGATCTAGACAATAAAACTTAAAAGTACTATTGACGTGTATTATTTTCATTAAAATAAACATTGCTGGTATTTTAAAATGAAATTGTTGAATCCTAAATTATTTTTATTTTTATTTTTCGACCACCCAATGCATTTTTTGGAGACAGAAAATCGTAAACCAAAAAAAATAAAAACTTTGGCCTTAGGGTCTTTGCATATTAATTTAGCTATATATATAGAGCCCATTTGGTTTTTTTTTTTTTAAAAAAAAAAAGGTTTTTACAGATTTACTGATGCTTTGTACTAATGTAAAAGGTCTGGACAATTTCCATATACAGATGTCAAGAATAGCTATAGATACACAGAATACACAAGGTGCTTATCCCTCTAACCAATCAGAAAAAGGCACTAGACAAACCCATGAGAAAATAAATAAAACACATTGTTGTAAACTTTTCTGCTCAAAAGATTTTTTAGAACAAATTTTTGGTAAATTTTATAAACATTTAGGAATAATGCGGCATGAGGTAGTAATCCCAGCAGTTTAATTTGTGTTAAAAATTTTATATAAATACAACAGATTTCAGTTTTCAGAGCCTAGCTGGTATGAAGATGTTTTGGTACTTGGGATATAACAGTCTTAATTATTTTCCTGTTTATAACAAAATTGTTCAATTCCTGGTATGTGTGGCAAGATTGTGATGATAAAAATAACATTTTCTTCATTCCTTGTTCCCCAGGTTTTACATCTTTCCTTATATGCCCATTTAATGTGTTTATATCACATGATATTCAGCACTCATGGTATATATATATGTATTCAGAAACTAAGCTATGATCAACATTTTGTGCAGTAAATCTATACACATGGGAACTTCATGATATCAATGAAAATTGGATGGCTAAGCAAAAATTATATTTAACAACACTGAGCATTTTCTGGAATGTATTTGATACTTTGATGGTGTGATCTATTCCTCCGTAATTTAGCTATCACATTTTGTTTCATGCATTAATTAATATTACACTTTCAAGTAAATTAGTTGAATCTGATTCGTCGAGAAACATTTGTTAAAAAACACTAATACCCGCTGAATGATGAAGCCACGCCATCCAGCGTAGCAACAGTCAACATTGCTTGACGACGGGTGATATTTCAAAAAATAGTGACTGCGCAGAATTTGTGCGCACAAGGTTCACTGTTATATGTATTTGTATAAAACATTCAATATAATATAATAAATATTGCATGTAGTTGAGTGTATCATTGAAAATTTTCATGCCTCGAAAACCATTGTCAACCAAGGCGCAGCCGAGGTTGACAATGGTTTTTGAGGCGTGAAAATTTTCAATGTTACACTCAACTACATGCAATATTTATATAATATGCTTTTTTTTTTTTATTTAATTCTGAGATGAAAATCTCGAGCTTGTTCACAGTAAATATGTGGGAAATACCTTATTCTTCCAAATATTCAAGAAATTGTGTTTTCTGATTGGGCATGAAAATTACATGAGTATATTTAGAGCAACTTTCAGTTATCATTCTTGACTGCCATATATATGGAAATAGTTTCATTTGAAATTCCTTCTCTTGTCCTAGAGTAATGTAAAATGTTGACATGCCACAGAAAACTTCAATCAGAAAAAAGCTTGTTTATTTAAGCACTTTGCTCAAGTGAGCTAAAGTATTGTATATAGTGAATAAATGATATTAAAGCAAATTTTAGTGAATAAATGATATTAAAGCAAAAAAAATTTATGTCCAGTTACGTTAATTATAAGCCATATATTTGGAAGGTAGAGTTGTATATGGTTTTGTGTTCATAAAGCACAACCTCAATAAAGAAGTGTTATAAAAGTATTTTGGTTGAGGTTCGCGTCAAAACATGGCTGATGCAAAAATAATTCCTGAATCTCCCCTTCTAATTCGAGCATTTTTGCCCTAAATTTGGGCTGACTTTTTTATGAGATGAAAAACTATATGTAAACTTTTTGTATTTACCAGATTCATTAAAATAAGGATGTGCTGTATTTTTTGTATACTGTATTTGTGGGGGGAGTGATTAAGCCCTGGACTTGATTTTCAAGCACCTGCTCGACTTCGCCCAAAACAAACTTGCATGCCTTGCTGGATGGCTAATTGTGTTTTTTTTGTACTTAAATGTTTATAAAAAAATGCTTTTACAAGATCTGAAAAGGAAACCTCTCAAAAGTTTGTTTAATAAATTAAGAACACATACTCAAAATTGTCCATTTTAGGTTAAGTATATGAAACCATTAATGCCTTCTAAATTTTGACAAAGAAGGAGGAATAACTCTATCTGTTCATAAGGTATCACTGATCTCACATTCACTCAGGTATTTTAATTTTGTCCCCCTTCATCCAAAGATTTTACATAACAAAATTGGCTGAGTTTGGCTGGCCATTTCTGAGAGGAAGCTGAAATTATGCTGGTTTTCAACAGAGTTATGTCACCAGAAGGAAGCCACCTGAGTCGGGTGATCTGTTTTGCTATCTGTTTACATCTGAGTCACTCAGGTGATCTAAAAATCTGAACACTTAGGAATCATGTAATATCTTATGAGAATTTGAAAATGAATTTAGTTTATTATGTGAGCTCAAGCTTTAACAACTGAGAAGGTCTATACATATGTACATATTATTCTACTGGGTCAAAGTTTGGCAGATTTACATTTTCAGTTGAGCATTTCATGTGGGTACAAAATTCAATGGATTTTCATGAAACACTCAGATTTCACGACCATGATAATAAAAGTCATTCAGACCCAAGAGAGTCACTTCACTTTCTATCACGTAAATGTGTAAAATGCTTGCATCACTTTTGGCAGGTGGTAAATTGCCATTTGACAAATGATTTGGGGGAAAAAAATCAAGTACACTGGTATAATGTTCTGTGAGTATTTTCTGACTGTGATGAACAATATGGAAAACACTTTCCACAAGTTTTCTATTTACATTAGTTCTGTACTCCTACTATGGCCACCCAGATTCCAGGTTTTGATTGATCGATAATTGTTGTTTTATGCAGAGTCAGTAATATTTCAGTGGTCCAGGTTTTGAATTACACAACTAAAATAAGGATGTTTGCAAATTAATACATATGAGATATTAAAGAGAATTTTTAAGATTCTTATTTGTAAAATCTTGACTCCCTAGATCCATGGAGGTAGAATTTGAAAAAAAAATCTATACTTCATGCATATTCTTATATATCATTGTGATTCTAACATTCTTGAGTTTAAAAAAAAAACCCATTTTTTTCTATATTCCTATGTGAAACTTTGATCCCCCTATTGTTGCAGTACTCAATAGGGATGGGGTTCATTACATACTCAATTAATTAATTAAATGGCATTACTTTGCTATATTCTTCAATTAAATTACAATCACAATTACTGTAATTAACAAATGTAATTAACTAAAATTTCAAATTCAATGATAACAAGTTTTCAGAATATTACTCCTAAATTAAAGGTTAAATATTGAAAGTGATCAAGCAATTGGCTGGCATGATAATTTGATAAAAGCATTTATGCATAAAATAATCATGCCAGTCAATTTCTTGAGAAGAAATCAAGTTTTTTTTTACTATTTGTAGTTTTATCTTGGACAAACAAATTTGAAAATGTAAATATTCAAGAAGAAATGCATATCATATACAGTCTAACCTCGTTATCTCGAACTAGATGGGACTGAGAAAACAAGAGGCCCATGGGCCACATCGCTCACCTGAGCACATTGGCTTGAATTTTAAACTACCTGATGATGCTTCCATGTCAATATAACAAATGGCTTTGTCGTACTTGAGAAGATTTTAAAAAAAATTTCCCATATATTCCTTTGTAAAAATTTGATCCCCCATTGTGGCTCCTCCCTACCCCCGGGGATCATGGTTTGAACAAACTTGAATCTACACTACTTGAGGATGCTTCCATATAAATATGACTCATCATGGCTTTGCTGCTCTTGAGAAGAAGATTTTTAAAGATTTTTCCTTTATATTTCTATGTAAAACTTTGATCCTCACTTGTGGCCCCACCCTACCCCCGGGGATCATGGTTTGAACAAACTTGAATCTACACTACCTGAGGATGCTTCCATATAAATATGACTCATCATGGCTTTGCTGTTCTTGAGAAGAAGATTTTTAAAGATTTTTCCTTTATATTTCTATGTAAAACTTTGATCCTCCATTGTGGCCCCGCCCTACCCCCGGGGGTCATGGTTTGAACAAACTTGAATCTGCACTACCTGAGGATGCTTCCATATAAATATAACTCATCATGGCTTTGCTGTTCTTGAGAAGAAGATTTTTAAAGATTTTTCCTTTATATTTCTATGTAAAACTTTGATCCTCCATTGTGGCCCCGCCCTACCCCCGGGGGTCATGGTTTGAACAAATTTGAATCTGCACTACCTGAGGATGCTTCCATATAAATATGACTCTTCATGGCTTTGCTGTTCTTGAGAAGAAGATTTTTAAAGATTTTTCCTATATATTTCTATGTAAAACTTTGATCCTCCATTGTGGCCCCGCCCTACCCCCCGGGGTCATGGTTTGAACAAACTTATATCTACACTACTTGAGGATGCTTCCATATAAATATGACTCATCATGGCTTTGCTGTTCTTGAGAAGAAGATTTTTAAAGATTTTTCCTATAAATTTCTATGTAAAACTTTGATCCTCCATTGTGGCCCCGCCCTACCCCCGGGGCTCATGATTTGAACAAACTTGAATGTACACTACCTAAGGATGCTTCCACATGAGTTTTATCTTTCCTGGCCCTATGGTTCTTGAGAACAAGATTTTTAAATGATGCCATTTTTTTTTCACTAATTCCTAATTATCTCCCCTTGGAAGAGGGCATGGCCCTTCATTTGAACAAACTTGAATCCCCTTTACCCAAGGATACTTTGTGGCAAGTTTGGTTGAAATTGGCCCAGTGGTTCTTGAGAAGAAGTCGAAAATGTGAAAAGTTTACAGACAGACGGACAGACAGACGGACGCCGGACAAAATGTGATCAGAAAAGCTCACTTGAGCTTTCAGCTCAGGTGAGCTAAAAACTTAAGATATCTAAGGATTCGAGATATCAGGGGTAAAATACTAAGTGGTTGGGACTTCCAAATCACTTCTACATATCCATGGTATTCAAGATATCAGTGTTCGAGATATTGAATTTCAACTGTATGCAAATAAAGATATGAATTATTCAAAGATCTCAGTAAATTGCTGTATACAGGGTTATTTTTGCCCCTTTACACATTCAAACAATTTTACCCTGTTTAAAGTCACCAAGGCACAGTTTTGTTACAGAGTTCATGCTGTCTTTCATGAATCCTCCCCATTTCTAAATTCGCCCTCTTGCAACAAGGGTGAAAGGGATGAAAATAAAATGGGGACAAAAATTTCCCTGCATACAGTATTTGGAGGTATCAATTTCACAATCAATATTCAAGATTTTTCCATTGCATAAAATTTTTTAGGTCATTCATATGGCAATAGTTGGGGTGTTGTTTCTTTCTGCTACACTTTGCACTTACTTAAAATTTTCTGACCCAGCATTTGGAGAACATAAAAGTGTTGCCATTCTCAGCTTTGAAGTTTTTAGGATAAATTACACAAATGAATTTTTTTGGGGGGAAATCAGCAATATATTTTTAAAATATATTTATGTTGAATAAGTGTAGACATTTTGTTAGACTTTGAATAATGTCATGAAATGTGAGCAAATAATATAAAGATTTGATATATAGAAATTGGCACAAAGTTGCATATTTAAACACCAAAGAAAATCTACAATTTTTTAAATATTATCAATGTCATTTCTTTACAAAGTCAGTAAAAATAATTAATATATATTAATCCATGCATCAATTTTTTTCATTTGTGATATTTATCCTTAATCAGTAAAGGCCGAGATTTTTAACCGTACGGTTCTCTCAGGTAAGAGGATTGAGGGACTTTTGTATGCTTGCAGTATCCTGAGGCATTGACGGTCATGCAGATTGTGCACAGCGCAAAACCCTTGTTTGGCTTACGCTTCATAGGGAGATAAAATTAGTAGTTCTCTACATTGATAGAAAAATCATAATACTCAGCATTAATTAATATTTGTAAAATTCCATATTTCATATTTATAATAAACAGCTGATAAATATTAAAAAAAACAAACATAATTCCCATCGATTTTTGTAAAAATTGTCAGTGAGTTCGGTTTATCGTAAAAATTAATGAATTCAGGTAATTTTTAAAAAGTAAAATATTTATCCTCGCCTGTCTCTTTAAAATTTTTAAAAATTATTATTATCGTAAAAAGTATTTTAGCTTCGATTACTGCCATATTTAGAGTTACTTCCCGTTTGTATGAAAAGACGTGTGGCCCAATTTTTAAATGAGCCCAATGGTGAAAATTTTGTGAAAACACTGCCTCTAGAGGGTTAAAATATTATTCAAGTAAATCTAATTAATAACACTTTTAAACAAAATCTATATTAGTTGATAACATATGTATTTCTTTCAAAAAATATTTTTAAGACTGGTGGGTAGAAAAAAAGAAGAAAACCTTGATACCATGTCAAGTCAAAGTTGGCACTAAATCAATTTGAAACATTTTGTTTTTATCCTCAATATTCAATCTATTATAAGCAAACAGAGCCGTGTTAGCATTTTTTTCTTGTCTATAAGTTTCATCATATTTTTTCGCCATGTCTCAAAACTTAAAAAAATCCATGAGTGAAATTCTACTCACCTATTTAATCATAGTGTGCTTTGAATCGAAATTTACTTACAAGATAAAGAAGTTATTATACAAAGGCATGATTTATTTTACAGAATCATTATAAGATAAAATTATTTTTCATTAGTGTTTACTTAAAATATTTATAACCAAGTTCATTTTTTTTGTATCGATACGGCTTCTTTATCGAGCCAGTACAGACTGTATATATGCGGTAAACATCAAAAGACCGCAAGTTGTTTTGCTGGTTGCCACGAGTGCCAAACAAGGAGTACATATTATACACAGGGACTAGTAACTAAATTCTAATCAATTTCAAGTATCCAATGATAGACCTTAGTTCACTTGATTGACGGGGGTATCCAGATCAGGTAAAACTGAAGGCGGTGTTTATTATCTTGGGCTTTAAGCTTGTGTGTCTGTACCAGTGTTTGTTTATAGAACTTAATTACCCCCCCCCCCCCTCCTTGAATATTGGGACAGAAGTTGTTTAATGGTCACCTAGGTATAAAGGAGATGTTTAACCACCAGTCATAATGAGCTTTTTAATAATGACACTCCACCCCTGGCAGCAGATTTATAATATTTACGATATTTTCATTATTGAAAATACTTTTGTTCCAACCAACAAAAAAAGTTAATTTATATTCAATACACTTATTAATGAATAATAAGTTATCTGTGCACAGAAAAAGAAAGAAAGAAAAGTTTAGATTTTCTCATTTGAGTTTTTACTTTATTGTAAGATTAGAATAAATGTAATTGAAAAGTAATTTAAAATTAACTGTAACAAGGGCACTGCAAAGCAGAGCATCCCCCTGCAGAAGAACACTTACAACACACTCACCACTCACATCAAAACAAAAGCAAATAGCTGTTTGTACAAGGCAGTATCATATAAAATTCTTACCGACTTCCACTCTGGCCCGTAGAATGAGGTGGGAGGGGGGCACTTTTTCTTAGTATAGTATTTTGCTATACGCTGGTTGCCCCCCCTTTTTTTTTTGGTTGCAGTAAGGTCGGTTGGACGGTAAATAACATTTTTTTTTTTGCTCACCAGAGTATTTTGGGAAGTTGGCTCCCTCACTTTTTGGTTAGTTTAATTTTTTTTTTTTTTTTTTTTGCTTGTCAGATATTTTTGGAAGTTCCTCCCCCCCCCCCCCCCCCCCACTTTTGAAACCGTTGCTATAGGCCTGCCAATGATTACTGATTATTATTCAACTTCAATAAAAACACAATTAAATGATTATCTTTATCAACTCAATACAAGAGGCCTAAGGGCCTTAAGGGTCACCTGAGTATAATACAATATTATATTGTAAAAGATCCATAGAAGTGTAAAATAAAACAAAATAAGCTATTTTGCCCAAATGCAAAAGAAGCAGGATAAACGGGATCAACAAAATACTTAGTCAGTACTCAATAACAAATCTTAAAGTAGATCTTTTTACTTGCCTATACTTACTATCCCCATTCGAACTAAACAACCAATCTTATTCCCTCTCACATTGGCTTCTCTTGTTCTTTGAAGAACATTTAATGTACAAAGATAAGGTATTTTTTGTCTCTTTATTGATCTTTTATTTACAACCATTAAAAACTATGAAAGTACTTTTTAAATTATATTTTAAAAAATTTAGAGATTGTACTAATTTTGATGGTTTTAGCCCCCACCCCTCAGTCCCCAGGGGGCAAGGATCATGAAATTCATAATTTTTGTACCTCTTCACCCATTACTGCTATCTGCCAAAATTAGTTGAAATTGGTTCAACAGTTCAAGAGCAGAAGCTCAAAATGTTCAAAAATTTATGACCATTAGATAATGACACACAAAACAGATAGCAGTAAATCACCTGAGCGACTCACAATTTTGGAAGAAGCATCCTTGCTCATCATAACCATGCACTTAGTCTATCTGCTAAATACCCAAGAGCAGAGAAAGTTTTTCAAAGAATTAGTGCATTTTCATATATAATTAATAGAGCCCTGCTCTAAAACCAGAACCCCTGACCAAGGGACCATAAAATTCACAGTTTTGGAAGAGGCACCCTTGCTCATCATAAGTACCGGTATGCATCTACTTTATTGGCTTGTTTTCAATTTTAAATTTTTTCAAAGAAATACTATCTTATGTAAAGAGAGTTTCTATTGGCTGTATATTGAATGACACTGTCACATGTAAAGAGAGTTTCAATTGGCTGTTGTTGAATGGCAATGTCACATGTAAAGGAAGTTTCTAATGGCTGTTTCTTGAATGACAATATCTCAAGTAAAGAGACTTTCAATTTGGCTATTTGTTGAAAGACAATGTCTCATGTAAAGAGACTTTCTATTGGCTGTTTGTTGAATTACAATATCTCATGTAATGAGACTTCTATAGACTGTTTGTAGAAAGACACTGTCACATGTAAAGATATACTTTCTATTTCATTATCACATGTCAAGAGATTTACTTCTGGCCGTAATTGAATAATATCATATGTTGAGAGACTTACTACTGGCTATTTAATTAATGACAATTTTACATGTAAAGAGACTTTCTATTGGCCATTTGTTGAATGACAATACCAGATAAAGAGATTTACTACAAGCTATCATATGTAAAGAGACTTTCTATTTGCTGTTTGTTGAATGGCAATATCACATGTAAAGAGACTCTTTATTTGCTGTTTGTTGAATAGCAATATCACATGTAAAGAGACTTTCTATTTGCTGTTTGTTGAATGGCAATATCACATGTAAAGAGACTTTTTGGCCATTTGTGGAATGGCAATGTCACACGTAAAGAGACTTTCTATTTGCTGTTTGTTGAATGGCAATATCACATGTAAAGAGACTTTTTGGCCATTTGTGGAATGGCAATGTCACATGTAAAGAGACTTTCTATTTGCTATTTGTTGAATGGCAATATCACATGTAAAGAGACTTTCTATTTGCTGTTTGTTGAATGGCAATATCACATGTAAAGAGACTTTCTATTGGCCATTTGTTGAATGACAATATCAGATAAAGAGACTTACTACTGGCTGTTTGGTGATGGTAACAAGATCCTTGACATTGTAATATTGATGTTTCTCAAAGGCATCAAACAAAATGTCCATGACTTTTTCTTTAGTATCTCTAAGCCTCTTCTCCACTTTAGTTTTGTCTGATGATGAAGCCTAGGTGAAAGAAAGAGGTCAAAATATGAATGACACATGTAACAGAAAAGGAGAACTTGTATTGCTGGACCAGGAATCGAACCCAGGACCCATCCCTCAGGCACTCTACTGACTGAGCTATCCATATCGATATCCATGGTCCAAACCGTTACATTTCTCCCCTCCTTACACTGTCTTCGCCCTCAAGGGCACAACCTAAGTTCTTATTTGCCCCTGATTCACCTGCAAGTCTGGACAAAGGAAAGAAGAAGTGTATGGCTGAACCGGGAATCGAACCTGGAACCCCTGCATCACTAGTCAGGTGCTCTACCGACTGAGCTATCCAGGCCGATATCCATGGCCCAAACTATTACAAACAGGAATTTCATTAATTCTCCTTTTCCTATCGATATATTTCTCATGTTACATACCTTGTTTTTTTTTCATCCCAGAAAAGGAGTCAATCTTGCAAAATTTCTTCAGAGATTCAATTCTGTTTAATTTTTAAACAAGTGATACACTGACATTAACAGTCCCAGTGGTTCTTGAGAAGAAGTCGAAAATGTAAAAAGTTTACAGATGACAGACACCAGATATCAGAAAATAAGTGGATGCCCAACATCCTTCAATCAGAAAAGCTCACATGAGCCTTTGGCTCAGGTGATCTAACAGAAATATATCATTAGGGGGAGTTAGCAAGATTCCAGTTTCCCTAGGCGAGGACTGTTTCCCAAGACAAAAATATGTTAATTGTATATGTATTTTAACCACAATTTTTAATCAGACAATTAACTCTGAAGTTGTAACAACTTTTCTCTATGTAAACACCTTTATCTCTTCTGTTACAAAGTTGAAATCTTAAACAGTATTTATATTTTTTTCTCTAAATGACCTTGACCAAATGATCTTAGATAAACATCAGAGTAAATCTCTTTGACTGAAAAACATGAGGCCATTGGGTAACAATGCTCTTATGAGAGACATTTCAATCCCTGACAAATGACAACATACTACAGAACATTCTTGACACACTAGTCTAGTCAAAATTCACCTTTATTATGCTGTCAGTAATTTGTTGTGCAAGATAAATTATAAGTCCTTGTCATCATAAATCTGACCTCACTATCTGCTGATAAACTAAATTAAACAATATTTTTTTAGACCCAGTTATCTTAATGCTTTTATTTTTTAATGAATTACATTACTTCTGTGCTTTCATAATATCTGTAATTACTCCTGACCAACGTATCTTAGTGCTCTGAAATTAAATTTTTTTTAGTTTTCATCTGTGATTGGACTACAGTACCTTTATGCCTGTACCTCAGATTAACACATCATCTCTATGTCTATGTTTGGACAACAGCTTTTAAATTTGTCTATTAAATTTGAACACAATGTGACCCTTATTTCTTTTCATCTCTGATTTCTTTAAATTCTAGATTGTGTTCATGACCCTTAATGGGTTTATAAATTATAGTAACTTCTATTTCTGTAATACTTACGTTGTGTACACGGTCCTTTACAGGTTTATAATAAGTAACTTCTATTTATGTAATACTTATGTTGTGTACACGGTCCTTTACAGGTTTATAATTAGTAACTTCTATTTCTGTAATACTTACAATGTGTACACGGTCCTTTACATGTTTATAATTAGTAACTTCTATTTCTGTAATACTTACAGTGTGTACACGGTCCTTTACATGTTTATAATTAGTAACTTCTATTTCTGTAATACTTATGTTGTGTACACGGTCCTTTACAGGTCTATAATTAGGCCAAAGTTTTTATTTTTTTTGGTTTACGATTTTCTGTCTCCAAAAAATGCATTGGGTGGTCGAAAAATAAAAATAAAAATAATTTAGGATTCAACAATTTCATTTTAAAATACCAGCAATGTTTATTTTAATGAAAATAATACACGTCAATAGTACTTTTAAGTTTTATTGTCTAGATCACATAACTCTTTTTATTTAATTTTAATTCATTTCTAACTTTAGACTGAATGTCATTTTCATTTACATATAGTTCTGATTTTTGTTTGTCAATCAGTGCTTGGTTCATGATGTTCAACTTCTTTTTGTGCTCTTCAGTGATATGTGATGTGTTATAAACCTCAGTATCCCCACAAACTAAAAATAAGGATCCAAATTTAAGTTAAATTTAGATTGAAGAAAAATACAATTTAATTGTTTAACAATATTGAAAGTAATTAACGTTGAAATAAAAGTTATAATAATTTGATCATGCAGCTATCAAATTTAATGTTCCAATAATTCTCAATCAAGTCCTTTAAATTTTGTTATGTACCTGCACAGTAAGCAATGCTCATTATTTACTTTATAGTAATTCAGAGGGCTCTGATCTCAATTGAGTATCAAATTTGCAAAGATTTGTATATTAAAATTACTTCTATAAATTAACAAAATGTTTTATACACATTTGAATTTATACAGTGAAATACCAGTCAGCTTTACTTCAACTAAGATGTATCTCTCAACACTAAATTGGCTTCACTATTATCCATGGATTTATCAGCCTATGATTTTGGGAAACACCATTTTTGGGGAATTGGGAAAAAATATTGGCTATATGATGAAATTGGAATTTTTTTAAAAATGTTGCTTAAATCATGTATTCAGGGGTAATTCATTTAACATTTCAGCATGAACTCTAATTTGGGCAACCAAACGACAATTAAATATGATCCATCTTCATCATACAATGATACAAGATCAATTATGAATAATAGACTAATAAAGGTAAAATGGACTTCAATGAGTATAAAGTATTTTTACAACTTAGGGTAGTACATGTACATGTGTGTATGAGATTTCAATTTAGGTCATTATAGTATCTGTTTCTGGAGATTATAAACCTCCTGCAAAAATTATACTAAGTACACATTTTCTAAAAGTCCTCTTCACTTGCAGATCAATAGAGTAGGTGGAAATAACTTAATAAATCTATATAAACAATATCATCATTTTTAGAAAAACGAAGGAAATTCGGATTAAAAGTTGGCGATGTTTTTTCAGTGTTTTTAAACATGTGTTATGACTGTAGCTTTGCTAAATGAGTTAAATAGATGAAAATTACAGACAATCTGACAATTTTACTTTTTTCCAAAGATAATTAAAAATAAAAGCATTGTTCACCAACTGGGAAAAAATACTGCCAAATTGGAAAAACTGAACTCATTTTCAATTGGGAATGAAGCCGAATGTCGGCCCATGAGAAGGCACTGATAAATCCCTGTTATCTATAGGTGTATCCGTGTCTGCTAGGTCGATCAGGGTTGGGCATACACTCTCCAATATTACGGTATGAATTTAGCCAATTGAGACATCGCAATTAGAGAAAGGGATCATGCATCCAAGATTTTATTCACTTTTCCATGCAGAAAAAGTTCTTTAAGTGTGTGTCATTGCTTTCAGTGAGGAATTACCTTGTTACATGACAGAACCGCCATTTTTGGTTTGCACATGTGTTTATTTACGGTCACCTAAATGTTTGTAAAGGGTTCATATATTTATAAGACTAAGATGCATTCTAAAATTTAAAACCCACCAGTTCAGCTGAGAAAAATCCGGAAAAATATTTCGGAAAAAGACATTATTTTTATTTTCATGATTGGTGAAAATTAGGGTCGGCGGAATCGTAAACCAATTGAAAAAAAAACTTTGGCCTTAGTAACTTCTATTTCTGTAATACTTATGTTGTGTACACAGTCCTTTACAGGTTTATAATTAGTAACTTCTATTTCTGTAATACTTACATTGTGTTCACAGTCCTTTACAGGTTTATAATTAGTAACTTCTATTTCTGTAATACTTACATTGTGTACATGGTCCTTTACATGTTTATAATTAGTAACTTCTATTTCTGTAATACTTACGTTGTGTACACGGTCCTTTACAGGTTTATAATTAGTAACTTCTATTTCTGTAATACTTACGTCGTGTACATGGTCCTTCACAGGTTTATAATTAGTAACTTCTATTTCTGTAATACTTACGTTGTGTACATGGTCCTTTACAGGTCTATAATTAGTAACTTCTATTTCTGTAATACTTATGTTGTGTACACGGTCCTTTACAGATTTATAATTAGTAACTTCTATTTCTGTAATACTTACGTTGTGTACATGGTCCTTTAAACCTGGTCCTTTACAGGTCTATAATTAGTAACTTCTACTTTTGTAATACTTACATTGTGTACACAGTCCTTTACAGGTTTATAATTAGTAACTTCTATTTCTGTAATACTTACATTGTGTACACGGTCCTTTACAGGTTTATAGTTAGTAACTTCTATTTCTGTAATACTTACGTTGTGTACACGGTCCTTTACAGGTTTATAATTAGTAACTTCTATTTCTGTAATACTTACAGTGTGTACACGGTCCTTTACAGGTTTATAATTAGTAACTTCTATTTCTGTAATACTTACGTTGTGTACACGGTCCTTTACAGGTCTATAATTAGTAACTTCTATTTCTGTAATACTTACGTTGTGTACACGGTCCTTTACAGGTCTATAATTAGTAACTTCTATTTCTGTAATACTTACATTATGTACACGGTCCTTCACAGGTTTATAATTAGTAACTTCTATTTCTGTAATACTTACGTTGTGTACATGGTCCTTTACAGGTCTATAATTAGTAACTTCTATTTCTGTAATACTTATGTTGTGTACACGGTCCTTTACAGGTTTATAATTAGCAACTTCTATTTCTGTAATACTTACGTTGTGTACATGGTCCTTTACAGGTTTATAGTTTGTAACTACTTTTGTGATCTGAATTACTTCTCGTTGAGGTTTGTTTTTGGTTTCAAGCTGCATTCTGCAATGAGGCAAATTAATTACTAACAGGAAAAATATTGTAGATATATTAATACTTTTAAAATTTATAATGATCATTTTTTTTTTTCAGCACAATGTTCAATGTGTTGAGATTACAAACATTTTTTATTCTTCATCCAAGAAATGGCAATGAAAATAAGATGTGTTTGTGAAACTGATGCCCCCAAATGGCAACTTATAGCAAAGGTTAAACTTTCTCAAATGCAAATCAAATATATTGGTACCCAAAGTAAGGTCATGTCTGGAGGAATAAACCTGTGAAATATGAAAGTCCTAGCAGCAACCATTGAATAGATATGGAAAAGGTTAACATTTTTCAAAAGTATGTCAAACATCAAGGTCAAAATTAATGGTGCCAAAGGAAAGGCCTTCTCCCAAGAAATACACAGGAGAAATATAAAGCTGAAGCACCAATCGTTCAAAAGTTATGACCAAGATTAGAGTTTTCCAAAAGTAGGTCAAACACCAAGTTCAACCTCAAAGGACGAAGTTGTTGGTATCCAAAGAAAGGTCTTGTCACAAGGAAAGCCACAGCTCCAACCAATCAAAAGTTATGGGCAAGGTTAAAGTTTTTGTGGACAAACAGACTAACAGACAAATAGACAGATGGACAGACAGGGCAAAAACTATATATCCCCGAATCTTCGATATGGGGGCATAAAAAATATACCTGAATAACTTGGGGGGGGGGGGGGCATTGGATGGCAATGTTCTTTAAATATCAGCATCATGCCATCATGTCATTCTACGACCCACACTCTCAGTGTATTTGTACATATTGACCCCACAAGATCAACATTCAAAACAGAGCAACAATACTTACAATATGAGGACAACTAAATAAAATCCTCCTTATTGAGCTGTCAGTTACAAAAAATATACCAGGTATATATACAAATTTTGGCATTGATATGGTCTTCAAGAGTAAACTTGACCTTTGACTTTGTTTTCTGTCCAAGTGACAAAAATCTATTGAATATCCTCCATTTACATATATGAAGTCTGTAGTTTGATAGATAATCAATTATTGTGTCACAAAAAAGTTTTACTGGACTGACAGACATTACAGGGCTATCCTTGGAATGTTTTGTCAGTGTTTCCACTTTGGTTAAAAATGTTAATTTCCTTTTTATAAACATAACAAGCATATACCTCTTGAGATTCAGGTAGCTTTTGTTTCTGTCTGGCTGACAGTCCGCCCTTTGTATGACTTTTCCCTCTATGGCGATCCTGTCTGAGGCATAAACAAAATGATAAAATACATAGAGATGGGGTACTGAAGGGCCACTCATTCTCTGACCTTCAGAAATGGAGTCTGAGAGAGAAGGTGAGGGCAACAATGCAAGGAAGCAATGCCAACAAGAGGGAGCAAAAGGGCAACAATGCAAGGAAGCAATGCCAACAAGGGGGAGCAAAAAGATGAGGATGACGAAGCAGGGGAGATAAAGCAAGAACACAAGAATATGAGGCTTTCTCTCCTCTCCCCCACTTTGATGATTTATGTCCTTGCTCCCTTTGCTTTGTTCCCACCCTCATAATTTCTACCCTTTAAATTTGTCATCCTCACTTCCTTAAGTTGTTGCCCTTGCCTGCTTTCTTTCATGGGTTGTCTCCCTTTCATGCTCTTATGCTGTGGAAAGCTAGGGAGCACAAAGTCTTTAACATCAGTACTCCATTGAAAGAGGAATTTTGTTTACAGCATTCACAAAACAGAAACTTAAACCAGAAAGTAAATTCCACAAATTGTACAATTGCATTTCTAAATTATAGATACTTTAACTTTTTGGCATGTGCTTTTAAATGTAACATCCAAAAATGTAACTTGTTTATAGAACTACTAGAGTACTATACATGCACATGTAACTTGAAGAGCTGTACTCTCAAGTGTAAAACTGTGCTTAAAAGCAAAAACTTGTAGAATTGCATTTGTAGGATTGTACTTGATACCTGCAGATGGAAATTATACACTTTTATGTATTCTAATACTTAGGAGAAGGGGTTCCAAACTCTGGTAACTTAGTTATACCTTTTTGTAACATTTCTGCAGTTACAAGTTATATACAACTTTTTGCTTATTTCTACAAGTTATATATATAACTTTTTGCTTATTTCAGTATGGGTGTACCTGTAACTTGTAAGGTGGTATTTCTCTAACTTGATTATACAATCATGTAAGTTGTAGGGTGGTACTTATGTAACTTGTAGGATCATATATGTAACTTGTAGAATTGTACATGTAACTTTAGAGACTGTTCTTGAAAAATCAGAATTGTACATGTAACTTGAATTGTTTTGTAGCATGTAGAATTAATTGTATAAATTGTAAACTTGTGTTAATATGTGCAACTTTTTTAGAATCTAATTGTAGCATGAAAAAAAAAAAAAATAATCCTAACCCATAATGTAAGTTGTACCTGAAGTAATAAATTAGTGCAGTACTTGCTTCTTGTAAAATTGTTACTGAATTATGTATAATTGTGCTTTTTACTTTATAAAGAATTGTTTTCCTGTGAACTTTGACTTGTAACCTCTATCTAGCATTAAATTCTGAGTTGTAATCTGTCCTTGTAAACTGTACAGAATAGTTTATCCTACCTGATGCCACTACATCAACAGACCCTGTGCTTGATTCTGAAATGAAATACATACACATGCATAAAATAACTTGATAAAGAATTTTAAACTTTAGATTGAGTCTTTCATAAATTAACTGTACTTTTCATGACAACAAAAACAATTTTAATAGGTTTTTTTTATTGCCTAGAAAACACTTAAATGTTGAACAATTAATTTTTGTTTTGCATACACTTCCTTATAAAAATCGCAAATATGTGTGCAAACAAACAAAATAATGTGAGTATATGAACAAGAGGCCCTCGGGCCACAATGCTCACCTAAGACACCATTTTCTCCCTAACAAATGTACATGTAGATAAATGAAACTCCTTATTGTGGCCATCAAATTAAAAATTCATTTTTTCAACAATCTGAATTTAAAATATATTGAAGCTTATGGTATGGTGGTATTTCAATCACCAGGGTAATTTTGATTGATATGAAAACCTTAAAATGTTTTGTATGTAAACTAAATTTCTGTCCTTACAACTATTTATGCAGAAATTGAATGGATATCTCTTTGTACTTTGTTGATCACTCATAGTTTTCATAAGCACATGTTCTTTACTTAAATATGGAAGGATCCAAGGGGAGGCTTGAGCACAAGGGAAGTTACAATGATTTCATGTATTTAAAGCAATCTTAAGAAATGATCCTCATACCCTCCTATATATTCCGATATAAACTTTGTTCCCTTACTGCAGCCTCACCCTAACCTCTGGAGCCATGATTTGGTACATTTTGATCTTCACATAATAAGAAAGGTTTTATAAATGTTTTTTTTTTTTTTTTTTTTTTTTTTTTTACAGCCTAGTGGTTCTTTGGAAGAAGTCACTATTTCCTAATTATCTCCCCTTGAAATAAGACAAGGCTCTTCATTTGAATAACATGCATCCCCAAGGATATGTCAGGGCAAGTTTACTTTAAATTGACCTAATGATTCTGAAGGAGTTAAAAATGTGAAAAGTTTACAAATAACACACATATAGACAGTTAGATGGACTACAGACATTGTTCCTAAAAGCTCACTTGAGCCTCTGATACAGGTGAGCACAGGTGAGCTAGAAATTGTGTGACCACCTGTGTGATTTATATAAGTACAAAAAATAATAATAATTAATAAGCTGATATTTACATAATTTTACCACTTAACACTTTAAAAAGTTATTTTTCTTCAACTGATGTTTTCATAATTTTACCACTTAACACTTTAAAAGTTATTTTTCTTTAATCTATTTTCTCAGACAGTTTATTACTGTGGTGTCAATTTGCAAATCACTGACATTTGATTACTGTTTATAAGGCATTTATTATAGTATGATGACTTTTAGAGAATGTTGTACCTTGTTTGACTGTGACTGGAGTCTGGGAGAACACAACCAAGTTCTGGTTACCCAGACCAGTCAGAATCATGTTATGGTCCTGTGGGATAGGCATGTCCCCCGGGGAACCCTTAGCTACCTCTTCGTCAATTGTGAATGTCACTTTGGGCTTCTGTCCAGGAAATCTATAAATAAATGAATAATTAATCATGTTACTTTCATTTCAACTATTGTTATAGTGATCATTGTTCTGTTATACACTTTTCACTGGTTTTGTTCCTTATTAGTGCACTTCAAATGAAAACATGTTTTAGTTTTCTGAATATCACAGTTTTCTAAGATGACAGCCATGCCTATAAAACCAGTGTTTTCAATTAAGCCATAGCTCTGTGAGCTTGAACTTAATAAGGTCTGAGGAATAAGCTGCAATGGATTTTTTTTAAATTTTCTTTTTTAAGTAGCATACAAATGCAGCTCTTTCTATTTTAGATTAGACAAGACTAAGGAGCAGCTGGTTACTATAATTTAATTTTTATTTTCGATGTTTTAGTTCAAATTACTGGGGAAATATTGATACCAGAAACACTCCTTTATTTCATTGGAGTGAAATTGTTCCAAGCACATGTGTATCATTTAATTAAGAAGGAAAAAAAAACAATAACAGAAGATGCATTTTGAAATAACATAAGAGATTATTCTAGTTCCAATTTTAGCAGCAAAACTGGCAATCAAAAATCTAAATCTGTTCTTGGAATCAGACAAAAAGATGATTAGTACTTTGATAAAATTTAAATGATTGTTGTTAAAATGTCATGGCAACACCGATTATCAAGATTAAAAATCAAAGTATATATCAAAGTATATAGGACCATGTATCTTTATGAAGTGTCCATTTTTATTACAAATTATTAATACATTAAACAGACAAAACTAAATGAGATGTAGCATTTCAAAATAATAAAAACAAAATGTGTTGTGAAAAACTGATGCCCCCGTATGACAGCTCATGGCGAAGGTTTAAATTTCTCAAATGCAAGTCAAACTCCAAGGTCAAGAGATCAGAATGTTGGTACCAAAAGCAAGGTCTTGTTACAAGGAATACACATGTGAAATATGAAAGCCCAGGCACCAACCATTAAAAAGTTATGGTCAAGGTTAAAGTTTTTTAAAAGTAGGTCAAACTCCAAAGTCAAAGTCATGAGGTCAGAATTAATAGTGCCCAAAGGAATATCTTGTCATGTCACAAGGAATACAAATGTGAAATATGACAGCCCTAGCACCAACTGTTCAAAAGTTATGACCAAGGTTGAAGTTTTTCAAAAGTAGGTCAAACTCCAAAGTCAAAGGCTCAAAGTTGTTGGTACCCAAGGGAAGGTCTTGTCACAAGGAATAATCATGTGCAATATGAAAGCCCTATTTCCCACAGGCACTTGGGGTATTGACACCCCCCCCCCCTTTTCATTTTTTTTTCTTTTTAAATCTGGGGTCGAGTCACCTTTTTCCTATTTTTGTATTCTAATATACACTGTATGTTATCAATAATGTAACTCTTTTGTCTCTATAAGCTGTTTTTAAATATATCGTTTTCGACTGATACATAAAAAGAGAGAAGGCTTGCAACTCTTTTCTCATCGTCTGCCTCACCTCGCTTAAACTTCGCCTGATTATTTATCGAAAGAATAAGAAAACATGGAATATGCATATATCAATAAATTCGTTATACATTCTTCTTCCTTTTCATATTTCCATTTAATTTTTATGTGCCCCCGATTTTTAAATATTTCGATTGAATCACCCGCATCTAGCGTAAATTTTGTTGATGTGCACCAGCTGGGACGGAAGTGCCCGGTATTTTCGGGTATCATCATTACGTGTAATGTCATTCGGAACATTAAATGCGAGAAGGAATAAATCCCGAATTTTCTCTTCAAATAGCATGTAACGGTAAGTTCTGTGAATAACAAGATAACTTTAACTAGCAAATTCTAATGGACGAAGATTAACTTTTAACAGACGACCTAGACAACCAAATTTCACAATATTGTTATTGCAAAGCCTGGAATTTTTTTTTAACGCAGAACATTTATAAAGTTAGAGTTATCGTTATTGCACTTCCGTCCCAGCTGGTGCACATCAACAAAATTTACCCTAGATGCGGATGATTTAATCGAAATATTTACAAATCGGGGGCACATAAAAATTAAATGGAAATATGAAAAGGAAGAAGAATGTATAACGAATTTATTGATATATGCATATTCCATGTTTTCTTATTCTTTCGATAAATAATCAGGCGAAGTTTAAGCGAGGTGAGGCAGACGATGAGAAAAGAGTTGCAAGCCTTCTCTCTTTTTATGTATCAGTCGGAAACGATATATTTAAAAACAGCTTATAGAGACAAAAGAGTTACATTATTGATAACATACAGTGTATATTAGAATACAAAAATAGGAAAAAGGTGACTCGACCCCAGATTTAAAAAGAAAAAAAAAATGAAAAAAGGGGGGGTCCATACCCCAAGTGCCTGTGCTATTTCCAACCATTAAAAACATATGACAAAGGTTGAAGTTTTTTAAAAGTGGGACAAACTCCAAGGTCAAGGTCAAAAAGTAAAACATATTTGTATCCATGGAAAGGCCTTATCACAAGGAATATACATGTGAAGTATGAAAGCCCTAGCACTAACCATTCAAAAGTTATGGCCATGGGTAAAGTTTGCTAAAATTTTGCAAAAGTGGGTAAAACTCCAAGGTGAAGAGGTCAAATAAGTTACTACCCAAAGAAAGGTCTTGTCACAAGGAATAAACATGTGTGACAAGACCTTTCTTTGGGTATCAACATTTTTGAACTTCTTCTCCTTGACCTTGGAGTTTGACCTACATTTGAAAAACTTTAACCTTAGCCTTGAGCTGCAATACAGGAGTATCAGTGTTTCACAAACACATTATGTTTTGTTTTATATTTTCCAAGTAGTCATTGTTCATTGGTGACTGAATACTTTATACCAGAATTCATTCTGAAATACATTCACTGGTACAGCTAAGTATGAGAACAGTAGATCACACCTGTATCATCTGGTTAACACAAAGTTCTAAAATAAAATTCTATTATTTTTTTAAATGGCTTTTAAGTATTTTTGTTAAGAAATTAGAACATCAGCATAGTGCTTCACATGGCAATATTCTTGTATAACAATGTCACAGAACAGTTGTTAACACCATCAATTGAAGTTTTTCTCAGTTTCGTTGCTGTTGTAATATGTATGGGAATATATATATACCCAGTAATACAAGAAAAAAATACTGGAAGCATGTGACTGAAAAACGGTGCCATAACTTGAAGGTTTAAACAAAGCTTGGATCTGTAGCTCTCTGGTTTATCTGTCTGGATTTTCTCAAACAGAGTTAGTTCTGCAGCTATAATACATATGTACTAGATACATGAGTGCATCATCTGCAGTACATACTTGGATCGAGTGATTCTCATTTTTCCCACTTCTGTCTTTCCTGTTTTGTTCTTCTCCCATCTTTCCTGTAAATACTTAGGAACCTACAAAGTACAAATGAAGATCATGTGAGATGTAAATACATCAGAACCAACAAAGTACAAATGAAGATAATGGGAGATGTACAAAGAGGCCAGCAGAGCAACTTCTAACTCTCATTCTCAATGATAAAAAAATGTCATCATTCATGCTCCAAATTTTAATTTACATTGTAACTAGTATTAATTGTAACGGGGACCGTTACAGATGTTCCCCAACACTCCCCAACTCCCTTTTGGTGTCTTATTTCCTGTAAGCTTCATTAAATAAGGCAATTAAGTATATTGGTCATTTAACGCATTTCACGCGCGCACGTGCATGCATGTGCAGGTTGACCAGGTCATTCCGTCTATACTATAAATGCATCTTTATATTCTCAGTATCAAAACATTTCATCAAAAAATATATAAGTTCCGGCTATATCAAGTATATTGGTCATCTTAGCATTGCGCGCACGCGCACCTGTATGCATGTTCATAATGATCATGCCATTTTGTCTACACTTATAATATGTCTGTTATTCTTAGTATCAAAGCTTTTCATCAAAAAATATAAAAGTTACGGCTATATTAAGTATATTGGTCATTAAACACATTGCACGCGCGCGCATGTGCATGCATGTGCATGATGGCCACATCATCTTGTCTACACTTTTAATATATCTGTATATTCTTAATATCAAAGCTTTTCATCAAAAAATATAAAAAGTACGGCTATATTAAGTAAATTGGTCATTTAACACATTGCACGCGCGCGCACGTGCATGCATATGCATGCATGTGCATGATGATCATGTCGTCTTGTCTACACTTTAAATACATATAAATATTTTGAGTATCAAAGCATTTCATCAAAAAATTTCAAAGTTACAACTATATCAAGTAAATTGGTCATTTTACGCTTTGCGCGTGCGCGCACGTGCATGCATGTGCATGTTGACCATGTCATCTTGTTCATACTTTTAATATATCCTTATATTCTGAGTATCAAAGCATTTTATCAAAAAATTTAAAAGTTACAGCTATATCAAGTATATTGGTCATTTTACGCATTGCACGCGCACGCACGTGCATGCGCGTGCGCGCAAAATGACCTTCGTTCCGCAAATCTACATAACATGCCTAGTAACCCTAAAAAGGTTTCACCTCAATCGGATGTGTAGTTTCGGAGATCACTCACGGACAAAAAAGTACCCAGGAAGAAAAATAATAATAACTAGATGAGATCTCGTTGCGAGCAACGAGTAGGTCTTCCGTCCGATTTTTCGATAAGATGAGATATGATTTTGACTATGATCTTTGTTAAAAGATAATAATATATAGACTTCCCTAATTAGATTTCATTCTTTTGATTTATATATCATTATCAAAGAGGTATAGATGACATGCTTTTGGCCCCTCTGAGCCCCTAGTTTGAGGGGTCAGCCCCTTTTTCTTGATATCAATTGAAAGGTCTTGTGATTTTGAAAACGTTTTGTTCAAGAAGTATTCAGAGATTTCTTTTCGTTGTGGAGATATGCTGATTGGAAATATTTAGGGGCCATCCCTTAAAGTTTTTAGTGGGGCCGTGTGACAAAAACTGAAAGGGTGCATATTGTTTAGAACATTATTCTGACCATCTTTTGTTCAGTATTGCTTATCAAAATATTCCCCCTTTTCGAGATATAAAGCGTCAAAGATATAGCATTCTGGCCCCTTGTGACCCCTTATTACGTAACATATGATCAGAATCTTATCATATATTGTTGTAAATCGTTAAGATAAACATCTTTGCTTTAGTAATGTATTACAAATTATTGATCGTTAAAGAGTTATAGATGAAAGACTTTTGGCCCCTCTAAGCCCCTAATTTGAGGGGTAAGTCCCTTTTTCTTGATATCAAATGAAAGGTTTTGTGATTTTGAAGATTTTTTGTTCAACAACTATTCAGAAATTTCTTTTCGTTGTGGAGATATGCAGAATGGAAATATTTAGGGGCCACCCCTCCAAGTCCGTAATTGGGCCGTTTGACAAAAATTGAAAGGGTGCATATTGTTTAGAACATTATTCTGACCATCTTTTGTTCAGTATTGCTTATCAAAATATTCTCCCTTTTCGAGATATAAAGCGTCAAAGATTTAGCATTCTGGCCCCTTGTGACCCCTTATTACGTAACATATGATCAGAATCTTATCATATATTGTTGTAAATCAATAAGATAAGCATCTTTGCTTCAGTAATGTATTACAAATTATTGATCGTTAAAGAGTTATAGGTGAAAGATTTTTGGCCCCTCTGAGCCCCTAATTTGAGGGGTCAGACCCTTTTTCTTGATATCAAATGAAAGGTCTTGTGATTTTAAAGACTTTTTGTTCAACAACTATTCAGAGATTTCTTTTTGTTGTGGAGATATGCTGATTGGAAATATTTAGGGGCCATCCCCCCAGGTCCTTAATGGGGCCTTTTGACAAAAATTGAAAGGGTGCATATTGTTAAGAACATTATTCTGACCATCTTTTGTTCAGTATTGCTTATCAAAATATTCTCCCTTTTCGAGATATAAAGCGTCAAAGATTTAGCATTCTGGCCCCTTATGACCCCTTATTACGTAACATATGATCAGAATCTTATCATATATTGTTGTAAATCAATAAGATAAGCATCTTTGCTTCAGTAATGTATTACAAATTATTGATCGTTAAAGAGTTATAGGTGAAAGATTTTTGGCCCCTCTGAGCCCCTAATTTGAGGGGTCAGACCCTTTTTCTTGATATCAAATGAAAGGTCTTGTGATTTTAAAGACTTTTTGTTCAACAACTATTCAGAGATTTCTTTTCGTTGTGGAGATATGCTGATTGGAAATATTTAGGGGCCATCCCCCCAGGTCCTTAATGGGGCCGTTTGACAAAAATTGAAAGGGTGCATATTGTTAAGAACATTATTCTGACCATCTTTTGTTCAGTATTGCTTATCAAAATATTCTCCCTTTTCGAGATATAAAGCGTCAAAGATTTAGCATTCTGGCCCCGTGTGACCCCTTATTACGTAACATATGATCAGAATCTTATCATATATTGTTGAAAATCGTAAAGATAAGCATATTTGCTTCAGTAATGTATTACAAATTATTGATCGTTAAAGAGTTAACAATGAAAGACTTTTGGCCCCTCTGAGACCCTAATTTGAGGGATCAGCCCCTTTTTCTTGATATCAAATGAAAGGTCGTGTCATTCTGCACAACTTTTCTTCTATATGTTTTAACAAATTCTTAACATGTATGAAGATATGAAAGAAAAGGTGTAGAATTTTGTGAGATGTTTCTGAGATTTTTTTTGAGCCCTACCGAGCTTCGGCGCCTTTTGCGCTAGAGAGATTTGGACACCTGCCTGCAAATCTACAAACCTTCCCCTACGTTCACTGAAAATCTTGAATCAATATCTTAAGTCGTTTCGGAGGAGTTTCCAGGACAAGCTGACCCTCTGAAAATCAGAAAATCGTCAATATCTCACGACCGGAAGTGACGTCATCAACGAAAAAAATTTCCAATAAGGTTCAGATCAATACCTATCAGATCTGAAAGTTTCATGAAAATCGGCCGAGACGTTACCGAGAACTCGCGTGCACAAAATCGGTAAGAATAATAATAATAACTAGAAACTCATTGCGAGCAATGAGAGGTCTTCCGTCCGATTCTGAAAATAAAAACGAAAATTCAAGCTGAAAAAGAGATAAAAGAAATTCAGACACTCTGTAAATTTAACCCTTGTCGTCAGCGTGAAAATCCAACTTGCTAACGTTAACCATTCATTTTTTACATCACTTCCGGTCACGACCGGAAGCACCAGAAGTAACGGCTATACAAGATTTTCTCACGATTCATATAACTGATGACTGACCATCAGTCTTGAAAATTTTAGACTTCAGTCGTTTACTGTTGCCGAGCAATATTGTGAGATCAAATTCTAATTTTGAGGACAGGTAAACAAGAGACCGGAAGTGAATTTTATAAAAATCTTTGACTTTTCTCTAGACATTTGCAATATATACAACATACATAAAGTCATTTCAAGTACTTTATTGATGAGCAATATTTATGAGAAAGTTAAATATCAAAGTAAAGTAGTTTATCTCCTAAAACCGGAAGTTGACGTTTTTGTTTCCGGTGGAATCTAACATATTTCTAAACAGCGAAAGAGATGCAATAAAGTGATGCAAGCATTAATTTAAAAAAGAAAAGTTAATTTTTTTTTTAAATTTCTTTGATCACTTACTGTGACAAGCGGAAGTGACGACTGACGCGTTTAACCCAAATGGTTTTGCCTACTCCTCAAGGTCTATTACTTATAAAAGTTTGGTGTTTTAATCTTTTACCTAGTTTTGAGATCTCGCTCAGACAACTTCACATTTTGAGGACAGGAAAACATGCGACCGGAAGTGAATTTTTGAAAGATATTTACGATTACTCTAGACATTTGCAGTCTGAATAACATATTTAAAATTCATTTCAGATACTTTTTCTAGAAAAAAATATTGATGGAAAAGTAAAATACTCAAATTATGTAGTTTTTCCAAATTTTCCTTGTGATGAAACAAGTTCATACAATGACTAATTTTTCCTGAAAGTTTCACGAAAAACCACTGAATAGTTTTCGAGAAAACGCCTGCACAAAATTTGGTCAAAAAAATAATAATAATAATAATAATAATAAGAAACAGTAGAATCACTATAAGGTCTTCCGTGAAAACGGAAGACCTTAATAATAATAATAGGGAAAAAGAAACCGAACGAAAACAATAAGGTCTTCCGTTGGAGACGGAAGACCTTAACTAGATACTTATTGCCTAGGCAATAACAGGTCTTCCGTTTTCTTGACTTCTTTGAAAAAAAAACAATCTTGTCATAAAGATTACTCTAAATAATTAATAAAAGTTATCTCAAGGCTTCCAAAGATATGTAAATACAGATAAAAACAAACGGAATTACTTTTCTGTTTTCTTTATGTACTTCGTCATGAACGAAAGTGCTCCAAATGAATAAAATGTTCATTCTACACCTAAATTATTCACAACTGATCATCCCTAAAAGTTTCCATGAAAAACTACTCATGTTTGAGACAACTTCCGGTTTTTCGGTTGGCACTTCCGATGAAAATAAATTGCATGGTCATGGTCTTTCTTACATCTGCATTAGCCAAACATTTCTGTAAAAAGTAAAAAACTTTAAAAATTCACTTTTTTGCATCGCTTCCTGTCACGACCGGAAGTGACGGCAACGTACGATTTTTACATGATGTAGATAAACTTGTGACTGACTATCAGTTCTGAAAGTTTTAGACTTCAGTCATATACTGTTTTTGAGCAATCAGGTGAACAAAGTTTCAATTTGAGGACAGAAAAACACGCGACCGGAAGTGCATTTTCCTAAGATGGTTGACTTTACACTAGACAATTGCAGTCTCAATAACATATGTAAAAATCATTGCAAAAACTTTATCAATAAGCGATATTTTTGAGAAAGTTAAAAATCCCGATTACAAAGTTTCTCTCTTATAACCGGAAGTTGTCGTCTTTTGTTTCCAGTGAGACCAACACATACAGAAACGGTGAAAGAGATTCAATTAAATGATGCAAATTTTATTTCAAAAGAGAAAAGTTGAAATTTTTAATTTCTTTGATCACTTCCTGTAACGACCGGAAGTGACGGCTGACGCTATTAACCCAAAGGGTTAAGCTTACTCCTTAAGTTCTATTACTCTTATAAGTATAGTGTCTTATTCTCTTACCGTTTCTGAGATCTCACTTTGACAAGTTCTTATTTTGCGGACAGTAAAGCACGCGACCGGAAGTGAATTTTACCAAGATATTTGACGTTACTCTAGACATTTGCAGTCTAAATAACATATCTAAAAACCATTTCAAATACTTCAACCATAAGCGATATTTATGGGAAAGTAAAATACTAAAATTATGTACTTTTTTTCACTTATAACCGGAAGTTGACGTTTTTGTTTCCAGTGGGACCAACATATTTCGAAACTGCAAAACAGATACAATAATGTGATGCAAGATTTAATTAAAATAAAAAAGTTGAAATTTTCGATTTCTTTGATCACTTCCTGTGACGACCGGAAGTAACAACTGACAGATCTAAACCAATTCTGCAAACGTACTTGTCATGATCTATCACTCGTGAAAGTTTGTTATTTTAAGCTTTTACTGTTTCTGAGATCTCGTCCGGACATGATCTGTTTTGAAAAAACGGAAATCGGACATATCTGACGTCCGGAACTGAATTTTGCAAAATCCTTCAAAATGTTTTAAGTTTATTAAATTTGTCATAAACTCTGAAAGTTTCAAGAAAATCCACCAAGCCATCTCTGAGAAATTGCTTGGACAAAAAACGGGAAAAAAATAATAATAATAATAAACAGTAGAATCACTATAAGGTCTTCCGTCTGAAACGGAAGACCTTAATAATAATAATAAGAAACAGAGTAAAAACAATATGTTCCCAAACTTCGTTTGGGGAACATAATAAGAAAAAGATTTATGAACTTAATAACTGCAAATTGAAAACATTTAATTTTTAAAATCTGCAAAAGTAATCAATTAAAAAAAAACATCAAGAAATCTGTCACCCTGAAAAATCTTTATGAGCTATGAAAACCATGGAGCACTCCAAATATGCAATATTATCTACTAAAGGTAGGAAACAAACTCCAAAGAAGGCCTGTATATTGTGAAAAGTTCTTCTCAAATATTGTTAACCATTTTGCATGAGGAGCTACGCATTTGTCTTACCAAGTTGAATTGTTTATGTGTCCAAGTGTTAAGGATCATACTGTGTAATCTAAACTTGGCACATATATAGGAAAAGGCTATACAATAGAACTCGGTTATAGCAAAGTTCTAGGGACCCCTGAATTTACTTCGCTATATCCATAATTGGTTATATCCATATAACGAATTCCTTAAAGAATATATAGCCAATTCGTAATATAGATTTTTTTCCCTTTAAGTTTGACTACCAAATGTATTTAGTGAAGTATAAAATATAAATATTACCTTGGAGTTCTAAATTTTTTGGTTAAATTGAGTTTCAAATATTAAAACTTACAAAATTATGTCAGTTCAGTATTTTAAATTTTAAAACCTATGAAAATTCGCTATAAAAGATGTAAATTGCATTCTTTTTAACGTCTAGGTGACGCAAAATCAGTTTGCTATAACCGTAAATTCGCTATATCTGAGTTCATTATATCCATTAAATTTAACAAGGAATTGTTAAGAATTTCGCCGGGGATTGCAAAAAACTTCACTATATCCGAAAATTCGCTATATCCGTGTTCGTACTAAGCGATTTTTACTGTAGTGTTGTCATTCCTTTATACCATGTGTAACAGAATGGGGTAAAATACAGTAGAATGCAGGGATAAACATTAACTTTTAGATTTACTTGCCCTTCGGGCAAGTGATCTCAAACTTTGACTTGTCCGAATGCAAAACTCAGTTGCCCAAAATAAGGAAAGAACTTCAGAATAAATTTTTATTACTGTAAATGTTATGACAAGAAAAAATGTGACCAAATACACTACTGTCAATTTGGCAAGGTGAGGTACCTGAAAAAACTTCTATGATGCATTTGTACATAAAAGTATACCACTGTCCTTGTAAATTTAGCTCGTAACACACACTGCCATATATAGCAATAACGCTCCGTTTTATAAAATTCATATTTTTAAACTTATTCTCGGTAGGATTCTTTTGTGAATCGTGATTTTCCGAGATAACTGTGAAACAATTAATGCTGAAGGAAGATAGTTGCTACGTAACATACATCGGTCTTTACCTTAATGATCAGGATACATCGTGTTACTCTGTACTTATATTCTGTGAGTGAATAAATAATCTAATATCCAAATTTCCAGAGATGTTAGACGAACAGCATATTTACCAGGGGAAAAAACGGAATAACGAACCGGATTTTCAAATGAAAGGTATAATCCAGAAATGCTGACAAGGAATTCCGAATGCAAAAACAATGTCAGTCAGGTACCTGGCGGAAATCAAGTCTTCAATTTACTGGGTTTTTTTAAATATAAATTAATGTAAACTAAATAAATATGTACATTTCTATGAGAAAAAATCACTTGCCCGATCGAACAAGTACGTCGTAAGATTCACTTGCCCGAACTGAGAATTTACTTGTCCCGGGCAATCGGACAACCATTAATGTCGATCCCTGGAATGGACTAGATATTAAACACTGGACCCTAAACCCTGGACAGGATTCCACCAACTGAGTTGTCTGGCCATGATAAATTACTTCATCTGTGCAACATATTCCTTCTTTACATTTGGTGCCAAGACCATATTCTGGATGTAACAGATGTGAGAGACCCTCACGAATAAGCCTGCGTTGGTGTTCACGTTCGTTCATCCTAATATGCATTAGCCCTTGGCAGTGTTCACCCTAGTTCTCGTTTGCCCTGAGTCGGTTTGTTCTGATTCTTGTTCACCCTAGGTCCTTTTGCCCTTTTTTAATGTTAAATTTTTATAATCATGTTTTATTTTATTGAATTGCATTTTTTCTTTTGAACCCTGCACTGTATGAATTATGATTTTTTACATTCAAGTATACAGTATAAATGGAAAAAAAAAAGAAATTCATATATGCATAAAATGAATAATTCAAATACATGATTCTTAACCATAGATTTCCATAGTAGAAAATGTTATACTCACTAAAATATTTATTAAGAACATAAGACTTTACATTACTGATAAAATTTTGTAATGATTCTTTTTATGGATATTTTTCAGTGATATCTGCAATTTCCTTACAGAAAGGTTCTTTTTTTTAAAATTGTGAACTTTTATCTGGTTATTGTGATAACATAGTTTGGGCAGCCATATGCAATTTATAGAGGATTGCGGGTACATTTTACTGCAAAAAAATTTGTTGGATAAATGTGCAATAGTCTGAATTTTCATCCAGTTGTTTTCGTAAGAGCTCGCAGTGCAAGTGGCACAAAGTGCCACTTGGTATGGTCACTATTAAAATTATAATTAAACAACTAAATCAATGAAATAGGTGAAAATAACGAACAGTGATTGATCTCAAAAAAACCTACAAACAATATAAATCTGTGAACAGAACATAAAACACTGACTCCTGGAAATTCCAGAAGTGGGATCAGGTGCCTAGTAGGAGTAAGCATCCCCTGTTATGTTTTTAATAAATAGAAATTGGAAATATATACTGAAAGGAAATACAAATTGTGTAACTATTACTGGGGATTAAATACAAAATTCAAAAAAGAATACTTAACTCAAATTCATCTTAAAGGTTAACATAATATTTATGATATTAGGATGAACAAGGCTCAGGCTAACAAGTTTTAGAGAAAACAGACTTTACAATGGGTGGATGACTCAGGCAAACAAGTACATAGGGCTAAAAAAAACCCTGCTGGAGGTAAAGCATTTGAAAGAGGAATGTGGCAATCTGGGAGATTCGTTCGCTGGAGGTTATATACCCTGGGGTCGATTTTTTTTTTCCTTTTCGTACAAATATAATAATGATACAAAATAAAATTAATCAACATGAAGACTGTTTTAACTATTATATGCTAAACCACAGATACTTGGGACTTTGGTTTATAAATATGTATACCTATGTACAAAAAACCCCTTTTTTACATATCAATAGGTATATATACATATTAATAAACCTAGACCCATGGCCCAAGTACCTGTGTGCTAAACAGGTCCAGGAAAATCACTATATTTAGCTATATAGCTTAATTTACCTATATAGCTTTATTTACCTATATAATATAGCTTTATTTAGCTATTTTAGAAGTTTCTGTTTTATGAAAAGCAAACAAAAAGTCGCATGAAAATTATGGCTGATATTTTTTTTAAAAGGTTTGATAAAAACAACCTAGATAGTAAAAACATTGCCTCTTTTAAACACTTTTTAACCAAAAAATGCATCTCTATTGTTTGGATAACTGTCCATTACTGGAAGTGCGATGAGGCATGACTAAGTGTGATTGCCTTGCATTGTGCTGAATTATTACCAATCAATTATCTTGTTGACCAAAACTGCTTTTCTTTGTTAAAGTAGCTGCTTATTCACAGATTAACTGTTATACATAGCCCCAAAACTTTTACATCTTTGATTGCAATTGCACAAAAGGAGAAACATTTTTAAAAGTGGGTTTTTGGTGAATTGTTTTCAGTCCATTTCAAAGTTGAAAACTAATACTGCCTCATTATGCGACTTTTTGTCTGCTTTTCATAAAACAGATATTTACTCTGAAATAGCTAAATAAAGCTATATAATATAGGTAAATAAAGCTACATAGGTAGATTTAGCTATATAGCTAAATATAGTGATTTTCCTAGACCTGCTAAACAGTAAACTGCTTTAAAAACCCATAAACCTATAATTGATATAAGAATCCTTTGATTCGATACAGTTGCATTAATAGCTGTCCATTCAACCTATGCCCACCTTGACAAGCCATACACCTCGTCCTGCCGCCGACAGATCAACGTTTTTTGGCTCCTGTATCTTTTCAGGCATTGACATTATTGTGGAACTCTCCTATACTCGAAAATACTAAAAGTATGCACTTCCTGTTCATTATCTGGCGGGAAAAGAGTAAGTAAGGTCCTTAGAATTGTCTCAATGAAGGACCCTCTTTATGCTAAATCAAATGTTTTTTTTTACATTGAGAAAGTTATATTGTATCAAGATGTAATTAATGAGCTTGTCCATTTCATTTTCAACATAGTGTACGTAGCAATTAATGTGCTGACCTCAGACAGCCAGCATGAACAGAAATCAATTGTTTACCTATGTGGGGAAATAGCAAATGAAGTGTTCAGTTACTAATATCTTGATCATTAAAATGTTAAGAAAATTTGAATTGATTACTACTATCATTCCAATAACAACATGTCACTTTGTTTGATGGAGTTTAAAACCATATATCTCATAGGTCATGTAGATTGGATGTTTGATTTCTGACAATGAAATGAATACTACTTTGCATATGAAACACTTCTTAACAGAGAACCCAGCAATACACTGATAATAATGACCAGTGGCACTGAGTGATTGTTCACAACTACGGCATTTGTAATGAGCAGCAACACGTGGTCAGTTGCCTATTGCTGGTTTCTCTGTTCATGATGCCAAGTAGTATGTATTTTATTGAAATCAAACAACCAATCGATGAGAAATTTGGTGATCAACATATAAAACTTTAACACGCTCTATTTAACAGTGACATGCTGTTATTGGAATGATAGTAGAACTGCATGAACATGACAGCAATTATTAGAAAGTAAAACAGGCTGTTTGACCATGTGTTGCTGTTTTCTACGTAGTAAACAATTATTCAATGTGTTCGATAGGATTGGTCAATACTCTTGATGATATTTGAAGGTTCTGTGTTTAATTTGCAAATGTAATGTATTCTATTGAAACCAAACAACCAATCGATGAGTAATATGGTGATCAACATGTGAAAGCTTGGCACGTTTGATCAAGCAAACTGACACACTGTTGTTAGAATGATAGTGAGTAATACACTGTATATTTTAATTTATTTTAATTTTTATCTAAGGGCTGATCACTAACCGGTATGCAATTACGAAATTGGCTACTAGCCAAGGAGCTAGTGGCAGTTACAAAGTTACTAACCCGAAGTCACCAGTTACTAGCCAATGTAATAACAGCAACACCTATACATGTAAAACAAAAAGCCAAAAAAATATTGTTAATTTGAAATAATTAGCAAACAATTGTCAATTTTATATATTTCATCATTAATCAATTTGTTTGGCAGCTTCTGGAGCTTCACAAATCTGTAGTGTAACCACCTAGTACATGTTTGTCACTGAACTTTTGCTGGCACTGCATATCTTGCATATAGATGAAAACAGATTGAAGATCTTGATTTGGCGATTAAGTTAACTTGTACATATTAATATTGACACTTGTACAAGGAAGAACTTTTCCTCTTGCATTTTAGATTTATTGATGAATAAAGAAATTTAATAGATAAAAATGAAGTTGTTGTCAAAGTGCTTACCACAGCTAAGTGTTTTTTTTTATCATGATAGCAAACATATGCATGCAATCTGATTATCTTTTTTTAAGGTTAATCAATCAGGGATTGAAATATATGGTAGCCTGACGCCCGAGGCTAGTCATTTTAAGACTCTGACTAGGTAATTTAAATGTAAGGATAGTCCGTCGAGCTAGCAGAATGGAAAAAATTCTTGATCATCAGTTTACTGTTAGATTTTCTATGTAGATTAGTTTCTTTTGAATGAGAAATAGTTTAATTTGTTCCTGTAACCAAAGCGTTTGAAACTTTAACTAATGTTTTCATTTTGCATAAAAATTGTTGGGCTAGTTAGTGTGGGGTTAGGGCTAGTGAATTTTTACTGATCAGTAGCCCCTGGGCTAGTGGGTTTTCCAGGAAAATTTCAACCCCTGTCATTGCAATTTTTTTCAGACTATGCATCCATTTTTTAAACCACGTGAGGCAGGAACAACATCAAAAGACTCCAAAACACCTGAAACATCTGACAAAGTTGGAAAGGGAAAGCAGAAGCACATTCCATGGGTCGAAAAATAGTAATTAATAGACAATATAGCATTCATACTAGATATAATTAAAAAGATGATGATCATCATTATATTAACACAATTTTATTGGGAGGAATGAAAAAAATATTTTCGTTTTTTGCCCAATTGAAATTTATAATTAAGATTTTAATATTAATGACAATTAATGTTTGTATATTCCATTTTTAGTCGTCCACGTTCGGTTGATGACGTAGCTTATCAGGATGAGGTTGTTGCTGTCCTTAAGAAATCTTTAGAAGGATCAGATGTAAGATCTCCAACAACTCTATAAAATCATGCTGCTTTCTCTCTCTTTTGAGTTAATATTATTATGTAAAAACTATTGCAGTTCTGACTTTTCCTTTAAACATACTTTTATGAGCCTAGATGAGAAAATGTTGAATTATTAACACACTTCTTTTTACAAAATTAATTTGAATGTAGGGTGAAGGTGTACATTTCCAGGTGCTATATTTGTCAGATATTTTATCTGTTCTCTCCATGGTTTGTATAGCTTCCTAATCTGTTGTTCTACGGACCACCAGGAACGGGGAAAACATCCACCATCCTGGCTGCTGCTCGATCTCTTTTTGGGTAAGGATTTCTGTAGACAACAATAGGTTAATCCTAGAGATCTTGTTGCTCGATCTCTTTTTTGGTAAGGATTTCTGTAGGCAACAGTAGGATAATCCTACAAATCTTATTGCTCGATCTCTTTTTTGGGTAAGGATTTCTGTAGGCAACAGTAAGTTACTCCTAAAGATCTTATTAAAATAGTTTATGGTTTTAACAATGTTCTTCAGATGACATGTTTTGCTTTTGCATTAATGTACAATACTAAATGATTTAAATACTTGTAAACCCACATGAATGAATGATATGTAAACTCATTTTATTACTTCAGCTACAAGCTAAACATACTATATTTTTATGGGAAGAAGAGAGAGATAAGGGACTAAAGAAGATACCTAAGTTAACCTGTATTCATTGTATGAATTAACATGAAAAATTATTTTTGTCAGTGAAGAAAAACATGTTTTAAATAGATATTATATCAAATTGCAAAGCAGTGTCCAGTTAATAGAAATGATTTTTTGTGTTAATGTGCTCAAAGCAATATTTTTACTACTATCATTACCATTACAGGACAGAAATGATGAAATTACGAGTTTTGGAACTGAATGCATCAGATGAACGAGGAATTAATGTCATCCGAGAGAAAGTGAAGAAATTTGCTCAGACCACTGCCAGTGGAACAAAACCAGAGTAAGATCACTTCAGATCTGAGAGTCACTCAGGTGACCTATTGCTATCTGTTTTCTATCATCGTACATTAACATTTGAACATTTTCAGCTTCTCCTCAGGAACTACACAACCAATTTTGGCATATGACATTGCGTGAAAGGGAACAAAAATTGTGAATTTCATGGTCCTTGCCCCCCCCCCCCCCCCAGGGCCTGAGGGGTTGGGCTAAAAGCATCAAAATCAATGGAATCTTTTAAAGCCTTCTTCTTTACTCCCGGACATCAAGCAGTCAAACTGTTGGCATGATTGTAATAAGCATTGAGCCCTTTACCAAAATTGTGAAAATCCTGGCTTGGGGCCATGGGTTCTGGTGCTAGGGTGGCACTCTATTAATTATTATAGTGAAAGTGCATTAATTCTTTGAAAATCTTCTCCTCTGCTCCTGGGTATTAAGCAAATGAACTTAATGCATGGTTATGATGAGCAAGGGTGCTTCTTCTGAATTTCATGACCCCATGGTCAGGAGTTCTAGTGTTAGGGTGGGGCTCTATTGATTATATAGCAAAAATGCATAAGCTTTGGAAAGCTCTTCCTCTGCTCCTAGGTATTAAGCAAACAAACTAAATGCATAATTATGATGAGCAAGGATGCCTCTTCCAAAATTGTGAATTTTATGGCCCATGGGTAAGAGGTACTGATGTTAGGGTGGGGCTTTATGATTATATTGTGAAAATGCATTAATTCTTTGAAAATGTACTATTCTGAATTGAGTGGGTATTAAACCAATGAACTAAATGCATAATTATGATGAGCAAGGATGTCTCTCCCAAAATTAAGATATGTGTCTCTCCAGGGTCAGGGGTTCCTATGAGGTGGGGGCTCTACTGAATATATAGTGAAAGATAATCCTCTGCTCTGCTTCTGGGTATAAAGTAAATGAACTAAGTGTATAGTAATGATGAGTAAGGGTGCTCTTTCAAAATTGTGAGTTTCATGGCCTCTGGTTTAAAACATGAACCCAATTCAAGTGTGGGAGTGGTGTTACATGATACTCATGTGACCTATAAGGCCCATGGGCCTCTTGATCTCAAAACTTCCTACCTTTAAGTAAAGAGAGGTACATGAATTATATATATATGTATTATTTATATGCTATTGAAATGCTTTATATGCACTGCCATATAGCCATATATGTAACCAGAGAGTAAAGTGACATGCCAATCTTTCTGTCTATCCCCCCCCCCCCCCCTTTTGTTTAGCTTAGTTTTAAAAGGAATTGTCAAGATGTCTTTATCAAACTTGAGATACAGAAAGATATTGGTGAGAATACTTCAACTCTTATAATTTTCTGATTTTGACCTATCCCTTGAGCTTAACCTTTCATTTCTTTGATGTTAACTTCCTTTGAAATGTTTTCAACAACTTGATACAAATTCTTATTGGTGAGGGCAACTAACTCGCATAGGATTTTCTATGTTCTCATTGTCATTTTTTCTCAGGATTTTGAATTCAGTAAAAGTTCATTCATGTAATTCTATGAACATATAATTGAAAGTCTTTTAATCACAGATAAATTTTCTGACATTGAAGTCCCATTCATGATTTTGGTTTGCTTTTAGCCGAAACATCTTTCACCTGTTTGACATTGTAAGAATGTATAAATAGTACGTATTATCATACAAAAGGCAACAAAAATTGCACTTATATATCAGTTTTATATGTATGAAAGATATACATTTTTTTTTCTTTAGACGTATTTAACTATTAGCTCATAAGTGGAAGAAAAGGATATACTTTGTATTACATTTTACAATATCAGTGTACTAGTGAGCTGGGTAGTCCTGTTTTGTAGACACATTTCTGGTTTTCTTTGACAGTGGGAAGCCTTGTCCTCCATTTAAGATTATTATCCTGGATGAGGCCGACTCTATGACAGCACCAGCTCAGGTTAGTGTTATACAAAAAGACATGTAAAGGGACATAAAGCTGTCAGAACTAAAAATTACATAAAGATACACAAAGTCACAATTATAATCAGTATTTGTAAGAGCTTGAGGTACATAAATGAATACAAGGCAACAGAAATTTGTATTAGTTAGAATTCTAGCCCTCATAATTAGACTGGAGTGTTCAAAATCTGAGATTTTTTGATCAGACATTAGTATTTCCAGTTGGCTAAGTCTCTTAAGAGAGTGTGTTTAATTAAATGTGCTCTGTAAAAGAAATCAAGTACATTTTTCAGTGACTAGAGGAGGACATTTGATTGATTTGATCTTTCTTTGCAGGCAGCACTGCGAAGAACAATGGAGAAAGAAAGTAAATCTACACGATTCTGTCTGATTTGTAATTACGTTAGTCGGATCATTGAACCTATAGCCTCCCGCTGTGCCAAGTTCCGATTTAAACCCCTCGCGGATCGTGTGCTCAGTGAGAGATTGGCAGAGATTTGTGACAAAGAAAACATTGCTTGTGACAAAGAGGTGCCTAGCTTGAAAAGTAGTCTTATTTTTATTCACATCTTGTTATTATAATGATATATAAGTTATTCTTTCAAGATAAGCATATCAAAATTAATCACATGAAAATTAAATGAAATCAAAATCATACATGTGATAAGTCAAAGTCCACAAAACTGTACAGGAGCCATAAAAAAAAAAAGGAATTTGGGGGGAAAAAAACTGTACGCTCCCTATCAAAAAACAGTACAAAAAAACGGTATAAAATATCACTTAAATTCTTCTGATAAGGCACCTTATTTCTAAACCAACAAATATATATTGTTGCAAAAGTCTTATTTTAAAAGTTGTAATGGAGATTTGAATGCTTTAAAATTTTATATATTGTGTTTCATAATCACAATGTTCTTATGAATCTATTATAAATTAAGCTTCTTTAGATGATAGTTTGTTTGCCAGCTTTATGTAGTATTAAGAGAGTAATATTACTGATATATACATCAGCAATGCTAAATAACAGCAGCAAATACAATTACATAAATTTCAGCACAAAAAAACTTGAAACTGTATCCTTTATTTCAGCGTAATCATGGTAATAAACATCGTATATTTTATACCTATGAAGATCTGGGTCAGATTCATGTATATTAGGTCATGTATATCAACTTTAGAAGTTGGCTCAATTTTTTTTCAATCAAGTTACCAAACATTAACAGTTATAATTAAGTACCCCTTTGAAAATAAAGCTACCTTAAGGAGTATCTTGATACGGATTTATAGCAAGATAATTATCCCAATTGGCAATTGACACCTTCACACGCGATGGTTTGTACACTACACAATTATCGGAAGGTCAAGTGTCAAACACAGGTGACGTTTTCCAGTGTCTCGCGAGCAAGAATGAGAGGAAAATGGTGGCATTTAGCGAGAAATTCAAAATACTGTACAAATTTTCATATTCTGTGAATTTTGATGTCCCGCCTGTACACGAATGGGCTCGAAAAACTGTACATTTTGCGTACCGCCGGTACATATCACATGTATGCAAAATACTTTAAAGTTAAGTATGGACTATAAAATCAATGAAATTATATACAGTCAAACTTTGTTATGAAAAATTCAATGTATAGGATTTCAATATCGAATAAATACATAAAAAAAGGTTGCTCCACCTCACTTCAACATATCCATGGTATTCAAGATTTCAAAATTTGAGATACCAAAGTTCAACTGTAACTGCTGATTTGTGACTGTCTTTCACTCTTACACAAACTTCATATAGGCTATTCAAGCCCTGATGGATACTTCAGAGGGAGACATGAGGAAAGCCATTACCTACCTACAGAGTGCTGCTAGACTGAAAGGAGATGAAGAAGTGACTCAAGGGGATGTGTACGAAATAGCAGGGGTAAGTCAGGTCAGAGCATGGGACTACAATCAAATAGAAGGGGTAAGTCAGGTCAGAGCCAAGGGGAGGGGACTACTACCAAATAGCACGGGTAAGTCAGGTCAGAGCACGGGGGAGGGAACTATGACTAAATAGCAGGGGTAAGTCAGGTCAGAGCACGGGGGAGGAGACTACAACCAAATAGCAGGGGTAAGTCAAATCAGAGCCCAGGGGAGGGAACTACAACCAAATAGCAGGGGTAAGTCAAATCAGAGCCCAGGGGAGGGAACTCCAACCAAATAGCAGGGGTAAGTCAAATCAGAGCCCAGGGGAGGGGACTCCAACCAAATAGCAGGGGTAAATCAGATCAGAGCCTGGAGGAGTGACTTCTACATATAGCAGGGGAAAGACAGGTCAGAGCCTTGGTTTGTTCAAATCTTAGGGTTGGGCTACAAATGGGGATGAAAGTTTTTACATGAGTATATTAGGAAATAAAACATTAAAAATCTTCTCAATAACAGACCATGGTTTTCCATGTAAGTAAGCAAGCATCCTCAGTTAGTGCAGATTCAAATTTGTTCAAGTCATAGCCCCAAGGGGTAGAGTGGGGCAACAATGAGAGATCAAAGTTTTACATGGAAATAGGAAAAACATCTTTTTAAAATTCTTCCTATGAAGATCATCAAAATTTTTTTGAAGAACAGTAGAACCCAGGTGATTCAGGTGAGTGTTGTGGCCCCTGGGCCTCTTGTATGTTTTTTGTTGCATAATGATGCATGTAAAGAAAGATTTCAGAAAAGAACTATATTATTGATGATGAATTTCCTTGATTACAGGTGATTAAAGATGATAAAATTGATCAGTTAATCAAAGTTTGTCACTCCAACTCTTATGAGAAACTAGAAAAGATGGTTCAGGTAAGAAAAGACCTTTTTTCTTCAATTCAACATGAACATAAACAAGACGAGCTTATGCTAACACCCCCACCCCACCCAACCCAGATGTTCAGCTTTAGTGTCTTTGATTTTCTGAGCAATTCCATTCCCAAGTAACTATAAGCCCTATGGTGGCCAAACTTGCTTGGTTGATGCATCTTGGGATGACTACCAGAGATGGGGATACCAGAGATGGAGATAGGGATGCACACTACTAAAACATTTCTTTGTTGAAAGAATTTGTATTTTTTGTAATTTTATGCCTGTGAACATACTTTTTTCCACAGGGTCATAATTCAACGGTGTCACAATTTCTGTTTAATCCGTAGGTAGTAAATTATGTAGATTTCTTGGATTCTTTGTCTTAAACTCTGTGGCAAATTTCTGCTGAAAATGTGGGACCGTGTACATAGCGTTTATTAATCCCACACAGAAAAAAGTATGGCTACAGTATTTGATTAATCTTTAAAAATAAGGAGGTAATAACTTAGAATGACTGCAAACAAAAGTTCGAGGCAGTATACAATAAATAAAAGCTATATCTAATTTTATCCCTTACAAGGGAGAGGCATCAGAAACTTGACTGTCTTTCTTTATGTATTTTTATAGCTTTGTTATAAAAGTTGTGTATAATCAGGGTATGTCTTTAGAACTGAACCAAGTAAATATGTGCAAGGTCACAAGAATTGGCTGATATGCTCAAAGTATTTGTTATTGATATAAGAAATGGATCATTACAAATGCAGAAAAAGTGGATATTGATTGAAAAGATGATTCTGGGTTGAAAGATCAAATATCATTTTACAGACGGTTTCAAATCTAGAATTCTGATCTGTACTGTATATCATATAAGCTGTTTTGAGTTTGAAACTTCAGAGAAATTATTCATTATAGGACAGTTAAGTTCTGTTCTTATCACAAGGTATATACTTACAGGAGATGATATATGAAGGACATTCAGCTGCCCAAATAATTACTCAACTTCACGACAAAATTGTACAACGAGAGGACCTGAATGATCAACAGAAATCAGTGACATGCGAGAAACTCGCAGTAAGTTTAAAAAGTATTTTAAAATATAAATGGCAGACACAGAATTATTTGTTTGTTTGTGTATTGTTTAACGCCCCTCTCGAGAATTTTTCACTCATATGGAGACGCCATCACTTGCCGGTGGAGAGCTGCAAATTTTGTCCTATACTTGGCACGTACGGCCATTGAGCAGTGAGGGGTCTTTTTCGTGCCAGCACCTACTGCGACACTGGACCTAGGTTTATACGGTCTCATCCGAAGGACCGGTCTCCACGTCCCACAGTAGGATTCGAACCCGCGACGTAAGGATCAACTCCTTACTTCGCGACTCTAGAGCAGACGCTCTAACCACTGTGCCACTCAGGCGACGACACAGAATTGAAAAGAGAACAGCAGCTACATGAAACCACTTTTAAGTTAAAGCTGTATCTATTGCAATGAGATTATTAAAAATTTTTGTGGCACAACAAACTTAGGTAGCCTTATGTGCTGGCACCACATTGCCAGGCAATGTTGATATCAACACATGATACTTGCAATTGTGTTTTCATATAAGAGGAAAAAAAGCAAAAATGAATATGAATTTTTATATTGTGATATATTGCAATACAAAATATAATATTGCAATATATCGCAATACAATTTTTCAGTAGTGATACACAGCACTAATAAATGGTTACATTTTGCATTTTGATGGAATAGACAAATGAAATTAATTCAATCTGTATATCTTCAACACTGATAGTTTTGAGTAAGAGAGTCTCAAAGAAATCAGGTTCTTGACAGTTATCCATTGACTTCAATTTGTTGATAGTATCTGTTGATTTCAGCTTAATAAAATTTCAGATTGTTAACAAATGTATATTTCCAGAATGTTGATATTCTGGATTGTTGACAAGTGTCATATTTGATGGTTGTTGGCAAGTGTTATTTCCAGGTTGTAGACAAGTTTCCTGTATTTCCAGGTTGTTGACAGGAGTCTTGTATTTCCAGGTTGTTGAAAGGTGTCTTGTATTTCCAGGTTGTAGACAAGTGTGTTATTTCCAGATTGTAGACAGGTATTTTGTATTTCCAGGTTGTAGACAATGAATGTTATTTCAAGGTTGTTGATAAGCATCTGTTATTTCAAGGTTGTTGGCAAGTGTTATTTCTGTGTTGTAGACAGGTTTCTTGTATTTCCAGATTGTTGACAAATGTTTTGTATTTCCATATTATAGACACATTATTTCCAGGTTGTTAGCAGGTGTCTATTATTTCCAGGTTGCTGACAAGTGTTATTTACATGTTTTTGACAGGTGTCTTGTATTTCCAGGTTGTTGACAGGTGCTTGTTATTTCCAGGTTGTTGGCAAGTGTTATTTCCTTATTGTAGACAGATTTCTTGTAAATTACAGGTCATTGACAGGTGTCTTGTATTTTCAGGTTGTTTTGACAGGTGTTTTGTATTTCCAAGTTCTTGACAGGTTTTTTGTACTTCTTGCTTGTTGACAGGTTTCTTGTATTTACAGATTGTAGACAAGTGTCTGATGGATGGAGCTGATGAGTATCTTCAATTGATGGCCCTATTTACCACTATGATGAGGGAGATTTGTCGCTGACCATGAAGGAACACTGTAAATAGTTACAAAACTTTCATCTCGTGATATGTGGACGGGGAAACGAAAAGTGAATAGGAATCTCAGTTTATATATTGATTCATATCTAACTAGAAATCCTTGTCCCAAGACCTATTGTGACATACTGCTAGTTGTACAAGCTTGATCAGTGAGAGACTTGGAACTGATCATTTTTAAAGTGGAAACTGAACTGATTGTGTACTTTGAAAGTAAAATTATTAGGATTATTAAAATATATTTAAAATTTAAATTGTTTTTATAGCAGCACCTGACACCAGGGTAGGGTTAGATTTGACATATATTTCATTTAATTATAGCTTTGAAAATGTACTTTAGTCAAATCATCTTGCAGGCTAACTGGTTGTATGGTTATAATGAAATGTCCAGAAGTGGAGAAGACTTCTGAAGATGGCATGAATTATGTTGGTTTTGACCACATCCTTTGGTCCCCTTTTTATTTGGTTATAATGAGGTGTCTAGGAGTATTAAAGAATTTGAAAATGGCAAAGATTTTGATGGGTTTGGTCATAGCCCTCAGATCTCATAAAGGGTGTATTGGGAATATCAAAAGATATGACCTATAGGAGAGAACAATTTCCCGGAAAAAGTCGCATTTAAAAATCAATGATCATTAGTTTTTTTACTACCATATATATGTCTAAATTTATTATTTACAAGTCAACTTTAAAGTTAACCTCCAGAGCTGGCCAAAACAGAATTTTGTCCGTTAAAACACTGATTTTTGTATGAATTTTGGCCTAGGAGTCCTTCAGGGCAGGCTTGCCCCTAAATAACATTATGATATTTTGATGTAAGGAATAATTTAAGATAGGAATTTTTTAGGGGCACCCCTGCCCTAGGGTCAAAATCCACAAAAAACCTACTAAAAATAAGGGATCCTGTTTTTGAAAATCTGATTCACATTTATACCTGTTATATTAAGCCAGAATAGCTCCATTGGTAAAACAGCTAAGTAAATAACACAGTAGATATTTTTATGCCCCCGGATCGAAAGATCCCGGGGGTATATTGTTGTTGTCCTGTCTGTCTGTCTGTTGTCAACTTTAACCTTGCCCATAACTTTTGATTGGTTGGAGCTATGACTTTCATATTTCACATGTGTATTCCTTGTGACAAGACCTTTCTTTGGGTACCATCATACTTGACCTTTTGACCTTGACCTTGGAGTTTGACCCACTTTTGCAAAATTTTATGAGACTTTAATCTTGGCCATAACTTCTGAACAGTTGGTGCTTGGGGTTTCAAACTTCACATGTGTATTCTTTTTGACAAGGCCTTCCTTTGGATACCAGCAACTTTGACCTTTTGACCTTGACCTTGGAGTTTGACCTACTTTTGAAAAACTTTAACTTTGGCCATAACTTCTGAATGGTTGGAGCTAGGGCTTTCATACTTCACATATGTAATCCTTGTGACAAGACCGTTCTTGGACACCAACCACTATGACCTTTTGACCTTGACCTTGGAGTTTGACCTACTTTTGAAAAACTTTAATCTTGGCCATAACTTCTGAATGGTTGGAGCTAGGGCTTTCATACTTCACATATGTAATTCTTGTGACAAGACATTCCTTTGGACACCTACCACTATGACCCTTTGACCTTGACCTTGGAGTTTGACCTACTTTTGAAAAACTTTAACCTTGGTCATAACTTTTGAATGGTTGGAGCTAGGGATTTCATACTTCACATATGTAATCCTTGTGACAAGACCTTTTTTTGGATACCAACCACTTTGA